>NW_026294424.1:89090527-89690527 GCF_007827085.1 Peromyscus californicus insignis
CCATTGTGTTCTGCACATTCCACAGATCCTTCAAACTGAACATGTCCAAAGCCACGTCCTTTGTCTTCCTCTGAAATTTTGTCACCTGAGTTTTCCATATATTTAATTATGTTTTAGTTTATGGAGAGACATGAGTGTTTGAGGAAACCATGGTAACTATAGGAGAATACAAAGAATAAAAGACTATTAACACCCAGACTGGGTGTGGGTATGGGGTGAGAGTGGGCTATAGAGACAGCCTTCAAGTTTTGAGGAGTTTGTGTCCTAAGCTGTTGTATCCAGAAAGCCTGTGGTGTTAAGAAAGTATGTAGGGGTCTATTTCTTCTGCTGCTTCTGCTTTGAGATATTCAGGTCTTGCTGTAGGCCCTCTGGATACACAAGACAGTTGTTTAGCTTGAACTGTATAGGGGGCACCCAGGCAGTGGGATCAGGACCTGTCCCTAGTCCATGAGCCAGTTTTTGGAACCTAGTGTGCTGGGGATGTCTTTCTGTATGCTGTGAATGTGTGTTGCTCTGATTTGGTTGGTAAATAAAACGCTGATTGGCCAGTATACACCAGTGTCTATGGTGAGACACTTTGCGCAGCCTTGGTGCAGGAAGGAGCGACTTGGACCTACCTCAACTGAGTGTATCAGGCTCTACTGATTCTCCATGGGAGACTGTGCCTGGAGGAGGTGGGAATGGTGGGTGGGTTGGGGAAGAAGGCTGGAGGGGGGAGGAGGGAGGACAGGGGAATCTGTGGTTGGTATGTAAAATGAAAAGAAAATCTCTTAATAAAAAAATAATTAAAAAGAAAGTATTTAATATTTGATGTATTGATATACTGCATCTAAAGAAGTATATAGACATAGGAGAGATTGAAGAGCTAAAGTCTGTAAGACTTGACGAGGAGTAGGATTCAGGACAAAAGAAAGAAAACCCAAGGATGAATTCACTTCTTACTTGGATGACATGGTACATGGTAGCACCATTTGATTATGGCCCATCCATCAAATTATGACTCAAAACATAAGGCATTGCTTCTTACAGTTTCATTGTTTTTTTTTTAAAAAGGGGGGAAGAAGAATCAGTTATCAGTTGCAAAGGAAAAGTTTTCATGCCACTGTATAATAGTGAAGAGGCAAAATGTTATAAACAGAGGCAAGAGTTTCACTGACACATAAAATGTTGAATAGTTGGTTACGCCAATGAAGAAAACCTTCAGAAAGAGATATCATCAGGAGATATGCTCGTTTTGAAAGGCCAGACAGACTAGCAGTTTTAACTCGGCTGGGTATTTCCCCTCCTTGAGTCTTACTGTCTAACCAAAATGCCGCAAAATGCAGCTGCTTCCAGTTTAATTCTGGTTCAGAGTGAACCAGTATATACTTTCTTGGTTCATCTCCATGTAATTCAAACAGATGGGATATTTTTTAAAGATAATTTTCCAGATCTTGCACATAAATGCACAATTGTCCACCTGAAAGTCAAAGACTGTGTCGCTTTTAGCTTTTCTTTTGGCCTCCGGTTGTTTCTCTTACTCTGTTGGTTCTCGTGGCTTCAGCCTCTGCTGTTTTGTTGTCATTGTGTTATTTCTCCCAGATTACATTATAATTATAACTCGTGCTCTTGATTCCCAAACCTCAGTGCAAACCGCGGCCACATTCCTTTCAATATTCAAAATAAATTCCCGTCCATCCCAGCATCCCATACATCCAAAAATGTTTACATCCTCTTCAACATACCTCCTTAAGGCCCTCCAATAGCTTCCACTATGCCTAATATGTTAAGTATCTAAGTATCTATTGCTGAGTGATTTAATTGAGTCACTGAAAACGACATCCGCTAATCATGTCACAGTTCTGTAGGTCAGAGGTCCTTACCTGGTGTGACTGGGGTCTCATTTCAATGTCTCCGAAGTCTAATGTGTCAGCAGAGCTCCCTTCCATCCCAGATGCACAGAAGAATCAACTCGCCAGATCACTTAGACCATGGGCAGAATTGAGTTCCTTCCAGTTAATGGAACAACTAAAGTCCTATGGTCCCTGTGTCTTACAGCCATCAATAACATACTCTTTAAATCCTTCTTTTGTGTACATGTGCCCTGACTGTTTTCTTCTCTCGTTTATGACAATTCATGTGATTACATTGTGGCCACTGAATAACCTAGTGAACCTTCATTTCCTCACTCTTGCTTTTCATTTGACAGTGGGGACCTCGTGAATTTTCATCCTTTCTTGTCCCCTCTATTCCCATGTTGGCTGACCTATAAAGTGGTTACTCCAGGGCATTACATTTATATGTAAGTACACATATAAATGTTGATATCCCTTAAGGGTAGGGGATTTAGCTCAGTGGTAGAGCGCTTGCCCTGGGTTCGATCCTCAGCTCAAAAAAAAAAAATTGTTGATATCCCCCAGTGTCTGTATATCAGTATTGTTCTGCACTATAGCTTCAGAAAAATCACCCCTCTAAAGAAACCAGAGGCGTAGTTCCCACTCACTTCCCTAGCTGGTAGTACCATTTTCATCTAGTCCACTGTGGTGATATTGTGTTCCCCAATATATTGTACACCTTAATAAACTTATCTGGGGTCAGAGAACAGAACAGCCACTAGATAGACATAGAGGCCAGACAATGGTGGCACACACACCTTTAATCCTAGCATTCTGGAGGCAGAGATCTATCTGGATCTCTGTGAGTTCTAAGCCACACTGGTAACAGCCAGGCATGGTGACACATGCCTTCAATCCCAGGAAGTGATGGCAGGAAGCAGAAGGTATATAAGGCTTGAGGACCAGAAACTAGAAGCATTTGGCTGGTTAAGCTCTTAGGCTTTTGAGCAGCAGTTCAGCTGAGATCCTTTTGGATGAGGACTCAGAGGCTTCCAGTCTGAAGAAACAGGATCAGCTGAGGAATTGGTGAGGTGCTGTGGCTTGTTCTGCTTCTCTGATCTTCCAGCATTCACCCCAATACCAGGCTTCAGGTTTGATTTTTATTAATAAGACCTTTTAAGATTCATGCTACAGTCCACCAAAACCAGGAGCCTAAGTATTATCTGCAACACTTCTTAACAACTTTTCCCACTGCTGCCCTCAGTACCCCCAAAAGTAGCTTTTTCTCCAGCACTCTAACCTAGAATGTGTCCACAAATCTAGACTGAGCAACTAAAACAATTTCTGAACTTGTCAGTCTCCTGCCTTCTAAGCCCATGGAACTTTAAACCTGCCCTCTACCCGCCACTGGGATGGTCTTTCTAAAAATGTGTACTGAGTCATGTTGCTCTCATGTGTATAAAACCCTTGGATGTCCCCATTGCCTGCTGGGTAAAGACACCTGCTTGAAACCTGCTCTCCAGATTTACATCCAGCTGCTTTCTGGGGCACTTGCTTCCATTTTCTACCCCATCGATACCGAGTCATTAGCCACTCCATCCTTAGGGGTCTCATCCAGTTGTTCAGCAGATTCCCTGCACCTCATCTACTTGAAAATGTGTCTTCCATCTCTAAGCCTGTCACTCCCCCAGGCTGCATCTTACCACTCAGTTATCAGCCCCAGCATTTCTCTGTCTAGGAAGCTAAGCCCTTCTCTTCCTTCAGTCTGGGTAAGATCTCTTCCATCTTCCCATTGAACTCTAGGGCACTTTTATCCTCTGATTTGTTTCTTTACTCCCATGAGTGAATTCATAAGCTTGCGACTGCACTGTATCACTCATTTGGTTACAAACACCTACAAGTGTAACACATGCCCTCTCCATTGACATTAATGGGCAAAAAGAAAAAGTGAATGAGTAAACGAACCAAGGCAACTTCTCTGACACTTCTCTCATCTCTTCATCACGATCTAAGCTATATGTCCTAGAGAGAGAGCATACTCCTCTTGTCCTGCAGGAAAAAATGGGGTGGTGGGGGGGAGAGACTTGAAACCATAAACCCCCCAAGTATCCTTATTTGGTTGAAATTTATCTGTATTGGAATCTCCAAGTTGGCCCTGTAGATTGGGAGGAGAGAGAGCAGTGGTGTCTGATACAAGGATTGGTAGCTTCAAATTCAAACTAAACAGTTGGCAAAACTGTAATGATGATGTCGTGTATTTGTAGATGCTCTAGACGAGGGAGAGCACCATCTCACTCAGTCAACGGCCCTGGTGCCTGCATAAGCAGTTGTTCCCGGAAGAATCTACTCTTTCAGCATCTATAGCATGCTAATGATCTATCTGAAGTAAGATTGGGCTTTGGAAAAAGAGAGGATCTATACTCACCGTTTGGGGTTAGCAAGGAAATCTATGTTAAATTTAATATCCCAAGCCCATGCTCAGCTGCTTGGACCAAGAAAATTTCAAGATTTCCAGTCTTGCTCTAATGCATGCTCCAATACATTTAACCTAATAGATTGAGCATAGCTTTTGAAAGAGGTCATCCTGCATCCTCCCTGAGCTGAAATGCCTGTTTCCTGGGACGGCCTCAACAGTGGAGGGGCCATTGCCTCAAGACATTTTCTTTGGGCTCATTCCCCTGCTTTCTTCCCCTGAGGTTCGCTCTGAGAGAAGAATGTTTATAGCTTCCACGAAAAAGCAGAACTTTTGGGCCAGTTTGAGAAAATGGATATGCACTAATGATTAGCAAAGCCCAGCAAGAAAAAGTATGCATCTTAAAATCATGGGCTAGATATGGCATTGCTTTAGTTCCTCCTAAAGTACCTAGCTTCTTCTGTAACTTCAATGTTTTCTTCTGTAAGCGACCGTTATGGTACAGAATATGCATACCTTGCCTCTCATGCTCTTTGTAGATATTAAGCAAGAGAATATAAGTTGGAGTTTCTTATAAGTTCCTAACAGTGTTCTGTAGGAGTATCTGGGAAATGATAACGAGATGTGGTCCACTGATGATGTCTCTTTACTGTGACAAAAATAGTCGACAAAAGCAACTCAAGGAAGAAGAGTTTATTTTGGTTCAATGTGTAAGAGAGGTTTATTGTCACAGTGGCAGGAAGGGTGGACATGGCCTCAGGAGCTGAGACTGCTGGCCACATTACTTCTGGAGTCAGGAAGCAGTCAGTAGATGGGACATGGGGCCAGATCATAAGACATCAGCTCCTGCCCACAGTGTTCTACTTCCACTACCAAGGCTCTATAATACAAATCTTAAAAGGTCTTATAATAATAATAATAATAATAATAAATAATAAAAATGGAACCAGATATTGGTATAGATTCTGAAAGATCAGAGAAATAGAACAAGCCAAGCCACAAATTCTTACTGCTAGGAAATCCTCAGCCAAAGAGAGCTACTTCCTGTATACTCATGCCTTATATACCTTTCTGTGTCCTGCCACCTTACTTCTTCTCTCTGCCCAGCTACATCACTTGCTCTTTCCACCCAGCTCTACCACTTCCAGTCTGTCTGTACAGACCTCCAAACCTCTATGGTTAACTAACTATTGCTGGGATTAAAGGCACGTGCCACCACACCACACCTGGCTCTGTTCCCAGTGTGGCCTTGAACTCACAGAGATCTGGATGAATCTCTGCCTCCTGAATGCTAGGATTAAAGGCGTGTGCTACCACTGCCTGACTTCTATGTTTAATATAGTAGCTAGCTTTTTCCTCTGATCGCCAGATAAGCTTTATTGGGGTACACAAATAAAATATCACCACAAGGCCCCACCTCCCAAAGGGTATATACAACCTTCCTAAAAGAGCACCACCAACTGTAGACCAAATGCTCACACACATGAGCCTCTCAGGGGTAGTTCACATTTGCACTACATGTGGCTGTCTGTGACACCTGCTCCTCCTGGCTTCCCTTCCTCCAGGATGCTGCTCTGAGCAAACCTTCTGATTTAGTATTTTGGCTGTAAATGACCACATAACTCGATGATTATAGAACCAGGTGCTGGCAATCTTAGGTGGCTTTGCAATTCCCAATCCCCGACTGCAAGTGGGAAGGATGTTCCTAACACTTTCTGGTGACACCATTGAAAGATCTTTCAGCCAGGTGGTGGTGCACGCCTTTAATCCCAGCACTCGGGAGGCAGAGGCAGGCAGATCTCTGAGTTCGAGGCCAGCCTGGACTATAGAGTGAGTTCTAGGAAAGGCGCAAAGCTACACAGAGAAACCCTGTCTCAAAAAACCAAAAAAAAAATCTTTCATAACTCCTAAATCTACAGCCCAACTATAAAGAAGTCTGGGAATGGGAATGTCTTCTGTTTCCATTCTTCTTTTTTCTGTTGTTGGGAGATAGGAAGAAAGAATTCCAGATGACCTACTTCAGATCTAGAGTCCAAGTGAGGAAGTCAGCTCAAAGATGAGGAGTATGGAAGAAGTTACAGAATTCTTCATCAGAATCCCTAGTTTTCTGAAGAAAAGAACTCCGTGGAGGTGGTCTGAGAAACTTACAAATCATTGTGTGTTATTCTTTACCCTGAGGGCCTACAATGGACAAGTATCCCTGAAATCATAGTCCATTCCCTCTTCCTTGATGGCTTCCAACATCCAGCGCCTGCATCTACTGGTACCACATTTTTTGTTCAAAGTACATGACATGGTGAGCAAGCCAGTGAGGTCCACCTGTCAGCTTACCAGGATGAGAATTTGTAATGGTGGCTAGCTGGTGATAAAGTCATCTTTTTGTTTACCTGCTGGAAAAAAAAATGATAGTTGAGCCAGCCTATGAACTCTCCTTGGTGTCTTCATTCTGAGCATACCAAAAGCAATATACTCCCAGTCAGAATTCAATCAGAGCAGGAGAAAATTAAGAACCAGATCTTGCAATCGATTCAATTCACAGCAGGTTACCTTCTGCCTCATCCTGAAGGGTACTGTTCCCATAATGCTTGACACTGATGGATGTGTGTTTCCTAGTTCTTCTTTTACCCAACTTTCATTGTCCTTTCTACCTGAAATGCTTGGTCCTGCAGCTTTTCAACAAAACAAATTCAATTAGAAATAGATAGATATCATTTTAAAGCATTGTGCTCTATAATAACTGATTTCTTTCATTTGTGCTTTTCAAAATACAAATTTCTTTCATTTTTCCACACTGTATTATAATATTCTCTCATTTTTTTGTCCCTTCATAGTCTATGAATTCCTTGAAAAAGAACTGTTTGCTTTTATTAATTTGTGCCCAGGAACATTCCTGCCATGGAATAGAGGCTCAAAATCTCATTGAATAAAGTAAATGATCCTTCTGAGAGTATCTGTCCTGGGAAATTTTTGTGTTCATAGTTATTCTTCCAATATTTACAGTGGATTTTCCAATAATGATATACATATATATTCCAAACTGGAATATGCATTTATTAAACAGCTGATTGAAATTAAAGACACAGTATATAGCCATGCATAAGAGCCAAGTTAACTCTTATAAGAGCACTAAACTTTAAATTTCATGTTATTACCAACCAAAATAATTGATCAAATAAACATTTTTCATGGAATATATTTCAGAAAAGTTTCATAATAAAATATTTTACTGCTGTGATATTATCTTAAAAATAGGAAGGGAGAGCTAGAATATTTATTATTCTAGATTAAATTTTATGTCTCTCTACCACAACTGCAATTCCATGTAATATAATTTTTCCACAGCAATAAAATAAAATAAAAAGGATTAACCATAAGAAAACATGCTTTAACACTGTTTAAACATCTTTATCACATTTTGGCAAATCTATGGCAAAATTTTGGAAGTAGTTTACATAAATATTGAATAAATCAACTCTAAATCAGCAATATTGAAATGGTTTTTGGTGTGGAGGCCACACATAACTATTTAGTCTGGGATAGAATATGGGCTTACTCTCATACTCTTGGCACCATTATTAGTAACAGCCCATTTCATTCTCACAAAACGTCTTAGTTTGGGCAATTAAATTATGAGACTACCCATCTCACAGTCTGTCTACAGAGAGAGAAAAGAAGATACAATAGTGTGACATTTAAATATCCCCAGGAGTAATATAAATATCTTCTGACTTTTTTTTTTTTTTTTTTTTTTTTGGTTTTTCGAGCCAAGGTTTCTCTGTGTAGCTTTGCGCCTTTCCTGGAACTCGCTTTGTAGACCAGGCTGGCCTCGAACTCACAGAGATCCGCCTGGCTCTGCCTTCCAAGTGCTGGGATTAATCTTCTGACTTTTATGCTTTATAAATTGTGTGGGAGCTGGAGAGATAGCTCAGCAGTTGAGAGCACTGGCTACTCCTCCAGAGGACCTTGGTTCAATTCCCAGCACCTACTTGATAGCTGATGACTGACTGTGACTCCAGTTCCAGGACTGCTGACACCCTCATGTGGACATGTATGTAGGCAAAATACCAATGAACACACAATAAAAATGTTTTAAATGTGTGTATTTTAGATGTACACCTATGAAATCTGTTCAGACACTGTGAAATGATCACCACAATGAGGATAATGAACAAACCAATCATCTCATACAGTTACCTCTGCATTTTCCTGTAGCATGAATCTTAAACGGTCTTATTAATAAAAATCTCGGGAGCCAGGTATTGGGGTGAATTCTGAAAGAACAGAGAAGCAGAACAAGCCACAGCTATCTTCACCTGGCCAACTTCTCAGCTGATCCTGTTTCCTCAGACTGGAAGCTTCTGAGTCCTCATCCAAGTGGATCTCAGTTCAACTGCTGCTAAAAGCCTCAAAGCTTAAAAGCCCCAAGTTCCTGGTTTTCACACCTTATATACCTTTCTGCTTCCTGCCATCACTTCTTGGGATTAAAGGTGTGTGCCACCATGCCTGGCTGTTTCCCGGGTGACCTTGAGCTCACAGATGGATCTTTACCTCTGGAATGCTAGGGTTAAAGGAGTGTGTGCTACCACTGCCTAACCTCTGTGTTTAATATAGTGGCTGTTCTGTTCTCTGACCCCCAGATAAGTTTATTGGGGTGCACAATATATCAACCACATTTGACCTTTTTTTGTTTAAAAAAAAGTTGTAACTAATATAAGAAAAAGTATATACAATAAGTATATACAATATATTACAGTCAAGAATTACATTACCAATGTCTAGTCCATTAACATTTGACAAATTCAGACAAAAAATTTCATTACTTATCTTATTTAAAACAAGTAGATCCTTTTAAAAACTATATTCAATAATCTACCTTTTTATCTTATCATATCCATATTCTCTCTTTTTTCTTTTCTGAGTGGATTCAAAAGTCTACCTTTTGTCTTATCATTTCTATATCTTCCTTTTTTAAAAAAATACCTTTTATCTTATTATTTCGGTATCTTCCCTTTTTCTTTTCAGAGTAGATTCAATAATCTACCTCTTATCTATATCCTCTTTTTTCTTTTTTTTTCCCCCTGTAGCTGAGGACCGAACCCAGGGCCTTGCACTTGCTAAGCAAGCACTCTACCACTGAGCTAGATCCCCAATCCCCTTTTTTTTACTTTATTTTTTAAACAAGAACCCTGAATCTAATCTCCTTTGTTTAGTTTTTTTTTTTTACCATTAACAATTAACAAGTTGTAAGCAACCATTGTAAACAATGACAATATCCATAACTCAAACGACCAAAAACTACCCACCCCACGTCTTGGGAATGTGGGCATTATTTTCTTAAAATTACTTCTTGCTGTCTGGGGGCGAGAGCATCTTTAGGGGAATCTAAAAAGAAAATTTTGGGGTTAATTGTCAAGTCCTGAGAGAGTTAGCTGTATCATTTGTTGTCCAGTCTCTGCATAATGCAAAAGCGCAGGGCTTATCTCAAGTCCTTGTTCAAGTAGTCTGTGAGGCTGGATCATCTCAGCTAGCCATTGAAATTGTCCTGAGCAGTTTGTAGTCCAAAGCAGATCTTACCATGGTGTTAATTAGCAATGGTTTTATCATAGTTCATGTGGAATCATCGTTGTGGGATCCCATCATCTTTTTTGGAGATTTCAAATTTGCTGTTAGGTGTAGTCATGGTTCCCTGCAGAATTTTTTTTGTGCCTCCTCTGTGGTTTGGAGCAATCACAGTCGATAAGTTTGATCATTGTGGCTTCTCTCTTTATTTCCACCTCCCCTCTTCTCCCCAGAAAGCATTACTCTGCTCTCTGTGAGGCTGAGTGTTTCAGATTCTACATATATATATATATATATATAGATAGATAGATAGATAGATAGATAGATATAGATATATATTATATATATGATCACACAGTGTTTGTGTTTCCATGTTGATGCAGTGAATGTCCAATGTCATGTTGTCACAAATTATGACAGTTTCTGTCTTTTAAGGCAGAGCAATATTTCTGTGTGTGTTTACCTTTTCTTTTTACTTAATGGCTAATATTCCCTTATAAGTGAATACATATGACATTTATCTTTCTTGGTCTGGGTTATCTCACTCAGGATGAATTTTTTTCTAGTTCCACTCATTGGCCTGCAAATTTCATTTTACACACACACACACACACACACACACACACACACACACACACACACACATATTCTGAGTAGTACTCCATTATGTAAATGTGCCACATGTCTTTAACCATTTTTCTGTTGAACATCTAAGTTTTTTCTGGCTGTTATGATTGAAGTCTCAATGAACATGGTTGAGCAAGTGTCCTTGTGGTAGGATAGACCATCCTTTGGGTGTATGCCCAAGAGTGGTATAATTAGGTCTTGGGGTAGATCAATTTCCAACCTTCTGAGAAACCTCCATGTTGATTTCCATAATGATTGTACAAGTTGCACTCCCACAAGCAATGGAAGAATGTTCTCTGTGCTCCACATCCTAGTCAGCATGAGTTATCACTTGTGTTATTGATCTTAGCCATTCTGACAGGTGTAGGATGGAATCTCAAAGCAGTTTTGATTGTCATTTTCCTGATGGCTAAGGATGTTGAACATTTCCCTAAGTGTGTCTCAGCCATTTGAGATTCCTCTATTGAGATTTCTCTCTTTAGAGCTATACTCCATTTTTAATTCAATTATTTTGTTTGTTGATGTCTAGTTTCTTGAGTTCCTTATATATTTTGGGTATTAGTCCCCTGTAGGAAGTGGAGTTGGTAAATCTTTTCCAATTCTAAAAGCTGCCTCTTTATCCAATTGACAGTGTCCTTCGCCTTACAGGAGCTTTTCAGTTTCCTAAGGTTCCATTTATTGTCTATCTTAGTGCCTGTGTTCTCAGGGTTCTGTTCAGAAAGTCATCTCTTGTGCCTAGTCCTTCAATGCTATTCCCCAGTTTCTCTTCTACCAGGGTCAGTATATCTGGTTTTATGTTGATCCACTTGGACTTGCATTTTGTGCACAGTGATAAATATGGATCTATTTGCATTCTGTTACATACAAACATCCAGTGCTGACCAATTGTTGAAAGTGCTGCATTTGTTTTCAGTATGTATTTCTGGCTTCTTATTTTTAATCAGGTGTTCATATGTATGTGGATTTATGTCTGAGCCTTCAGTTTGATTCCACTAAACAACATGTCTTTTTTTTTTTTTAATGCCAATATCATGTGGGTTTTTTGTTGTTTGCTTTTGGATTTTTTGTTGTTGTTGTTGTTGTTTGAGACAGGGTTTCTCTGTGTAGTTTTGGTGCCTGTCCTGGATCTTGCTCTGTAGACCAGGCTGGCCTCGAACTCACAAAGGTCTTCCTGGCTCTGCCTCTCAAGTGCTGGGATTAAAGGCATGTGCTACCGCTGCCCAGTCTCCATGTGGTTTTTATTATGATAGCTCTGTAATACAACTTGAAATCCAGGATAGTGATATCTCCAGCAGTTCTTTTATTGTTCAGGATTGTTTTAGCAATCCTGGGTATTTTGTTTTGTTTTGTTTTGGTTCCATAAGAAGTTGAGAATTGTCCTTTTGTGGTCTGTAAAGAATTCTGTTAGAATTTTTATGGGGATTGCATTGAATTGCTTTTGGTAGGATGGCCATTTTTACTATGTTAATCCTACTGACCCATGAGCAGCTATATAATTTTTCAAATGCCCTTGATTGTTAGTTGTCCATCTCCATATTCCCTCCTTTAACCTTCTCTTCCACCCCCTCCCTACTTAATCCTCCTATCCTGGTTTCTCCTTTGTCTCTCCATAGCAATATATTCTACTTCCCCTTCCTTAGGAGATCTCCTCCTCCTCACTGATTCCTTACTAGGTTCCTAACGTCTGTGGTTATCACATTGGTAGCACACATCAAAAGCTTAATATCCACATAGAAGAGAAAACATACAGTATTTCTTTCAGGGTCTGGGTTACCACACCCAGGATGATTTTTTTTCTAGCTCTATCCATTTACATGCAAATTTTGTAACTTTATTTTTTGACAGTTGAATGATAGTCCACTGTGCAAATATACTATATTTTCATTATTCATTCATCAGTTGTTGGACATCTGGGCTGTTTCCCATTTCTGGCTACTAGGATAGTACAGCAATGAACACAGATGAGCAAGTGTCTCTGTAGTAGGATGTAGACTCCTTTGGGTATATTCCAAAGAGTGATACAGCCAGATCTTAAAGCAGAGCTATTCCCATCTTCCTGAGGAACCACCACATGATTTCCATAATGACTGTACAAGTTAACTTTCTCACCAGCAATGGAGGAGTGTTCCCTATACTCCACACCCTCACCAGCATGAGCTGTCATTTGCTTTATTGATCTTATCCATTCTGACAGGTGTAAGATGAAATCATGACATAGTCTTGATTTGTATTTCCATAATGCTTAAAGATGTTGAACATTTCTTTAAGTGTTTCTCAGCCATTTGTGTTTCATCTTTTGAGGACCTTCTGCTTAGTTCTGTATCTCATTTTTAATTGGGTTATTTGTCTTATTAATGTACAATTTTTTAAGTTCTTTGTATATTCTAAATAATAATCCTGTACAGTTATGTAATTGATAAAGATCTTTTCTCATTCTATAGGCTGATGCTTTGTCCAAATGTGTCCTTTGCCATATAGAAGACTCTCAGTTTCATGAGATCCCATTTATTAATTGTTGAATTTAGTACCTGTGCTTGTTCAGAAAATCTTTTCCAGTGCCAATATGTTCAAGGCTATTCTCTGCTTCCTCTTCTGTCATATTCAATGTACTTGGTCTTATGTTGAGGCCCTTGAACCATTTGGTGTTATGTTTTGTGCAGTGTGGTGAGTATGGATCTATTTGCATTCTTCTACATGCAGCCATCCAATTTCATGTGTGCCATTTGTTGAAGATGCTGTCTTTTTCTCTAGTGTGCATTCTGACTTCTTTGTCAAAAATCAGGTGTCCATAGATGTGTGAACTTATGTCTGAGTCCTCAATTCAATTCCATTGATCAATGTGTCTGTATTTATGCCAATGCTGTGCATTTTTCTTACTAAAGTGCTATAGTACCACTTGAATTCTGGGATGATGATACTTTCAGTAGTTCTTTTATTATTTAGGATTGTTTTAGCTATACTGGTTGTGTGTGTGTGTGTGTGTGTGTGTGTGTGTGTGTGTGTGTGTGTGTATTAGTGTATGTGTGTTTTCATATGAAGTTAAAGATTGGTTTTTGGATTTACATAAAGAGTTATGTTGGGATTTTGATGGGGATTACACAGAGAAAGGAGATATTTTAATCTATCTATATCTGGTATTTTTAGTATACAGACAGTCAATGGATAGAGAACCTTGTGTTTATTGGCAAGTGTTTTGTGAATCAGAAATAGGCAAAGGCATTAGGAAATGGTTATGCATTATAAGAAAAAATGTTGAGCCATGAACCAAATAAGGTAAAAGCAATAGTATAGATAAGCTAATAAAAATTACTACATACCAACTAAAAGTAACCAGAGAATGAAAACTAAAAGTAGCATTTGGTTTAGAGTCTACACCCTGAGTCTGAGACTCTTCTAGTGTACAATAGATACCTGAACCTTCAATCCCAGCTTTTTTTGTCTGTCCTGTAAGGATAATAATAAAAATATGCAATGTTGTGATTATAATTATCTACACATAAGAAGAAGTAAAATAGCTTTGGACATTACTAGAAGACACAATCTCAACAGCAAACTCTCTTCCTCTGGCTCTTACAATCTTTCTGTCCCCTCTTCTGAAATATTCCCTGAGCCATAGGTGTGGGAGTATTTTGTAGATCTATCCATTTGGACTGGATTGAACAACTCTGAATTTTGGTTGGTTGTGGTTTTCCATAACAGTCTCCAAGGGGAGGAAGGGAAAAGAGAGATAATGTAATATATTATATCAAAACAAAAGAAAAAACTTTTTAAAAAAGGAAGTGGCATAGTACATTTAGATATGAGATATAAGTATTCCTGTATAATTTTTTATGACAAGCACTTTTTCATAGTTACTGTCTCTTTGGAGACATTCTTCACATTCTCTTTGCATCATGGAATCATTCTGAAGTGTTATCCTCACTTTCTTACTTCTTTCTCACATATGTTCTTAAAGAACTTAGTCTTTTTTGGTGATCTTTTCACATCCTCCCTTTTATTCTCTATTACCTGACTTTTCTCCTATTATCGTTGTGAATGATCCCACCATAACATCTTTCAAAGTGTCAATTTTTTTTACAGATTGTTCATACTTGATCTAATTTGTAAACCATTTCTAATTTGTATGTTGATATGTTTGTTTGATTGGTTATTGTTTGTTTCTGTTGTGCTTGGAGATCCAGTATAATAGGCAAATATTCTACCTCTGACAGTGAAATCTCCATCCTCTGTTGTCTCTTTTGAAAGTGTGCTTTTGTGATATATCTCCCCCTCCCCCTCCCTCCCTCCTTCCTTCCTTCTCTCCCTTCTTCCCTCTCTCCCTCCTCTCTTTCTTTCTTCTGTAAGATGTCCATGCTGATTCTTTTTGATTTCTGGTTATTTCTGCATCGATATGCTGGATTTTACCATTCGTTTCTATTTTATAACGTTTGTGTTCTCAAATTCCATCCTTTATTGCGCACTCTTTGGCCATGTCGCTCTTACCTTTGAATTTAGATACTTGTACTTATACCACAGATACTTCACATCTATTATTTCACACAAAAATGTCTTAAAACTTCTAAAAATTCATACACCATGTTTATGCAATTAATATGCATTTGGACTCGATAGTGTGCCAGGTGTGAGCTTGGAGGAAGTGTCAAAAACAGAAGAGTAAACAACAAAAACCAAGCTCTCTGCTTTCATTTTCTTGGGTGTTTTCCAGGGATTTCAAAGTTCAGTCTGTTCAGATGTGAACTGAAGCTGCTCCTTCTACACTCAGTTCCTTCTTCTGCATTTTATGTCTGAGTAAATGCTTCCCTTGCTTAGAGATTCCAACAGAAACATCAAAGTAAATCTAGACTCTTGTCTTGTCTTTGTCACTCACATAACCAGTTTGTCCATCCATGAGCCTGGTTAGTATCTTCTCAAATCCAGTCCTTTGTTTTCAGCTTTATTGTATGATTCAGGATTGCCTGAACCAGTTTTGCTTGCTCTCAAAGCAATTATCCACACTGCTTCCAAATTCTTCTTTCCGAACCTACACTTTGAGCAAATTATTTCATTGCTACAGTTCTTTTCCATGACTATATTCTAGAAATAGTTTGGTCATTGCCTCAGTTCATCATATAGGAAAGGCTGTGGTCTGTGTGTCCTCCAGCATCATCTTACCTAACATTTGTTGTTTGTTTGTCTTACATGGCCCAAATAAACTAAAACTGGACTTTCGGGAAAGTCTTATCATGTTTCATGTGCCCATGCCTTTTCATATGGCCTCTTTATTTAAAATGCCCTTTCACCTTCTTATGAACCTGGCATGTGACTTATAAAGACTTACTGTAAGTCTTACTTTCACTACAAAACCTTCCAGGCCTTGACTTTGGACAGCAAGAATATTTGCTCTTGTTTCTCTTCTATAAAACTTGCATGATGCTCACATATGTCTTCTATTTTCTGGTGCTGAGAAAGGACTCTTTCTCCTTGATTTTCTATTTTTCATTTATTCATAGCTTATCCTCCTCCATAATTGGACAGTAGACTCTATAGTATGTAAGCTGCAAAATTCTAGATGTCTGGAATTTAACTGTAAATTTAATCTACTTCAATATTGCATTTAATCACAGAGAACATAAGGATCTAACCTATTCAAGAATTTAGATTACCCAGTCTCCTACTCCTGTGTTTCAATCAACTAAAGACTTAATTAAATTATTTAGCTGACCTGAAGGCAAAGGGAGATAAAAGCACATGGATGGGTACTGAGGACTTGCGCCTTTATCATTAATAAGTTACCCAGAGGACTCAGATTTGTATCAGAAGGATCATGAAAAACACACAGTGCTAGCGTTTTATGTGTAAAACCTTTGTATCCACAAAACATTTTCTTTCATAGAGACATATTAACTATAGAACCTGACAAGAATGTCATGTGTACTAATTAGTGTTGTTATAGAATATTTTAGTTTGGTTTTATTTAGAGTTGTTTGTATGTATTGGTGTCCTGCTTGCATGTATGTTTCATGCCGATGGAGGGCAGAAGAGGGCACTGGATCCCCTGAAACTGGAGTTACAGTTTTGAGCCATGATGTGGGTGCTGGGAACTAAAGCTGGGTGTCCTGAAAGTGCAACCAGTGCTCTTAACCCCTGAGCCATCTCTAGCCAACCCTCCACAGTTAATGTTAAATTTAAAACCTTATGAATTAAAAAATATCTGGGGATTCTTTTTAATTTCTTTATCTCCCTTATCTTCAACATCTAATAATATATTGTCTTTCCCCCCAAGAAGTATGATACCTAGCAGATGCCAAAACTTAAAGAAAAATTTGTATCTTATCCCAGATTTTATTTAAAAAATTAACTTAAATTGTTTGGAAAAAAGTGATGCTTTAGACATAAGAATAAGAACAACATTAATGACATAAAAACTTTTCTTTGAAATTAAAATTGTCAAATTTGTCTTCCCCTAATTGGTTATCCAATACCAAGTGGTCATCCCTTTAGACATAAACACTAAATTGACACAGCAGGTGGTATTCATATATGTATTCATATATGTGTAACACATGTAACAGTAACACTAAGAGAAAAAGAGGCTGTGAATTTGAGAGAGGTCTTGGGGTGAATACGGGGAAGGAAATGGAAGGGGGAAATATATAATTTGTAATTTAAAATAAATTATATGATTTGTTTTCATTCAAAATAAAACAAATTTTTATAATTCATATTTGCAAATGAAAAAATAAAATTGTTGCAAAATTCGGTAAGTATAAGAATCAGCAAAGCTTGAAAATTATTCAATAAAATTTAATACTTTATTATTTTTAGCTATAATTTTGTGCTTTTTTTAGTTGACATAATTATTGTTTCTAGATTCCTTGTTGACTCAAGAACATCTGAACATTTCAGGAGACTTGCATTGGAAATAAGGATGTCTTATCATTGTTAGTGTTACCATCACCAGGAACCCAGAGAATCAAATGGAGGAAATAGTTAGAACTAATAAGAAACTGACTTCAGAATAGCTGTATGCAAAATAAATATTTACATAAGAATAAACAACAACATACATCTTCCTGAAGATGGGCGCCAAATGTAGACAAATTTCTAAATAGTCTTATTAAATAAGAAACACAGAGCCAAATACAGGGGTAATAGCTAGATCAGAGAACTAGCAAATAGCCATGACTAGCCTTAGCTTACACCACGCAGTAGCTTGCCCAGAGAGAGAGCTTCTTCCTGTCTAAACTGTGCTTTTATTGCCTTCCTGTTCTGCCTTCTCATTGGCTTTAAGCTCAGCCACATCACTTCCTTGTTACTTCCTGTCTATACAGACCTCCAGGTCTCTATGGTTGGTACTGGGATTAAAGACGTGTGTCACCATGCTTAGCTGTATCCTTGACCACACAAAGACTCTGCCTGCCATGTGATCGGATTAAGGGCGTGTGCTACCACAGCCTGACTTCTGTTTATGGCTATAACCTCTGATCTCTAGGCAAACTTTATTAACATACAAATAAAATATCACATTTCAGCACAAATAAAATGTCACCATAGTACCCAGTTCATAATAATAATGTACAGAGCAATGATAATATATAAAACTCCAAAGAATAATGTGAAATTTAAGTTCTTCCCAGCTAAGCCATTCATTCAACTAATACTAGGTGGTTTTTCCTCCAGGTATCATCGTAGGCAGAAAAGACTAGATGTATTCACAATAGGGATTGAAATCATGAAGCAGCAGATTATACACTTAATTCCAAATCATTAAAATAAAACTAGGAAGGAACACTAGACAAAATTTTTATTTTTGTAAGATTCACAATGGTGTAAAGTTTGATTCACCAAACATTAAATATTCTACAATTTTTGACTAAGCATCTTTTTAATACTGGTATGAACAGAACGTGGAGAAGCTTGGAAACACACATTATCATTTTTAAAACATGATAAAAGAAGCATCGCTAATCATTGCATGGAGGAGGAATGAGTTGACAAGTAATGCTAACAAGTGCCCACATGTTGGAGCCATACACTGTATATGATTTCCTTTTTTTTTATTTTCAAACATAGAGACCATGCCAAACCATCTACACTAGTACGGTCAGGCTAGCTCAATCCTTTAGTCCTCATGTTTCATGAGACTCCACATATCTTCAGCATCTGGCTTCCCGTCCTCTCCTTTCAGCTGGTTAGAAGAAGAGGAGAACGTGGATGTCTGTATGGATACCGATGGAAAGTGGCAAATATGACTTCTGTGCATGCCCCACTGGCTAAATCTCTATCGTGTGGTTGCACAGAAAGGAAGAGTTGGGTTATGAATTGCTCATGGAAAAAATTACACATTTGTATGTCCGTAACTGGCTATCCTCTGTCGAAGAGCTTCCCAAAGCTGAAGCCTGCTCCGGAGAAGGGAGCGGGGCATGTGAGCAAGAGGCTGGATTCTTAAAATCTGGGGGCGGGGAAATTTCCTTGTCCATCCTCTGTGTACAGGGGGCTGGTGTTGTACCTGATTCCTGGGGTTGGTGAGAAACTGAGGCAATTCATTAGGCTTACAACAGGACCCAGCAGCTGCTGTTAAGTAATTCTCCTTATTAAATGCTGATCATTCGCTATGAGAATTGATAGAAAAATGAAGCTACTTAGGAGGAGAAAGCATTTGGCAAACCAAATGGTTTCATCAAAAGCACCACGCACTACACAAATTCAATTTCTTATATGAAGAGTATTTTTAATAAAGTCTGACTGTGTTTCCATAAGGCTTAACCTGATGTCTGAGCAACAAGATTGGAATGTGAGATACAAACCATGCCACTGTAAGCACAGTTATGACTCAGGAGCTGTGATGGGATTATCTATATCTTTATATCTCATAAATAATTATTTAGACACACATGTCAAGTTTGAAAGTCACATCGTGTCCCCCATTCTAATCTAGCAATCTCTTAACTGAAAGTCAGTAAGGTGAGGTCAAATTATCTTCTCTCTTCAGGTGAAACTGAATTAGAAAACCTAGTTTGGAAGGATGCAGTGTCGAACTAGCTGCCAAGACGCTGCTATGCATTTGCCATTAAATCCCCAGAACTCAGCCTTTCCCCTGCTGCCCTTGTCCTGTTGGAGACTGAACCTATCATGCTAGTGTTATTCTTGGGTACCAGCTGAAGGGTGGGCAAGGATGGTGAGATGCCCAAATCCAAGCAGGAGCTTCCTGGTGCTTTCTAAGTACTGATGAAAGCATAGACATGATCGGAAGCCATTTCTTCTCACCCCGCCTCAGAAAGGGTAGCCATTCTCATCCAGATCTACCTGCCCAATGACAAAAAGCACAGGATCTGTGCAAGTGATTCTGGGTATTGGCAAGTTACTGTTTTCAGATAGTAACACAAAGGTGATAGGTAATACCCAGGTTCCTCCAAACAACGTAACAATTCAGAGAGAATTTAACCAGTGAAGACATCTCATTCAGAAGAAGGAAAGAAGAGTAGTGGGCCAAACAACTGAGAGGTAGAATCTGGGGAAACTAATGAAAAAGACAGCAAGGGCTGTAGAGATGGTTCCACAGTAAAGAACATGCTTCCCAAAGGATGTTAGCTCTGTTCTGACAGGTCCCAACCACCTTTTACTACAGCTCGAAGGGATCTGACACCTCTGGCCTCCCCTTATACCTGGACTCACACAAAATGAGTCTTTTTAAAAGTGCATACTACACATATTTGAAAGCTAGGTCTATAAACCATACACTCACCTTGCTCTTTGCCATTTTAAAAGTGAGCATACCATTAAAAATGTCTGGATAAGAGTAACACACACTAAAGAAGATGCACTGAGGAATCCTTCAGTTTAAAGGGCAGTACTGTATTCAGTGTTGACAAGTAAAAATAACACGTGGAAAAAGCTAGAAATCCTCCATAGAATGTTTTTAAAGATAAAATGCTAGAATACTTGGATAGTTGAAAGAGCATAGGTATGCTTTGAAACACACAAGTTTGAGCTGGAATGTTATCCATATGACATGTAACTTGCAATACCTTGACCATGCTGGCCACCTTTTCTAGCCTCCTGTCCTCTGAAATGAGAGCACCTTCATATGGATATCCTCTTAGAATATACCAAGACATGCCTATCCTGTGATAACCACTTAAACATACAGTTCCTCCACTCCCGGGGAAATGAATCGAAATAGAAACCCTGGAAGAAATAAATCAATGTGAAATTGTTTTGAATGGAAAGAGATGACTTTGTCTGCCCTTCTTTCCACTAAACAGTCTTTTTATACCCCGAAGAGTCTACAGTGCAACAAATAATCTTAAATTGCATCAATTTTCTCCTTGACTTCCTGCGAATATAATACTAGAATAAGTCCTAAGTTACAGTGTCCAAAAACCAGGAAATCATGTAAAATCATTATAAATATGTATCTAAATGATTGGAGAGTAACCTCACATAATCTTTCAGCTAGAATTCAAATTTCAGATGTGTTCCTCATAGTTATTCTTGGGGATGAACTGTCCCAAATATTTTCTGAAGTGTGTATCATTTTAATGTGTTAGAAATCCTAATTCTTTATAAATGTTTATTTTTATAGCTTTTACAACTGGGACAATCATATTGCTGTTTGCAACTCAAGTCCAAATTATCAAGTGCTTGCTGACAATCCTGAAGGCTTACTTTTTAAATATAAAAGAGACAGAAAAATTCTCAATGTTGACCCAAAGGTAATTATGACTTATACTCACCTATTTCTTCAAAATGTGTTGTGTTTCTACTTAGTCAAAAATCCCTTAAACGTCTGACACCCTTAGGCTTGGAAGTTTTGTGTTGTTTGTTTTGTAACTTAGAGGTGAAAAATTGCTTTGAAACATGAACATTCACAAAGAAAGAAAATACAAGGAGAGAACAGAAAGGGAATAAAGGAGAGAGGGAGGGAGGAAAGGAGAGGGGGAAGGGAGGGAGGGAGGGAGGGAGGGAGGGAGGGAGGGAAGGAGGGAAGGAGGGAAGGAGAAGGGAGAAGGAAGGGAGGGAGGGAAGTATTCCTCAGAAGTTTGGAAGATTAAGAGAAGAAAGAGTTCATGTGGGATTGAAGTAGAACTTCTAAGTGGGAATATTTCTCCCTGCCTAGAGCATAATTAGATTAGAGAGAAGTTGATAGTCTGTTTGCTCTGATCCTTAGGGGTCTAGACTTTACATTGGAGGTATCAGTAGAGAGGGATTCTTAACCTTGTGTTTGTACCCTTGTGGTGCTTCAAAATAAAATGGCCCCAAAGGGAGTGGCATTATTAGGAGGTGTGGCTTTGTTGGAGGAAATGTGTCACTGTGGCAGGGGGTTTTAAGGTCTGAATGCTCAAGCCACACCCAGTGTCTCAGACCACTTCCTTTTGCCCACACAAGATATAGAACTCTCAGTTACTTCTCCAGCACCATGTCTACCTGCACACTACCATGCCCCACCATGACAATAATGGACTGAACCTCTGAACTGTAAGTTACCCAATTAAATGTGTCCTTTATAAGAGTAGACATTGCCATGGTCATAGTATCTCTTCACAGCAATAGAAACCCTAACTAAGACAACCCAGGATTCTTATCCTTCACTAAATGACTAACATTGAAAAAAATGTGACAAAAAAGCCAGGCAATATGGTTTTTACCTATAACCTCAGTAACTTGGAGACTCAAGCAGAGGCTTGTTATGAAGTAAGACCAGCTTGAGGTACACAGTGAACACCGCTAGACCAGCCTTGGCCAAAGAGAGAACCTGTCAAACAACAAACAACAATTGAAAAATAAATATTTCTGTTTATATACTTCTAAGTATTACTTTAGAAAATGTTTCATTAAAATATTTTAAAGACATGGCCAATGATACTTTGAATTTTATCAAGAGCAAGTATTTACATCTTAAATATTTTCAAAAGTTAAAATCACATCATAAATTTTGATCATCACTTGTATGTCTAAGGATAAAAGTTAAAATATTGAGTAACATTGCTATATGCTGGAGTTGTTTGGGTGTTTATTAATTTTGTTAATAACTTTTGCCTTTGATTTTCATTTGGGTTTATTGTTGGTGTTGTTTATTCATATGAGAGTCTAACAGGCAAAGGCAAGGAAAATAATGTTCCAGAATGAAAAACATAAGAATTATGGAACATGCATGTGATAGAGGCAAAGAGAAGCCAAAGGCAAAGTATGGGCAGTTGGATTCTAAATCTTTTTCTGAAGGTTTTAGAGATATAAAGTCAAAAACTCATTTCACATTCACTTAACACAGATTCTGTCGTACACAAAGTGCTCAATAACTAAGGGTCCAAAGAACGAATGAATGAAATTGTACAAGAAATAGTGTTGATTGTGATCACATTCAAGTTAAAGACCATATCCAGCTGCACAGAAGCTGCTTGTCTTTTGTTTCACAATTTAGACAGTTGCATCCAAGGTTGGACCTTGAACCAGGACCAGTGTGAACTGTTCTGGAGCCCAAATAATCTCTAAGCATGGGCAAAACAGACCACTGGAGAGACATGAAAATATACAAAAGTTATGCTCTTGCTGCCTTTGAAGGAAATTTCCCAAAAGTTTCTGCATAAATTTTCTCATGTTCCATGGCTCATGTGTGGCTAGATGTAGCCTATCCAGCTATCTGAAAGTCTGGGCAGTGTCCTATTTTTTTTTTTAGGTCCCCATGCACCTAACTGAAAACATGGTTCTGGGTCTAGGGAAAGGAGATATTGGATAAATAGCTAAGGAGCTTCTATGCGGTGCCATGTCCTTTAGAGGAAACTCTACTCCTTTCTTTACCACAAACGAGGAACTGGAAACTGTGGGGTCACATTTGTGAGGAATCTCGGAGAAGAGTAAAGCTTGTTCAAAGGCCTTCTCTGTAGCAGCACCCTCCTATGTAAAATATCAACATGTGATTAGATGATGTTAGGTCAGAAAGCTGAGTAAACAGCGTTCACAGAGGTTTTCCTCTAGAAGCTAAGAGGTATGATTAAGGAAAACCTCAAATTATTAACAACTTCACTATGACTTTGTGGGAAACGTGTTTAAATAAATTTGAACAACACATTATTTGACCTACTTCGGGGCTCTGTTTTAATTAATGATGTACTTGAAGTACACACGTCATGAAAAGAGTTTCATGAGCTCTGAGGAATCAATCATACAATTACTTGAACACGCTTAACAAAATCTCTCACTTCCAAAATCATTCATGAAATCAAACTTCATCAACAATACGTAAATTACCCAATTTCCTCTATTTTTTTAGGAAAAGAATTTAATTTGATGGAAAAGGTCACTAAATCTTGGAGAAAGAACCAGTTCGTGAATGCTGAGTCAAAAATGAGTCAGTGAGCCATCTGTTGATAACTGAATAATTTCTTAATTTTACAGGTTTCAATTGTAGATTAATTTTATCTGTTTCATCTCCAGAAAGATAAAATTGATGTCAGACTTTCTAGAAATAAACACGGGCCTCAACATCCAGAAATAAACTTGCAGGCCACTACTCACTTACCCATGTTGCCTTGATAGACTCACATCGTCTTCCTGTGTGCTGACACAGAAGGAAGTGGATTTGTTTAACTCTGATCTCTCAAATCTCTCAAATGCATCAGCTCGATGTTCAGACTTGGTCTTGACTGAGCCCAAGAAGAACAAACTTCATGGTTCCATGCTTGCCCATGACCCACAATTCAGGAAGCTTCTCCCTGGAAAAGCAGTAACCTAAGAGGTCTGGCCTTCTCTTCCCAATAGAAGTAGAATAACACAGACTTTAATTTTTATAATCTAGGCATTAAATTTGCATGTGTGTCCCCTACACAATTTGTATTCACCATTTCAAAGCGCCCTGATGTTCTGTATTTCATGAGTCCCAACATAACACTTCCAGGAAACTAAGAAATATGATAAAGTGCATGTTTAAATAACTACAAATTATAAGAATCACATTTTTATATTTAGTATTTCTTATGATAATTTTTCTTCCAATTTTTCAAAAATGAACATCTTGTCATTCAGACAGGTCAGGGCCTGCAAAGCACCATGAGGACATGGCTCATCCCTCCTATTCTTTTCCTTCGGATACTGTCTCTGAAATACTTGATGCCTCAAATTAAGGAGGTCACGATCAATGAAAGGTAGAAACAGTGGTAAACAGGATGTGTTTCCTTTGCACAACAGATGTAGCCTCATTCATTCTAAAGTGCAGTTCCCATGAAACAGCTGTTTGTGAGTGGAAGGAAGCGGTCAGAAAAGGAAAATTGTGCAGCTCTTAGAACAAGTAATAGGAGTTCATGGGGTAAGAAATCCCAAATGCAGTTAAGAGTTTGGTTGCACTGAAAACAAGCCCACTGGCTTTAACCTCCCTGCAGCTGTACAACATCTGGAACAAATAAGACAAGTTTCTATTTTTGAGTGAAGAATGCTTGTCTGAATGATTCACACCCACCGAAATGTTTCCAGTGTATTATCTTAGAGGGAAGCACTTTGCACTCACTCCTCTGCATTATCTGAACAAATGAGATGGGGGGGGAGGCATTTCTTCTTTTACTTTTAAAACATACTAGCAGAAGACGGTTTGCTTAGAGTCTTACGGTAACAAGAGTACACAAAAGCAAGCATGTTCCACCAAGGAGATAAGGAAGCCAGATGAGGTAGGATAGTTATAATAGGGAGGGAAGAGCTTTCTTAGTCAGACTAGCTTTCCCCACGTACATACTCTGTCCTGTCACAAAAACTGAAGTGGCTCATGAGAAACCATCACTTCAAAAACTAATTAATTAATAGATACTCAACAGACTGGGGAGACTGCTCAGCCAAAAATGCTTGCATGAGGACCCAGGTTCACATCCCCAGCACCTGCAGAAGGAGCCATGCACAGTGGTACAATTCTGTAATTCTACAGCTAGGGGTGATCACGCTGACTGGCCAGCCTAGCCGAGTTCCAGAGGTCCGGGTTCCTCGAGAGATCCTGGCTCAAAACGATAAGGTGGAGAGCAAATGAGGAAGACATGGGATGCCATCCTCTCACCTCTGTACGCATGTACCCACATCACACGTTCACACATGCATAAACATGTACACCCATACACAACGCACATATACAAAGTCTTCAGCAATTATTCATTGAATACATGAATGTGCGGTGATATATTGTGCACCCCAGTAAACTTTGCTGAAAGATCAGAGAGACAAAGGAACAAGCCACTGCCACGTGTTACCTCTAGAACTCCTCAGCCTGAAAAGCCTTTAGTTCCTGTCTCCTCACACCTTATATACCTCCCTGCCACCGCTTCTTTCCTAGTGCTGGAATTAAAGGTGTGTGCCACCATTGCCTGGCCTCTATGTTTAATCTAGTGGCTCGTTCTATCCTCTGATCTCCAGGCAAAGTTTATTGGGGTGTAACAAAACATCACCACATGAATGATTCCTTTCAAAAGAAAATTACGATCAAGTGATAAAGAATTGGGTGAACTACGCCCCGAAGCTGAATGGAGGGAGCAGTGGTAGTATCAATTAGTACAGCCGCCAATTCTGTGAGTCAAAAATAACTGCAAGAACTCTCATCAGAGAAGAAGTTTGGAGAAATCTTTATTTTTGTCTATGCTTTCAGATTCTTTTTCTGAAATCAGAGAAATGCATAATTTCAGGTGTTCTCCATGAGAACAGTAAGTTAGAATGCAGGCAGCTTAAGTGCATATTTAAGATGGCATGATTCACAGTAGGGGCTGTCAGTGACACTTAGAATTCAATAATCCTGAGATGCCAAGGGGGAGACAAAGATGAGAAAGACCTCAACCTTGGCCCTCTAGCTGCTTGTGGGTGTTTTTAGTTTCTTTTTTGTTTTGTCTTTTTTGCTTGTTTGTTTGGAAGAAATAAGCTGTGACCACACAGCATCAGTTAGACACAAGGAAGATTTAAGGCACAGATTGAGCAGCCGCCTTGATAGTTGAGAGGAAGAAGGGAGAACCATTGATGTTGGTGGAAGGATTGACGATTGAGCATGAAGAAATGTCTGGTTGTAGTGAGGGAGGACATCTTAAACGGGGACTAGGATGATTAAATATTGGACTTGCAGAGTGAGTTCAATATGCTCCGACATCCCCTGGTGATGTGGACTGCATCACCTGGGTAGGTGCCATGGGAATCAAGCTCTGAGAGATCATGACAAGGCTTGAGTGCAGAGGACTGATGAGGACCATGCTCTGCTCTTGCTAGGAAGTAGAGAAATATGTCAAGGCTTCGGCAAAGAAATAACGGGTGAGGTCCTGAGTGGGGTAGATAGAGGGCATAGAACAGAGCAGCTCTCGGCAGGCAAAGCCGCAGCAGGTCAACAGGGCGTGAGTCCGCATGAAGGGAGAGGAGGATCTGAGATGGGGTTCTATTCGGGGAGCAGACTGTGAGTTGATGCCGCCAGGTTTCTCACTAGCCCGATCTTCCTCAAGAAGACACAGCTTAAAGAATGTGTATTTACCCAGGGAAGTCTTCGGAAGCTCTCACTTCTCCCCCAGTCCTCTGAAAAGAGTCATGCACTAGAGCATAGTGTGGCCATCGCTGCTCACCAAGTCACAAAATGAGCAAGGCAACCATCCTATTGGAAGGGTTCAGAGGTATGTGGATTCTGTTCAGTGTCAGGCACTGTTGAAACTAAGCAGGCATGGTGTTACCCTCGTCCTTTGGGGACCGTTGTAAATGTGGCAGTTTGGAGGGCACGTGAGATACACACTGAGCACTGATTTATCAGAATGAGTGTCTGGTTTCTTTACGTGTCAGGGCCCCTCCTCCTCTGAAGACTGATCACAATTGTGTATCCGTAACAGTGAGCTACTTTCCACAATAATGTCTCCCTAGCTAATTTCACTTACTGTGTGTGCATAAAGGAACCATAGTCATTCCTTTACAACAGATTTTAAGTCAGCAGTCTTGATTTCAAGTGTTTCAGTTCACAGTTTAAGTCTTAAAATTACACAAAGAGACTAAAAGTGCTGCCCATGTTCCACAACTCCTGGAAAACCCTCGCAGGAATAAACCTCATGATGCTTCCGACTGGTAAATTGCTACAATTTTTCCTTATTTGCTTGGGCCACTACAGGAGAGGGAAAGAGTTGTAAGGTGGCATGTATTCATGTTATTCTTGTCTTCTCGGGAATCTCTGTATGCAGCTCATCTGCCCAGAGGATCACACGAAACAAAACTTACCCATCAGAAACTATAAAATGCAGAGCAGGAATGTTGGCTGGCTGTTTCACCTTCTTATTGCTCCTGATGGCCATTATGCCCATGTGTGGGAGGTGCTCAAAGACATCTGTAGAGTGAATACATGGAATATTAAATATTTGCTAAAGAAATGAAGAACGGGGCCAAAAAGAACCTTGGAAACTTTTGAGGCTAACTTCAGAACTCTTTAGGCTCTCAAGCACTGGAGACATGTAAAGCTAAAACTCTGTAGCTGACAACTAACTACCCATGGGGTGGCATGGCTTGCTTCTCTCTCTTTGATAGGTGCATTATTCCTGAGCATTCTTAGGTGAGCCTTGAAATACTGACCCTAGGTATCCAGGGCGGTGGCTGTAGGGCAGTTATATGAGTGAATGAGCCCAGCAACCATTTTATTGTTTTTAGATAATTGTCTAGATGTTATTACATATTCTATATAAAATATTATGCATTTTAGCATATAGTGTATATATGCTAAAAATATGTCAAATCCATTCTTTTTCTGTGAGCAACAGAATGCTAGGTAAGTAAGATTTTAAGTTAAATAAGTGTGTCAAACAAAAGCACCTGTCCTCAGTTTTGCTTTTTTTTTTAATTTTAATTTAATTTGGATGACAATTTCATCTGTGCTTATGCCTCTCTCCTCAGCTCCAGAAACTACCACCCAAGTGCTTTTTGCTATTAGTGGGGAAGGTGTTAATTGCCTCCTTCACTCTGCCTCCAGCCTCTGAATTCATTGACTCTAATTTCCCTTGGCACCCAGACCTTAAAATCCCAGCCCTTCTCTGGCTTGAAACTGCGGCTCTCTAGATGGAAGCCCATGGCATTCCTGCACCCTCTAGGCAGATGGTTCTAGTTGAATATCTTGGAGCTTGATCCCTTGGGAAACAGCCTCAGTTTGACAATCTGTTTTTTTTTACAAGAGCCAGGTGCATCTCCTTCTGATCACTAAAAACAAGGCCCAAAAGCAAGATGCTGAACAGGCGAAGATTAAATGGCACTACCGTTTCTTCTGTCTTCAAGTGTGACTACCCAAACTCCACAGCAAATCTGGCTCACCCTGGGTCAGTGGAGCAAGGGACACTCACTGATTCAGCAGCTCCGTCTTTGGGCCTTTGGCTTTTCCCCAAGAGGCCGCCTGTAAACGTTGCTTTTTAACTATGGCACAGTCACAGTTATTAAGTAAAGCTGAGGTGTTGCCAACTTTCTGGGTTTGCTGCCTAAATTATTGAATATTTGGTTGATTATAGCCCTAAAACAGCCGCATACTAAGTAGCTTTTAAACATTTTCTCCCTTGGGCAATCACCTGGTATATCTGAACTGAAAGTCCACCACATATAAATTAGTATTTACTCAACTAACTACTACTAAAATCAATGCCTTAAGGAATCCATTAAAAATTACATAATAGATCTTGGCTTTTATGAATTAAAACTCCTAAAACTTAAGTGCCATGTCCTCCTCTTGACCTGGAAAACTGATTTTAATTTTATATGCAGTATTTATGGAACAAGCCCTAGAGATAAGCACAAGTTGTTAGGTGTCCAAGACATGAACTCACATATGAAGTATAACACAAGAAAGGCAAACTGGGGAATAGAAAAATTCAAATCTATTATGTTGAATTACTATATAGCTCTTAGTTCTTAGTACTAATAAAAAGAATGATAACTTTGTACTATCTAAGTAGAATATCACTAATGATATTCAATATGCATAGCCCAATAAAAAGTGAGAATTTTCCAGTTGCCTTTCTTGTTACAAAAGTAGCCCTGTCATAGATGATGCCCAAGGAAAGTCAAACCAATAGGGCCCAGGGAAGTGGAAGGCAGCGATCTGGAGATAAGAACTTTAGCTCCATTTCTTGCTACACTACCACAGTCTAGGAGCAGGAGGGAGAGTGGGGAGTTAGTTTGGTACCAAGAGGTAAACTGAGTCTGAACACAATAAGTATTTCTTCTATCATTGCAAAGATCTGATTTCTTTTTTCGTTTTTTAAAATAACTTATATTGAGTTTGATGTTCAACATTTTCACTCATGTATAAAGGGTAGGCCTTCTGATTCCTGAAACAAACCATCTCTGATTTCCCTTCCACCCCTGTTAATTCTCCCCCAGCTCTCATACCCAC
Source organism: Peromyscus californicus insignis (assembly GCF_007827085.1). NCBI lineage: Eukaryota > Metazoa > Chordata > Mammalia > Rodentia > Cricetidae > Peromyscus > Peromyscus californicus. Next base: position 89,120,271 of record NW_026294424.1, read on the forward strand.
AAGCATGACTACATTGTTGTTGTTATTGTTTTGTTTAGTGTGTGTTTTGCAGAGATTGAGTTTGACCTACATCATCTATGTGACCATGGGTTAGACACTATCCATTGGAGCCTGATAGACTCCTCAGTAAATGAATAACTCTACCAATAGTTGAGCAGGAAGGAGAAGGGCACCATAAGCCTCTTCCTGATCCATGATAACCTGCTGATAGGCCCAGGATTGTATAGGTCCATTGCAGGCAGCCACAGCCGCTGTAAAATCATAATTGATTGCCCATGCCATGCCCAAAAGATAACACTTTACACCTCGTCTTTCTATCTTCTTGTCTTGAAGTCTTTCTACCCACTTTCTCCTCAGTGACCCCTGAGACTTAAAGAGAGTGGTGTAAACGACTTGTTTAGTGCTAACCACTCAACCATTGATTGTGCACAGTGCCTTGAACAGAAATGTGTCTCTGTATTCACCAAGGTTCACTGCGGAAAGAGGCTTATCTGGTGGTGGCTGAGAGTAGCATTTGTCTACAGGCATATACATAAATATTTAGAAAGAAGCTCAAATTCAAGACAATTTAAACAACAGTAGTAAGTTCATCCCCAGGCCCTAAGACCTCCTCAGCCATAAGTTTTTTAGCTGAATTTACACTATTATGAATTCACTCTCATGGAGAAGACCTTAAACCCAATCAGAGAGTGGAAAGCCTGCCCCATTACTAATCATGACTCTATTGTACCAGTGGGCACATTTTGCCTGTGGAGGCCCACAGAGACTCCATAGTGTGGCCTTATTCTATCTTGACTCAAGGTCAGAGAGTCCAAGCTTGTTTTATCCCGCACGGCTGTATAATTAGATGTTTTGGCCAAAGGCATGGTTACCAGGTGTCTTATATTTCAAGGCCTAATTACAGGATGTTTTGCCATAAGGCATGGATACTAGATGTTTGGAGAATTAAGTTTACACTTGTTTGTACTTTGAACCATTGTGTCCTTGAGAGGGAAAGGTCTTTTGCCTCTCCCCTTGCTGACATATAAATAACCCATGAGAAATAAACTTGGAGCAACTGTGGTATTGACCCAGAGCCCTCCTAATGTTATTCCGTGTCTCTGTCTTTTTCCTTTATGTCTACATCATCTATTTTTCATATCTATTATCTCTTAATTCTTCCTTCTCCCTTCAAAGACTGTTCGATAGTTATCCAGCATTGCAGGGTATCTCTTCCTCTCCTCCTCCTCCTCCTTCTTCTTCCTCATCTTCCTCTTCCTTTTCTTCTTCTCCTCCCTCTCCTCCTTCTTTCTTCTCCTCTTCTTCCTCCTCCTCTACTCCTCTCTTCCTCCTCTTCCTTCCTCTTTCTCCTCCTCTTCTTCACCCTCTTCTTTCTCTTCCTCCTCCTTCCTCTTCCTCCTCCTTCTTCCTTTCTCATCTTCTTCTTCCTCCTCTTCCTCTTCTTGTCCCCTCAGCTTACAAAATAACAATTTTAAATATGACTCTTCATTATATATTCAATAGTTGATGGACAGCTAGGCTGATTCTATTTCTTAGCTATTGTGAGAGCAATCAATGAACATGGATAAGCAAGTATCTCTGTATAGGATGCACATTCCTTTGGACATATACCCAGGAGCGGTACTGTGGTCATATGACAGATCTGTTTCTAGCTTTTTGAGGAGTCTTCATATTGAATTGCCTAGTGGCTGCAGCAGTTTCCCTTCCCGCCAAAATCTTATTTCTTCATATCCTCTCCAGCATTGTTGTCACTTGATGTCTTGATTATTTCCATTCTGACTAGAATGGGACGGAATTTCAGTGTAGTTTTAATTGCATTTCCCTGATTGTGAATGAAACTGAATATTTTAAAGGTGTTTGTTGGCCATTTTCATTTCTTCTTTTGAGAATTCTATATTCGGAGCAATGGCTCATATTTTAGTTGGGTTGCTTTCTGGATGCTTGAGTTTTTGAGCTCTTTGTATATTCTAGATGTTAATCTTTTCTTCAAAGTATACTTGCAAAATTTTCTCCCCTGCTAGTGGGCTGTCTCTTTGCTCCACTGGCCATTCGCGTTAGTGTATGCAGAAGCTTTGTAGTGTAATAGATCCCATTTGTCAATCTTTAGTCCAAGACCTGATTTTTAATGAAAATAAAATATCAGAAATCACTTGAGTGAGGTATGGAGTCATGAAAAATATAAGACCAACCTCCATTTAAGGATTTATTATTTTTTTACTGAAAAACATTTTTTCATACAATGTATTTCTATGATAGTTTACTTTCCCACAGTTCCTCCCGTATCCTCCCACCTCACCATCCACTCAATTCCACACCCTTCTTGTCTCTCTATTTAGAAACCAAATGTGCAAACAAACAAACAAAACCAGAATTTTTAAAAATAAGAAAAACACAGGAAACACACACACACACACACACACACACACACACACACACATCCCATAAAAACACAAAATCAGAGAGTATAATATATAAGCAAAAGGCCAGAAAGACCAAAAAAATTAAGAGATTACTTCTATTTCTAAGAGAAAAGATGTTTTCCCCCTTAAATGTGAAAATTATTTAGCCAAAATATAGATACTTTGTAAAGTATTATCTAGATATCATCCAGTTATGTTCTGGTTAGACCATCTCAACTTACAATTATACCTGGACTGTTTTGACACTCCCTGTTTACCACACTCTTGCACACTTTTTACACTCTATCTTCAGGTTTGTTGAGGTCATTTTTATTTGTGTTTTTACTACTATTGGAAAAGAACATTTCTTTTACACAGGTATTAGTATATTATATTTCTACTTCTTTTGTTACCTTATGTATAGTAACACACTATAAACCAGATCTGTCTTTTAGCATTTATAATGGTCTGTGGTATGGAAAAATCTTAAAGTATTAGTCCAAACTACTGATGTCTCTCCTTGAGGGTTTCTTTTTCCACTGTTGATATTAAATCTTTTCATTCTAAGACGAGGAATCATTAACTTGTATTTTCTTTCAGTTTTGTGACTTGCTATTTACATTTAAACCTGTAACTCTTGTATAGTTTGGTGGAACAAGGATGGTATTTCTTTGTCCTGTCAATGATTAATGTTCAGCATTTTATCACCCTTGGTCTTATCCCAGTATTTTATATTTTGTTTTATCATATTCTGTACTCAGCTTAGGAGTCTATCACTCCTGGGACCTAGCAAAGACTGCAATAAAATTTTTTTTAGTAGTTTCTTACAGGACTATGAGTTTAAAGATAAAGCTTATTAGGTACTGACTTTTCTCTATCAGCTGCATTGCATGCTGTGACTGCTATGTATGCATGGTTGCTTTTAGCACTCTTGAGATCTGTTATTAAGGAACAATGTCTCAAGGGATATAGAATCATGAACCCTATGAAAATAGAAAATGAATATGTGTGATTTTTAACGCATAGGCTAGTAAAGGGCCAGTAAGATGTTTCTGCTGTTCCAAAGAATCATTAAAAAAGAAATCACTCAAGTGAGAGACCTTGGAACACTCAGCTCTAAACAGGATGTCTCCATCAAATCCCTTTTCTCAGGACTCAGGGAGCCCTGCAGAAGAGGAGGCAAAAAAGGGTGCAAGAGGCAGAGGAGATGGAGGATACCAAGAATACATGCTCCTCTAAATCAGCAAGATTAAAACACAGAGACTGAGGCAGCATACAGAGGGCCTGCAGGGGTCTGCACCAGGTCCTTTGCATATGGCTTTCTGTTTAGTGTTTTTTATGGGATTCCTGAGTGTATGAATGAGTGGTCTATGTTTCTTGTGCCTTCTCCTGGGCTTGTCCAATTTCAGTCTTACTATATTTTGTTTTAATTATCCCTTAGGAGGCCGTTTATTTTTTACAGACAGTTGTAAGCTGGCATGTGGTTGCTAGGAATTGAACCCAGGTCCTCTGGAAGAGCAGTCAGTGCTCTTGACAGCTGAGCCATCTCTCCAGCCTGACTGTTTATTTTTCTAATGGCAGGTGGAAAGGTAGTAAATCTATATGGGAGGGCACATGGGGAGGAAGTGAGAGGAGTAGAGGGAGGGGAAACTGTAATCAAGATACATTGTGTGAGAAAAATCTATTTTCATTAAAATGAGGGCAAGGCATAAAGGGAGAACTGACATAAGAGGGTAAGAAATCCTAAGATATGCTCATGAATAAGTGCAACATGAACCTATCAAAGCCAATGCCAAACTCAGGTCCTTCGACTTGAACACAATTTATTTCACACTGCCACACATAAATTATTTGAATTATTGTCAGACTTACAACATTCACAGAATTGTTACTGTCATGTAGATTAAAAATGAAAAATATATATGAGTCAGTAATCTAGAGACTCATAATTTGATTTTTTTTTTATTTTGCCCATCTCAAAGTTTCCCATGTTTTTCTTCAACTGGATCCTCCCCTGCTTTATCACAATGATTTCATAGAAAGACTACTTGAGCATCAAATAAAGCTGACTCCACCGATTCCCCGCCATTCTCACATAGGGGGAGAAGAGCTATGAACAATACAAACATCACAGCTGCTTAGAAACTCCAAGCTCGCCCAGAGCCCGGGAATCAAAGCTGGTTGTCAACCCAGTCCTGTCCCACAGTCCTCTGCCTTTTCTTTTTCCTTCAGCATGACAGATGCCGCTGTATCCTTCGCCAAGGACTTCTTGGCAGGTGGAGTGGCCGCGGCCATCTCCAAGACGGCAGTAGCGCCCATCGAGCGGGTCAAGCTGCTGCTGCAGGTGCAGCATGTCAGCAAGCAAATCACGGCAGATAAGCAATACAAGGGCATTATAGACTGCGTGGTTCGTATCCCCAAGGAACAGGGAGTCCTGTCTTTCTGGCGTGGTAACCTGGCCAATGTCATCAGATACTTCCCCACCCAGGCTCTCAACTTTGCCTTCAAAGATAAATACAAGCAGATCTTTTTGGGTGGTGTGGACAAGAGGACCCAGTTTTGGCGCTACTTTGCTGGGAACCTGGCATCAGGTGGTGCCGCTGGGGCCACATCCTTGTGCTTTGTGTACCCTCTTGATTTTGCCCGTACCTGTCTAGCAGCTGATGTGGGCAAAGGTGGAGCTGAAAGGGAATTCAAAGGCCTTGGTGACTGCCAGGTTAAGATCTACAAATCTAATGGGATTAGGGGCCTGTACCAAGGCTTTAATGTGTCAGTACAGGGCATTATCATCTACCGAGCTGCCTACTTTGGCATCTATGACACTGCAAAGGGAATGCTTCCAGAACCCAAGAATACTCACATCTTCATCAGCTGGATGATTGCACAGTCTGTCACTGCTGTTGCTGGCCTGACTTCCTATCCCTTTGACACAGTTCGCCGTTGTATGATGATGCAGTCGGGACGCAAAGGAACTGATATCATGTATACAGGCACGATTGACTGCTAGAGGAAGATCGCTCGTGATGAAGGAAGCAAGGCTTTCTTCAAGGGTGCATGGTCCAACGTTCTCAGGGGAATGGGTGGTGCCTTTGTGCTTGTCTTGTATGATGAGATCAAGAAGTACACATAATTATTATGTCTTAGGTGTTCTCCTGAGAACAGGCATGTTGTATAATATACTGTATCTTGAACATTCTGGACAGATTCTCTGGGCTTGTCTATTTTTTCAATGGCAACTATTTACCAGTTGAAAAGTGGGAAGCAATAATATTCATCTGACCAGTTTTCTCTTAAAGCCATTTCCATAATGACAATAATGATGGGACTCAATTATATTTTTTATTTCAGTCACTCCTGATAATAAAAATTGAAGAAATAAAAAAAAGAAAGAAACTCCAAGCTTGCCGGGCAGTGGTGGGGCACGCCTTTAATCCCAGCACTTGGGAGGCAGAGGCAGGCGGATCTTTGTGAGTTCGAGGCCAGCCTGGTCTACAGAGCAAGATCCAGGAAATGCGCAAAGCTACACAGAGAAACCCTGTCTCGAAAAACCAAAAAAAGAAAAGGAAACTCCAAGCTCTATAACTTTGTATGTCTTGTTATCTGTAGCCCTGGCTGTCCTGGAACTCACTATGTAGACCAGGCTGACTTCAAACTCCTGGAGATCTGCTTGCCCCTGCCTCTCAAGTGCAATGAGTCCATTTTTTGAAGTCATGTAACTTTTGAACAAATAAAATATTAAAATTTTCTTGGAAATTTGCATAAGGAATCTCAAGTTGTGATCTTGAAACTTTGTTTGTTGTCTTAATGGAAGGAATCCAAGACCAAGAAATTCTCTCCATAACATTCCACCCTCAATTGCTATATATTTAGGGAAATCTCTCTCCATTTGAGGTCCCCAAAAGGTCCTTGAAGCCAAAATCCAGATCAACTGCCAGAAAGAGCTTTGAGGCTTGGCCTCTTTAAAAAAAAAGACAGAAAAAGAAAAAGAAAAAAAACCCTAAAGATGGTTTGGGAGTATTGCTTAAGAAATAAAGAGAAAAAAAAACTAAAGATGGTTTAAAAGTATTGCTTTCAAATGTTTCAAAAAGAACAAAAAAAATTATCATTAGACAGAGTGTTTTTTCTATGTAGTCAAATTACACAGGTTTTTAAATATCCCTTTGATGTAATCGGTAAAGGAAAGCGTGAGTAGAGCAGGCCTATCAAGTCTGGGCAAACTGCTATACTCCAGAAATAGGAAGATAGTGTGTGTTCACACACAAAGATAAAGGACTCTCTACATCATGACCACCAACATGGAGAGACACACAGAAGCCAATAAGTAGATGTGAGCACTGACATGGACCAAAGGCAAGGGTGAATGAGAGCACGAGGCCCTGTGTAGAGTCACCGTCATTCCCAGTGAGAAAGACAGGATTCTTACCCTTAAAGCAGGCAAGCAGACAAACAATGAAAACAGTTTTAAAAAGCTGGGTTACCTATTGTCTCTCATTTAGGAGAGGACTAACCCTTCCCTCCATCACAGCACTCACAGAGATTGCAATGATAAACTGTAAAGAGGATACTATTGTCACCAGTGGAGGAGAATTTATCACTTCTAAAAATTTCAACGACAAAAAGAAATCCACAAAAGGAGTTAAAAGTATATCACTACAGAAAGAAACAGATTATCAGGTAAATTAACCTTTCATTGCTCCTGGAGATTTACCTCTGTGAGCCAAGAAGAGTTAGAATACACCACCCTCAGAAACACAGGCTACTCAACCGTTAGAGGAACTACTGGGTATTAGTAATGTCTGCAATGTTTACAAGATGGTCTTCTGGAAAGGGTGTAGCCATAACTCTCAGACAGATGCAAAGCAAATGTTCCAAAATTTTTACTTCATCTGCCGATTATAGAGGAAACCAGAATGATACAACATGAAAATTCAAAGAGCAGAAATATGCATACAGGAAATAAGGAAAATTGAGATTAAATAGATGCAATGGTTTCCCTCTGCATAATACTAATTGCCGCCCACTCAACACTCAAAAGTTTGCATTTTTGTAGATAAGAATATATTTTGCATTAGCAGAAGTTTTTAAATTGTAGAATTTAAAAATTGTAAAGTAACATAAAATCGGAGAATAGCAGAAATGTGTATGAATGAAACACCCCCATCATCTTTTGTTTTGTTCGTTACAAAGACTTTACAATTGTCCCACCACTTACTAATACAGCATAGCCTCAAAATATCCTTTTACAAATGATGCAAGAAATTCAGTGTCACAAGGGAAAAGGAATGTAAAACTTCTCTGTAATACCAGGTCTATGTTCTTTATCAGTTCTGTACACAACAGAATAAAAGTAACCTAGTAAGACTGAAGTTTTGTGTAGTAAATATACAAAAGACCAAATGGTGACTATTAGGCAAATCATTTAGAAGTAAAACTTCTTCCCTTTAAGAATTAACTTCATCCAGACTCTTCATTTCTCTCTTTATCAATAATGGGATTAGCAAGCACTATCCCCATGGTTCCCTCTGAGCTGGTCTATACGATCACCAGTCCTGAGTAAAGGCAAAAGGAACAGATTTTTCTCACAGATTTCAATTTAAAGAGGAAAAATAATCCAGTTCATTTTATTTTCAAGCAGATGAGAAGGAGGCTTTTTGTGAGAACCACCATGGGCCGATATTCCCACTGGTCCAAACTTCAAACCGTAGACATCTTTATAGCACACACTGGAGCGAAAACTAGGATAGTTTTTTAATTATGTCTCTGAAATAACATCTGCTTGTAGAGCCCTTTGTGAAGATTTCTGTGGAGTTGGGGTTAGTGAGTCCTGGGTTTACTAGACCAGCTGGAGCCTGGGACACACTTTGATCGCTGGTACTTCAATAATGTCACAACCCGGGCAGAAGCTGCTGACAGGAATCATCACCCATCACCACTCCTGAGAAAAGAAATGGAGGGGAGGGAATGTGTAATGGTCTCCATGGAAACAGCCTTTCCAATCCAGTTTTCTTTTAATATCGAATCCAACAGAAAACCCACTTAATGCCAGTTATGTTCGTGGACTTGACTAACAATGCAATTTGTGTTTTAGGCTCAGCCAGGTGACAACTCGACCAGAATCCCCATCCAGACGGAACTCTACACACACGCTGTTCTCTTTGACCACATTTCCAGAAGGAAGACATAAGCAACCCATAGTAAATGGTTTCCTTATTGTTTGCTACATTTCAATGAATTCTTTGGTCAGGAGCAAAGTGGAATCATAAATGAGTCGTATAGCTAGAAGGCAAATAAGAGTAATAAAAGTTAACAAAGAAAGAAAACTGTAATCTTGACTGTTTTTTATTTTACCGATAGCCTCTTGATCTGGTTTAGGTTTTTCTTTTTATTATTATTTTCTTCTTCTTCTTCTTCTTCTTCTTCTTCTTCTTCTTCTTCTTCTTCTTCTTCTTCTTCTTCTTCTTCTTCTTCTTCTTCTCTCTCTCTCATCTTATTTTATTTTATTTTATTTTTCTGAACACAGGCTGGTTGCAAAAGTCCATGGAGGAGACGCTTGTTGCCACTTCAAAGATGCGCTAATTGGTGACATATTTTTGTAACTCAGATGTTCCAAAACAAAAACGTTCCAGGTCCCACTGTTGCCAAATCTAGTACCAAATAGGATGCCATGTGGCATCACTGGCAGTACTGTCCCTCAAATTGCTGAATATTGATAAGGGGGCTCCAATTGGAAGACTAGACTAGAAAAACACACAGGGTTTTCAGTCACACTGAAATGAGTCAATAAAATCTGAAACCTTCTGTGAGATTGTAAAATTATGAAATGAATAAAAGTTGAGCATGTCTGTGTGCCTGGATGACCTGAGTCCCATGACAATGGAGCTCGGGAGATGAAATATAAAGGAAACCAGAAGACTTTAGAGAAATGAAGACATGAGAAAAACCATCATGTTTTGCTAGTGTGCCCTGTGGATGGCCTTTGTGCAAGAAAGACTATTCAAAAGTCACTTTTTATTTAAAATTAATATTTGGTTCTTATGCCAATATATTTTCTAATCAATCTCATAGTGAAGCAAGTAAGTGGAATCAAGCAAGGTAGGAGTCTGTCCTCATGTTGAAGTGGGGGAGAGCCCAGAGCAGAGATACAGAGTTCAAGCAGGGCAAGAGAATTGTATAGCGTGGTATAACAAATCCCAAGCAGGGTGAGTAGAATGGAATTGTTAAAGTTAATTATGATTGTCAAGTTAAGAAAATTTTAAAACACCTAGGAAACAAACCTCCAGAAATGCATGCACTGGCATATCCAGAGAGGTTTGTCTGATGTGGCAGGACTCAACCTGAGTATGGGTTATAGGTGGTGCCATTCCTTGGTGCCCTGATACCCACCCACAAACACACACTGATTGACAGGTGGACTCTCTCTCTGCTTCCTGACTGCAAACGCAATGTGACTAGCTGCATCATATTCCTGCCTCAGTGATGTCTCTTCCACAATGAAGTTCAAACTGTGAGCTGAATTAAACCTTCCTTTCTAAAGGTGCTTTTTTCTATAGTTTCATTACAACAATAAGTAGCTAGTGTGAGTATTAAATTGGAATTGGGTGTGTCTGTGCAATCCCAGATTTCAGTGAATGCACTCTATACAGCAAACACAAAACACAGTGTGTGCACATGCATGCACTTGAGTCTATCCATTTAGACAACCTGGAAGCTGCCACAGCCTGAGCTCCTCAGCACCACTTTTCACTAAAACAAGCAAGAATCCCCAGGAAGCAAATGATTCTAGAGATGAGGCAGAGAAAATACAAATCTGGAATATGCTTTTCCGGAGAGCAGTTAGTGATCAAGGTTGATTAAAAGGACACAGATCCCCATTGGAAAGAATTCCCACTGGGAAAATGTGGGAGAGCTGAGTGTTTCAGTAACAACAGCAGTAGGAACAAATAGGAACCCAAGTGTATAGTGACCACAGAGGGATAAATTAGAAGTCAGATTAGGAAAGGTATAGTTGCAGAATACCTGTCCACAGAATATATAATGATTTTTAAAAGAAACAATGGAAATGGGTGGCTGATATCACTTTCAGCCAGTGATCAAGGAGCATATCACCAGTGGTCGGCAAATTCAATTTATCTTCTACCAGCTAAGATTTATGTCTGAACCAATCAGTCACCTGTCACATTTCCAGGGGGAAGGGAAACCTTAGCTGATGGAGAGATAGTGCATTCACACCCACTTCTAACAGTTCTGCCAACATTGTATAACCCCAGTCTAACCAGGACAAAACTTAAAAGGACCAAATCCTGAGGAAGTATGCAAAAGAAATGCTTATAATATTCAAATGTTAAGACCATTGCTGTGGGATGTCTTTCTGTATGCTGTGAATATGTGTTGCTCTGATTGGTTGATAAGTAAAGCTGCATTGGCCTATGGCAAGGCACCTTAGAGGCAGGTGGGAAATCCAAGCAGATATACGGAGGGAGGAAAGGAGAGGAGGAAGAGACACCAGCCGCCACTGAAGAAGAAGCAAGATGCTAACAGACCAGTAACGCCATGCTATGTTTGCCATGTGGTAAAACATCATGAATGGAAATGGGTTAATTTAAGATGAAAGAGCTAGCTAGCAAGAAGCCTGCCATAGGCCATGCAGTTTTAAATAATATTAAGTCTCAGAGTGATTTATAACTGACTACAGGACCGTGGGCCGGGTGAGACTGTGGGGCCAGGCGGGACCGGAGAAACTTTCCAGCTACAGACCATATAATAAATAAAGGCAGAGAAGCCATCCCAGGCTGCAGGAGACTTGAGACATGGCACCCAAACACAAAGTAATTCTGAGTTGGATTCTTATCCTATAAAGGAAGTTGGGGAACAACTGGTAAAAAAAAAAAAAAAAAAAAAAAAAAAAAAAAAAAAAAAAAAAAAAAAAAACCTGAGAGGTTTTTTATAAAGACTAAGTGGTAGTAAAGTAAAAATGCTTATTTGCTGTTTGGGGCCATTATTTTGTGGCTATATGAGAGACAAGGGACATTGTGGCAGCTGCTCTTTCAGAAATACTGCAGAGGAGAGGGTATGTGCTGTCCTGGCAACTTCCCTGAGATTGTTTTCCTTCTAAATTCTTTTAGTACATTAATTAAATAATTCTGATGGGACACAAGTACCACGGTATGCTTATAAATGTCACAGGACAGTTTGTGGGAGCAATTCCTTCTTTCCACTTTGTGGGTTCTACAGATCAAACTCAGGACCTCATACTTGGCAACAAGTGGTTTTACCTGCTGAACCATTTTGCTGGCCCATGAGACTCCTTTCTACTAAAGTAAATATTTGATGTATCACACTTACAAATTCAAAACATTACTTCCTTATATTTTTAAGCACAGCATATAAATTTATTCTAATTTATTTTGTTTATAGATTTGGCTAATTTCTATGAAACGTTCTATAAAAATATTTACATTTCATTCCTAAAATTTCATGATATTTGACTTTCTACGAATTTCAAATCTTTAACAAATGAGTCTTCCCATGCAACTAAACAAATATTGCAAATCTCAAAAATCAAACACACATAATAGCTTTCATGCTTTCTCAAATGTTCCAATTTATTCTGCCATGTCTATCCTGGTGCCAGGGACAGACCTGACTGTGGCCAGAAGAAAATTAAGAAAAGCCATGCACCCAGGCATACTCACAGGAAACCTGGGTTCAGGTGTGTGAATTGAATATCCGCTCTGGGGTCTCTGGTGGAGAAACCACAGCACTCCTGGAAGCTCATCTTGTTTATCAAATAGAGTTGAACAGAAAGGCAGAGTTATTACATATAGCTGAACAAGAAGTGTGGGGGGTTCTTATATAGGGATAAACAAGGAGGTAGGGTTTGTATTATATAGCTGGAACAAGGATATAGGCTCAGTTACTCTCAGTGGAAGCAGTCTCTGTAAGGGAACAGTCTTCAGGCTCTAAACATCCAGGGGGAAGAAAACCATGGTATGTGTATTCTACACACACTGTCAACACTCACACTAGGTTCCCCAAGGAAGTTTTACCATGCCTCTGAACCTCACCCCAGGAGGAAGGCTTCCCCAATACCTTATAAAACTACAAGCTTCTAATTTAAAATCATGTATGCATTCATTATCCAAACATCACATTTTAAACAGAAATAGCAAATGTTTACTGTTGAAATACTTATCCTCTAATATTAAAGTTTCTTGTAGCTAAAACTACTTCAATTTTTAATGTTATTATTTGAAGACTGTTCCTATATTTAATTCCAATGTTTAAGACACTAGAAAAGCAATTCTATCATCACCAGTAATTTTCCCATTAATTTGTGAACTGATCTTACTAAGAATAAATACTCTCCAGAGGTCTGAGTTGGATTAAGGGTTGCCATAACAAAGTACTATATTGGGTGACTGAGACAACAGTTATTTCTTTTCTCACCGTTATGGAAGCCAGAGCACTATCAAGGTGTCAGCTGTATGCTTGTTTGCTTCTCCTGAGGCCTCCCTCTCTGCCTTGCGGTCACCACCCTGTGCCCCCAGTCTTCCTCTGTGTGTGCACACATCTGTTACATCTGGGTATACCAGTTGTCTTGTCTATGAGGGCACTGGTCTGATGGAATGAGAGCCCACCATAACAGAGCAACATTAACTTTCCCTTTTTAGAACTCCTATCATCAACAACATGAACTTAAGGCTTTCTGTGTACAAACTTGGGTAGACACAGTTCATTCCATAACACAGAATGTGGACAGCAGGCTTCCAAGACATTACCTTGAGATTTTAGGTTCTCATGCAATGCTAAACCAAGTCTAGACCTCTGACAACATCAATATAATGCCTTTCAAATAAGAATTGTCATGGTCCAAGGGCCCTACATTCAAGTCTCATATTATCTAATTTCCTTGTTACTGCAGGATGACTGATGTTCAGTGAATACATGTATGATCTCATTCTATTTCTTAGGTGATTTCCTATTCTTTCTATTTGTAGGTCCATGCTCATAAATATTTAATTGGCACCTGAGTTTTCCACACTATTGGAATGATTGGGACTTAGCCGCTACATGAAAGCTTGTTAAAATGACTACCACCAAATAAGTAGCAGGGGAAGCTGTTAGGCTTTAGCCCAGCACAAACTAGAAGGTAAGTTTGACTGAAGTAGTGGTTGGTGTAGGAAACGAGGTATGTGACGTGTACAAGAAGATCAGGATGCAGGATAGCAGGCCAAAGACACTGAACTAAAACTGAGCTGGCCAACTGAGGGGAAATTAAACAAGAAACTGGGCAGTGCAATAAAGAATAAAGAGCATTAGAAACCAGACTGTTTGGCAAGCTGAAGTTGGTAAATGGCCAAATCACTTTATCTCTCCAGACTTTGGCTCTTGAAGGTGCCTTCAAAATCCAAAACATCCATGGCTTCTCCCGGCTGTTTCTCTATTCTATTTATAGACTGAGCTGAAGGGAAGAGTATTACAAGTTCAGTGTAATTTTCTCCATGAAATGGAGAAATGGATGTAATTACTGTGTATTCTGGATGGATGTGACAGATATCTAAGTTGAATTTAATGATAAAAAATATACAGTTATCACTCAGAACTGAACTAAACTAAACTAAAATTGCATCTGAATCCAGGAACAATAACAATCAAACGTGAACATCAACAAACATCAAACACTCCACTCAATACTGTGGCTTTGTGTGTTCTTTTCAACAGAACAACCCCTGTGTTCCTCCACACCTTCTGCCATGAGAGGAAATGTGCTTTCCATGGCCCTAGAGTCACATGTTCTCAATCTGGGGATCTGTCTTCCTCCCTCCTTCCTCTTTTTCTCTCTTCCTCTCTCCCACTTCTTTTCTCAGAAACCCAGAGAACTGACATTTCATTTCATTACAGTTAGGTGTAGAGCCCCTAGCAAAATTTAAAACCTAAAAAATTCACACTATATAGAATTTCTCATTTCTGTAATTATAGAAACCCTTCTAATATGAGAATCTTCAGAACAGTGAGGAATTCTGGGAGAAAAGAATATACGTATTTGAACAGAGTGGAAGGTTGTCTAGATGGCAGCAGTGAAACTGCACAGTGAGGAGTTCTGGGCTCCGCAGGAGCAATGCCTCTGCTCACTCCATGAGACACACCACTGAGGGACTGGTTCCCTAATATAACTGATGAAGACAAGCGAGTGTGCAGTAAAAACCTCACCCACCAAATGACTGGCTTTTCTATGTTAGTGTGTCTTCCAGAATAGTATGAATTGAAGCAGTATATAATGACTACTGATCTTTTCAGTCTCAAGGAAAGTACAAGAGTATCTACCCCTTCCCTTGTGAAGTGTGAGGTCAGATACAGTTCTCAGACACAAGAAGGGAGAGTGTTCCTCTTGATAAATTCACCAGCTTGGAATAAAATGGAATCTAAGGAATCTTGTTTTTATTGTTCTTGGCAATTTCTGCCGCTGTTGTGAGTGGATTTTATCTCTCATCTCATGTTACATTTGCCCAATGAGTATAGAGAAAGCAGGAATGCAGTGCAGTTTGAATACTCATATTGCATCTGTGCTCATGGAAACTTCAATATGAAGACTTTCAGTTGATATCCTGGTTTTATAAGTCTACAGTGCATACAATGACAATTTTGGTTTTCCCTTTCCTCTGGTGCTACAATTTCTATGTGGTTATGTTAGTCAAGACTTTTTTAGACCCACGTGAATCATGGTGATGATGATGGTATACTGATAATACCTCCAGGGAAGTATTCTCTCAAGGGTCGTTTGTAGAGTGCTAGTCTTTTTTTTCCCCTAAATTTCTGGAATTAAAAAAAAAACTCTGTCATAAAAAAGATATAAAATCAAATATTGCAGCTTTATCTGTGAAACTCACATGGTGACACATTGTGTACTGGGAAGTTTCGAGCAGGATTCTATAGATCCATGTCATTTTAGTTCCCAAGTTGTCTACTAGTTAGCAACCCATACCCCCTGTTTTCACCCTGAAACACATTAGTATCTACATTTCTTCAGATTTATAGTTTCTTTAAAAGTCACATAAAACCTCAAATGTTATATAATTAGTCAGAAAAAGGAATGTACACAAAGCCAAACAGCTCAAAACCTGTAGCAGGAATTTTAAAAGATCTTACTAATTAAATCAAACCTGAGGTCAGTTATTGGGGTGAATGCTGGAAGATCAGAGAAGCAGAACAAGCCACAGCTACCTCACCTTGCCAGTTCCTCAGCTGATCCTGTTTCCTCAGACTGGAAGACTCTGTGTCCTTATCCAAATGAATCTCAGCTGAACTGCTTCTCGAAAACCTGAAAGCTTAACCAGCAAAATGCTTCTAGTTTCTGGTCTTGACGCCTTATATAACTTTCTGCTTTCTGCCATCACTCCCTGGGATTAAAGGCTCACTTCTTGGTATTAAAGGAGTGAGTCACCATACTTGGCTGTATCCTTGAACACACAGAGATCCAGACGGATCTCTACCTCTGGAATGCTAGAATTAAAGGCATGTGCTACCACTGCCTATCCTCTATGTTTAATATTGTGGCTGTTCTGTTCTCTGGCCCCAGATAAGTTTATTAGCATGCACAATATTTCAGGGAACACAATACCACCACAAAAACCAACACACTTGGGGAGGAAAAATGCAGAGGAGTTTATAGTTGGAAGTGAAGTAATCCCTACCCCAAAAGGCTCATGTGTTGAAGGCATGGCTCAAAAGTGGCATTTTGGGGAAGTGATTGTATCATGAGGGCTCTAACCTAACCAACGCATTAACTGACTGGTGCATACATAATTTGATCGTATTAATAGGAGTTTCTCACTGGGGTATGAACTGGTCCCTTCCTTCCTAGTCTTTTTTTGCTTCCAGGCTTTCATGAGGTAATCAGCCTCCTGTCATACATTCCTGCCACCATGATGCTGTTGCAAAGCATGTGTCTTTAGCCACAGAACCAGCCAGCATGGATCTGAAACACAGCTTCCTCATTAAGTTGTTTAAGACATGGTGATGGGAAGTTGGTTGGAACATAGGAATGATGGAAGCCTCTCTGTCAGGCACTGCAGCAGGAAAGCTAAGCTCCACCCCCTTGCAGCGTCTGTCAATTACATATTTTAAATTCTGGAAGATTAATCTGATTGCCCACCCTAGGTTCAGGTATGCATTCTTTGTCAGTACACAATGGTTAGGGTCAGAGGGCAGACAAATTTCCTGTGGCTCATCCCTGTTCCTCCTTTGTTTCTACAGGCATCTTCAAACGATGCTTCTGACTTAGAGAGATACTGCAAAGATATCAACTATAAAAATCTTTAAATCAGTACACATTTTACTAAAGTTCAAGGATGACCTTGTCCCTCAATTTAATGTTAATATTTTAATTTTATTGGGAAATACACTATTCTCTTCTTTTACACTTCAGTGAGATTGGCTGTCAGTGTCTTCTTCCAAAATTAGTTCCTCCAAAGAACTGAAATTATTATAAATAGAATTAAGTTCTGTAATACACTGTGTGTCTGAAGACTGAGAATCATTCCAGGTAAACGAGCTTTTAAAATTAAAATGATTTGTTTGCTCTTAGAATATTTGAGATTTTTTTTTCAATTTTATGTATGAAAACACTTTGTATACACAAAGCATTTTTCCTCTTTGCCAATAAAACTTTACTTATGAGTCCTAAATATTTTGCTTGAGATCTTTTTCAATTAATAGATTAATTTTCAATTAATATTAAAAATAAATTTCACTTAATTTTTAGAGCTATATTAGATTTGCAGAAAAAAAAATAGCACAAAGCAAAGACACCATCCAAGCACCTTTCCCCACTCTGCAAGAGGATTTCTCTATCGGTAACATCTGACATTAATCGGGCCTATTATTTAAAACTGATGAACCAATATTGAGACATTGTTAACTGAGTTCATAGTTGATATTTGAGACCACTCTGTGTTCTTCATTTCTGTGTGTTTAAGTTAATTCCCAACTTGTACAAATGGTAGTCCATTTCTTTTCAATTACTAAGTAATAATTTCTTTAAGGATATCTTGGTTGTTTCCAAGTCTGACAGTTGTGAAGAAAACTGCTCTAAATATTTGTGTGCAGTGAATTGTATGGACAGGAGTTTTCAGCTTGTCTGGGTACTACCAGGAGGCATGACTGCTGGATTATATATGGTACAATTATGTTTAGTTTTGTACAAAAATTGAGAAAGTAAGCCATTTCCCATTTCACACCAGTACCGACAAGAGATCCAGGCGCTCTTCAGCCTGAACAGCACTTCATGTCGTCTGTACTTGGAAATTCAGCATTTCTACTAACTGTGTAGTGAAATCCCCCTTTTTGTTCCATTTTAATTCTTATGCTAGCAAGCCTCTCCTTCTTTTTCAGTTTATTTCTGATTTTCATAGATTATTTATTTCTGGGTCAACACCAAGTGTTTTCACTTTTTTTTCCTTACCACAAATCTTAATTTTCTAGGACAAAATCATCTTCATTTCAATTTTTTTATAGTTCACACAATGATTTTTATAATACTTTAATATCACTTCTTAAGCTGTGGAATAATGTATGAGGATTAAATAAGAACTAAGAATAATACCTACCTTGTAATAAGTATTTGATAAATGTCTGTTTCTTATATAAATCAAATCTCAAATGAACAGTATCAGCATCGTGTGTGCTACTGGAGAACTGACATGCTTTATCTTCTCCTTCATCACCTGTACTTGCTTGAATTCTCCACTCAGATCTGTTTCTCAACTACTGAAAACTGTGTAAGTCTCCTTGGGAATTAAATGCACAGCTCCCTCTATCGAAGAGGACTTATTCCTCTGAACATGATGACTAATACTAAGGAATATCTTGAAAATAGTGTTACACCATGCTTTTATCAACATTCCTCCTGCCTCTGGCTCAGCATTTTGCCCACAGTATACATAAAACTATAAGAACCTTTCTTATTATACAGTTATTATTCTAGAGGGATGGTGGGATGGCTTATCTGTTAGAGAGCAGTGCTTTTTAAATATATGTTACTAATTATTTTTGAGATTTTCATACAGTTGTCAGTAGCTTCTTAGCTAGGGATAAGTGCTGGTGAGCCTTCCCATCATGCTAAAATGTTAAGTGTCCTAACCTTGTGGAGATCTTGTGCAGCAACCACAGCTTCCGTGAGCACATGAATGCCATGGTCCTGTCCTGTCCAGAAGACACGGTTTGATACCTGTCCTTCCTAATTTCTATGCTTACCGTCTTTCTGCCTCTTCAGCAATGATGCCTGTGTCTTGAAGAGAGAAGGATTGACAAAGAAGTCCCATTTGTGGCTGAGCACACCACTGGCACTCATTCTCTGCTCTTTGTCCAGTAGTGAGTTTCTATGTTCACCATTGTCCAGAGAACAGTGCTTTGTAAAATTGCTTCTTTGAACCCTAGTTATGTCTAGCGATCTGAAGTTCTACCTCAAAGAGCAATGCCAAGCAGGGCCACAGAAGCTCTCACAGTCCACAGCAGGTCTCCTCTAGTTTCACTTGGATGATTTATGACATTATTATTTTTTAATTAAAGGCTGAGGAGTGAAAACAAGACAAAAGAGAGACTCCTATCTAGCTCTCCAGTTAGCACAAACTGGGGTTTATCAATGGAAGGAGTGATGATATTTGGGGCTGGATAATATTTTTGTTAGAGGAGAAATCTGCACATCGAAGACCCTTTTCAGTATCCCCCATCTCCAAAGAATCACAGCTGCTCCCAGCTGATGACATTGTCACCAGTGGAGAGGCCCTACTATAGATTGAGTTTCCATACCGAGGGACTAATAGTAGATCCGTTGGTCATCTCTATTTCCTTTTTTAGTTGGCAAGTTTGCTTTTGATACAAAAACAAATGATGTTTCTCATTAAGCTTTGCCAGGCTTGGGGAGTTTCTGAAGACTTGTGCTTGGTGTTTTCATGTTTAAAGAGGTGGGACGAGCTTTGTCGAATCTTCTAACATGATCACATTTAAAAACTTCGGAGTATAAGGTAAGGGAATATGAAAGATTTCAGTTATTAGTTCAGGATGTCCAACAAATGAACTTAAAAACAAGCAACATCTCATTGGTGTATTTGATCTGTAACAGACCTAACGTAAGAAGAGGTCACTGATAACTGACATTAGCAACCTCTGAACACTTTTACTTAGCTCTACTTGGTCAACCTGGACCCATAGTTTTGACAGTATTTCATTTTCTTCCAGTTTTACATTTGGAAAATGGATCTGTGAATAACACCAGCTTCAGATTTCCCTTTGCCTCTCCCCACTGATGAGTCTTGTTTTAATAGAATCTAATTTTAAAGATAAAAACTGTTAATTTCCAAGGAACATTAGTGTTTAGTTTAAAATGGCTCATAATCATAAAAGACAGATATTAGAAAACTTTCCTACTAAGAAATAATAAAATTGTCAATATGTGGTTCTGACTTCTCTCAGGAAGTTAAGTAAATATTTGTTAAGCTGATTAAGCAATAAGTAATAATTAAAATTAAAAATGAATACTGATTTTTTTCTTTTCCATTTATTTATTCCATTGCTGGCATCAACTCATGCAAAAGCCATGCATTTATTGTGTCTACATGATAAAACTAGCGATTTTTAATTCATACACCAATAGGTACATTTTTCAAATTCTTCTAGAACTCTTCTTGCTCACTCTGACCCTCAAGATAATGCAAAGGATTGCACAAGGTAGGACACCACAGTACACTAGGACTTAATTTTCCCCATCACAGTGACCAACACATCTCAGAGCCCCCCACCATCTTAGATTTGAGCTGACAACAGGACAGAAGGAAGAATAATTAAATTATCTTAACTAAGTGAGGTAAGTATTATGGCAGAGCTGTGACATTATTTGAGCCACATAGGTAGGTCATGTGTACAATATTGTTTGTATTATGAGGGACTTAGCTCTTCCCTCTTTGATAAAGTAGTAATCCATTTGATGTAATGATGTTATAGGTTGAAGTGTAGCATGTAGACATTTGATGGCCATATTCTAAATAAGTTGCTTTCTAATCTCTGTGTCAAGGATAACCTTACATAGAGTTTTAAAAATCTTATTTGATTATTTCATATATGGTTTTCTGAGCCATGTATGATGCTTTTGGCAATAGAAAACAGAAAAGGCATTTGGCTGAATTTGCCAGTCAATTTATCCAAACACTTCCACTGGGTCAATCAAATTTTCTTTGATGGAAACAATACATAATAAATTAATTCCAGGAGACTGAAGGCTGAGTTCAGTTTTCTTATAATGCAATTAAGAATGTGAACACATTCAAATAATGTCAGTACCAGCAGGGACTGTGAGTCTCATTATTTATTTCTGAAGCATCCATATCTGATGAACACATTCAAAATTGGATGATGCTTCTGGATGTATGTTTCACTGGCCTCTAAATTTGGCAAACTGTGGAATATTAATAACACAGTTGTGTTTATGTAAGCATAGTGTGAGAAGAGGAATTTGGGAGAGAAGGAGGAAGAACAGATTTAGCTGGCTGAACTTTAATACAATGACAGAAATGGAAGATAGTATATTGAAGAGGGAGAAAGGTATCATAACTCTACACGTGAAAAGCACTAATACTTTCTATAATCCCAAAGAATAAGGATGCAATTATACTCATTGGCTCATCTTATTAGGTATTTTTCTTTCTTTTATTTTTCTTTTTTCTCCTTTTTTTTTGGCTTTGCTTTGAGATGTTTAAAGATACAACTTAGACCCAAAATTTGTACAACTGTTTGGAGATAATTCAACCAGTCCCTCAGAGGTTAACATGGGCTAAACTCCAGGAAACACTTCTCACTTCCTCAGGTTTTTGGAAATGTACTTTTACAAGATATATGGTTAATCAATGATAAAGAATAGATCGCTAAATCATTGAAATCATTCACATGGCACAAAATGCAGATCTTGGACGTTTCCCAGGGCAATGGCACCAAAAGTCAATAAGGAAAAGTAATAGGAATTAAATACAACCAAAAAAGCTAAGAGAAGTTCATTCCTTGGGACAGTTAAGTACACAGAGGTGTGCTCAAGCCAGAAGGAACTTATCCCACCCTTTTAATAGAACAAGTGATGTTTTTAAATGCACTAGAAAAAACGTACTCTAAAACAATGCCATCAGGCAAACTTGGTTGCTCGTGAGAAAAGTATACAATATGTGTACACTACTTGTGCCATCATCTGCCTTACCACATGATTGCTAAGTTCAGCTGAGATGACTGGAATCTACTTAAGATGATGAAATCCTAGGTCGATTATTTTTCACACTAAAAAGAAAACTTCGAAAAGCAAATGCATTTTACCGGTTGTCAATCCTTTGCACCATTACAGTGGTAACATTGAGGACAGTTATATTATCTATAATTGATGATCAGTTTCTGAGCAAGCTGTCATTGTAACCATGATGCTAGATAAAACAAAACATATGAAGCAATACTGTTTGAGCAATAAGAGAGCTCCCTCAATACCATGCATGCTGCTATTTGAAGTTTTGCTATACATACTCTGCAGTGGTTTGAATGAGAATGTCCCCCCCCCATAGGCTTATGTATTTGAATACTTAGTCACCATGACATGGAACTGTTTGGGTGAGACTAGGAGGTGGGGCTTTGTTGGAGGAGGTGGGACTTTGTTGGAGGAGGTGGGGCTTTGTTGGAGGAGGTGTGGCTTTGTTGGAGGAGGTAGGGCTTTGTTGGAGGAGGTGGGCTTTATTGAAGTAAGTGTGGCCTTGTTGGAGAAGATATGTCACTGGGAGTGGGCTGTGAGATTTCAAAAGCCCACAGCAGGCTCTGTCTATCTCCTTACCTGCTTCCTGCAGATCAGGATGTAAAGCTCTCAGCAACTTCCCAGCACCATGCTGGCCTGCCTGCCATGATGATAATGGACTATGACTTTGGAAACTGTAAGCCAGCCCCTAATCAAATGCTTTCTTTTATAAGAGTTACACCTTAGTCATGGTGTCTCTTCATAGCAACAAAGCAGTAATTAAGACAGTTATCAAGGAGCTTGCATAGTATATTAGATTGATTACTATTACTAAGAGACAATAATAAGGAGATAGGCAGATGGCTACAGGGTGATGTTCACAGAATTCACTACCTAAATGTCCAATATTTTACAAACTTTTGGTGTAATAGTAGTATAATTTGGAACTTTTAAAAATTCATATTCCCTATTAATGGTCTTAATTCCTTCATCAAAAGAAACAGAGTATCAGAGCAGATGAAAAGGCAGGCCCCAGCTATTCGTTGTCTCCAAGAAATGTGCTTCATCATAGAAGACAGGTGTTCTCTCAGGGTGAAAAGTAGGAAAAGGTATTCTAAGCAAAAGGACCTTAGATGCAAAGTCACTCTTCTATTGTCTGATTAAATCAGATTTAAAGTACAGCTAGTGAGAAGAGATAAAAGTCACTTCACATTTATTAAGGGAACAATCCACCCCAGAGGATATTAGAATTCTAAACATCTATTCACCAAGTACAGATGTGTTCAATTTTGCACAACAAATGCTGCCATATGTAGAGTTCACTGCCCCACTATCACCAACTGACACATCAGACCAGTAAAAAGAGAACAGAAATAATCTGAATTAAAGGATACCTTAGAGCAAATATACTTAACAGATATCTACAGAACATTCCATCCAAATGCTGCGGATTGTAGTCTTCTCAGTAGTGTATGGAATTTTCTCTAGAGTCAATGACATATTATGACACAAGCTAATTCTCAACAAATAAGGAAAGTTGAAATAATCCTTCGTATTATATATGACCACAGTGAAATAAAACAGCAAGAACTACAGAACATTCCCAATTTTATGGATATTAAAGAACAGACCAGTGATGAAGGAATTATTGAAGCAATCAAGAAGGAAGTTTAAAAATTCCTAGAATTGAACAAAAGTAAAATCAAAGCGTACCCAAACCTGTAGAATACAATGAAATAAGTCCTAAGAGGGAGTTTTATAGCTTTAAGTGCTTGTGTTAAGAAATCAGAGAGATCTCAAATAAATAAATCAGTAATATGTCTTAGAGCCTGAGGAAAGCCAGGGCAGGAACTCGAGGCAGGAACTGAAGTAGAAACCATGGAGAAACACTACTTACTGGCTTGCTCTTCTACTGGCTTGCTCAGCCTGCTTTCCTATACAATCCAAGGGGTGGTACCACTGACATTGAGCTGGGCCCTCCCATATTAACCAAGATAATACTCCACAGACTTGCCTAGAGGCCAATCTTTTGTTTGTTTGTTTGTTTTTGTTTTTTGGTTTTTCAAGACAGGGTTTCTCTGTGTAGCTTTGTGCCTTTCCTGGATCTCGCTCTATAGACCAGGCTGGCCTTGAACTCACAAAGATCTACCTGCCTCTGCCTCCCAAGTGCTGGGATTAAAGACGTGTGCCACCACCACCCGGCTAAGGCCAATCTTATGTAGGCATTGTCTCAATTAAAATTCCCTCTTTACAGATATAGCTGTTTGTGTCAAGCTGACAAAAGCCAACCAGCACAATTGACACCTTGTCAATCTGACACACAAACACATCACTTGATAATCCATAACTTCTTTATTGTTCATTCCCAAGTCAATATCACAATATAAAACATCCAACTTCTAAGAGTCCCAATCCTGAAAAAATTTTAAATCTTGAAATTTTAAAAGAAATAGGTGAATTTCTAAATGCAGAAAACTTACCAAATTTCAATCAAGACAAGACAAATAATCACAATAGCACCCACACTCTCTTTTGAAGTTCAAAGTCTCTCCAAAATATCCAAATCCTCTCTAAGATGCTAAACTCTGTGGTGGTATTTTACTTGTACTGAAATGTGATTTTAATTGTATGTTAATAAATAAAGTTGTCTGGGGGTCAGAGCTATTAGAGTCATAGCAAGTGCATGGCAGCGGTGGCGCACGCCTTTAAGGACCTGGAGGGCAGTACATTCAGGCAGTGATGAGGCAGTCACATGTTTGGGTTTACAACCAATGAGAAGGCAGAACAGGAAGACTTTAAAGACAGACACACAGGAAGTAGGTCCTTTTCGGAGAGCTCTCTTGGCTGGAGAGGATCCCTGAATCAGGAAGGGTGAGGCTCTTAGCTCTGACCTCTTGGCTTTCTTTGAATTGGCTCTGTGTTTCTTATTTTATAAGACCGTTGGTTACATCTACAAAACTCTTTCTAAAACTCCAAAGATTAAAACTCCCAAGTCTCTAAGAAAGTGTGTGTTCTCCTTAAAAGTTCAAGTCTCTCAACTGTGGGATCCTGTAAAATCAAAATAACAAATTAAATAGTTTCTTATTCAAAGAAGGAAGAATCAGGACATAATCACAATCAAACAAAGCAAAATCTAAACCCAACAGTGTAAAAAGTCCAGTGCTTAATGTCTGGATCCCATTACAACCCTCTTACTCAAAAGAGCCTTGGGGATAAAAAATGAATGAAAGAAAGAATGGGATCTTTGAAAAAATCAGTAAGCCTGACAGACCAGTAGTCAAACCAGCCAAAAGAGAGAGAAGATCCAAATCATCAAAATTATCAATAAAAGTGACATTATAACAAAGAAGAATAAAATTTATAAAATCATTATGGTGTGCCTTAAAAAATGTATATTCCATTAAAGTCAAAATTTTAAAAGAAATGGATGCATTTCTAAGTGCAGATGACCTACCAAATGGAAATCAAGACAAATAATTTAAACGTATCTATAGATGTGGTAACATTGAAACAGAAATAAATGCATAATTCTAGACACTGTAGACCCTAGACTATCCACCAGAAAACTCTTAGGACTTACAAATACTTTTATCAGAGTGGCAGTACACAAAACCAACACACAAAACTTTCTAGCCATCTTATATACCAATAATGAACATGGGAAACAATTCCATTCAAAATAGCCTCAAAAACTAAAATAAAATACCCCAGAACAAACCAAATCAAAGAAATGGACACCAACACTGAAAATTTAGAAAGCACTAAAAGGACAGTTGAAGAAGATTTCAGAGATATAAAGTCCATAGTATGCAAGAACTAATACCATAAAAAACGATTACCTTACCAAAAGTGATTTAGAGATTCAATGCCATGCCAAGAAAAATCCAATTCTATTCTGAGGAAGCAATCATAAAATTCATTTGGGAGCACAAAATATTAGTAATAGCTAAAGCAACCATGAGCAAACATATAAGGCTGGTGGTATCACACACCTGATTTCAAGTTATATTACAGAGTGATCATAGCAAAACAGCCTGGGACTGGTCCTAAAGCAAGTGTACAGACCAATGGAATAGAATAGCAGATCCATGTACAAACCCATGCTACTAATGCCACCATCCATATATAAACCCATGCTATGCTAGCCATCTTAATTTAAATGAAATTTTTATTCTTTGATATAATTTTGTATAGTAGTATTATTATCATATTCACTTCTAATTCCTCCCATGTCACCCCTCTCCATCTTAACTTCATTACCTACCCAACTTTTGAATTTTCTTCTTCCCCCATCCATCATTGCTGTGGGTGATTGATTGATAAATAAAACACTGATTGGCCAGTAGCCAGGCAGGAAGTATAGGTGGGACTAGCAGAGAGAAGAATTGAGAGAACAGGAAGGCGGAGAGGATGAGACGCCAGCCTGCCATCCAGGGAGCATCATGTAAAGGCAGCAGGTAAAGCCACGGAACACGTGGCAACATATAGATCAACAGAAATGGGCTGAGTATAAGAGTAAGAGCTAGACAATGGTAGGCCTGAGCTAATGGCCAAGCAGTTTAAATAGTATAAGTATCTGTATGTTTATTTTATAAGTGGGCTACAGGACTGCCAGGGCTTGGAAAGACCTGGAGAGAAAAACTCAAGCTACACATCATGGTATCCAGTTTGTGTTACTCAACTGCTCTTGGAAGTGGGAACACCTCTGATGAATCGTGTCATTAAAGAAATCCCATTGGAGAAAAGATAGCCTCTTTAACCATGGTGCTGAGGCAGCAGTCAGCTGTGTGCAGGAGAGTGAAACAAGGTACTAATCCTCACCTTGCACAAACATCAACTCCAGATGGATCAAACATAAGACCTGAAATTCTGAAAGTGCTAAAAGAAAAAGAAAATACTTCAGGATAGAGGGATGAGTGAAGAATTTCAGATTAGGACTCCAGTTGTTCCAGAAATGAGGCCAACAGTCAACAAATGGGACCTCGTGAAGTTTTTTTTAAAAAAAACTCTTCACAGCAAATAGTTAATAGAGTGAAGAGACAGAGTACAGAGTGCAGAGAAATATTTGCACAGTATACATCTAACAGAGGATTAATGTCTAGTCTATATAAAGAACTAAAAAATTGGACAAGAAATTAAGCAACCCAATTAGTGAAATGAGCTAAGAAACCCTAAAGAATAAGTTCTCAAAAGAAGAAATACAGGTAACATAAATATTTTTAAAGCATTTAAAGCTCTTGGCAATAAGGAAAATGAAAATTAAAACTACTTGAGATTCCATCTCACTCTGATCAGAATGGCTATTATTAAGAGAGCAATTGACAAGAAATGCTAGAAAAGATAAGGTGGAAGGGGAACCATTACTCTCTGTTGGTGGTAGTGAACCCTTGTCTACAGCCACCACAGACAAGAATATGTAGGCTTCCCAAAGAACTAGAAATAAAATTACCATGTGACTGAAGTGTTGTCACTCCTGGGCTCTCTATATCATGCCACATAGACACTGATGCATCCATATTTGTTGCTGTACTTTTCATAACACCAAGGGAAAGGAATCAGTCTAGAGACCCATCAACTGAAGAATGGGTAATGAAAATGTAAATTTTATTCATCTGTAAAGGAAAAAATAACTCAAGAAAATTTAAGGAAACCAAATGCGTAGAACTGGAAAATATTGTATTAAATGAGGTAATTCAGGCCCAGAAAGACAAAGAAAGCGTTTTTCTCTGTCTTATGTAGATGCAAGCTTCTAATTCCTAGCCCATTTAAGGTGTATTTATATTTAGGTGGAAGTGGGTATGTATAGAGGGCAGGAAACTTGAAAGAGACTGATAAGAAGAGAGAAATGAGACCTTAAGAGAGGGAGGTGGAAAGGGTAATAGAACACATGTGATTTAAAAGCAGAAGGGGGGCCCGGTGTGGTAGCACACGCTTTTAATCCCAGCACTCAGGAGGCAGCAGGTGGATCTCTGTGAGTTCAAGGCCAGCCTGGACTACAGAGTAAGTTCTAGGACATCCAAAGATACACAGAGAAACCCTTCCTTGAAAAACAAAAACAAAAACAAAAACAGCAGAAGGGGAAATACTGGAGAGGAGGGATTTAAGCAAGGGTGGGGAGAAGAAGGAGAGTAGAGAGGATGGGTAGAGGGTCAGCCAAAACTAAATATGTATGGAAATGTCCTAGAGGGGCTTCAGCGATGGCTCAGTCGTCAAGCAGGTACAGTTCTTGATTCCTGCACAGACATGGTGCAAATCACAACCCCTATAACTCCAGCTCCAGGACCAAGCACTATCTTCTGGTCTCCTTAGGCACCTATACACATGCAAATACATCAATGTATACAATAATAATAAATGGATTTAGCAGGTTTATATATAAGCATATTGCATATGTATGCATATAATATATACAAGTATATACATGTGTGCTTATGTATGTGTATAATGTATACACACATGCACATGTAGCATGAGTTCTCATTGGTCTTAATAATGAAAACTGGGAGTCAGATATTAGGGAGAGAAAGCTGAAAGATCAGAAAAGCAGAGCAGCCAGCCACTAGAGTTCTTACCTCTACTGAATCTTCAGACAAAAAGGGGACTGAGCTCCTGTCTCCTCCTGCCTTATACTGCTGTCTTCACCTCCCTGGTATAGAGTATTATTTTAAGGTGTGTTACCTTTGTTTATGTTTTATTTGTTTAACTCTGAAGCTGTGATACTGTGCCTGCCTAACACACCTGATGGTCTAATAAAGAACTGACTAATAGCAAGGCAGGAGAAACAAATAAGTGGGTTGGCAGGCAGAGAGGATAAATAGAAGGAGAAAACTGGGAAGAGGGGATTGAGATCTAGCAACCAGAGAAGGAAGAGAACTCCAGGGGCCAGCCACCTAACTACATATCAAGCCACGGAATAAGATTTTACAGAAATAAGAGAACAGGAAAAGCCCAGAGGTAAGAGGTAGATGGGACTTATCCCATCTTTTAAGGAAAGCTAGCAAGAAACTAAGCCAAGCTAAGGCCGGGCATTCATAAGTAATAATAAGCCTCTGTGTGTGTGATTTATTTGATAGCTGGGTGGTGGGTCCCCCCAAAAAGAATAAAATAACAAAAACAATACCTCCTTAGTGCTGGGACCAAAGGCGTGAGCCTCCACCACCTGGCTCTGTTTTTCTTTTAGACTGGATCAATCTCATGTAGCCCAGAGTGGCCCTGAACTCCTGATCTTCCTGCTTCTTCCTCCCAAGAGCTGGAATTAAAGGTTTGTGCCACCACTGCCTGGACTCTGTGGTTAACTAGCAGCTAGCTCTGCACTCGGATCTCCAGGCAAGCTTTGTGTGTTAGAGCACAAACAAAATGTCACCCCATGCACACAAATATATAACAATAGTTAAAAAAAAAAGAAAAGAAAAAGAGAGGCTATTAGGATATCAACTTGATGGGGTATATAAAGCTTTGAGGGAGGGTGTCTGGGAGAAAATAGAGAAGAGGGAGGAGAAGTGATGCAATTCTATTTCAATTGCAAGTATAAGTTTTTTAAAAAAATTTTAAAGGTTCATATGTTGACTTACCTAGGCTTTTCCTTTTAAATTCTAATAAGTTGTTCTCAAGCTTCAAAAACAGTAAAAACTATTTTTTTAAAGTACTGATTGTCAGGTTCTAAAAAAAAAGAAGAAGAAGAAGAAGAAGAAAGCACAGCAAAGAAAGTGTCATAAGGAACCTGCTAACAATAATAAAATTCAGGGGCTGGCATGATGGCGCAGTGGGCAAAGGTGCTTGCTGCCACACTTGACAGCATGGGTTTGATCCCCCTAGAACCCACATACTAGGAAGAGAAAACCAATTTCCCCAAGTTGACTTCTGATACAAGTCTTCCACATATGTACAGTGATACATCCATACCCATGTGTGCATGCACACATACATACATACATACATACACACACACACACACACACACACACACACACACACACACACACACACACACACACACACTAAAAAAAAAAAAAAGATCAAATTTTAAATACATTCCCAGGATGCTTCCTAGAGCTACTGAATCAGGATCTTCCAGCAGTGACACATTCATACACTCATGGTAGAAGTTATGACTTGGCCATTTTCAGTTGGGACACCATGGCCTCAGGCAGCCCTCTGTGGTAGGTCCTGTCAAAATGGCTTGTGTCTAGTCATTGCTGAACGTACTCTTGAGAAACAGCATTCTCTATGTTCTTTTCATAATAGCTGAAATTTATACCCCACAGTCTTCTTTTGCCACCCTCAGCTTCCACTTGTAGAACTCTCCAAAAACAAGGAAGAAAGAGGGAGAGGAGAAAAAGAGAATGAGTGATCAAACTCTACAGACCATATTAAAGAAAGCTATCTGGAACAAGCCATATTGCTTCAAAAATCTTGTTTACTCTCCACAAATTGCAGGCCCTAGCTCAGTTCCTGTGTGGAGGGTTTTGTGTTGACTCCCACAATCAGAATACACCACTGAAAGATGTTCTAACTACTCACACAAATGATCAATGAGTAGGATGCACACATAAACACACACACACACACACACACACACACACACACACACACACACATACTCATTAGCTACAAACACTTCTAGGCAGTCCAGCATATGAAATAAAATTGATATCTTATGAACCCAAAACTTTTAAGGGGACTCTGAACCCCAGAAAAACAAAACATTTATATGAATTTGATATCCATGCCCAGATCTGTATAATTTAGTTGAGGAAAAATGTATAAAATTGATTGAATGCTGAATTTTTATGATGTTCTGTACTTTGAATTCACATGACCATTTTGTAGCTCCAGAGAGGCATAAATGAAAATGGAAGGGAGACACTTTTTTCTATGAAGTTCAAGTATTTGAAACTGTTTTTTTTTTCTCTAGGGAGAATTTTTTTCTTCTCCATTCTCTTATTTAATTACCTAATGTTTTTAATAGAGGCACTCTTAAAAGCCAGGAAGTGAAACAAGATAGAAATAATGTATCAAAGCTCTCGAGGTACAAATGACCTGAGGCACTGATCAAAAACATTAGAACCATTATTATCATAAGAGATTGAAACAAGGCTTCTTAATTAGATTAGGGAAGAAGAAATAAACTTTGTACTGCCAAGCACACTCAGTATTATGATATGAAATCACTTTCTAATATGAGTATATCATGAATCATGTCCAGTTACATAATTTCAAAGCCCTACCATAAATAGAGAACAGTCAATAATCATTCCAAAAAATAATTCAAAATTCAATAGAGAGGAATATGTCCTCTATATTTAGTTTATTTTTGTTTTCAGTGATTTTTGTTAGAGAAATGTTTGTATCTAGCCACTAAAAGAGTTTAATATGAATTGTATTTTTAAATGGTTCAAATTTAGCTCAAACTATGACTCCTTAAAGATTTTATTCCTTTTCTGGCAAAATTGTCTTACTTTAAGATTCCATGCCGATTGAACAAATGTTGACAAAAATCCTGTGGGATCCAATCATTCTGAGGTATTATTTTACTCCCTAGTCATTTATGTGTCCAAAATATTAGATTTGTAGGGGTGAAAGATAATCCTGTCTTTATGGGGAATAGTAACCAATAGAGAATGGTGAATTAACTAAACAAAATGTGATCTACAACTTTGCAGATACATTGTTGTGTGGAAGCACATGACTGAAGCCACTAAGTGTGCCATGGTACCTGAGTGCTGAAAGGATTCCACAGAACTGATTTTCAGCTTGATGTAGAGAGCTATTTCTCCAAACCCAGCAAATTTCTTCCCTCCGTTTTTTTTCTTTTTCTCCCGGTTCTCATATTCTAGATATTTATCTTTTCTTTTTTTCATATCTCAGGTGCCTACTGTTAGTTCCTTTACTACTTTTGCAACTAGAAGCTACACAGAACTTGGGAGAAGTCCTCTTTACAGCCAAGATTCATTTAAACCATGGCCACAGATAGTTTTCTAAAACCTCACAGGACCCTATTGCATGTGGGCTGAGTATTGACCTTATAGACCCATATCCAAATAATAACTCTAATAATAGCTGTGTTGCTAAGGACAAATAGGTCTTGGAATCTTGTCATATTCATGTTCATAAAGACCTAAACGTACAGAGATCTTATATGGAAAAATTAGATAAATAACCTAACTAGTGGATCACCATGTTCTCTTCATTCATGACAGACCTTCATACCAAGACTGAGAATGATAATCCAATCTTGTCTAGTTCTATTTTCAGACAGTGAGTTAGCAGAAACTTTTGAAATAGTGTGTTTTAAGCTCTGAATTGTCTCCTATTTTATTTTTAAAAGAAATTTTCTATTTTCTTGTAAAATAATTTTAAATTTCACTTTCATTTTTTGAACAAATATTTACTGAAGAAGTGTTATGTCCCAGCTACCTTTAAGTAAGGACTTATTTCACTTAGTCATCAAAACACAATTGCAAAGTACATATTATTCCTATTGGGATAAAGATAACTTGGACCAAGCTAAATTAAGTAAAATTTCACTGAAAAGCATAATGAGGCTTTCTGTCATCCACACATTTATGGCTGTCCACTCCAATGCAAAATCTGTTGTGAATCTTTCAACAACAGTTGCATCTTTACTGCAGAAGGGAGTCATTAGTCCATGCTTTGGTGTCACTGTGTCATGGATAGAGATGCTCAATTAGATTTCCATGTTATGTAGCCAACATTGTGTTTGAACCTGGGAGAGGATTCGCCACCTTGTAAAATTGAGAAAAAAAAAAAAAGTCTACTGTGTATTTTGAAAACTTAAACTTAGTTATCTTAAAATTTAATTAAAATAGAATTACATCATTTTCCCCTCCCTCTCCTCTCCTATCCTTCCTATGTCCATGTTCTTTCTCCCAAACTCACCACTTCACTTCTTTAACTGTTCTTGTCACACACACACACACACACACACACACACACACACACACACACACACACAAACAAAATTGTATTTTTCTCAGTTCTTCGTGGGAGTCCCAGTTTTGCTTACCCGCTTTCAGTGATGAGGTCAGGCACATCCTCAGGAAGATGCTTTACTAGACAGAAGTTCTGAGACAAGAAATCACTATGGCTCTTCCTTAAGGAAAGGACAAAACTGTGCCCCGCAATACAAAGCTGCTAACCACCTTTGGGAAGGGGCTCAGTGCTCTGAATTCAACTCAGTTAATATAGACTATATAGACTTGAGCTGTGCAGAGACACTTTGAGGAGGAGTCGGTGGAACCAGGATTTATGGGATTACACACTGCTAAATTCTCTACCTCTTTGTTTTCCTGGCTTCCTAAAAATGGTGTTGGCAAGCATTTTGCCTTTTGACACCCCACCTTTCTCTCTTAGCATATACCAATCTCGGTACTTCTTACCAGGTGACAACTGCCATGTGTTTCAGAAGCACACGGCAGTGAGCCGAAAGTTCTCGACATCTGAAAACGTGTGAGACTTTAATTAAATGACCAGAAAGCATAAAGCAGATCTTTCCCAAGTCTTGAGCAGGTCTCTATTTATTTTACCTTCTGAATTTGCTACTGAAGGTTCACAGTACTGAGGTTTTGTTCCAGAATGGGAAGTCACTGAGCCTCTGGTTCTCAGATAGACACAGAGTCAGCTCCCATGACTGTCTGTGAGGCAGATGGAGGCTCCTCATGCATACCAAGCAACTGTGCTTCAGAAAGGAAAACAAAAATCCAGGTGCAGAATGTGTTGGAAAAGTGCAGATGGGCCTTCAAGAGTGTCCACTGTTTACAATAAATAGGGATGGAGGTCTCATCACTAGTGAGCACTCTTCCTGGAAACCCTCTTCCCCCAGCTGGTCTCCAAAAGAGTACCACCCCAAAGACACAGCAGCAGCTGTGAATGACCTCTGCCCCTTCCCAGGGTGAGGCTGCGTGGTGCTCTCACCCTGTCAACATGTGCTCATTGCTAATCTCTGTGGCAGTGTTTCCATAGCCTGGCCACCTCCTGGCCATATTTCCCATCTCCTCCTGAAGTCCTTTCTAAAAAAAAAAAAAAAAGAAAAAGAAGAAGAACTGTTTCCATCTGTTTCTGTTCAGGTTCCAGCATCTTTTCCACCCAGTTTCACAGGATTAGCTCCTAGGTGTGTCTGAGGCACTGTAGGAGCAAAAGTTGGTCCCAGGAAGAGCCTGGGAGGAAAGTAGAGGCCACTGGAGATCTGTCTGTGCCTGAGTAAGTTTATCGTTTTCACACATGGGTTTGTCTGACCATTGTCGTTACTGATTCACTGTTGGCAGACGTGGAAACTGAGGCCCAGAAAAGCTAGTGCTCTTTAAGACTATCTGGGAGTGGGGTATGAGTGGTATAGTAACCCAGGTCTTTAATCCCAGAACTCAAGGAGGCAGGGGCAGAAGGATCTCTGTGAGTTAGAGGCTACCCAAGGCTACATAGCAAGACCCTGTCTCAAAACAAAATAACAACTAAACCAAACCCAAACAACAACAAAAAATTACTCTCCAATCCCTCCTCACCCCAAGTCAACTTTTATGCTATTCAACTAATCTTCTTAAAATATGGCCTTGATTATTCCCACTCTACCACCCATCCCTTGCCTCATAAATAAAGTACAAATGGCCTCCCTAGATGTGGCCTCAGCTGGACCACCCAACCCTGCCTCAGGTACTCCACTGATGTGTTTCTCTCTAGCAAAATCCCAGGTTTCACTCTTTCCTTAATGGAATAAGTTCTTAACGACCCATCTGTCTGACTCTTTCTTCTTATCCTGCTCACAGGGGTACCTGACCACACTTCACATGTGAGCACAAGGATCATCTCTATCATAAAACCTTTTTTAAGACAAATTACTATATATTAAACTAACTGTAACTCACTAAACTTCTAATACTTGCCTTTGTTTAGTAAAGGTGACAAACTGTGTGTGTTCAAACTTAAAATCAGCACCTGTAATTTCCAAGACAATGGGATCCCAGCAACAACAAACTCATCATAACAACCTCCATGGGATGATGCTGTATTAGGTACCATTTACGAAGAATTCAAGAAACGGACCTATAAAGAGAAAAGCATAAAAGGCTCAAAGAGGTGAGAGAGATTTTTTTTAAATAAACCTAGGAAAAGAAAATAACTGATTGCAATATAAAAGCCACAAAAGATATATGAAGATTATAATATGAAACTGAGTTTCCAAGAAAGAAATTACTAGTCTCTTTCATCAAGAAATATGAGAATCAAACATTTTCATCAATAAATACTCTGTAGTGATGGCTGAGGTGAGGGAAAATAAACACTGCTTCACTACAATTAAAAAATCCTATTTATAAACTCATTTTATATAATATATACATGAAAAGATGAACTCATAAATGACTAACAATCTCTCTCTGAAAAGAAAAGGCTCTAATGTGTAGCATTTGCCAACATAGTGTAAATACTTTCACTGTTGAGATTTAGATGTCCAACTCCTCTTGTAACATCTCTAATAAAAGAGAGGAAATATCCAGTCCTGGATCCAAATGGCTGGTGCCACAGCCTTCAAGCACACTACAATGGAAGCCAATTATTACTCCCTTTAGGTCAAGGAGGAGAGTGAGAGCCAGAGCGTGGATCAGATCACTCAGTAGGCTTGTGGGAGAGAGATGTGCTTCTAGACTGATATGCTACAGAAACTTCATCTTGCAGGAGGCCACTGTCTTAGACTGTGTCAGCAAGTCACTGAACAGGGGAAAAAGCACATAGGCCACCTCTATCCTTTCTGTCTCTACCAGGGAAGTACAAAGGAATGGTTCCCAGGAACCAGGTTCTCAGTGCAAGGCTTCCGAAGAGGGGGAAGCTCTGGCAGCACACCCACCGAGTGATGTTCACAAACACAAGCAGGAAGGAAGCAGCCACCCTTTGCCTTTCCACACACATCTACCCAAGCCTTTCCCATGCAGAAAAACCCAGGACATTTTGTCTCTTAATCTAGCACCTTGCAGATGTCTCCTTACTTCCTCAGCCTGTTATCTGTTTTTCTTCCTTTCACCCTGCTTTGCTTTACCTTCCTTTGCTTTACCTTGGCTCTTTCTCTGCTAGTGTTATCTTACGGTCATCTTTTACTTCTCAAGAATCTAAAACAATGAGCATAATTCCTTACACATATTTCATACTGGATTGTCAAGAAAGGACTGTGCTTAAAGGGGATATCAGAAGGTAGTCCCCAAGGTCCGGAACGGTGGCACATACTTTTAATTTCACTTCTCAGGAGGCAGAGGCAAGTAGATCTCTGGCAGTTCAAGGCCAGCCTAGGCTACAGAGAGACCCTGTCTCAAAAAAAAAAAAAGGAAGAAAGAATGAAGGAAGGAAGGAAGGAAGGATGGAAGGAAGGAAAAGAAAGAAAGAAAGAAAGAAAGAAAGAAAGAAAGAAAGAAAGAAAGAAAGAAAGAAAGAAAGAAAGAATAAAAGAAAGGAAAGGGGGGAAAGAATAAAAGAAAGGAAAGGGGGGAAAGAATAAAAGAAAGGAAAGGGGGGAAAGAAAAAGAAATGAGTCCAAAACCAGGATCTGTTCATGGATGGTAAAGGAGTCTGTCTTACAGCTGAAAAAACAACAGTTCCATCTGCAGTTTGGAATACAAAATTAATTTCTAAGACACCATGTGATATTTTAGTTCTTTTAAGTGTGCACAGATCAGGGATATGGCACAATTTTAAAATTTATTTTATTTCTGGAATTGCTGAAGATTGAACATAGGACCTTGGTGCATACTAGGTAATGCTCACCTTCCAATATCTTTTTAAACCTCCTCATTATTGTATGACGATGTGTGCGCATGGTATGTGGGATAGCGGTTGGGAACATGCCACAGCTTGCGGGTGGAAGTCAGAAGAGAACTTTGTGGAGTTGCTTGCTCCTTCCTCCTTAATATGGGTCCAGCAATCAAATCCAGGTCTCCATGTTTCTCTGTCAAGTACCATATCCACTCTATGCCTCTTGCTGGCCCTTCAGATCCCAATATCTCAAAGAAGAAAAGTAAGTATAGTGAGAAATGGACCAAGTCTATCTTCTCTTTTTTCCATAAAGAATTCTCCGGGCATATTATTCAACACTGTAAATTTCTAATGCTGCTTCATGATTGAAAGAAACAATTGGTAGTTGACATTGCAAATCAAGTGAAATAGAAAACAGCTCATGACAAAGAAAAAAAAGAAAAAGCGCTTTGCAGGGAAATCAAATAGTATTGTTTTTTATTTTTTTAAGTTACATGCTTGGGTCACTATGCAGCCCTAAGCTTTTTGTCTAAAGTATTCCCAAGGGAAGAGTTGGCCCCTTTCCCATCCACCAGCACCCTCTTCGTGTGCCCCATTTGTCAAACCATTTGTCAGCACACAGCCGCATCCAACAGGTCTGGACTCTGTCAGGTTCTTGTCTGGAAAGGAAAGCAAAGCTGTCTATGGCCACAGCTGTCCCCACACAATGAACAGGACCCAACCTACAGGAACCTGCCACTGCTGAACTGTTCTTCCCTGCAGTCTGCCTCTGAGTAGCTGCAGAGCAACATCTACAGCACCATTTATAAAACAGTGACAGGGAAGTCAAAAGCCAGATTGGACACCTGGGTCTGAGTGCCTCCAGAACTGTTTCTTCATTTTTACACCAGACGAGATCCGAGCCAGATGGTCCTAAGGTCGTTTCCAGGTCAAAATATCTATTGTGACTTGCTGTCTTAACTCCATAGATTCAGAGATTCACCAAAGATGATAACTTTGGGGTCATTCATCCTAAACAAGAGAAAGCTTCGGAGTTTCACTTAGTTTAGAAATTCTTGAAGGGAGGTATTGTATAACAGAAATCTCTAAAAGGCATGATAGCTGTTTGTGCCACAGAAAATGGAGTTGACATCCACAGAGAATGTGCTGTGTAGATATATCAGATAAAATCCCAGAAGGTAGGGCCTCCCATACCTGCAGCATGATGGTAATG
Organism: Peromyscus californicus insignis; assembly: GCF_007827085.1. Taxonomy (NCBI): domain Eukaryota; kingdom Metazoa; phylum Chordata; class Mammalia; order Rodentia; family Cricetidae; genus Peromyscus; species Peromyscus californicus. The sequence goes on from NW_026294424.1 coordinate 89,157,886, forward strand.
TTGAACCTCAAAAATGTTGCAAAACATCTCTAAAAATCATGTCATTTGGAGACAGGGATTTGTTTTAAACCTTGGTACACACCAATTGGAGGTTCTACACAGCAGCATTTTACCTTTCTAAGTAAAACTGATGAGTACTTGGTATGATCCCAACATTCACATAGGAAAAAAATTCCAAGACATGCAGATACTAAGAACATTGTAACACTCAGTTAGGATGGCCAGTGATTCGCTTCCACACTAAGGTCTTCTTAGTAGAAGGCCTAGAAAGCCAAATAGAGCAGGTGGAAAGGACTTTGAATTGGCTGAAGACTCCTCCAAATACACATCTCCACCATAGGCTGACCTGGCAAGGGAACTAGTCTACAGGGTGTCCTGTAAGTTAGCTAGGTCTAAGTTAGAGCTAATAAATGTCTGCCCTTTGCTCTGGTTGACCCAAATCACCCACTGGTACACTTTAATCAGTCACAGGGTAAAATAAGTTCAACTAGGTTATGGGTCCTGTTACATGCTATGAAGAAACAGCCTCAGTGAAAACCAGAATACCTGAAAACCATTGTATTCAGTCTGTAGGTGATATAAATAGCTAACACTTATAGACACCATGTTCCAGGCGCTCTCCTAAGAGCTTGACTTGTATTATCTGTGTGAATTTTATACCAGTGCAGTGAAAGAAAAATTGCTCTACGCCCTCATTTCACAGGTGCTGAAATGGAGACCCTAAGAGCTTAGGTAAGCACGGGGCTGGGATGTGAACACATGTAGCTGAGCCTCAGGCAATGATCTTTCCTACTCTGCCACAGTACTTCTAAAAATGTCCCATATGCTTGTTTTTGCTATTTTTAGTCTTTGATCATGACAAGCCTACCTCTATGTTCAAGTAGCATTTAAAAGAAAGACTTTGAATCTAACAATTAAAGATTGGATGGGCCGGGCGGTGGTGGCGCACGCCTTTAATCCCAGCACTCGGGAGGCAGAGGCAGGCGGATCTCTGTGAGTTCGAGGCCAGCCTGGGCTACCACGTGAGTCCCAGGAAAGGCGCAAAGCTACACAGAGAAACCCTGTCTCGAAAAACCAAAAAAAAAAAAAAAAAAAAAAAAAAGATTGGATGGACTCATCAATGTTTTTGTCATACACACAGGACAATGACATGGAAAACCTAAATTGCTTTTTATGTATCTGCTTGCCATATTCCCATAAGCATACCATCCACTCTAATCCAGTGATGGTTTTCAAATTACATAATACAAATCCTAAACACTGATGTCACTTGGGAATATTAAATCAACTGAATGAAACATGAGATGTAAGCATATCATTTCTCCCTGGTTGCTTCAACCCCACCTGACATTTGCCTGATATGTTTTTTATAACTAATTACTTACAAATTAAAGTTGGCCTTCCTATTTAGTGACACTCCCCTTACCACACCCCTGCTGACTGACTCTAGAGATGACTCTCAGCTAACTTAACCATTTCTTTTGTTTTTCTTCTGCTGTCTTAGTTATTGGTCCTAGTTGACAAATGAAACTTGTGTGTACTTGTAGCACATGATGTCATGCTAAACTAATTATATTTGTAGCATTATCCTTGCTTTTCAAAACTCAATTTCAATATAGTTATGCTACAGAAATATGCTCGTGTTAGTTTATAGAATGCAACTAAATTTAACTTATTTTATAAAAATCTCTACCAGAATTAGTGTGCGGCTCATTACTTTCTTTAAAAAAAAATGTAACAAATGTATAAGAGATTCTGCCTCGCCAGGCGGTGGTGGCACACACCTTTAATCCCAGCACTCGGGAGGCAGAGCCAGGCGGATCTCTGTGAGTTCAAGGCCAGCCTGGGCTACCAAGTGAGTTCCAGGAAAGGCGCAGAGCTACACAGAGAAACCCTGTCTCGAAAAACCAAAAAAAAAAAAAAAAAAAAAGAGAGATTCTGCCTCAAAGGCTGCTAAAGAAGGCAGCAAAAAGTCCTTGAAAATTTGACCTTTGGTTTGCCTCAGAAAAACAACACATTGCAATGTAAACATTTATAAGGTTGGTGCAGGAAAACCCTCTTACAATGTTCATTTAAACAAAATTCAATAGCCAATGAGTGTGGAAGAGGGACCGAGGGAGCCTGGGTTTAATGTGGAACTGGGAAAGCTATCTGACTTAGGCTGCACATAGCTTGTAAATCAACACAAACCAAAACTCAAATAATTTCTTAAATCTGAAATAACTCTGTGAGGTTATTTCATCTGCCGAGGTCAGCAGGGAAACTCTAAGGGTCTGATTTATGCAAAGAAGAAAAGGAAGTGCCCACCCCAATTTCTCAATCTGAAAGTAATGGTATACAGACAAAGTCTTCCACCTTCGTTGGCTGGTAAGTGTTAATTTACATTAGCATTCATGTGTAAAACAGTCTTCAGAATTAAGGACCTCTGGTTCTAGAAGGGGCTCTAAAAACTAAAAGGACTACCAATTGGAGATGGTTTCTGGTCTTTGAATTTTTTTTCTCTTGTTTGGTTGTTTTGTCATATTATGGTTTGTTTAGTTTTTTAATCCACCTTTTTTATTTTATTACTATTCCTTAGATGCCTGTTTGTTTTCTAAGGAGAGATAGAAATGGTGTGAATCCAGACGGGAGAGGACATGGGTAGGAACTAGGAGAAATATGGGGAAGGGAAACTGTAATCAGAATGTGTTGTATGGCTAAAAAACATTTTTTTTCAACAAAAGAAAAAAATATGACTCACTTTGGGAAAAAAATAAAAACTAAAACAGCCTCTTGGAAGACTAGAGCAAAATATCCAGACATAGTAATAAAAAGTTTTGTCAAAGTAATGTAGCCCCTCATGAATTATTCCTCAGCAAAAATAAATAAATAAATAATAAAATGTGGCCTCCAAATAGGAAACAGCTCCAATGAAAAGGGAAGAACCTATAACTGAAAATACCTTAGATAATAGTGTGGGTAGAGATTCAAAAGACAAGAGATGCTTTTACATAAGAATGTCTAGGATTGGGCTTGTAATGTATTCTAATCTTTCAAGTTTGTCACTATTTACTACATTTTATTTTGAAACTATTCCCTTGAAGATCCACTGCATCTGGGGGTGAGATCTACAAGGATTACAACAGACCCGATATAAGCTCTGTCTATCAAGTCATCTTTTGCAAGACCTCACACACCAGCCTGAGTTTTCTACACTGTGTGTTTCCTGGTGTTCTGCTGGGTGCCTGTGCAATACAGAAACAATGTGATTTGAATTTTCCAAGGTAATGATTTAGGTTGCTGTGACCTCAGTTAGCATTAGGAACTGGACAGTGTTTCTTCTTGAAATGTTTGCCTTAGTTTAATAAACAAACTAAAGGTGCAAGAACGTCTCTCTTTCCACCCTCTTCTCTCCCATTACTTTGGCTTTATGTTTGGTTTCTAATCCAGTCTACATTATTCCCCTTTTAGGCAAACCTAAACAACTTACGCTAATTGAACAGTAAAATGTGCTATAATGTTGCCTCAAGCCTAAATTAAAGTTGATTATCTATAAAATGAAAATAATTTTAGACTTTCTCCTCAACCAGACAAACCAGGCAGGCAGGCAGTCAACTAGTTTGTGTATTATCGGGAAATCAAACACTACAGAAAAGAAAAAACAAAATGGAATGATTCAGTTGTGAGTGAATGACTAGCTGGAAACTAACATCCCTTGAAAGAGAATATCAAACAATATTTCTTTCTAGAGGAGTTTCTTATTCCATGCCATTGTAACAAAATGCTTCCGAGTGAGAAGTTTGTAAATAATAAACTTAATTTCTCCTAGATCTAGAAGCCAACAGTGCGAGAGCAAAGTGCCAGCAAAGTGTCCAGGATCTGATGAGGACTCCTTCTGCTCCGTAAATGGAACATTCTTTCTGTGTACCCTCACAGCAAAAGGGGTTATGATGCACCCTTCTTTATTAGGAGAACAGTGGCACTGGCTGCCTTCAGGAGAGTAGATCCCTCATCACTCGTAGTCATTTCCCTAAAGCCCAGTCTCTTATTACTGTCATATTGGTATTGAATTCTGAAGAATGCAAATGATATTCAAAATCGTCTATTCTGCTCATAACATGAAATTACTCCTGGTCTTTCTATGTTGCTATCAAACTGTATTTTGTTGGGAAAAATATGGTTAGAATAGGTTTAATGTATTTATATTTTTTACCATTAGTGAGCCTTCTGAGAATATGTCCTTTCAAAATAATTTGTCATAATTTGAGCTTAAAGGAATTAAACCTAAAAGTCTAAGATTCTAAAACATGGTTGTTTTCAATCTTACTATCTATTTGAGGTAGGATATACAACTTAACTCAAAATGAAATTATTATTATTGAATAATTCTACTTCATTGATCAGTAATATATTAAGTAATATTATATACACTATAAAATATTATAAAACATTTAGCATATACTAAGTTTTCAATAGAAAACTTTAAACTGTTATAATTAAGTAAAATATTAGGCAGTTTAAGCATTGGATGAGGTTTATGCAGAGATATTATCTCTGCAGAGATATTATCTCAAAAGTGGCTCTCAGGACTTGTGGTGTAGTTCTAGCAGACTGCATGCTTAGTATGTACAAGGCTCTTGGTTCAGTCTCCAATACCACCAAACAATGGCTCTCTACAATAGAAGAATGCGCACTTTGCACTAGAGTTGTGTATTTGTGGGTATAATTTAACCAGTCCTCAGATTTTTGTACTGTTTTTAGCTTATAGTATATTGTTAACATAGTTTTATGTAATGAACTCTATCATAATATAAAAAAAATATTATTTTATGTGTCCTAGAAAATGCTGATATTTTCTTGTCTTAGTAGCTCACTAAAGGAAAACTCTTCAGGATGGTAGTTCATGTCTTCATCACTATTCAGGATGGCAATTAACATCTTCATCACTATCAAGGATGGTAGTTCACATCTTCATCACTATCTCCATACATAGTCAAATAATGGAACTGTCAATCACAGCAGGACCAAATAGTTAAACTTCTTTTTTTTTTTTTTTTTGGTTTATCTATTATCCAACACTGACATGTTATTTTTTAAAATCATACCTTTCTATCCAATAAAAGACTAGAGTAAAATGTCTCAACATATTTTTTATTGTTATACATTGCATCTTCTGACCTTCCATAGACAACCAAAATAGGTAGAATAATGTGGAAAAATACATTAACAGGAAAGTATTATACCAACACATAAAAGTTCATTACATCTTGAAAATTAATATTACAAAATATAGTATTTATAAGGCCCTGGTTCTCACAAAGCCAATTTGTGTGAGTCCACCAGAGGAAGAGATGATTTACCATGTAAGAACCAACTGTGCAGAGCCAAAGTGGTGTCCACCTGCCAGGAAGGTGGGGACCAAAAGGTTTTGTAGGACATTGCTTGAGCAAGTTTAAGCCATATCATCTCACACAGCAGAGCCCAGTGATGCAGTCGATACTAAGCCTCACTCACAGTGAGAGCTCTGGGACGTCATCCAGATGAGTGAACAAATGAAGGAACTAGAATGTGTTCTGTAAGTAGATAGAAACAGCAAACTAGTTGGTGTGGTGTGTGTGTTTTGTTTATTATAATGGCAATCTTTCTGAATCTCAGCTTCTTCCTTAGAAAAACAGTTATCAAAATAAAGTAATTACATGATCCTTCCTACTCCAAAGCGCTTTGTGATTTTTCAAGTGACTTCTCTGAAACACACAAACATATACATAATTTTTATTTCACTTCCTCAAAAAAAAAAAAAAAACTTGCTCCTCTTTTGCCCATTTTCCTCCCACTAAATCTTCTTGCACATGTCTTCAGATGTGGGATAAGTTTAAGGATGATGGGAAAAGGAGTCATGGGCACTGGTGTACAGGAAGATGTTAGAGAGTTTTCGGTCATCGCTGTCTGAGGTGATTGAAACTGTCTGGAAGAGGTGTGGAGGCAGAAGGAGTCAACATTTCCTTCTGCGGGTCAAGCACTGGATGGTTCACATGAAACAAGGTGTGGAAGAGCAGTTGCCACCCTCAGCTGAAGTACAGTCATCACAAGGTCAAAGTGCAGGAAACTCACGTTGTTAGGCAGGACCGTTCTAACCTTCACTTGCCCTCATGGCTGAGCTGACCAGGTCTGAAAAACAGGCTTTTTTCTGAAAGCAGAGGAATTTTCAGAGGTGGACAGACATGAAGCAGAACCAGAATTTCCTAGGTTAAATATTCATTACATGTGGGTGGTATTTTTTTTAAACATACCCAGGACTTGCTATTGTAATGCAGATGTGTATTTTCTGTCATGAGGGAGATCTTCTTTAAAAAAAAAAAAAAAAAGAAAGAAAATAGACAATACCCAGAGCTGGAAATTGCCCCCTGGGCCAAGGGCAGATGTGAGGCAAGACCACAAACATGCAGGGAAGACATGAAGAAGAGAAGAGGAACAAGGAATAAAAGGACCCAAAAGAAGTGGAAAAGGCCAGCAAGCGCATCCCAGGAGAGCTAATTAAAAAGGCACAGCTGAGTCCAGCTTTTTCAGTATCCAGGAAACACTTCTCAAGATGTAATGGGCAGAGTGGTTAACAGTGGAGGACTGGGGAGGCTCTTCCTGACAAAAGTGACAGAGAGAGCTCATCTTCTGTGAGCCTGGGAAGAAAAGGGTCAGGTACTTCCTCCTGTGACACAGTCTTAAAGAAGCTACATCAGAGCAGAAGAGCAGCATCACTAGGGATGCAACAGAAGAGAAATGGCTGACTGAGGCAACACACAGAAGAGGCTGCATACTAACCTCTACCAACCGAATGATGAAACCGAAGTCCCACTAGCAATATGTGTTGAAATAAATGGGGAGGGGAAAAACAGTAATAATACTGCCCATCCTTACATCATTTCCCCACCCTAAAGCTTTCTGAAATCTGAATAAAAACAGCGGTCAAGCAAGCTTATAAATGCAGAAGCATTAATTAACAGGCAACATTGCTGTTTCCTGAACATTCAATGTATGTAGATGAACAATCTTATTAAATAAGAAACACAGAGCCAAATACAGAATTAAAAGCCCAAGAGGTCAGAGAAATAGCTAAGAGCTAAAAACCTTACCCTTCACTGCCGCTGCTGTCCTCCTCAGCAAGAGACCTTCTTCCTGTGTCCTGTCTTTTTATTGACTTTTTGTTCTGTCTTCTCATTGGTTGTAAACCAACCACATGACCTTCTTGTCACTGCCCATCAATACAGACCTCCAGGTCTTCTATGGTTGGTATTGAGACTAAAGGCGTGTATCTCCATGCTGGCTGTATCCTTGAACACACAGAGATCTGCCTGTCATGTGATCGGGATTAAGGGTGTGTGCTACCACTGCCAGACTTCTGCTATGGCTTGCTATTAGCTCTGACCCCCAGGCAACTTTATTTATTAACATACAAATAAAATCACATTTCAGTACAAGTAAAATATCATCATAAATATATAAAGGCAAAGACAGTTGAATAGATAGATTATAGATAGATAAATGATAAATAATGATAGATGATAGATAGATAGAAAAATGTGAAAGATGACATATATATATATATATATGTTGATAATACTGTGATAAATACTTAAAGTGATAGAAGACTGATCAGTTGTCAAATATTTTTTTCAAAACAAGAAAGGGAGGGAGGAAACTTCTAGAGGTAATGATTAAGTTGTAGAACATAGATAGGGCATTACACTGGGAAGTAACTTTGCAGATGTCTATTTATCCTCAAGTATATCAGTATAAATAGATGCAATATGCATAATTTTTCATGTTGAGAGTAGCATGTACATTATGTGTGCAGATTACAGGCATGCATGTAGAAGCCAGAAGTTATCATCAGGTGTCTTCCTAAAAAACTCTCCACCATAGTTTTTGAGACAGGGTCTCTCACTGAAACTGGTGCTCACTGATTAGCTAGGCTGGGTGGCCTGCAACCTACAGACACCATCCTGTCTTCACCACCCCCGTGCTGGGATCACAGACACTCGGTGCTATGTCTTACTTTGACATGATGCTCAGAGCCTCATGTCTGCACAGAAAGTGCCATACTGACTGAACCAGGTATGTCTTTCTGTTTTAGAGGCAATTTTAAAAAGAATTTGATTACATACTGAAATGGCAATACCTTTTGTTAACAGAGTCTTTCAAACAACTATGGGTAATTCAATGATTTGTGTGTGTGTGTGTGTGTGTGTGTGTGTGTGTTATATTTATATCCTAGAATATTTAGAGATTAATATATATGTACATCCTACAAATTTCCAGGCTTACCCAGGTTGTCTAAGATGTAATAGCAGCATCATAACTTGAATTAAACTCTGACTCCATCAGCTTTGTTCTTGATTGCTTCTCTACCCTAACTGTTCTTTGGTTCACCTTTAAAGACACAAGATTTAGAAGATAATCATTTTTACACTGATGACCATACAGTGCATAGAGAGTGACCTTCTCCACCTGCCTTGTACTTTCATATACGTTTTCAGATGGACTGGACGTCATCTGATTGGAAGGCAGCTATTTCAGCACCTGTAATTCACAATTCTAAGTCAAATTTATGGATGTTTCATCTTTATATAGGTGCAGAAAAGGACATAATATTATCTACAGTTTTGCCCATTTTCTTTCTGAACTATCTTATATCCATCATTTTTCTCATGATTGTGGTGTTGGAGACACCACGAGTTGCGAGGAACTCTGTAGTGACGGTAAGAAAGGACTCTATAATGGCTAATTTCACACCAGCTTCACTAGTTTATGTTGCCTAATTGTTTCATCAAAACCAAATCTAAATGTTGCTGTGTTGCTCATGTCTGGTAAATGAGATCAACATGTAGACTCAGTTGTCTTTCAATAGAGCAGATTACCCTGATGTCCTAGTGAGGGTATGAGGAGCAAAGGCTGGGGTTTTCTCAGGAAGGAAGGATTTTGTCTCAAACCACAATATGCCATTCCTTTTCTAGCTTCCATACTCCGGGCCTGCTTGTCCCACCAGTTTGGGATTTGTCATCTCCACAGGAACATGAGCTAAATCCTTATGAAAGAGAGAAGAAGAACAGGAGTGTAGCATGAGGGAGAACCAGAGAGAGTGTATCCAAGAGGGAGAATTCTATACGAGTGTGTGTGTGTGTGTGTGTGTGTGTGTGTGTGTGTGTGTGTGTGTTGGTGTGTGGTGTATTCCTATATAGATAGATGGTAGATGGGTAGATGCAGATTACAGGTCTAGGTGTATGAAATGCTCATGAGTTGAGCATTTTTTTTCTGGGATCTTGGATTTTGGAGTATTTGCATAGGTCTCAGCAATTGATCATCCCTAATCCAAAGCTGAAACTTTAAGAAAGGCAGGGTCTGAAAGTCTCTTTAACATTTGTTGGGACTCAAAAAGTTTTAGATTTTGTAAACTCTTCTTAATTTTTAATTAAATATTCTCAACTCCCCCATGTATGCATGTGCCTTTATTTTTTCTAATGCTCTAGAAAAAAAAACCCTAAAAACCCATCCTGGGTTGCATAAGACATGGGTTATATAAGGCATACTAAGACCAGAATAGTCTAGGCAAAGTGGCCATGATCTTCTAATGTAGTGCCATTGGCAGCACATTGCCCAGTGAAAAGGAACAATAATATGTGGATTTCCAGATTTCTTCGGGTGATCTCTGGTACAAGTGATCTGGATAGTCACAAGTCAAATAATCTTAACTTCAAACTGCACTAGTGTATGTGTGTGTGTGTGTGTGTGTGTGTGTGTGTGTGTGTGTATGTGTGTGTGTGTGTGTGTGTGTGTGTGTGTGTGTGTGTGTGTGTGTGTCTGTGTCTGTGTGTCTGTGTCTGTGTCTGTGTCTGTGTCTGTGTGTTACACAGAGGACCTGCACCTTAGGGAAGGTCAGTAAATGGGAAATAAGTACTCCCTCCATTAAGCAAGAGATAGTTAAGTTAATAAGATCATATTTAGGTTGGAAGAAATCCAAGGCCCAGATCTGACATCTAAGTTTGTTTTCTCATATACAAAACATGTATACATTAAACCACAAGCACTCATTTTTTAAGCAGCAAATTAGAAGGATTAAATAAAATGATCAGCACAAACATATGAGCTTGGTCATGGAGAGCCTAGAATGAAGTACACAGTATGTATCCAGTGATGTATCACACAAAAACCAGAAAGATGTCTGAGGAATCAAGTTTTGCAAACTGGAGAAATACAGGTTAGAGGACAGAAAGAGGAAAGGATTTCAGGTTTGCAATTAATTATCCATGCATTAAATGACCCTACTCAACAGCCACTACTTACCAAATGCTTTTCAAAGTTCTGAGATTGCCCTCAGAATCATAGGGCTTACACCAGAGGTTGGGCTATTCCTGGCAAATGAGTTCGATGGACTAAATTTATGGGAAAATGGAAATGAAAACGAAGCTGACAGTGTGGACTGGACTGATAAATGTTCTTGAACTTTGGAATGAGAAGTTCAAATGTCAGATGTTGGTCCCTGGGGAATCTTTGTGAATTCCTTAATAAGTGTGGAATGAAAAGTCATCTTAGCTATTCTAGGCCCATTTTTTATGTGTGCAAAGAGCAAAGCAAGCAGTGACTCTAAACTAGTTCCAATGCCAATATGTCTTGCTGTTGAAAATAGAGATAGTAGTGATGGCTATCGAGAAAGAAAAGATGAACTTACTTTTTCACAGGATTGAAAAATAAAAGTCCCTGCTCAGACTGACTTTGAGCTGGGCTAGGCTCTACATTCGGATATTACTCAGAGATAAGGAATGCCATAAAACACCTGCGCTGGCTAATAAACCCCAACAGCACTGCCTTTACACGAGGACCTAATCTATAGCCATCAATATTTAGTAGGACTTCTACCATGGCCTGGTAAGAGTCACAGCTAGACCCACCTCTCTGCAGGGTACAGATAAAATAATTTCACTGAATATCAGAATTCCAGGGCTCCCTAATCCCATTTACAGTCCTGTCATAAAGCCAGTAATAATACTTTGTACTTGTGAACTGCCTCACATTGAAAATCTCCAATGTTTTATAGGCCATAAATTCTCCCAACACCCTTCATGAGATAAAAAATAATTATGCCCTCCAATTAACAGGTAAACTAGAAACTAGCTTAGCTGAAGGAGCTCACTCGTCCAAGGCCACTGGGGTAAAACAGAGTCCACTTCTGAGACCTTGAACAAGGCTGATCCTGACTTGACAGCAAGTAGGGCAGCGGTCCTTCCCACTGGGCACTGGTCCTACTTCCCCTTTCCTTCTCTACCAACTTTTGGCAGTTTTCCTAAGTGTCCTTCAAGGTGTTAACTGGTACCGGTTGATAATACTCAAGGTGTTAGCGTTCCCAGGAATATCTCTCTTTTATTAGGGGACTTTTGAAGGCTGGATGGATGACAAGAGCCAAAGAAGTGAATTCTCTGACTCTCTGATGTAAGGATTGCTCCTTTCCCTAGAGCACAAAGTGTCCTACACGGGGGCCCTGCACCCCTGCACCTTTCCGTCCTGGAGACCATCTCCTCTGAGAAACTTCCCCCTGTGTCAGTCAGAATGGAAAGTCTTACTTCCTGTCAAGGCAGTAAGCTGCCTGAGTGTGACATTGGGACAGTGTGTTTCTGTCTGTGCCCTCCTTGGAGGGAGGGAAGGTTTCTCACATTTTGTGGGTCTGTTCTTTGTGCCCACCTCTTGTGTACAAGTGAATTGTTTCCTGTCATCGTCTGGAAACACAATACAAATCCTGGCACTGGTGAGATCTCTTTCACCATGCAGGACAGACAGACATTGTCTATGATAATTCTAAGGGGATTGACAACAGCTGAAATCCCTTCTTACAGAACAGTTTGAAGTCACCAGGAAATATCTTAGTTGCCTCTGCCCTTTTATTGTGACTTGTAGCTGATATCCTGAAATAATTTGAAATAGAAAACCTCTTATATGTGATTCAAGAGAAAGGTTGGAGCTAAGAACTTCAGGTCTGATGATCACTCCCATGTCGTTAGGACATGCATCATGCTGATGATTTAAAGAAGAGTTTTGCATTATAAACAACCACTGAATTTAGAGAGAAAAAGTGCTGAAAGCAGTCTTTAGTCATTGTATCACTGAAAGAGAAGTTCATTTCTTCTGCAGGAGACACAAAATGGAATTTGATTCTGTCAGAAGGGAACAAATGTCTGCTATCAATGTGAAGCACAAAGTTACAACCAGGAGAAAACAGAAGAAAAAAAGAAATTTCTCTCTTTTTATCGTCCTTTTCCTTGACATAACAGAATGAAGTGTCACCAACTTTGCTTCGGTGGCCTTTCAGCCACCATTCAATAGTGATTTACCAAACCAGCCAAGAGCATTCCTGGCACAGGGAGTGACTCTTCCCCTCAGGAAGCTGGTTCTGAGGAGAGAGAGGAGTGTGCTCAAATGCCCATTCATGCTGTTACTAGCTCTCACATGTTTATGCGCCACATCCTAACAGTCTGGAGTTGTACAGAAAGCCTGCATGAAACAATGAGATCTGAAGTTGGCTGATCAGGACGGGGTTGATAGTTCAGGTTGGATTCTATCTCTGGGTCTCATTCCAGGGAACCTTGCATTAGGGTAGTTAAAACAAGAACAACCACAACAGGACAGACACTTGTTGGAGTTAGTTCTTGCCAATGAATTCGAATTGACAAATCTGAAGTGTTAAAATTCAAAAATATATAGCGAACCAACTACAAAGGTCAGTACAATTCCCTTTATCTGTACTACTTTCAAAACAAGCAATTCAATAAAAATGTGTTGCATGTTGAACAAAGACAGTGGGATTATGGGAACAGAAAAGCGGTCACCCTTGCTCCTGTGACCTGTAGAGTGCAGGATTTGTCAGCCTCCACGTCATTGTAATTCCTCCACTCAAAGCCCATGGAGCTCCCCCAGCACTGTTCAGAGCTTCTAACCTGTTTACAGCAATAGTTACCAGGATTGACAACATGGATACTTGAAATATTTATATAGCATTTGTGCAATCACTCTTCATTGCCCAGTAAAAGAACTTGTTTGCAGGGGCTGGCTCCTTGCCAGAGTTATCTTGATCTTAATTTTATAAGGCAAGAATTAACCTCAGAGTTCAAGAATTGAAAAACAGGGTGGAGGAGTTGTTGGTAGACGATCATTTGTGGTCAAGGAAAGCTGTTTATTTTTCTGTGGGCAGATATCCGGGGGCAGTTTAGAATGACTTCCCTCAAGGAAGAAATGCTAGAGATGCACCTGGAAGCTCGGAAGCAAAGGTAGAGAACAAGCAAGATAGTCTGTGGTGATGGCTTTTATCATTTCTATGCTCCCGTCCATTCGTGTATCTAAAACCTTTGTCATCATACCTCAACTGCTTTAACTGATCTTGTTAAGGTTTTATGTGGGTCATCCAAGCAGCTGTACCCAAAGTCATGAGGGTGAAAAGGCAGAGGCCACCATGCTAATGAATGGATCTCGGATGAGATCACCTCCCCCAGTGACTCAGTTCCAGTTCTGGGAGGATCAGTATCTCCCTCCCTCTATGGCCCCACTGCATTTACAGACAGTGTTGGTAAGATGAAGAGGAGAAAAAAAAAATATTAACAACATGGAGAAGGGTAAAGAGAGGAGTCTGAACATGAGAGCAGGGAGACAGTGAGGAGAGATCACTGCGGGACTCATCCCTGTGTGGGTCTTCCAACCACTCCCACATGTGAGAAACCACTGCAGAAATAAGAATGGAAATGGTCATCCAACGATGTGCAACACAGTTGCCAGGTATAAAATATTTTTTATGTGTTCCTGTTTTGAAACTGATTTCAGGACATTTTCAATAAAGGACTGAGGTGACAGCAGAGAGAGGGGTTCTAAGAAGAAAATCCCTGTTGAAGAAACCAGTTCTAAAGGTCAAGAATCATCCTGAAACAGCTGCTGTACAGAACCTGCTGTAAAGACAGGGAGAGACAGACAGAGCCAGAGCCAGAAAAAGAGAACCACTGCTACAGGAAGGCCTTTTAGAGACTGTTAGGAATGTAAGGACAGATTTTAGATAAAAATGTAGCACCTGAACAGTCTTCAGGGAGACACTGAGGAGGCTGGTGAGTGGCTCCGCAATGCAGAGCCCGCAGACGCAGTATGGGGAGGACTGTGCTAGCCTCTGAGCTAACCCGGCCAGGCTCCTCAGTTAATGGAACACAGAAGAAAGGGCTCCAGGTAGGCTCACCTTGCGAGTCTCTCTTGATATGACTCAGGCTTGACTGGAAACACTCCACTGATGGGAACAAACAATTCGTGGAAGTCAACTTTTACCTTGTTGATGGATGTTGTGATAAATTCTCATGGCACTATTAATTAGGAATAAGACTTAGAAAATGTGGGATTCGGTAACATAAAGGAAAAGTACAGTCAATTATGCTGATCAGTTTCAAACTTAGTGTGCATGTTGTTCCAATTTGTTGATGAAGAAGGATAATGAAATAACATAGAAAGAGGTTTGTTGCCCTCATAATTTCTATTTTTAATTAACTAGAAAAATCAAAATACTATATGATTATAAAGATATAATCAACACACAGAAATATTCTACACCCCAGGCAAAGAAAAAGTGTGAGTGGAAAGTATGTTCTAAAATGCTAATTTTGGTTTTGTTTGAGTCCTGTGACTATGGGTGATGTGAAAATATATAAAACACAGTTTATGCCCTCAAGGAACTGACTAATTCTTCTTTCTTATTATATTTGTTTAGTCATCTTTAATTTTCATATCATTAAAACTTTAAGGAATGCCTTAACTGAAAACAAGTTGAATGAATTTTATAAAAGGAGAAAGTAAACAAATGGCAAATCATATCATTTTTTCTATAAAAATATAAAAGTTATTTTAATTCAATAGATTTTTCCTAAGATAAACAAATGTGTTTGGCAGACTTAACATGACACCCATTCCACACATCATTATTTGATTTAATTCAGCTCAGCAAATATCCCTACAGATTATGTAGATATCACTATAGAAGGCAGCTCTACAGAAGGCAATGAGAAGAAAATCTAGATGAATAATCCCTGCTGATAAGGATTTGGGATTAACAAAAGTAAATGGAAGTGAGGATGCAACCAGCTCTTCCCACACCCAAGACTGCCTTCCATTCTCATTTGGTGTTCTTCAGAGAACAGATACAGGAGGTGTAATTTTGTGTGCAAATTTTCTAGAAAGTGAGAGGTTGTCAGTAAATGGTCCTTAGCAAGCAGAAGTGGAGAATGGTCACTGGAAGATGCCCAGCAGGCCGTTCTTGCCCCTTGCTATGCTTGTCTGGAACACTTTTCTTCCAGAGCCTTTTATACCTGCCTTTCAAATCACTTAAGTTTCCCTTCCAACGCTGTACTCAGGAGGCCTTTCTTGACCTCAGTATCACAGAACTGTGCTCTACTCCCACAGCGTTCTTGATTCTGAAACTCTGATTTATTATCTTCATGGTGTTTCTATGCAATTATCTCTTTTTTAATCTGCGGGAACTTCTCCACATTTTAGGACTCTAAGCTCAGTGTGGGAAGTCTTTTGAGAGCATCTAGAACAGTATGTGCATGCTTCGTAAGATGTACTCAATGAAGATTTGTGAATACATGGGAGAGAAACATCTGCCTCTCAGTCTGTGTCTTATTGTCTTGACTCTAGTCTTACAACACACATAGTTTCAGTTTGTTCACAGCTGTATCACCAGCAGGTAGTGGTGTCTAGCATCTAGTGATATTGCAAAAATGATGAGAAGACAAAGACCACAAAGAAAACCACTCAAAAGATGGAAAACCAGAGCAGGAGAGATGGTGCATGGATAAGAGCATTTGCTATTCTCCAGAAGACCCAAATCCAAAGGAGAATGGATGCTGTCTATGGCCTCCTCAGGCAACCACACACATGGCATACATTCACACAGACACACACACACACACACACACACACACACACACACACACACACACAAACACACACACACACAAACACTTACACATAAATTTTCCTAAGTCATGTTTTTAAAAGAAAACCAAGAGGAAAAACATCATGTAAGACAGATTGTATAGTTGTATGTTGATATATGGTGCATGTCTTAGTTGGGGTTTCTATTGCTGTGAAGAGACACCATGACGCCAGCAACTCTTATAAAGGACAACATTTATTTGGATAGCTTACAGTTTAGAGGTTTAGTCCATTATCATCATGATGGGACACTGTGGTGTGTAGGCAGCCATGGTGCTGGAGAGGTAGCTGAGAGTTCTACATCTTGCACAGATAACAAGAAGTGGTCTGAAACACTGGTATCTTGAAAATATATGAGACCTCAAAGCCCGCCTCCATGGTGGCTCACTTCCTCCAGTAAGACCACACCCACTCCAGCGAGGCCACACCTTCTAATAGTGCCACTCCCTTTGGGGGCCATTTTCTTTCAAACTTCCATAGTATGTTTATTCCCATGATCTTTTAGCAAATTGTGTTTGCAAGTTCCAGTGTGTCAATGCTATGACTGAGAGGCAGATGAAGTTCATGTTAAGCTTGGGCCAGAGTGAGTGAGAATAATATTCCTGTGGATAGAAGAACCCACCAGAAAACAATGGTCAGGGGTAAAGTCAGAGGTTAGATCCTGATATCCCTCACCAATAGGGAGCGGGTATGTTTTACATTATTATTATTATTTTAAAATAAATGGGTCTTGCTTTGGTAAAGTAAACTAGCTGTGTAAGCAAAGTCTCCTGGGTGCTGTAGGAGAAGCACGGATGAGTCGCCGTAGACAAATCAGGAAAAGGAAGCCAGTAAGTGGGAAAAGCCGGCAGGAGCCGTCCACTATGACTGCTATATTGGAAGTGTGTGAAAAAGAGGGAGAGACAATCAAAAACAAGGTGCAGGGGAAACTGGAAAAGTTTGAGTAGAACCTGAGGGCTTGATTTGATTTTTTTTTTAATGGAGTCGGTTATGTGCAGCTCCATATTGCCTTTGGAGGAAAGCTTATAGCAAGAATGGACTGTTTGGAGAGCATAAATCTAAGACTTGGCTACTTGGATACTATATAGTCGGTATCCTAAAATGGCTCCTAGTGACCTAGGACCTTTAAAGGGGCCCTCCACTTTGAGTGGGAAGAGGCCATGGATCTGAGAGCATTCCACTGAGATGATTAGCTTACATCACATGCCAAAGTTGACATTAAAAGATGGAGGTAATCATTGCTGGCCTAGGCTCGGGTGAGCTCTTTAAAAGAATATGGTTTGGGGGTTTTGGTTTTTGTTGTTGTTGTTGTCGTTCATTTGTTTGTTGTTGTTGTTTTGGGGTTTTGTTTTTGTTTTCTGTAGAAAGAGAGTGGAAGTACTCCAGGAAAAATGAAAGAAATTCTTCATTGCTAGATAAACATGGAGGGGAGCACATAGCAGAAATGTCCAGGGCTTTCCAGGAGCTATACGAGCTGTGGTGAACAGCTAGATGAGACCTCAGTCTCACAACTGGCAGAAATGGCTGAAAATGGATGAGCTTGGAAGGGGATTTTTTTTTCTGGAGCCCTCAAATGAAAACACCAAACTGGCCAACAATTTGACTGTGAGACCCAGGCAGAGAACTCAGCTGAGCATGCCTGTCCTATAGACCTGGGAGATAATAAATGTGCATCATTTAAGCCTCTAAACTTGTGATAACTGCTTATCCAGCAGTAGAAATCAAGCACAGCTAGAGAGAAGAAAACCAAGTGCCAATTGGGGACCCCATGTGACAATCTGAGAAAAATCAAATAAGGACCATGACATGGGACGTGGTGACTGAAAGGGTAATGGGATCAGTCATAAGAGTTTGCAGGCCAGAGTATGCTTGGAGGGTAGAAATGATGAATTTCATTTTGCCATATGCTAAATTCATGATATCAACAGGTTATCCACACATTTACTGAAAGTGGGTGCTGAGGCCCCATAGAGAAGCCAAAGCCAAGCATATCATCTGTAGCTACCCTGACAGCTAAATACAAGCACACAGTCAGTGTGACTTAAGGAAGTAAGTAGTGAGAAACACTGGGCAAGGGGCCAAGATAATTCCATAAACGTGACCTCTTGCACCCCAGTGAAGATCTCTCTCTCAGCATTGGATATGCTCTATGTGGATGATGATGTTCTTCCGTGTTGAACATGCTATCCAAAAATCTCTTGCAAAATCTTCTGCTTCACTTTAAAACTGTTCAAATGTCATCTTCTCCATGCAGTGTGTCTTCTGTTGTGTGCAGGAAAAAAAAGGACTCAGTCGATCAAAATTACATCAATATTTCCAAAGTTAATTAATAAGCTATCTCATGTCTCCAGTAGACAGACTAAGTTTTCCCAGGAAGAGACCACATGTTATCATCTTCAAATTCTTGACACTAAATTAACTGTCATGATCAAAATAGATATAAAATATTTACTGGCTAGATGAAACAAAGATAGGAGAAATAAAAAAAAAAAGATAGGAACCAGAACCCACAGCTGCAAATACAGCCTTGCATAACATTAACTTTATGTTAACTTTTCCTGGGGCTGTAGGAGCAAATGAGTATTCATTCACTCCAGGGTACCAATGACAGACCAAAAAACCCAACCCTATCCAAGTCCAGGTCTATGAACCCCACAATGTTAAATTGTGGTCACTTATAGCAGCATGAGTAAGGGGCTACCTACAAGAGCATGTGAAATTTACCAGTGGCTACATCACTAAAGAAGAGCCCTTGCCCAAAAATCATTAACCACTTACATATCCACAGGGAGGGCTGTGGGGTGTCATGTGCTGCCCATGCTCCTCAAAAGCCCTCCTTCTCACCCACAGAGAAATGTTAGTGGGCCCAATCTTGTGAAAAATCTGTGTGGATTTTCACAACTGGCCTAATTTTAGAACACTAATGGTCACGTCAGTATGTACTCAGTGCATAGTGTTCCACAGTATGTGAGTATTCAATAATGATTTTTGATGGGAAGATTTTAGCACATGAATGCACATAGTGCCCAAGAATACCAAAAGAAAAGTTACACACAGTGCACATATACACATATAGATATAGGCTTTCGCAGCCAAAAGTAAAGTTCAATTCAACAGACTCCACTAAAATTCAAACTGGGTTTTGTTGTGACTTGCAGCTATGAGAAAACCTTTCTTTAACTCTTTGCATTTAGGAAAGAGAGGACAATGTGTCCCTGGCCCAGCAGTTAGTTGTAACAGTAACACTAATATATGAGGAATGTCCTTTTATTAAAATTCAAAACAACTCAATTAATCTGATACAATAGAGAAATCAGATATAAGACGTTTGTACCAGTGGTGTATTTAGCTCTGAAGTTACTCTGTGTGAAAAGCTCTGAACCCTCCATAAATCAATAAATCCTAAACTGGAGGCTGGCCAGAATTAGAAAGCCTATGATCTAGTTATTTATTGTTTGGGGAGAGCAGGCATCAAAAGATACCAACATTCTGAAACAATTTAGAGGACCAGATCTGAGATTCTGTGGCCCTGACAACAGGAAGCAGTGTCCCACTGTCTTGAAGCATCTCAGTGGCAACCCCAGAGGTGCTGATGAGGGGATAGTTTGCTTTCAAATCAACTCTCCAAGAGCTGCTCACAAGATCGGCACAGGTGCCTGTGCTTGTCTTTGCTCGACACCCTGCTCCTGGATTCCCCTCTTTCCTCTGTGCGCCACCTTTCTCCGGGTATGGTGGAAATGAGCCTAAAGTGATTTAAGATTTGGATTCTCATGGTGGTGTACACTTGGTTCAGTGATTTTCACGTTCCAATTCTGTTCTAGTCTTACAGCTGACAGCCCCTGGTAGAGATGGATCACTTCATATGTTTAACGCCTGGATACTTTCCTTGTTTTGAATCTAATAAATGGTCACTGAAACACAAAGATGGGTGTGATCTGATATCTGCTTGTGACAAAAACTGACAGGCAATTCTCCTAGGTCTCAGCCAACTCTTTTTTATTATTATTAAAGCTTTTAAATTTATTTTGCATACCAACTACCATTTCTCTTCTCCTCCAGTTCCCCCTGCCACCTCCTTTCTGCCCCCCCCCATCCACTCCTCAGAAAGAGTAAGGCTTTCCATGGGAGTCAACAAAGGATGGCATATCAACCAGCTTTTACTAAGTATTGAGTTTATGCTGGGCCCTATGTTAATATTTTCTCCCCACCCCCACTACCCTCTTCACCCCAAACCACCATCATTCATAGTCCTCTCCCTTCCTTCCTTGCTCCCTCCATCCCTTCCCCCTCTCCTCTGATAGGTCTTAGTCTTGCTATGTAGACCAGGGTGGCTTTGAACTCCTATATATAGCTTTTGCTGAGTCCTAGGATTATAGCCCTGTGCTATTGGGCCCAGAGGAGAAAATACAAGCTCAGAGAAGTGAAGGTTCATTCAGTTACAAGGATGTGAAGACATAGAAGGTATGTAGCCATTTCCGCCAATTATAAGGACTATATAGGTTACAGGGCAACAAACTGCAGTGGAAATATACACCATGTACTGGAGTTAAAGGCCTGAGGGAGGCAGGTCCTTGGGGATACTGAGAGAAAGGGGGTGGAATTTTCACACTGAGAGCTCTGGCTGGAAGAAACAGTACTATGGCCTCAAGGTACTGACAGGTCACAGTGACCACCTTAAGCAGGAAGAATCGAGAATTTTCTTCTCAATTTGGCATTGCTTCAAGGCAGAGCATGAAGACGTGAGAACATTTCACACAACTGAGACAGGGCAGGAAGGGGAGGGGACACAGGGATTCACAGGGGAAATCAAAGAGTAAGTTTCCAGTGCCTATTGAATTTCACAATTAGGTTCTCATTATTAATCACAAAAGCTATTATGTTTTCTGTGCCCGGAGAAGATCACCCACATGAGCTCCGTGAAGCCTCTCAACCGCTCTTGAAGTATGTGTTATTATCTACAGGGTTGTTCCTGGGGTGGCTAAGGGCAAAATCCAAACAACAGAACAGTGGTTTGAGAAGGAACTGAGTGGGGAGAACACGGTCTGCATTTGGGATAATTTGGGCTGAAAGGAATTGAGTCTCTACTGAAAACTAGTCATGTGCCAGTCACTGAGTACTGCTTCCTAATATTATTCCAACAAAACTCCAAGAGGAATTTATTATTCACCAATAAAGGAGAAACTAAAATTTGAAGGCTCAATGTGACCCGTGAACCTATTTCCTTTCCAAAATGTCCATGCCCCAGAGACAGGACAGTTTTCTGTAAGGGACAGTGACTGTTTATTCAAGCCAGTTTAAAGTTACTTCCATCCTCAAGAGTGTGGTAACTGCAGCCTGGAAGTCAGCTCCCTGGGTTTGGAATTCAATTCTGCCACCTACTAGGCTCCTCCTTTTCTCTCAGTCTTCTAGCCTGTAGAGTGGGTTTTGTTTTGAAGATTCATTGAAAACAATACCTGTAGCCCATGATGGGTGATATATGCCTGTAATCCCGATGCCTCGAAGGCTGAGGCAGTAAGACTGTAAATTCAAGGCCAACCTTAGCTGCACAGTGAACCCCTATCTGGGGTTGGGGGAAGAAAGCGAGTGTCTGGGACATGGTAGCAGACTGCTGGCCAACATTTTAATCTCTCTTTTACAACCCAGGATACAGGAATGACTTGGACATCAGAACTAGCTACATTCAAGTCTGCTCTGCACACCAGGTTCTT
This sequence comes from Peromyscus californicus insignis, assembly GCF_007827085.1. Lineage (NCBI taxonomy): Eukaryota > Metazoa > Chordata > Mammalia > Rodentia > Cricetidae > Peromyscus > Peromyscus californicus. The sequence goes on from NW_026294424.1 coordinate 89,179,575, forward strand.
CTAGAATTCAGTGACCCACTCTCACATCAGCATTCCTCAAGGAAACCGAGAAAGAGAGAGAGAGAGAGAGAGAGAGAGAGAGAGAGAGAGAGAGAGAGAGAGAGAGAGAGAGAGAGAGAGAGAGAGAGAGAGACTGGTAGGATGGGAGTGGGCTTGTGGTAGTTAGCTTATATTTTTTACCTTGGGGTGCAATTTCATTTCGTTTGTCTCCTCAGAAGAAGATGAGAGTATATGTGAAAAAGAAAAGCTGTGGTGATGGGTTAAGTTCTAGGATGATGGTGCAGGTGTCTGGGTCCACAGTCCTCCCAAGAGGCTCCCTGGCGTTCACGCAGTGGTGGTTTTATTTGAAATCAAAAGAATACACAACAAACTTCAATAGCAAACACCTCCACAACAAACAGCAAAAACGGAAGAAACGCTCCTGTTCGTTTCTGCCTTTTTGCTATCAGGAGTGTAGCCGCTGTGCTCAGATTTTCTTTAAAGTCCCTCCTACTCTTCCTCCAGCCTCCCCTCGCCTGAGCCACCTGCCCCTCCCTGCGCTCCCTTCCCGTTTCTCCCCAGCCTTCTGGTTCTAGTTCGCTGGTTACTTCCCTCCCGGCTTCTCTTCTGGAGATAGTCTTGTCCCAGCTGCCTTAGGAGGGCGAGCTAGCGGCTAGAGAGAGAAATTGGCCACAGGCGGACTGGACAGATCCGATCAGGGCAAGAAGGAACAAAACCAGTCTGTCTCTGTATCTCTGTGTGTCTCTGTGTCTCTGTCTCTATCACACACACATACACACACACACACACACACACACACACACACACACACACACACACACACACACACACACACACACTCACACACACTCACACACACACATACACACACCACGTCCTCTGAGAACTCAGCTGGCTGCGACCGACCGCGCACACCCCGCCCCGGCGCGCGTCCCAGGCCGGTGGAGCGCAGATCCAGATCCCCAGCGCGGCCACTTGGCCGGGTGTTCCCGAGCCTCAGGTGGCGCGGGAGGGAGAGCCCGCGCGTGACAACCCGGCTGCGCACGCCGAGACCTTCAGCCCTTCGGTCGGCGAGGCGAGCGGAGCGGGCGCGGCTGCCACCCAGAGCCCACCTGCCGGCCCTCGCGGTCCCCGCTCCAGCTGTGCCGGGCTCTGGGCGCCTACTCGGCAGCTGGAGCGCCACCCGGGCTCTGCCGCCGTCCCCTGCGCCTCCCGAGTGCCCCAGGCGACCCGAAGAAGCGTGGCGGCGGGACAGCGGGAGCTCGCAATGGCCAGGGCGCGAGGGTGGCTGTGTCTGTGGCTGGGCTGCTTCTGCCTGGACCTGGCGCTGGGACAGAGACCGAGCCTGCATCTCCCTGAGCTCAGCCGGGCTGGGACAGGCGACCGCACGACAGGTGGTGACCCGAGCCCGGACCTGCGGCCGCACGACAAGGTGTCGGAGCATATGCTGTGGCTCTACGACAGGTACAGCGGCGGCAGCAGAGTCCAGGACACCCGGACGCCCGGCTCGCAGCCCCTGGGTCCCCAGCCTCTGCGCGGTGGCAACACGGTCCGCAGCTTCCGAGCCGTAGGCGCAGGTGAGTGCGGAGGGGAGGGAGCCCTTCCCGCCCCGGAGTACAGAGGGCAGCCCCTCCCGCGGTGCCACCTGGCTGTCTCCCGGCCCCGGGCGCTGCTGTCCTGGGACCTTACTAGGACTCTGCCTTCCGGTTCCCTCTACCCTCTCGGAGTTCTCCAGCTGAGTTCTGGGTGAGCCTAGTCTGAGCCGAACTGAGACAGGAAAGTGGGAGAAGAGCTGGGTCGCTGGCGGCGGGGGGCTTAGAAGTGCAGTGTGGGAAGGGGCCAGGGGACAACAACCCGCGCAGACTAGCCCTCTCCCGGGCACCCCTGCTGAGATCTTATGCTGATAATTAAACTGCTCAGCAGAAATTCCCTCCGACGGGCTTTGGCGGCGCTTATACTGAAACCGATGCCATTTTATGCCAACCTAGGGCCCGGAGAGCAAAGCACACTCAACAGGCCACTTCCCCAGACACAGCCCTCTTAACTCTGCGAGCTTTGGGTTGCCATTTCTGACACTTGCTTCTTGATAGTCTCCTGGGGCAAACACACAAACAAAACCAGGTGCGTGAGTGTTTAGGTTATTTCTAACCCATCTGGGCAAATAAGTCTTGCGTGGTCCAAGCTGGGAAGAGCCGGTGGGAAGAGGCTGCCAGTGGAGAGTAAACACCTTTTAGTACCAGCGGTGAAAGTCTCATCTTCCCGTTTTTTTCAACATAGATCATTGAAACTGAAATTCATGGCTTAACGCCACCCCCACCCCCAAGCACGCCAGAACAGTTGACTCCAACAGTTTGAGGGCAAATTCCCTGGACGTTCGCTGTTTTTATCTGCTTTGAGGATGCAGTAGGGGTTGTGTATGCTACCTTCAGGATTCAGGAATAGGTGACTGCGAAGTTTGCCTTTCAGGCTTGTGTTGACGAACTGGCCAGAAAGTTCAAGGATAGAGGCTGTGTCTCCAGTGCTCTCTCAATTCTGTCTAATTTACTGGATGAATTTTCCCCCAACTTCACTGGTTAGGACTCCTGGCAGAAAAGGGGGGGGGTGTCCATGAAGGAAAGCCCTTACTTAGCACTGTGAATTCACTCTGCATCAGGGACATGATGACATCTACAGTAAACGTGAGTTATGTTTTTAATGTGGAGAAGTCTTTAGCTAGAAGTTGAGCTAAGTCAGATTTCACTCTCTTCATAGACCCATGGGTAGGACCTTGTAAAGACCTGTCCTCTACTGAGGACACAGAAACCTATCTCGCCTGGTGCATAGCATCCTTGTCACTTAAAGAGACTACCCTGACAGCTGACCACAGCAGTGACCCCTCTGTTTACATTAATGCGTCCCTGAGGGCAGAGCTCAGAAAACCAGCAGTGTGGCTAACAAAGTCTGGAAGGAGGGTGGTGGGTGGGCAAAGCAGGTGGCAATGAGGAAGACGCCCAAATCTCTCTGGCTTTGATATTTTTATTTGACTCTGTTCCCAGAGAAGAGTTGAGACATCCAAGTGACAAATTATTTTTGTATCAACAAGTTTTATTTTTGGTATGTGTCACAGTGTTTGAAGGTAAAACTTGATTTTTTGTCTCATTCACACACCTTGTTTAGCTACTGATTTTAGATGGAATAAATCATGGATAAGAACTTAACCACGTCGCTGGCTTTCACTCATTCCACCCATTATAATTCCAGGGTCCATTATCAGCCTCACCATAATCTTATACCATCAAATGATAAACTGTCTTAGAGAGGCCTGACACTCCCTTGAAATGATGGATTACAGCTTGGAACATATATACAAGGCTGTATGCCCTGATAAGAAAAGTAATCCCTTTAGCATCTTACAAACTGTCTTAATGACTTATTCATCAAATGCAGACACTGATTTTTTGGGTTTTTGTTGTTGTTGTCTTTTTTTTTCTTTTTTGTGGAGGCTTAAGTGTCATGTTACCTCTCATTGGAGACTCCTGAAGAGGTGGTTCATGTTGGATTCCTTCTAGGATGTTTAGTTACTCGTAGGGTGAAAAGATTTTGTTAGAAGACCTTTCTGGCTGTGATGCGGTGGGACTCCAGGAAGGACAGTGCTAAAGTGTTGCTTCCCCTTCATCAGCACCAGTATCTCAACACACCGTTCACTTAGTGATCTGTGTTGATGCAGGCAAAAGACACCGTCTGTGTTAGTAAATGACATTTGTTTTTCCAATGAGATTTGCTTAAGTTGCATAACATATGTGCTTTCTCTACCTAAGGTGTTACAGATTTTTATGAAAGGTCAGGTGTCTGTGCTCTGTGGATGGAGCCTACTGGTCTACCAGCCTCCGCAAGTGCTTAGTCCGGCTGAGTTATAGCCTTAGAGAGCCATTTTCTCCTTGGAACATACCTGATTAAAACTATTTATTGTTCTAAACCTAGAATAACTGAAATTGAGCTGCTGTGGTCTCTTTCTGATTGCTTCCTACTTAAACCATTACTTGATGGTGGGTGGCATGGATCCTAAACATACTTTGTGCTACCCTCTTTCTCCTCTCTCAGCTCCACGCAGTTGGTGTGCCAAAACCAGGAGTCTGGTGTCTTGTAAGCTTTCCTTTTGATATATAAGACTTTATGTAAAGATGGGTTTCATCTTTTCCTTTGTAAAAACTGATTCACAAAGTTGTAGATGACAAAGAAATTCAATCATCCGAAGGGAAGACAGAAGGGGGTGAGATTAGCTTTTATTTTAATCTTGATTTAAGTTTGTTCTTGTTCTTGGCTACTGTGGGCTAACACAATATTTTACACAAGGTCCTGATCCTTCACAGTACAGAATGTATGCTCTTTATTTCCATAGTCACTTGATCTTACTTGTCCTAGTCATAACTTCTCTAGGAAAAGCAATGGGAGCTTAGTTTTCTTATTAAAATACTATCACTACTTAAGACATACAATTATAAAAGTATCACATTCCAGTGGGTGTGTATTGTCTTTAAGAAAATTATACTTGCCTTCATGAATAAAAGCAGGAAATATTGAAGTAATGCAGACTCAGAAGTGAATGCTTGGCCTCAATGGAGAAGGACCAGGAGATTCTTGCCTAATATGAATCAAAACCTTTCAATATAAAGAACTGTAATTTTGAAATACTTCTAAAGTACAATGCTAACCTATAAGGCTGTAGGATGGTTGATGTATGATCCAGGCCTGAATAGTCATTACTTGACTAGAAGCCAGTACCCCGAAGGATACATGGATCAGTGGGGAAGAGCCGTTTTTGCTGTGTTCCATGGCAAGATAATATAATGACATTATTAAGATATAGTAATCAAGATTCCAGGCACCTAGAAACAAGGCTTGAAACTACAGAGTCCTTGGATTGTATGATGTTTTTATTTAAGGGACAATGAATGGTACATCTGGAGGAGAGGCGCTGGGATGTGCAGCTGCTTTGAATTATACACTACTTTGAATACATGATAGCCCCTAATGAAGTTTTACTGTAATAGGCAAGACAGCTTTACAATTCCTGACATTTAAAAATCCATAATACCATGGATTCTTGATTATTCATGCTGGATAGAAAGGAAAAAAGAGAATGAATTACATTTTTTTAAAAATTCAAATGTAGCTTTGTAGTGTAGTTACACGCACTCAAAGACCCCAAGAGACTGTGAAGGTCAATGTGAAAAACTCCTAAGCAGATAATTCATTCAAGCAGATGATTTACTCAATTTTATGGACTAAGAATGCATACATAATAAGGAATTGAGAGGGATACATACATTACCTGAGCCATGGAAGTTCATAAGTGCTTGTTTGATTGGTTCAAATATTTTAATTAGATAGAAATGTGAAGGCTAAATTTACTTTTTAAGTATTTCTGCATTATAAACTTTTATATTAGGAAGACATATTGAAGAAAACAGGTCCTTTAATGGAAGCAGAAATGGGCTTCATAATATATTTGCTAGATGAAATACAGACCTAATTTCAAAACCCATCCTTTCTAGTAGCCTGATCTTATTTTATAAAGGAAATTTTCAGAGAAAGAGGTCTCTGGAAGGTATTATATAGAATTGGGTGCCGAGGTCAAATGAGTTGGGGAAAAAATGATCAGCGTGGAACAGGCCCTTTAGTGGTAGTGTCTCCTTAAAGGAACAAATTTTCTTCTTTTTCCTCAATAACCTTCTAAGAATTGTGGCCCTGGGACGTCTAGTTGGAAAAATCCTGCTTCAAAAGCATCCTAATTCACCATAAAAGATCCGCAAAATTCAATGACTGTCTCACTGCAAATGAACTGGGCTCTCACTTCCCAGCTTTACCGGCTTGGGACATATGATTACACTGTCACTTTTGGGACTTAGTCCACTTGAGACTGTCCTGTCTTCTTGGTTCCAGGTTATAAACTTCTCTGAGTGTAACTGTAGAGTCCCTTTGTCTTGGCATTTTCTTTTCTCCACGTCTGTAGGAGATGTCTTTCATTGTTTTCTTCTCCATGGTTGATACTTATTGTTTTACAGGAGGCATAATAGCTTGAAAAGAAAAGTTATGTTATTTGTGGAAAAATACAGTAGTGGAAATACACATCACTTCATTAATATTTAGGTCAGTATTCATACCTCGATGAAAGGAACATTTACTCAAGACTTCTATCAGATTTTTATCTCCAGTATTTGCTGTATTTAACAGATATTTTGAAGTTATACTTATCAGGAATCATGTGACAATTGTTGGGCAATTTGACATTCATTGTCTATGATCTAATCAGGTTTCTGTGCTGCATTATGGGGAAGAATTTTTATATCCAAATTGTGATGATTTCTCCCATTTGTTGATTTTGTAAATTCTGATAATTAGTATCTCCATCATTTTATTGTAGTAATAGTAGCAGAAAGTTTGAATTCTTACTGTTAAGAATTCTGTCATTAAACATACTTTGAGTGAGAGAGAGAGAAAGAGAGAGAGAGAGAGAGAGAGAGAGAGAGAGAGAGAGAGAGAGGGTTGTCTCTGTGTGAGAATGCCATGTGTATCTAGATGACCTTAGAAGCCAGACGAAAGTGTCAAATCCCTTAGAGCTGAGTTCTGAAAAGACAGTCACCTGCCCTCCAAAGCTGACTGGCCAGCTCTCTCTTTTAATCAACCCATCAGGTCACAAACACCCTGAAAAAGAAGGACATTAAATTTTCATAAGCTTCTTTTGAAGTTTCCACCATGGAATAGCATAACACACTGGATGAAACAAGAAACAGAGCACTAGCCAGCATTTCAGTGAGTGTTGGGACCACTCTAGAGCAGTGGTCCTCCGGGCTCAGCAGTGCCCACTTGCCAGGTGAAAGCACAGACCAGAGCTCCTCTCCCACAGTTTGCTTCAGAATGTCCCCAGTGTGGGCTAAATAGTGCTCACAAGCATCTTGGTGGTCTCCATGCCCCACAACATAGACTAACCAGCTTCGAGGAAGCTATCAAGAAACGTTGCAACCCTGCTTTGCTCAGTCACCAAGGACAGGGTGGAACTAATCACCTGTTGAAAGTGGGGTTGGAATGGCATGGATTATACCGTAAGATGCGTTCTCTGTGTCTCCATCATCCCGCAGTACCCTGTGACGCACAAGCACATGCTTGCTCCCAACACTGGAGATGCATTTGTGTTTTATGTTAAACCAGAGGGGGAAAGTTTCTGAAAAATATTAAGAATACTCCACATTTCTAAACTTGTTTTGTGTCTTTACATTGACTTTTTCGTGTGAGTTTCACTCTTTGTTCTGTGAGACAGACTTAGGTTTGGCCAAAATTGGAATTTAAATCTAACTCTTAGGCTTAGCCAACAACAAATAAAACTTCTAGCTCTAGCTCTAGCTCTAGCTCTCTCTCTCTCTCCTACAAGAAAATCATTTAGCTTGCTGGGTAGTGGGGGCGCACACCTTTAATCCCAGCACTCAGGAGGCAGAGGTAGGTGAATCTCTGAGTTTGAGGTCAGCCTGGTCTACAAAGCAGGTTCTAGGGCAGCCAGGGCTAAACAGAGAAAGCCTGTGTCAAAAGAAAAAAAAAACAAAGACAAACAAACAAAAAGAAAAGGAAATCATAATCATTTGGCTCAACTAATCCCTGAGTTCAGAGGTTACACTCAGTTACATCTTCACATCAACTCATGGAATTATGCTAGAAGTTGCTGTGAACAAAAAATAAACAACAGTATACCACATCCTAGCTGTTTAAAATAAGAGGGATGAACACAAAGAAAATCCTGAAATTCTAGATTACTGACTGCAGCTAGTATGTAAAGGAACATTTGACAGGACCTTACTTAGTAAAATAAAAGGAAATGGCTGAAGCTAGTAATACAGTGAGATAATTGTGTCCAAGCACTTTAAGGGATCACATTCCCAGTCTAGCTAAGGTGCTGTGGCTACTGTAGTGGAGACGATGGCTGCTACTGACAAGAGAAGATGCACCCTAAAATGAGGTAGGTTGCAGGAGGATTCAGCCAACACACCATGGCCATACCACACAGTGCTATTTTAGAGAAATGAGAAATGAAAAAGAAATCCCTCCCTTTAAAAATAATTATTTTTGCCCTTGTAGAACCTTCAAAAGAAGTGATGTCTCAAAATTGGATCCCTTTCTCTCACACGTGAGAGGATTTTCAGCATAATGGGTTTGTTCAGTTGAGAGAGAAGAGACCTAGGGTTTGCCTAGTTAGCCTTCAGAAGGCAGCGCTTCTCTCACTTTGCCCTGACAATGTGGGGGACTGGCCACAGTTGGTCATATGGTGTGAGCTCAGCAAACATTCAGTCGACTTGAATATGATGTTGAAGTCATGAGAAAGTAGCAGCAAAGCTATCAACAACGAACCCAACCTTTAAAAACAAATTGACTTTAAAATAATTTCCAGTATGGTATGCTATCATTAACATATACAACAAGAATGTTATACTTCAAACAAATAACTGCTTTAATAATTCTTCTTTTCAAATGCACAAGAAGGGAACTGTAGAGGGTCCTCACACTCAAGAATGGCTTCGCCAGCTTTGGGGAATTTGAACTTACTTGACATACTTTTCACCTTGGTGTTAAGTAGGAAACACTCTTGAACTTGGTCAATGTATCAGTTGTTTATTTAACAAATTGAACAAACGATCTTCAGTATAAAGGTGATCCAGAGTGTAAAAGTAAGCAATGGGCATTCAAAGAGTCACAGGACCTGTCTGCCCCCTGGGAGTTCACAGTCTAGGAATGCCCTTGGGTGGAGGCTCTGTGCACATACACAGTTAGTGAACATTTTTCTATTCTAGAAAAACATACATTATCTCATCGTTGGCTGGTGTTTTTCTCTGGACATAGTGAATAGCTGATTTGGGATCCCACAAAACTTAATCATTTGACTGAGACTTCAAAATAACACAAAATGCTGTGACTGGCGTTCGATTTCAGATCCTCTATCTGAAAGTCGAAGGCAGCCTGGAGAAATGCTGTCAGCCAATGACTTCTGTGTATCACCCCCACCTTCACCCCCACTTCCAGGCACTGGGCCTTTCTAGCAACTCAACTTCTTCTGGAGAAAGAAATAGGGAGTGGGTGTGGAAACCTGTGCTTAATTACATATTTTCAGTATGATTGAAATATTTTCCCTGCTTCCTAGGGATTTAACTAATCATCAAGATTTCATTTAGTCTATTTGCTTTAAAATCAGACCTTGCATAGAAAGCTTTCCATTGTATCTACTAATTTCCTTTGAAAATGTTCTGTGTGGGCCAGCATGAAAGTGTACTGACTGCCTTTACTGTTCCTACATCACCATCTCAACTAGTCACAAGAGGGTTGATGAACACATGGAGGCCAAAGTGGTCCTGAGACCCCTAAGTTGGAGCCTAATTATAAACCCCCAAACTGGAGTCCACTCCCTAAGCTCAATTTTTTGTTTTGTTTTTTTTTTTTTTTTCAGATTAAAAACAGTAACATGTCTTCCACCTATATTTAATGATCAACATTCTTAGGAAGATCAATACGGGTAATAGGCAACCCGAGGTCCCCTCCAAACGGTTGCTAACTTGCCAGCTAACTTCTGTGCTCCTTCATTTTGTAGTAAGCGAACAAAATTGATGTGTGCATTTTACAAAACAAAATAAAAAGCACTTACTGCACTCAGCTGGAGGGCGGGAAAATACAGTGCAAAACAAGGCCTTGTCATCAAAGGAGTCCACGGTGTGAGGAAGGAGTCCTTGTGTAAAGAAATGATCACAGAGGCAGGGGCCTAGCCAAGGCATGGGTTATCAGGACAAGCTTACCTCCAGGCTGGTGTAGTTGCCTTCAAGGAAAAAAAAAATCTCAGCACCTAAGAGGGACTAGCTCAGTAGGAGAGCTTGCCTGGCTTGCTCAAGACCCTTTGATGTCCAGCGCAGAAACCCACCTTCCAAAGCACCCTCCAGTTCTCAGATATGGAGAATTCTCAGGACAGTCAGAACACAAGGTTGTCATTGGCAACGCAGACCAAAGTGCAGTTGATGTAGTCTCAGGGAGGAAAATTGAACGTGTGCTGAATGGCCACCAAACAGTATGAAAATAGCACCACCTATTGGTAGCTGTATTTTTCTTATTTAAAAAAAAAGCAGTACTTTCTGCTTTGAGAAAAGCTATAAACAACCCTACTGTACTTTTTTTTTCTGTATTTTGCAAGATTGCTAAGAAGTTTCTGGTTCCTGCACACCTTCTGCTACAGTGTGGGGACCTTACTATAGTGGTATTGACTTATGACTGCCTCCCTGCAAGTCCCATACATGTTTCTCAGTTAAGTTGGAGTCATGACTTAAATTACCCTGAATCCAGTCCCAAATTCAGCTATAACTTTAAGATTTCAGTCTCGCCTATGGCACTGAAAGACACATCATGAGTGTTCTGAAGCCTCTCACATATTCAAACGCAATTCTTGAAGCTGGAGAGATGGCTCAGAGGCTAAAAGTTGAAACTGCTCTTGGATAGGATAGACGTTTGCTTCCTAGCACCTGCCCCCCACCAGGGGCCTCACAACCACGTGTAGTTATAGGTTCAGGGAGAACTGATGCCTCTTTTAATGTGGTTATCACTCCTCACCAAAGAAGCTTGACTCTACAGCAAATGGAGACAGACCATTACAGAACCACTACTGGACACAATGAGGAGAACAATGGGTTGTGGAGACTCCAGTCCCAGGGAACTCATACATATCCCAGCTCCTGCATCTATTGCTCAGGGAGAAAGGGAGGAAAGCACATCTGAGCCAGAATGCCTCTTCTCTAAGAGTGCTTTAATTAGAAGTAGGCTGCACAAACAAGATCTAATAACAATGGTATCAATATATATGCTAACAATGAAGAGGGAACATCTCACAGGGTCCACCCCTAGACAAAGAGCTATAGGCAACTAATGACCACTGAGAGGAAGGATTAGGCTTTGCCAAGGATGAGCCCCTTAACTGGTTATCCAATACAACATGGTCAGCCCTGAAACCATATACCATATACAAGAAACAACAAAAAAGGACACAGCAGGTTGTATTTATATATTTATGAGGTGTGTGTGTGTGTGTGTGTGTGTGTGTGTGTGTGTGTGTGTGTGTGTGTGTGTGATCATAGTCAAAGAAAACGAATCTCTTGATTTGAGAGTTGGGAGTATCTTAGTGTTTCTAGTTAGTGTTACTTCAAGAAGGCTACACCTCCTATTAGTGCCACTGCCTTTGGGGGCCATTTTCTTTCAAACTACCACGTTCCACTCCTTGGCCCCTAAAGGCTTTTAGCTATATCATAACGCAAAAATGTGTTTAGTCCAACTTCAAATGTCCCCATAGTCTATCACAGTCTCAACAATGTTTCAAAGTTCAAAGTCTCTTCTGAGATCCCTGCAATCTCTTAACTGTAATCTCCCATAAAATCAAAGAGCAGATCACATACTCCCAACACATAATGGCATTACCATTCCAAAACGTAGGGAAGGGAGTATAGTGAGGAAATGCTGGGCCAAAGGAAGACCAAAAACCAGCTGGGCAAACTCCAAACCCTGCATCTCCATGTCTGATGTCAAAGTGCTCTTCAGATCTCCAACTCCTTTCAGCTTTGTTGACTGCAACACACTTCCTTCTCTTAGGCTGGTCCCACTCCCAGTTAGCAGTTCTCCCTGGCAGATATCCCATGACTCTGGCATCCCCAACATCTTGAGGTGTCCAAGGAAATCCAGGCTTCACTTCACAGCTTCACACAATGGCTTCTCTAGGCCTCCATTGAGGGACACCCCTGACACATGCCTAGCCTCAGTGACTTTCCATAGTCCTTCCCCCCCCCCATTTTTAATTTATTTAAGATCACCTCCTTACAATTTCCAAAGAGAAAATACAAAAGCAACAGACTTGGTTTCAAACACATAAACCGTGGCTGGAGTTGAAAGCGTTGCTGATGCCTCTGTCATAGGATGTCAGCGCACTCCAGGGCACATCAGTGTTCCTGAGGAATAAACATGGTTGCTCTTTCCCTCCCACTGGGATGTTCTCAGCATAAGTCACTGCTCTTTGACAAATTTTCCATGCAGACGATATGGGGCCTGCATGCTGACGGTTGGAGTAGTCCATGCCTAATCCCACGCCAGAACCCATGGCTAATGGCCAAGTTCTTCTTTTAAAGAAGGTGAGAGATAAAACAACTCCTAATCTAAAGCCAGTACCTAGCTTCACCACTGCATCGGCCATGCCCTAGTCCTACTTTCTGTCGAGGTTGGACTCCAAGGTGTTCTCCACCGACAACTCCAGAGCTCCCCACAGCCAGGCTTTCCATAGTCTTGAGGGCAAATTCCATAGCCCCTTCCTCCTATCCTTAACTCCAGAACCATGTGGCCAAAGCTGCCAAGTTCTTCTGCTTACTGGGACTGGAACATGGTCCCCTTATTCAATTATATCTTCACCAGCATTCTGTTTTCGATGGTTACTTTCACTTGAAAAGCTTGACTGTTCTGGAACTTGCTCTGTAGACCAGGGTGGCCTCCAACTCAGAGATCTACCAGCCTCTGCCTCTGGAGTGCTGGGATTAAAGGTGTGCACCACCACACCTGGCTCTAAGCTTTTCTTTAATTCCTTTCAACAAGTTGGAAACTTACCTGGGTGGGATCTTTCCCTGAGGTCAGCACTCCCTTTATTCTGTTTCTTAATCTGTTTATCTCCTTGAACATAGAACTTAGCTCCATTCCACTTCCTGATGCCCTTTTTCTCAATCTGTACATTTTGAATTTTTATTCGCTCAGCTTGCTCCTTTTCATTATAAATCAGAATCAGAGCTAACACTAATAACCACATAACAGAGTCTATACTAGGCTGTTTTGAGATTTCCTCTGCCAACAGAATTAGTCTAAAACTCTTTACTTAAGCCTCAGGCCGACTTTTCAGACAAGGGCAAAAAGCAGCCACATTCTTCACCAAAATAACACAAGACCAGTCTCTAGGCAACATACTAACATTCTTCTCTCATTCTCAGCACCACCGTCTTCCATGCTCACCAGTATGGCCCAATTAGCAGTGCTGGATACATTATTCCACTGCTTTCCTAACCCAAAGTACCAAAGTCCAAATTCCTCCAAACAAAACTATAGGCAGGCCTATCACAGCAATACCCCAGTCCCTGATACCAACTTCTGTCTTGGTTAGGGTTTCTATTGCTGTGAAAAGACTCCATGACCACAGCAACTTTTAGAAAGGAAAACTTTTAGTTGGGATGGTTCGCTTACAGTTTCAGAGGAGAAAGAGCTGCTACATGTTGATATGCAGATAAGAGGAAGCAGACTGAGTGTCACACTGAGCGAAGCTTGAGCAAAAGAGACCTCAAAGCCCGCCCTGACAGTGACACACTTCCTCCAATAAGGCCACACTCACTTTAACAAGGCCACACTTCCTAATAGTGCCATTTCTTTGGGGGATCATTCTCTTTCAAATTACCAGTTACTATAGCTGTGATGAAACACCATGCATGACAAAAGCAATTTGGAGAAGAAAGGGTTTAATGTGGCTTACACTTCCACAGCACTGTTCATCATCAAGGAAGTCAGAACAGGAACTCAAAAAGTGCAAGAACCTGAAATCAGGAGCTGATGCAGAGGCTGTGGAGGGGTGCTGCTCACTGGCTTATTCAACAGGCTTTGCTCCGTGTGCTCTATTACAGAACACAGGACTACCAGCCCACAGATGGCCACACCCATAGTGCTGCTACCACCCCTCCCCTATCAATCATTAATTAAAACCCCTACAGGGTTACATACAGCCCAATCTTATGGAGACAGTTTCTTTTGTTTTGTTTTTTTTTTTTTTTTTTTTTTTTGGTTTTTCGAGACAGGGTTTCTCTGTGTAGCTTTGCGCCTTTCCTGGTACTCGCTTTGGAGACCAGGCTGGCCTTGAACTCACAGAAATCCGCCTGCCTCTGCCTCCCGAGTGCTGGGATTAAAGGCGTGCGCCACCACCGCCCGGCCAGTTTCTTAATTAAGGTTCCTTCCTCTCAGGTAACTCTAGCTTGTATAAAGTGGACATAATACTATCCAGCACAAGAGGACATGAAAAGAAGGAAGGGACATTGAAGGGGTTGGAGGAAGGAAGGGGAAGGGGGGAAGTGATATGATATAATTATATCTTAATTTAAAACGTATTTTGCTGGCGGCGGTGGTGCACACCTTTAATCCCAGCACTCAGGAGGCAGAGGCAGGCAGATCTCTGTGAGTTCAAGGCCAGCCTGGTCTACAGAGTGAGTTCCAGGAAAGGCGCAAAGCTACACAGAGAAACCCTGTCTTGAAAAACAACAACAACAAAAACAAACAAACAAACAAAAAATGTATTTTAATGGAGAGATGTCTGTGTGGTTAAGAACACTGGGTTCTCTTCCAGAGGACCTGGGTTGGATTCCCAGTATCTATATGGCAGTTCACAACTGTCTGTAACTCCAGTTTCAGAGTATCTGATGCCCTCTTCTGGACTAATGGGCACCAGGCATACACATGGTGCATAGGCATACATGAGGACAAAGTTTCATACACATAAAATAAAATTAAATATATGTTAACCTTTTAAAAGTATTTAATTTAAAATTAAAGGACAGAAAATAATTCTTGTGGAAGTATCAATCTACTTGCTCTTTCTCTAGGTCAAATATTCTTACTTATTGAACCCAAAGTTATGATGTGGTTCCCAAACCCTGCCGTCTTGATTACTTTCTTAGTTACTCTCCTCTGAATCAGTAATTAAGAAGAGAACTGGAATTAAGCACCCTGCTGTATGTGTATTTGATAAGTGCAACATATGATTAGCTGCTATGCCCACTGAAAGAACATGAGCTATGTTTGTTAGCTAATAAAGTCCACTTTTATTTTTTTAACTCATATTACAACATGTTATTAACATCTTCAAAAGTGTTAAAGTCCACCTTGGATTTGTGATTAGAAATTCAAATCCATATGTGTCTGCATACTTTAGAATACCAACAGTAGATATTAAAGCACTTCCCTCTCGCTGATTTTTAAACTTAGATACTTAAGTGTATATAAGCAAAGTTGTGTAGAGACTTGTAGATAAAGAGAAGCACATGCAAAATTCCTATTTTTTTTCTCATCACATGAAAATACTTATTTGAAGATTGGACAGGGTGGCTTGTGCCTATAAATCTAGCATTTCAAAGGCTGAGGCAGGAGGATTGCTGTGAGTTCAGTGCAAAACTGGGTTAAAGTGAGCTCCAGGGTAGCCTGAGCTATAATTTGAGATCCTATTGGAAAAAAAAAATGATTTGGAAAGTTAAATTACTTTAAGATCTAAAAGAAGAAAAAGTCTGAAAGTAAATGCTTAATAATTGACATGTACTTCTTATAGGGAGGCATGTATCACACTCTGAAAAACTTACTCTTACAGTGTCCTAATATATACAATGAATTTTAGTCATTTTACCCTAAATTACTTGTCTCATCCTCCTTTCTCCCATTGAACCCCTTCTTCTTCCCAGCAAGCCTCCCTCTGCTTTCACGTCTTGTTTTGGGTGTTCATGACCCACGGAGCTTGGAGTTTCTCTCATGACCTTGCGGGGAGGTTTCTTACCAGTAGTTACATCACTCTTTTAATTGTTGCTCGATACTGATTTGTTCAACTCCATGAACATTCTTCATATATGCATGTAATATGTTGCATTGTTGTTTGTACGAGGTCTTTGACATTCAGGGAGTATTGTCTGTTTCCAGCATGTCTCAATTAGGTACTACCATCCCAGACAGTGAGGTTCCAGTTAGCTGCTTGTTAGTGGTTCTATGAGCTGTGTGTTTTACTGGAGTTCTTTCGATGAATTGTCCTAATAGTTCTGTAGTTGATACTATGAAGTGGATTTTATTGATGAGGGGACCAGCACTTTGGGAGTTTAGCTACTGTCTACAGTACATATGAGTCTTGGTCCTGGGGCTTTAACTTCAAGATAAGGCACTGGGCTGGAATGAGAGAGTTAGGAGGAGAAGGCAGTGTGAGAGAATTCTGAGAGCTAATGGACAGCAAAGATTGGAGCTGAGGAGGGGGCTAAATGATAGCAGAGTACAAGGCAAGAAGAAATGGGCTTGACAGAATGAAACAGTCAGAGATGGGATGTGGAGGAAAGAAGCAAGGTGAGGTTATCAAGGGAGACAGTGACACCCATCCTTTGGAGTTCATCTATTCCCCACCAGTGTGCTTATGGGCAACCTTTGATTGCCATGTGCTTAAAATGGGGTGCCTTCTCTTCCTTGCATTTGAAACGTCCCTCATCTATGTGGAGTTTGGGTAAAAGTATATGTTATGGTGACTGGGTTGAATTAAGGGCAGAGCCCCTGAACAGCCCTGATGCCATGGCTTTGTTATAAAGGTCTGTAAGATATTATCCCAGTGTCACGGATTATACAAATGTGCACAAATGGCAGTTTCCTCCTTTTGCTTCACACAATGTTAAAAATGAGTAAAATGTGTTTCCCATTGCACTTCCCCCATGCTTGGGGACTTGATGAACTCATTTTAAGTTTCCACGTCTTTATAAAAATGTTTTGTTTTTGCTGAAACATGGTTTTGATCAAGAACATAATTTCTCGATTGCGTGTGTGTTTCTGAAATAAGTATGTATATGGAACAAGTGCATAAAGGAGGGATCTCTGGGACAAATCCCAGGGTTTGGATTCTTCAGGTCTATCCTCAGCCTAACTGAAACTCAGTAGAAGATCCTGAAAGAACTGATTTCTGCCTAACCAGCTTCCTTCTCTTTCTGTTACTAATTTCTCCATTAGAAGAACTAGGAATATGACTTAAACATTTCAGTCATTTTTATTGAACTATGTAAGTTTAGGCTTTGAATTTATAAAGCACTGAACTTCAGACAAGCTGAACAAAAATGCTGTGCTTCTACATTATAAAGGTGTGGCTCATTTGTTCAGACATAGTATCCAAATACTAAGATCTTGCTCACCCAATCCATGTTTTTTGTCAAGTAGATAGAAGGAGCCATAATTCCTACAATAATGTTAGACTAGGCGCAGATCACACAATAGTAATTTATATTTGCATTTAAGAAATACTAGAACTTTTATGACCGTTACACATATCGCATTACACATATCATTCTGGCGACACAGGAAGCAGACATTGTAGTCAAAGACTAGCTTGGTGGCTTCCAGCAAAAATACTGATGGAAAAGTAGTAGTGGTAAGGTAGGCAAGGAATTTGATCAATATGGCAATAACAGAAAGACATCTGAGATAAGTTCGACATTCCAGCTCATCTACAGGGTACGGATGTGAGCTTCAGGTTTGCATACAGGAGGAACTGGTTGGTGCAGGATGCACAGGGTATGTCTAAGTATGTCTAAGTAAGCGGTCCTGGGCAAACTGTGGTCTGACTGCTCTTTGTCTCAGTTCTGATTCTTCAAGTGACTCTGGATGAGTCCTTATCACTTGAAGAGACAACATGATCCCCAAGACAATTTTTCCTGTAGGGGTATAGGGACAGCTTCAGCTCCCATGGTGATGTAACTGTTTCATTTTAGTGATAACCCCATCGTAAGGTCAACTTGCCTGTAAAGCTTCACTGTATCTGGAATTCAAAGTATCAGTAGGCCTAGGATGCTGACTGGGGAGACCTGAAAGACCCTTTTGGAGAAGGGGTTCAGAATGGGGCATTGTAAAACAAACTGTGAAGTACCTTAGCTGCTCTTATCTCTATGCCTTCATACTTGAAGAGAGACAAAGCTAGGTCCATTTGGGGCTTAGTCTTCTTGGACCACCAGATTTCAGGCAGGCAGTCCTTCAGCCAGTTACAAGTCTGATCTAGTTGTGCAGGAACCTGATCCAGAGTAAAGGAGAGAGGTATACAATGAATGCAAAGATGCCAGGCTCTCATGCTGCTTGAAGTGGCCATGTGACCCAATGGGAAGGGAGTCCATGTTCTTTATCCAAAGCAGTTTTGAAGCGCTTGTTGTAATAGTCTTTCTGTTTTATGAATGAGAACATTAGCTTGTCCAGAGTTACGAAGTTAATAAGTGACTGAGTCTGTAATTAAATCCAGGTCAAATTCTAAGCCCTCCGATTGCACCAGGAGGATGAATTAACGTTTCGCAGAGGCAGCTGCAGCGAAGTGAAGAGTTTGTACACACTGCTTGGTGTTCTCCAGAGCTCACACACCACCTGCTACAATACACACACTAAGTGCACTAGTGTGCTATGATTCCCATACACTTACGGTGCTCCAACAAAGAGTGAACTAGTAAAGCTGGCCAATCTTTTCTCTCCTGTGGGCTCAGAGTGCTCTCCCTAATAGAAACCCTCAAAAGCGAGAGGCTGCATACAATATTGTTCTATATTGTTTTCCTTCTTTAAAAGTTGTTTCCTAGATACTATAATATAATTACACGATGTATCCCTTCCCTTTTCTCCCTTCAAACCCTCCCCTCTGCCCCTCCTTGCTCTTTTTTTATTCAAGTGAAATTGACATGACATGAAATGAACTATTTTAAAGTGAATGGATGACAAAGTGGTAGTGACATCTTCAGAATGCCACACAATTGCAAACTCTGACTTGTTTTGAAATATTTCCATCACCTGGAAGCAAAGCCTCAGAGCCGTTATGGAGTTTCTTCTCATACCCAGCTGCCTCTAACCCCCATCGAATCCCTCTGCTCCTATCTCTCGATTTAACTAATTTAGATAGCTTTATGCAAATGAAATTAAGCAGTAAGTGAGCTTTTAAATGTGGTTTATATGTAGCTGCATAATTTTTCAAGGTTCAGTCATGTCTTAACACATATTAGTATTCTTTTTTCACAATAACAATATTCTGTTTTACCGATACACTACAAGTTGTTTATCTGTGCATTGGCTGATGATCATTTGGGCCCTTACTACCTTTTAATACTGTGAATATACTTATTTGTTTCCCTGTCTTCAGTTTCTGAGGAATTGCTTTATCATATGGTAATCTCCTGGTTAGATTTTTGAGGAAATGCCAAAGTGTTTTCCAGAGCAGCTGAATCACTTTATATCTACCCTAATAAACAGAAGGCGTTCCAGTTTCTTCCCACAAACCTTCTAGTACTTAAGGCTTTCTGTTGTTGTCAATGATAGACACACTGCTAGAGTTTGTGCCACATCACTGAGGTTTTGATTTTGATTTCCCTAGTGACTAACGATTTTCAGGTCTTGTCAGCCACTTGTACATTTTCTTTAGAGCTGTATCTGCTCTTTGCTCATATTAGCATCTCTGCTGTTGAATTAAAGCTCTTACTTATACGTTTCCTCCTAGCTACTAAACTTCTAGATACACAGATAGCTGATATTTTATCGAATTCTGTAGATCATCTTTTCATTTTCTTGGTACTTACCTTTGATGTGCAAACATTTTAACTTTGATAAAGTTCATTTTATTTAGAACTTTTATTGATTGATATATTTGTCCTTTTACTGAATGCATGTGGTGGCATATGCATGAAGCTGTTACCAACTCTAAAATCATGAGAATTTGTCCCAATGTTTTCTTCCTCTAAGGATTCTAGTGCTTTGACTATTATATCTAGAGCACTGATTTATTTTTAGTTGAATTTTGAATAGTGCATAAAATAGTAGAAACTCCTGTTTACTTCAGTCTCGCTTTTTGTTTTTGTTCCCTAGGAACTCTTCAAAGAAAGGGGCTGCACACTTTTAATCTGACCTCTCTCACCAAGTCTGAAAACATTTTGTCAGCCACACTGTATTTCTGTATTGGAGAATTAGTGAACATCAGCTTGAGCTGTCCGGTATCCCAAGGATGCTCCCATCATGCTCAGAGACAACACATCCAGATAGATCTCTCTGCATGGATCCTCAAATCCAACCAAAGTCAGCTCCTGGGTCACCTGTCAGTAGATGTGGTCAAACCTTATCGAGACAGCATGTCTTGGCTGTCAAAAGACATCACTCAGCTCTTGAGGAAGGCCAAGCAAAATGAAGGGTTCCTCATAGGATTTAACATTACTTCTAAAGCGCATGAGCTGCCCAAGAGGATGCTGCTTTTCCCGGAGCCTTACATCTTGGTATATGCCAATGATGCCGCCATTTCTGAGCCAGAAAGTGTGGTGTCTAGCTTACAGAGACACAGAGATTTCCCCGAAGGAACTGTGCCCAAACTGGATAGCCACATAAGAGCTGCTCTCTCCGTTGAAAGGCGGAAGAAACGTTCGACTGGAATCTTGTTGCCTCTGCAGAACAATGAGCTACCAGGAGCAGAGTATCAATACAAGGAGGATGGCGTGTGGGAGCAGAGACGGCCTTACAAAACCCTTCAGACTCAGCCCCCTGAAAAGAGCAGGAACAAAAAGAAGCAGAGGAAAGGACCTCATCAGAAGGGCCAGACGCTGCAGTTTGATGAACAGACCCTGAAGAAGGCAAGACGAAAGCAATGGATCGAACCTCGAAATTGTGCCAGGAGGTACCTTAAAGTGGACTTTGCTGATATTGGCTGGAGTGAATGGATTATCTCCCCCAAGTCATTTGATGCTTATTACTGCTCTGGAGCCTGCCAGTTTCCCATGCCAAAGGTAGCACTGCCCTTTACCTTGTGCTCGATTTGTTTTTGCATGGTGTAGGAGAGCATGCTGAGTGTGTTTCCATTTAAGAAACTCTATTCAGAAACTTATTTATAACATTCTAAAGTATAGTATAATGGGCAATGTGGTTACGCTTGGGTTTTCTTTGATGATCGTTAAAAGTAGTATGAGGTATGAAGGCTATGAAAACCATATGTGTAAAATATGCATTTTTTGTTTCTAAACATGGTGCATATCCAGCCATGTGGTTGGTCACTTGTGAATATACACCTGTCTGTGGTAAGCAAGCCCCAGATGGCAGACACTGACTTCTGAGTGGTATTCAAGGGATGTAAGAATATTGTGGAAGCAAAGAGAAGGAATAACGGGTCTGCTGCCCTGATGTGGAGCATTTTTGGATAAACAGTTTCTCATGAGGTGAATTGTCCCTGTGCAGGTCAATCAGGGTTTGGCTAGGTAAATTGGCCTGAAACCCAACAGATGCTTATTTCATTTGCTTGACTGCTAAACATTAAAAAGAAGAAGAAGAAGGAGAAGGAGAAGGAGAAGGAGAAGGAGAAGAAAGAAAGAAAGAAAGAAAGAAAGAAAGAAAGAAAGAAAGAAAGAAAGAAAGAAAGAAAGAAAGAAAGAAAAAGAAAAGCAGAACAGGATGACAGTGACTTCTCCCAAGGTCCATCTTGCCCTGTCAGAAATTACCTTTGTTTATTTTAGAAGCATCAGGGACTGCATTTTATCATACAAGCATGTTTTCAGAAGTCTTTCCAACTCCAATGTCTGTCTTTCCAAGCACGTCCAAACGACAGCTCTCTTTGCACTGGAGTAAAAATAGTACACTCTATAGTAAAAATTAGCCACGCCCTCGGTATCAGGTTTGGCTTGTTGCTGCATTTCCAGTCTCAGCTTACAACAGCTGAAATCTCTACCACACACTTAAGAGCGACTAAATGGACAGAATTCAGAGGAGGAATCACAGTGAGTTTTTAATGAAATCTGAATCAGTTTTTTTGTTGCTGTCTAAAAATAGAGAAAATGTTCCTTTGCCTCTTGGACTGGCAATTTCAGCTTATGGGTCTTTATATTGCTAGAGCGTAGTCACTGACTGACCCACACATAAAAAGGGCTGAAGACACAAGACCAGGTCAGCCTCAGGCCAGCAACCTATCTGAAATCCTGTTTCTCTTGTTAGTTACTACAGAACGATGAGTTTTGTACATTTCCTATGAAGCTGTCATTCCAGAGGATTTTTGTAATTTTCTATTTTAAGAATACAACCCGAAGTAAGGGCTATGAATTCAGGGCTGTATTGAGAGCCTTCTCTCCTCTCAGGATTCATAAAGGACTTTCACTGCTGTTTATAGATCCACTGTTTCTTGAGAAGAACTTTAGAAGAAACTGAAAAGAATCATAGTGTGAAATTTGCCATGGCATAAGTTAATAACTGAAGAGATAAATTTAAGGAGAGGCATCTATATAATTAAACCATCATACTTTGTCACAGCAGGAATTTTAAAGCCTCGGTTGGCTTTTAAACTTTTTGGAATCTTATTAATACATAGGATCTTATATAGTGCACAGGGAGTAGAGGACACAGGAGATGCTGCACATCTAACAAGACCTGAGCTGGTACTGATGCTGCTGACTCACAGAACACCTTTTGCAGCAGCAGACTAGACCGTTTCTTTGGGCTTGGAGTTGGCTTCCACCTCCATAGATCCATAAAACTTTCTACGTGTTATTTTTTTCTTTGAAATAGCTAAAGTAGAGTATAATAAAAATAATGGGACCTGCCCAACAAACACAGTGAGGAAATGAAATAGCAGAGCAACCTACGTGGAGTAGTGGGGACTCGGTAGCTGTTTGCTGTTGACCTGACTAGTGGCCGTTGACAAGACTGAGTGGAATAGAAGCGGTGTCTAAGGAAACGCTGTGTAGGGACAGCAAGCTTGCAAAGAAAGCCGTGAGGCCAGAAAGGTTCTGTAAATGTTTTCAGTGCTTTTTCAGACATCACAAACTGAAAATAGGATTCTCCCTCTGGGTTCAGAAGCCTGTGAGCTCTTCCAGGGAGGATTCTCCCTCTGGGTTCAGAAGCCTGTGAGCTCTTCCAGGGAGGTTCTTTTTTTGGGGGGGAGGGGAGAACAGAATGAAGAGCGGATCTATGGCAGTAACTGGATTCATCATAATAATATTTGTTGAAACTTGGAATGGCATCAGAGCTCCAGGGACACGAAACAGGGATCCACGCAGAGGTCTTTTCTCTGAGGCTGCAATTCCGTTTTGCTAAATCAAGTGTGGAAGATTAGCATCATCTTGTGTGGAGCTGTCTAACTTTTAAGGTGTGCTAGGGGTTCCCTTTTAGCTCTCAAGACTTTGTGTCTTTCAGTCAGTTTAGTAACAAAGGAGGATGGGAAATATGATGTAAAGGGAAGAGGTAGTTAATATGCACTGCTGTTAGCACAGTGTCTGGTGTGGCATCCAGAATGAGATATTTAAATAAAAATACAGTCTGACCAGCAGAGGAAAATGAGGGTCTCTCATTCAATCAGTACAGCACATGTGGGCTGACTGGAGTGCCAAAGAACTTTCAGACTTTAGATATATATTTTGCCTCAGAGGAAAGTTCTCCCAGGCCAGACTCCTCTGTTGGGCCTCCTGTTTTTGGCCTCCTGGGTGAAAGCCTGGCCTATATGGCGGGGCTCTTCGTCTGCAAAAGTTGACAACCTGCTCTATAATTCAGAACAGCTGTGTTCTGCCTTTCCCAAATTCCAGGCTTTGCCCTTTCACTGATTCCAATTAGATAGTTTCTGGGCCATCACACCCATGTGGGCTGGACTGGAAGAGTGTGGAGCAAAACCTCGTGGCCCAGGTCAGGAATGAAGGTTCTTTGCTGATGACATACTCTCCCCTTCCAATGCATCTGTAATCAAATTTAACTAGAGGACATCATCCACAGCTTGGCAGGTGCAAGCCTGACCACTGAAGATTTCATTCACAGACACAACAGTTTGGGGTTTTGGTTTTGTGTTTTTTTTTTTTTTCTGATTTTTGGCTCTTAAATCCAATCTGTTCTCCCAGAGAGAGACTCTTGGAATGATGCCATATGATGAAAAAATACCCAGATAGCCAGAGCCAAGTCCTGTGCCTCTGCCTCCCTCACCACCCCAGCAGCAATGGAAAACAGAAATTTCAAATGAAAATGATTGAGCCATTGTTCCTGACAGAGATCCAAGAAACCAACAAGGATTAGAGGAATGAAGTTATTTCTGCGAGGAATTGTGCAAAAGCTAGGAATAGCAAAGATACAGAGTTAGGCAACAAATAATTGAAATACTTTGAACTGAGTAGTCCATATAAAGAGATTCACATTTAATTAATGCTAGACTCTTAAAGAACTCCCTAGATCTTCCAGCTTTAACCTCAATCATGAAGATGAACACTAAAAACATGAAATCTTGTCAAAACTCAGCAAAGTCACACCTGAATTGATGTGGAAGGTGTGCACTATCATTAAACAGAGTGATGGACATGGGACGGAGCACAGATTCGCACTTGTGATTGGCACCACCTCTAAGCTCAGAAGAGAGAGTCATGAGAAACATGATCCTTGCTCGAAAACAAAATTTGTTACTGGCAGCATGCTTCACACCAGCAAATGACAGCATGGATTATTTGTGCATGATGTGACCACTTCTGGTAATGGTAGCTCCATCAGAGGATTCCATAGCTAGAAAAAAGGGGATACTCCCTAGTCATCTGCGAGGTCCCTGATACAAAACACCACCCCAGAATCGAGGGCTTGGGCCTGATTCTGGCGAGCCCACTGGGACTACTCATGCACTCAGTTTCTGAATGCATCAGTTCTGACTTGGATTAAAAAAAAAGACAGGAATTTTCCCTAGGAAACACCCACGAATATTTTCCATATCTACTCCAAGTCACTTGCACAGAATCTTTTAGTTTTGTTGATAGGAGTTATTTCTCATAAATGGGTAAAACAATGGGTGTACTGTTTCTTCCAAGTATTTCAGCCATTTAACAACATTGCTTCAGGGTCTAGATATATACATTCTAGGACCTGGGGATTCAGTGCAGAGCCATACTAATTGCTCAAGTACTCGCCTAATTAAGGCCATCCACACTACGTAATATCTAGGCATTAAACATTAAGCATAGAGAATAACATGAGAAAACCTGGTTTTAACTGCCTCTGAAACTTTAGCAGCATGGTGTTTGAAAGGCTGAGTCTTCCACATAGCTTTCAATCAATAATAGAAAAAGTGGGTTGTGGCAAAGATTCCTGGCGGAACTCAGTAATAGTATCACAGCAGTCTGCAGTGGTTATTCACTACTGTGTTACCACACTGATGGCAGTTGCTGTGAATGTCACAGACTTGTGGAGGTCTTTTGTTTCTTTGTAAATATATAGACTAATGGGAATCATTGTGACATTTTCATATACACTTGCATCCTCTTTTGATCCCTACATGTTTTTCTAATAATTTTCATTCAATAAAATCATTTTAATAAAGAGAAAACAATGTGTAAAGTACAAATACTGGGGCTTTTTAAAACTTACACAACAAGAATATCTTGTTCTGTAATCAATTAGAGCTGATTAACCATTTAATTAACTAATTAAAGCTATTCAAAAAATATTCTTCAAGTCAGTAGGAAGCAAGAGTAAAAACAGTGCTGTATTATTAACACTAGATTTTTTTACAATTTTTTTCACAAAAAATTGAAGTGTTAGTGTATGGGTTCTTCTTGTTGAAATTAAAGTAATTCAGATAACATTTCCCTTTCTCTGCCAGCACACATCCTTTCTTTGACTTGTTTTAATTTTTCTTACAGTACATCAGCTTTCTGCATTACTTCTTTGGCCTGGGCACATCCTTGACCTTCTACCATTTCCCATTTTTCCATTCTGGTGTTCTTTACTGGTTGGGAATTAAAATCCCAATTCATGAATCCAAAAGCCTCTGAGTCAAAAGAAATATGAAAGTTTTGTTGCAATAATACTGTCCATCTTTGGGAAGTCATCCTCCTTGGTTTTGTTGTTGTTGTTTGTTTGTCGTTTGCTTTGCTTTTGGTTTGGTTTCTGTTTGTTTGGATATGGAGTCTCATGTAACCCTGAGGTGACCGTCAGCCACCTGTATAGTTGAGGCTAGCCTTGAACTCTTTATCTTTCTCCCTTCAAGAATCAAGTCTGCAAGTATGCACCACCATGCTCAGGGCTCAGGTTTCTGGTTGTTTTTTTTTGTTTGTTTGTTTTTTTTTTGAGGAGCAGCTGGGAATCAAACCCAGGCCCTGGATCATGGTAGATCTATTGATGTTCTATTGAGCCACAAACTCACTTCTCAAGTTTCTGTTTCTAAATGTGCTTAAAACAAAACTAATTTCATCCACCTAAGAAAAAAAACACTAGGAGAGTTAAAGTGTTGCCAGGCATTGTGGCTTCTCTTTGGGAGTCCTTCTGACCACTCTGGGCTCAAGACTGTTACTCTTTCCAACACTTAGAGCTGTGCATAGATGTCTAAGTCAAATGCATTCTATTTTCTCTGGAAGAGATTTAACCAAGGTGTCCTTGATCAGACTCCTGACACCCATGTGAAAACCCCACACTTGATTCCCAGAGGACGTGGCCCACCTTAGACTGTCAAGGCAGCCAGTTTAAGTTGCCCATGGAGCAACAGTGACCCCCAGTGGTCAATGGTATGGTCTTGTCAACCTCAGTTGGCAGTCTGAACTGAATAGTTGTGTAATATGAATGGAATAGTAACCAAAGACTCATCCTTTTACAAAACAAATAACCTTCAAAATAGCCTACAAAATAAGTAGTCTTCTACCCCACCTAGTGGGATAATAACAGTGAGTAAATTTTACTTTATAGTTGGTGATAGTTATCTCTGTTAGCGTGTTTATTAGAGTTCTTTAAAGGTTCACAGAGGGTCAGGGACAATTTATTTTTGTCATTGTAATTAAGAACATGGAGAATACATGAATTCCATGGTTTGGGGGCTAAGTTGTTTCTAATTAAATGATTCCTGCTAACAGAACTGAGTTCAAAGTTTCACTCTACTATTTACCAGCTGTTTACTTCAGACACGTCATTTAACTTTCGGAGTCTTTGCAAAAAAAAATTTAACCAATTTGTTGGGAAGATTAAAGGCACCACCTACAAAATCCCCGGAGCACAGCAGGCACTTTATAGATGATACACCGGTGGAGGTAGAGGAGTTTGGACTGACTAGTCAATGATGTGGGCCTTCTGAGAACGGTTCAAACAAATCCATTCTATGTGATGAGGACTGGGGAAAGCAGTTCAACCTAACATGTTGCTCTTATTTCTCTTTCCAGTCTTTGAAGCCGTCCAATCATGCGACCATTCAAAGTATAGTGAGAGCAGTGGGGGTCGTCTCCGGAATTCCTGAACCTTGCTGTGTGCCAGAAAAGATGTCCTCACTCAGCATCTTATTCTTTGATGAAAACAAGAATGTAGTGCTTAAAGTCTACCCTAACATGACAGTAGATTCCTGTGCTTGCAGATAACCCGTCAGAGAATGAATTCAAGTGCTCGATTCAATCAGTAACTGGGTTTGATGGACTATTTCTTTCTTCCTTTCTTTCTTTTTTATTTTTGCACTGCCAATGCATTTTGTCCCAAAAGAGAATGAACAAATAGATTGAAGATTTCCACCAAGCAAAATTGAACTGTATTTTCTTCTGAATGTAACTAAAAGTATGATTTTAGTAAATGTGGACGTCTATTTCTTTTTTTTTAATCACGTAAGAAAAACCATTACTCAAACTGTTTTTAGGAGTGTTAAAGAACACACTGACTTATTTTTGTATTGGGCTTTAAAACTAGGTGGGAAATAACAGCAATAACTTAACCATTTGTCTCTATTCATCTGAGGACTAAAGGGACATAGATAGGAATCTTGTGGATTTTACTAGGTTTCTTGCCTTAGATTTGTGAGCAACCCAGCCTGCTAAGCACCCAGCTGACTTTGATGTCCATCTAAAGAGTTTCTGAGATTAGTTTGCCCTTGATTTTTCTCCACAATCATGATGTGAGTTGAGTTAGTGTTGTGCTGAGTGCTAGTGTGTGTACACGTGTGCCAGGTGCCTGTACATTTGTTAAAAAAAATTTTTCTTAATGTGGTTCTATAGTTCCATCTTCATGGGACTCCTTTTTTTTTCAATACCATATTCTGATGTGCACCATCCACTGATGATTGTATGATCATATGTCAAGAGCTATGCTTGACGCAGCCATCTGATTGGATGTGTTCATTTCATTGAATGCCAGAAGAGAAACAGGAACGCCGTTTTTGAAAACCCAGATGTAGCTCTCCTGTATCTCCCTTTTTTCATCTGCTCTAAGCTAATTTGAGAAATCCTTCCTGAAGTCATAAGCTTTCTAGTTCTCTTGTCATTATACTATTTCTACATGTGATGCTGTCCATAGACGTTGAGGCTTAAAATCTGTTAGTGATGAACAAGTAAATGACTATCTTGTAGTAAATATCTGATCCCACACTTGTTTATAGGCTCTTCACCACAGAGATCAAGATATTGGCCTCCATCATGAAACCTATACTCAATCAAAGCTTGCTAAAAATTACCCACTAAGAAAGGGAGCCAATACAGACACAGTTTATTTCCATTTCCAATAGTCATAAGTACCTCCTTCTAGATTTTTTGCCCTTAAAAATTGTTTTATAATTTTTCACTCCACAAAGTGGTAAGGTATCTCAGTAGGTAAAAGTACTTATTACCCAAGCCATTCCTGGGACTAACATGGCGGAAGGAGATAGCCAACGCTTACAACTTATCCTCTGACACACACACACACACACACAAATGTAAAAATCTAAAAGATCTTTTGGTCATTGTATTTACCTGAAAGAAAGAAGTGATTTCAGGTAATGGATGGTTGGTGTTGTTGTCTCTTAGATCAGTCTTACATGATAATTAGAAATAAGAAAGCCACCTCAGATCTCATGTGAGATCAGAACACATGGGGTTTTATCCCATCTCTGCCTGTAGCTATTTATGGTATCCAGTCGTTACTAAATGCTGAGAGTTTGGTTTCTGAGACAAGCTATTTTGTACATAGTCTTCCAGGGGTGAAGACAACAGATATAGAAATACTGCAAGTACTCTGTTCATAAAACAGAGGAAGCATCAGATGCACTTTGGTGTGTGTAGATGAGACCAGCTCTCTGCAGGATTTTATTTGATGGCTATTACGTAAGACAGGCAGCCAAAGTTCTTTCCAGTTGGAACGGCCGCTAATGTGGCTATGTCTTAACTCTCAACGAGTCACGGGCCGGGGGGGTGGGGGGGGGGGTGGGGGGGGGGTGGGGGAGTCTGGAAAACAAAGTGCAGGTGCCTAAGTTACCTGATTTCCTCTAGTTCACTTTTCATTCTTGTAACATAAAGTTACAGACATTCAAACTCAGGTGGGGAATGAAATTACTTTCTAACAAAATTTCTGACAAATTTGAAAGCAGAATACATGACAGAAACACAAAGTTACATACTCATGGATCTTTTTCATCAAATAAAATTTGCTTTCCTGATGGAATTCTTAACTTGGCTTTTCCTAGAGATGTACCAGGCCCAAATTCTAGCAATTTTTCTCAGCCTTTTAAAGCTCAAATCAGTTCCTACTTTCTGCATATTAAGTCCTACAGTGTACCCAATTCGTCTCAGTGATAAAAATTACCAATTACTGACTAATTAATATTTCATTTTGATTAGTAGCTGACATGCTAAAATCAGCACACATTGAGCTTTGACATTTTCTCAGCAATGGTAATAGAGGTTTGAACAGCTGCTAGCCACCATGCCAACATGTACTAAGTTGGAGGTACACTATGCTATACATAGAAAAAAAAAATGATTCCTAAAAATATTTTAGTAGAAGGGGTTAAAGTGAATTGAATGGCATGTTAATTAATAAAATTTTATTTAAATGGAGTATTTTGCAATGTGTTAGGTACCAGTTTCCATACAGTGCCCACATAACGTTGTGAGAACTCTCATATACAATATTGGGATCGATGGGGAAAACATTACATTTTTAAATGTATTTCCTAGATAAAAACCTGCTTGCTCTGTCTCTATTTCTATCTCTCTCCCTTCACAACCTCATTCTTCCTCTCTTCCCTTTCAAACACTGCCCTAGCCAGTCTTCCAGACACACACACACACACACACACACACACACACACACACACACACACACACACACACACACAAAGACAGACAAACACACAGAGACATTTAAGAAAACAGTTTTTTTTTAAACAAAACGTCTGCAAAAATACCACTAGGTTAGTTTCATGTTGACCATTTATTCCTGATCACCGAGCCTACCCTGAAGTGTGTTTAATATTCCCAGTGATATTCTATTGAGAAAATTAATTTTCCATTTGCACGTGGGTATCAATTGCCTAAAGCTTCTCAATTAGGGGTGGGAGCCTGTGTCTACCTCCCTCTCCTAGAACTGGGATCCCATCTGGCTTGAGTCTATGCATTCTTTTTCTGATAACTGTTTTCTGGAATTCCAGTTAAGGGATTACCCATATCCATGCAGTATTTTAAGAATTCTTCATTGTAACCAGTGTAAATAATTTATAATTTACAGAATCTGATGCTGTAGAAGGAAACTGGAAGATTGAATGCCTTAGATCTCAGGATTGCAGTATTCCAGGTTAAATTTTACACTCACCTAGCTATGTATTAACTGATGACCATTTATTCATTAATATAAAGTTTTACTATTTCTGTATAAAAGTCTTATTACCCATTTAATATTTCATAGACAATTGTAAGTAATACTATCATCTGTCTGACTTATACAATGTTTTTGTAACTACATTATTCAGTTAATCTTGAAGCTTTACATTTTCTCTGTGCTATCAAGTAACAAACGTCTGGACACATGAATCAAGGTTGGGTTAGAAAATAGCTATGCATACCTGATGTGTAAGGATGAATAAGCAACTAAGTAAAAAATCTTGGGTAAGTCTGATTTCTCAGTGTTCTAGTGTCACTTATAAGGGATAAAATGATTCCTTTTTCTAAAAACAAAGCTTTCCATTCAACTTTTCACACTAATTTCTGTAAATGTTTTAGTTGA
Organism: Peromyscus californicus insignis; assembly: GCF_007827085.1. Classification (NCBI taxonomy): domain Eukaryota; kingdom Metazoa; phylum Chordata; class Mammalia; order Rodentia; family Cricetidae; genus Peromyscus; species Peromyscus californicus. The sequence goes on from NW_026294424.1 coordinate 89,210,313, forward strand.
AAATTTAATGCTTGTACAGTCAATGGCAATTTAAATATATATTATATGTATATGGAAAAAGTTTAAAGATGCTTTTAATTTATTTAATGACTGTTGCCTCTCTATATTGGTAATGATTTTCTTCCTTACAAGGTGAGAAAAACATCTTTTTTTTTATTATAGTTCTTAGGTGGAACATGAAATTTGGTTCTTTCGTCAAGTCCATTTCAAGGGTGTCACAGTGTAACTGTGAAGGGCACTTCACTACTGATGTATTAAGCTTTGCTGATCTTGTATCATTTCCCTCCAGTAACAAAGAACTTTCACCTATATTACAAAAAAATAAAAACAGCTTAATTGAACATTTTCCCATTCTCTTCTCTTTCCTGGGGGAAGGTGCTATTTCAGGAACACTTCTCACTGTGCTACATTTGGAAAGAGGAAAGAAACTGAGACACAAAGTTAAATCTTTCAGAAGAATGAAAGTTCTCAGTGAACGGAGCATCCCAAACTTCTAATAACAAAACACAGCCAGCGTCTTAGAGCATCACAGAAATTCACCCAGAGAGAGCACCTCGAACCTTTGCCAGTGGAAACCCTTACCTCCATTCACTTAATGCTTTCTCCCCTCTTTAAACCACAAACTTTACATTTTGTGATGGAGATTTAGATTGTTCATTTTTTTCCTCTAAATGCCTGGCTTCCTAGCTCAATTATAATTATTTCTGCAGCCAAGATTACCACACATTGTCCATGTTAGAACGGTAAGATCTAAATGTAATTAGTCTGATCTTTGAGATGCTGTTTAAACTAAATTTAAATTAATTAAAATTATCTTTAAGGGGGGAAAAAAGGCTTGGGGTTGTGAAATAAAATACACTCTCCTGCTCTTCCCATCCTTCTATCTGAGCCTACTCAACGGTAGTGGAGTGAAACCTAGGTCAGCTGAGACTAGAGGCATTAACTGATCATCTTGAGCAAGTTCCTTGATCTCACACAGCTTCATTTATCTTACATATAAATGAGGTAATAAAACTCCTGCCTCTTTACCAGCCATACATGTGATGGAAGGTTATTACCAAGATTACACAAGGAACTTGAAAAACTAAACATGGAGGGGGAAAAAAGCCCAATTTTTTTAAAAAAGGCAAAGAATTAAACAGAGAGTTCTCAAAAGATTAAATACAAATGGCTGAGAACTATTTTTTTCAACGTTATATTGAACTTAACCCTTACACCATCAGAGAAATGCAAATTAAAACTACTTTGAGATTTCATCTTACTCCAATCAAAACAGATAAGATTTTTTTTTCAAAGACAAAAAGTAGCAGTGTGGAGGTGGAGAAAGATGAACCCTAATTCTCTGCTGGTAGGATTGCAAACTGGTGTGAAAATTGGTGTATAGGTATTTTCCATGGCTAGAAATGGATATACCACAGGATCAGCTGTACCACTCTTGGGCATACACCCAAGGCACTCTACAACCTACTACACAACTACTTGCTCATCCATGTTCATTGCTGCTGTATTCACAATATCCATAATGGAAACAACCTGGATGTCCATCAACTGATGAAAAGATAACTAAAACATGATATATCTTCACAATGAAATATTCATCTGTTAAGAAAAATGAAATTTGAAGGCAAGTGGATGGAGCTGAGTAAAGTAACTCAGATATAGAAAGATACATGCCATGTTTTCTTTCATATGTGTATGCTATCTTTGAGTCTTTAGACAGATGTGTTTTTATTTGAAAATCCCATAGATGTCAGGAAGTTAGTAAGGGAATATGGAGAGGGAAGATAGATTGCATTGACATAAAGGAAGAAAGTGGAATAATAGAACAGGAAACATTAAATGAGGTGGAGAAATGGGAGGTCAGAGTAGAAGAGGGGTATAGGGGAGGGAAACCAACTTTAAACACCCTTTTAAAAAATTTATATGAAAGCCTACTACTGTAAAAGCATCCTAAATTATAAATACACAATAAAAAGAGTTTGGAGTTACACAGTAACAGGGGCATGAGACCCCCCACCGGAAGACACAGGCTAGCCAATAGAAGGCCTACTGACAGAAATGTATTAACTCTTTTGGTTACAAGTCCCCCCTAGGGACTGATAAGTGCCCCTAATCACATTGTCACTGCTCTTGGTGGCCCTCCAGAACTTGATGGTAAGACCCTATTGCTGAAGACATCAAATTCTTGAGTCATAGAACATGGAGAAATCAAGCGGATATTAACCTGGAAGGTTTATCCCTAGTGACTAGCTTTCATAGTGCTGGAAGGTGCTATGAATTCACCTAGAGGAAAAAAGTATTCACTGGTCTTACCTAGCTGTGGACCCTGTGAACTACAATAATGATTAGTTTGGCAAAATTTGACGTTTGTGCAATAGTGGCAGGAATATTATGGGAGTAACCAAACACTTGATGGTTGGATTGAACCCTTACCTAGTGCCATTACTGGGGCCAAGAATCTGAGGCAAGATAGGTCATGTATGCTAGGGAAGAACCTAACAGTATTATTCTGCTAAATGGACAGAGTATGAACCCAACTCCTAATGAATTATTGCTATACACATAGATTAGTGCATCTCTCATACCTTTTTAGAAAAGCTTCATCTTGCAGTAGCTGGCGATTAACACGAGAGACCCATAACTGATCACTGTGAACAGAATAAGACACTTTAGAACATTCAGCCCTAAATGGGGCATCTGTATCATACCCTTTCCCTCTGGAATCCTCACAGAAGAGGGGAGAAAAGATTGTCAGAGCCAGTGGTGGTGGATGACTATGGTGAAACAGTGTTTTCAGGACACAACAGGGCAACTGTAATATAAACTCTGTGCCAGCTAGAGCCAGACCAAACCCCAGCATGGACTGGGAGTGAAGTAAGCATGAAGTTCCATCCCTTTAGCTGAGGCACTACTGGCAATTGATAGCTTCTGGAAGAGGCAGAGTCAGTTCTCTTTCAAGGTATGACTCCTGGTTGGTTGGTCATGCATCGGTGACTAAATTGTGTAGGTTAGGAGGTGAAGGTGAATCTGGGAGGAGTTGATGGGAGGTGGAAGTGAATCAGTGAGGAGTTGGTGGGAGGTGGAGGTGAATCTGGGAGGAGTTGATGGGAGGTGGAGGTCAATGTGTGAGGAGTTGGTGGGAGGTGGAGGTGAATCTGTGAGGAGTTGGTGGGAGGTGGAGGTGAATTTGTGAGGAGTTGGTGGGAGGTGGAGAGTGACTGTGATTAAAATATATCATATGAAATTCTCAAAGAATTAAGACATTATTTTAAATTCCTGCCTCATGTGGTTTTTATGAGGTTTAACATGATAATGTGTATAAATGACTTAATCAGAGTAAAGAATTTGTTAGCATCAATTTTTGTTATTATTTACCTTATCCAACTCCTTTTTGCATAAATTTTTTAAACATTTAGATTGACTTACTGCTGTGGAATGTTCTGTATGGCAAGTGTGTTGCTGATTAGTCAATAATTAAAACACTGATTGGCCATTGGCTAGGCAGGAAGTGTAGGCGGGACAAGGAGGAGAATAAAGCTGGGAAGTGGAAGGCTGAGTCAGAGAGACACTGCCAGCCGCCACGATGAGAAACAGCATGTGAAGATGCCGGTAAGCCACCAGCCATGTGGCAAGGTATAGATTTATAAAAATGGATTAATTTAAGCTGTAAGAACAGTTAGCAAGAAGCCTGCCACGGCCATACAGTTTGTAACCAATATAAGTCTCTGTGTTTACTTGGTCGGGTCTGACGGCTGTGGGACTGGCAGGTGAGAGAGATTTGCCCTGACTGTGGGCCAGGCAGGAAAACTTAAGCTACAAATGGCGTCCAACGTGGTGGCAAGAGTTTCCACCTAAAAACCTGAGAAAAGATTCTAAAATGGAGCTAAAAACAGTTCCTAATTGTCTCTCTCAAATGAGCGGCAGCTGCTGGTTTGAGCTACTGGTGGGTTCCTAGCGTGCGTGCTCGACCTGCCTATGGCGGGAATGAGGCCTTTGCAAGTGGCACTTTGAGCTGCATGGTGGATTTAGCCTTTGCTGGTGCAGAGCAAAAGGGGAGGTTTCTGGGCTACACGCTGCTTGGCTAAAAGCATAGACCCCCGATAGCTCCCAGAGCTGGCGGTAAACCATGGCCATGTTGGGAAGCTGAGGTGGGTGGATCCAGCAGCCACAGCTGCTGCAGTTTAAGGCAATAGATTCACAATAAGACAGATTCAGATGTAATAGTTTACAATGTGTGTAAAAGATACGTAGGCTTGAAAGAGACAAAAAAGATGATATATAGAGTTATAGAAACAAATACATAGTTTTAAAAAATAAAGTCTTTAAAGAGACAGTAAAGGTAGTATAAAAAATAAGCCACGTAAAAATGGATATTACACAGAGAATCTGGATTGTGTTGTCTTTGGGACTTTTAACTGCAGAAAAACATTTGATTGTAAAAGCTGTTGAGTTATGTCAAAATGTATACTTTAAAGGTACCTTGACTTCAAAATTTGGATATAAGGATATGTTGCTTTGGAAAAGAGTCTCTTTTGTTTCCACAGAAAGCCAGAGGCTATGGATTTGTTCAAGATTAAGACACATCAGGTTTGACCAGCCAAGACCCCCTGAAAGGTCTCCGATGACACCATGGCCCAGATGATCCAACATCCCGAATGGTTTGACGGCAACTGGCTCAGACGATACACCCTCATGGACTATTCCATAATCCTAAAATTTTCTTTGTTTCCCCATAAGATACAGCGCCCCCCTCCAGCAGGAAGTAGTAAGAGAAGCTACGCCCAAATTCCCAAATTGTATGTAATTTTACTTTGTTAAGGTTAAAACCTTCCTTTTGGAAAAAAAAAAGGGGAAGTGCTGTGGAATGTTCTGTATGGCAAGTGTGTTGCTGATTAGTCAATAATTAAAACACTGATTGGCCATTGGCTAGGCAGGAAGTGTAGGCGGGACAAGGAGGAGAATAAAGCTGGGAAGTGGAAGGCTGAGTCAGAGAGACACTGCCAGCCGCCACGATGAGAAACAGCATGTGAAGATGCCGGTAAGCCACCAGCCATGTGGCAAGGTATAGATTTATAAAAATGGATTAATTTAAGCTGTAAGAACAGTTAGCAAGAAGCCTGCCACGGCCATACAGTTTGTAACCAATATAAGTCTCTGTGTTTACTTGGTCGGGTCTGACGGCTGTGGGACTGGCAGGTGAGAGAGATTTGCCCTGACTGTGGGCCAGGCAGGAAAACTTAAGCTACAACTTACATTTGCTTCTCCTGTTGTCTTTGATGCCTCCATGGACTCTAGCCTGGCAATACTATGTTCTGGGCTTGTGCATCTTGCTGGGCTCCTTCCATTCCAAATCCTCACTTGGATGATATTCAAACTCCCTTCTTGCTCTGGTGTACCTGATTCTCACCCAAACATTTAGTTATGGCACAACTTGAAAGTATTTTCTTCCTAACTGCGTTTTAGAGGAAGAACAACAATAACACAAGCAATAGTGGAGAGAAAACATGAGTGAGGATGGGGAGAATGGACCACCCTCCCCTCACTAGAGAGGGTCAGACTCATTTTCACCGCTACTGGATGATGTGGTTTGTGAGACTCTTCTACCTTGTATATCTATATTTAACTTTATCTTTCATCCTGTCATCTTAATAGTAAAATCCAGTTTTTCAAAAATAGATTCCACATATTATTAATTAGAAAGAGAATATATTATGGTAGTTGTTCTCTCAGGCATGGATCCAAATAATTTGTTCTGGAATTCCAATTATGTCACTTAATAACTATGTGACCTTGAGCAAATTATGAGCCCTCATCTCCTTCCCCTGCCTAATGTATAAAATGAGAACAAAACACATTTTCTACCCAACAGTGTTGTAAGGACTACCTGAGTCACTACACGGGAAGCACATTTGTTCGGCACAAAGTGAAATATTATATACAACTAGCTTTTTGATCCATCAACTGTATTGATATTTCTGAGATGGTGTCTTCACTTGATCCTGAGTCATGGTGAGCAGTGTCTTCATGGTGCTTATCAAGGTAAGCAGTTGACTTACCTTAGGCCAGAGCCTTGCTATAATTGTCTTGGTTGCAGTCCAACTAGTGGTAGACTTATGCACATTGCCCTATTCCTTCCCACGTTAGCTCAGCAAGACTAGATTTCCCTAGCTCTCTCTGACTCACTGTGTTACCATGTGATCTCTCTCACCCACTGCATTCCTGTTGTAATATCATCCTCTATGGCATGACACGGCAGGAGAGAGCCAGAGTCATACTGCCAGAGCCAGCACTACGCTGTTGGAACTTTCAACTGCTTACACCATGAGCCAAATACATTCCTGCTTTCTTTATATATTACCTGCGGTAACAGAAATGGATGAAAACACACCTTTAAACACTTCCATACAGGAAATTCTGATCATCTATACATCTCATTAAGCTTGGCTAGCCCAACAGACTGAGAACACCTTATCATAGCCCCACTAAGGAATTTGTTCATCTCCTAAGCAATGGTTGTATTGTTCTTTCTCCCATGGGGAAGAGTTGTGAACAGAGGGAGAAACAAAGAAGAAGCACCTTTGACCCATCTGCTCTTAGTGGATGAGCCAGTGGTGAGTGACTCTTCTGACCACCTCTGTGATATGAACTGTCTCTCACCACTCAGAGCTCAGCAAGCCCATTGATTACAATCCTAAAATGAACAAATACTATATACTATAATGATCCCCCTCTCTCTGCACCCCCACTCAATCTCTCTCTCTCTCTCTCTCTCTCTCTCTCTCTCTCTCTCTCTCTCTCTCCCTCCCTCCCTCCCTCTGTGTGTGTGTGTATGTAATTTCCCTACCCCATTTACTGTGTCTATTTCCTTTACAGTCTATAGAGGAAGAGAATTCTCTTCTAAGGGGCAATTGGAAGCTTTGGATAGTTACTATACCAAGAAGAGAATGTAAAGTATTGTATGTTGTCCTGCTTTGAGACATTGAAGTATTATGAAGTTTAATTAACAACAGCTTGGTATTCCTTTAGTCCTGATTTTCTTTTAAAACTTGGAAGCACTTCCTTGATGACCATAAAGACTCCAATCCAATCCCAGACAAAGTTAAATCAGAGAATAGCAGATGCTTTCCCCCTCACACTAACAATTACTCTAGAAGCACACACACACACACACACACACACACACACACACACACACACACACACACCACGCAGGCATGCACTGGCACACACACATACATACACACATGAAGCAAGGAGGGAGAGAGATGGAGGATGGTGGATAAAGAAGTTCAGAAGAGAAGAGGGGAGAGAAAGAGAAACATCATTAAAGCAGAGTCAGAATCAAATTGTGTCCAACCCTCTGCCAAAAGCATCAGTCAGCTATGTTGTTCTGCTTTGTGGACAACCATTACCATGCCTCCCATTACCATGAGCGCTGATATATGAACACATGAACATACATAGAGTTTTTAAATGAGTTAAGCTTTTGTAATTTCCTTAAGTGAACTTCTTGTTACAAATGGAAGAAGTTAATGACACAGTACCCATGTGCTGGCAATTGTGACAGTCGTGTAGACTGAAGCTGAGTGGGCACTGGAACCCATGAGCTGTTGTCACGGTTGTGTGAGGGGAAAATCTTGAACTGTTGCAGTCCTTGATGCTGATGCAGACTGAGACAGCGGGCATGCCTGGGTAGGGCTTACCGAGCGCCTCCGTGTCAAGACATTAGGCAGCCTTCCGAGCTGTGTTCTCCACTTTGGTGTGAAGCTCACCTTCTAACATACTGAGGTGAAATGTGTTACACAGGCAGGCTGCAGGCCTCACAGGCTCGGTCAAGAGCTCCTTGAAGTTGCTGTTTCCTCTAATGTCACCATCAGTTGCCATTTTCTTCAGCAGAATGTGAGAGCTTTCATTGTTTTGTCTACTCCACTCTGGTAGACGAGAGATCTAAAGGGAGATGGAGAATACATCATCACACGAGACATTTTTGTCATGTAGCAGGAAGATGACTATTTTGAATGACCTATTAAACACATTGGAAGATTAGTTTATGCTAGAGAACAAAGGAAAAATAATTTAAACATAAGTATATACATTGATTTAAATTGAAGTTAATCTTTCAATATATAAAGTCTTAGAGGAACTTGGCCTTTGCTACAATTCTTTCTCTTGTAAATTTCTGGAATAAAGTGAGTTAGAGATAAGACTCCACTAGTCACAAGTAGTATTAAATACTCTGTGGCAGGAGTGGGTGATGGAATAAACTACTCATCCCAAGAGCAGGAGGCAGAAGCCACAGACAAAATAGAACAATGGTCATTGACCTAAGAACTTAACATTAAACAACTACTAAGCATCTTGTCACCTTCCTATAGCAACACTCTGGGGACTAACTCTTTAACACATGTATCTTTGAGGGCCACTCATCACTCATCCAAACCACAGTGCCCTTGAAGATTCGCTTATGGAAAGAAACTTCCAGTGTGTTGAGTTTATAGGGAAATGACAGAGCCCCGCCCCAAACTTCCATAATCAATTTAAAACAAATATTTTGGCTGTGAAGTGTCTTACTCAAAGAAAGAAGATGGAAGTATCTGCTTTGACCCACTGAGCATTTGAAGAGGGTTACCATGATAGCCACCGGCCACAAGAGATTGGAGAGTGATTCATTCACCAGTGGACAGGACAGCAGTGGCTGAAAGATGCAAGTAAGTGCGGCCCACTGGTTTGAGGTACAGCCTAAAATTAGTTCTGATGGAGCCTTTAGATGTCATGGATCTGGTAATGTCAAACTCAGAAAACCTCTCAAAACAGTTGGTGAGTGTGACCAGAAGACTGTGCCAGTACCATGACCATTTAGTTTTAGATGGAATAAAATTAAAAGTTTCAGTTCCTCAGTTTAACTAGCCACATTCAAGTCCTTCCTAGCCCCACATTACTAATAGCTTCCTTTATTGCTTTGTACAGGCATAAAATATCTCCATTACCACAGAGTCTGGGATAGCATTGACCTAAGGGATAAGCAGGAAGTAGCCTCACTTTGGCTGTAGGATGGGAAGCCTTTGTCTAATGCATAGTCTCTGAAAAAAAAAAATGATTAAAGTCGTAGCATCCTCTGGTAGACTAAAACTCCAAAGACAGTTACAAAAAGATAAGGCACACTTTTTGAGATCATGTGTTTATCACTCTGATGGATAAGCTGTCTTGAACCATTTCTCCTGGCTCTGGGGCCAGTTTCTATTCGATTGCAGTGCTTAATACAGATATTAATTGACACAGACATCTGTACTACTCATTCTAACGTTATATGACCAAGAAAGTTCCCAACAAGGCTTTCCTGATTCTAATAACTTCTTAGATAGCATTGGATCTGCCAAAAGTCATTCCTAATTTAATTAGTCATGTCTACTTGGGCAAGAAATCGCTCTTTTTCTTTTTCTTTCTTTTTTTTTATTTTTTGTTTGTTTGTTTGTTTTTCGAGACAGGGTTTCTCTGTGTAGCTTTGTGCCTTTCCTGAAACTCACTCTGTAGCCCGGACTGACCTCAAACTCACAGAGATCCACCTGCCTCTGCCTCCCAAGTGCTGGGATTAAAGGCGTGTGCCACCACACCCAGCAAAGCTGCTCTTTTTCACCTAAGGAAAGTTCAGCATATTTGTAGGTTACAGTTGTGATTTCGCATAACTGTCATCTCAAGACTAGGGGAACTGAGACAGGAAGAGTGCTGTGAGTTCAAGGCAAGCCTGGCCCACAACCAGAGCCACAAAATACAGCCTGTGTCAAAACAACAACCACAAGAAGAAATGTAACAACAAAGGAAAACGTATAACTTAGTTGTGATGGCAGACCCTGACATCTTAGCACTCTAGAGGTAGAGGCTAACAGTTCTAGGTCATACTTCACTATATAGAGAGTTTGAGGCCAGCCTGGGCTGCATGAGATGCTTTCTTTAAAATGTACAGATAAAGATAGTTAGGTAAACAATATTAAATCCCTTTGCTCTGGTTTTCATCAGCAGTAATTTCAATCCAGTTTTGATAATATCTCAGCTTAATTAGTTGTCCAGGCAAACAACTTGACAAATCGACTTGGCCATGTAAAATGTTGTATGAGAAAATCATATCTTATACATGTATATGTTTGTAAAATATTACATAAAGCACAATTTCAGTATATATTTTACAAAACTGAGAAATCTCCAAGTTTTCATCAATTCTACTTCTTTGGAGATATCAAAACATGTAATAAGCACTTAGAAATAGTTTGGTCAGAAAGTAGCTATTTTCAAGGCTGAAATAGAACATCGTGGGTCTAAACTAAACAGAGACAGTTCATTTTAGACTCCCCAGCTGGTTGTCCATGCGACGTTGAATGTTTGCCCAGAAAACCACAGACTTACAAGGGAAGTCTTCAGCTCCAGTTACCCAGAGAGAGATACTTTGTGCTTTCTGAGGACCTGTGTTCCTCTGTCATCTTAAAAACAAACAAACAAACAAACAAAACTTGTATTTTTTAAAGCTGTTCGAGGCACAAAAGTCCCAGACAACTGACTGGAATTGTTAGTGCATCCTACAGACCGTGGAACAGATCTTAGCTGTTTTTTCACAGTATATAGAATACAGTAGGATTTGTTTATCAGTATTCCCTCTAGAGTTTTGAGTGAAATTTTAGTAACAGAAATAAGATGTTTGAAAAGGAAATTGTGAGAAATGAATGTAACTAGATAGATTTATAAAATGTCCAATTGGAGAAGTAAGGCAGGGGAAACAGTGGGAAGGCACTGCTACCACGTGTTTGCTCTTTGTCATTCTGATTGGTCAGTTGATGTGTCTTTCCTTCATCTCCTAGTGCTGATTGGTCAGTTGATGTGTCTTTCCTTCATCTTGTGGTGGTAGATGGTTCCTGGTTTGCTGTGCAATGCCTGGTTGGATTTTCTTCCCTGTTCGTCTCTGTTTGTCTATTGCTCTCATGAAGTGTACTCTTTTCTGTCTCCTTGTGGTTTAAACCATCATTCTTCTTCCTTTGTGCATAGAATTCTCCTATGCATTTTCTGAGGTGCTAGCTCAGTTGTCATGAATTGCCTTAACTGGATTTGTCTTGAAATATTTTAATTTTTTCCATCTATTTTAATTAGATAACTTTTTTGGGTCCATCAATCTTAGTTGACAATTAATTTAAAATCTCTAAATATATTATTCCTGGCTTTCAGTGTTACTGATGACAAACTTAATATTATTTTGGCCACTGAGTGCTGGTTGGTATCTTTTTTTTGTTTGTTTGTTTTTTTGCTTACAACTTTAAATATTTTTGTTTTGTTTTGTGTTTTTGACTTCTATACTATGATATGGAGATATTTTTCTGGCCATATTTATTTGGCATCTAAATGCTTCCTGTGTCTAAGTATCTATTTCTTTCTCTAGGTGTAGATAGGTCATTTAAGACATTTGATTTTTTAATCTCAGCTCCTTATTCCATCCTATGGATTCTTAGGTTTGTTCTCGAACTATGCTACAGAACCAAAGTGACAAACTGTACTGATACAGAAACAGCTGTGTAGAGCAATGGACTGTTATACAAAACCCAAACATATTCCAACATGGCTATGGATGTTCCTGTCTCTGGACCTGAATGTAAATACATTTTAAGTAAATCAAAGATCCCTTAATTTGAGACCTAAAATGCTGAAAGTGCTAAAGAAAGTCACATACTTCAGGTTTTAGGTATAGATAAGAAATTTCAGGGTAGAAAGCCAACAGCATAGCAAATAGCCCCAGAAATTGACAAATGATACTATATGAAATTTAAAATCTTTCTGGACAGCAAAAGAGACTATCAATAGAGTAAACAGCCTACAGAGTGAGAGACAGTCTTTCCCAGTTGTATATACAAGAGTTAACATCTAGCATATGTAAAAAAAACTGGAAAAAATAAACTAGAAAAGGAAGAAAGAAACTGTCAGTCAATAAATGGGCTGATGAACAGACAGATCTCAAAAGAAGAAATACAAATGACCATACGCATTTTGAATTATTTAAATTCCCTAGCAATTGGAAAAATTTTAATTAAAACTACACTAGGACTCCATCTTGCTTCCATCAAAATGACTATCATTAAGAAAATAAATTACAAGTGCTGGCAGGGATATGGGGAACTCTTATTCACTGTGGGTTGGAATGTAGACTTGTATGGCCACTGTGGACATCAATGGGGAGGAAGCTCAAAGTGCTAAAATAAAACTACTGTGAGCCATCTATAACCCTTCTGTGCAAAAATGCAATACATCCCATGTGGTGGTTTGAAAGAAAACCCCAAAGGGAGTGGAACTATTAGGAGGTGTGGGCTTGCTGGAGATAGTATGTCTCTGTGGGGGCAGGCTTTGAGGTGTCTTTTGCTCAAAGCTTCCCTCAGTGGGACACTAAGTTGATTTCCTGATGCCTGCAAGACGTAGGACTCTCAGCTACTTCTCCGGCAGCATGTCTGTCTGCACATTGCCATGCCCCACCATGGTGATAATGGACTGAACCTCTGAACTGTAAGCAAGCCACCCCAACTAAATGTTTTCCTTTGTAAGAGTTGCCATGGTCATGGTGTCTCTTCACAGGACTAGAAACCCTAACTAAGACATCCCGCTACAGAGGTACTCACACATCCATGTGTTTATTGCCACTCTTTTTACAGTAGTGAAGAAATGTATGTCCAAGATCCATCAACAGATGAATGGATGATGAAATTGTAACACATACACACAATGGAATTACAGCTTGGAAGAAATAAGAAATTATGAAATTTTTAGGAAAATTGATGGAACCAGAAAATATTAAGTGAGATAACCCAGGGTTAGAAAGAAAAATATCACATGTTCTTTCTTATATGCAATCCTAGTTTCTAATTGTTAACTATGTATGGTCAAATGGGTATAAGTATGGGAAGGGCCCATGAGACAAATATAAAGAGGACTTAAAGAAGGCTTGCAGGGAGTACAGGAGGACTCAAAAGGTATGAAAGTGGGAAGGAGATAGTTGGGGGCAGAAGGGTGGAGTGGGGATTGGAGTTGAGGCCATGAAATGAAGGGGAACATGGAGAGGATGAGTCAATAAAAACTAAGTGTGTTTACAAATAACATAAGGGAATTTGGTACTTTGCAAGATAACCTACAATTTTTTTTAAATGAAACTTTTCTAAAGACAGAAACCAGGTCCAAGGCATTGCTACTTCTTCCATGACTAAGATTATGCAGGCTGTCTTTGTGTAGTATTTCTTTCTCACCAAGTCCCTCTTTCTCATGTATAGGCACACAGACACGTACACATACACACATGTTCAGTTATCAAAAGTATTTTTCCCAAACTTGTCAAATCTTCATTCAATGCCCATCAGTCTCACTGATGCATTCACATTCTGATTTTCTGGTGGAGAAAGAGTAGAATCTTTTGGAAACTAACAGACTCCTGTGGGCAGACTTTTCTGTCCTGCCAGTAAGTTCCAAAATAACCACATAGTGATTTATTATCCATTATAAGTGCTCAGCTGATAGCTCAGGCTTGTTACTAGCCAACTCTTACATTTAAATTAACCCATATTTTTTTATCTACAATCTACCATGTGGCTCAATACCTTTTCTCAATATGGCAAGTTCATCTCCTGCTTCCTCTCCATCTCCTCACAACTTGTGAGACTTCTTCCCATCATTCTCTTAGTCTGGTTCTACCACCTAACCTTATCCTGCCTAGCTATAGGCTAGTCAGCTTCTTTATTAAACCAATCATAATGATATACATTTATACAACATTAAGGGATATTCCACAGACTGCTCCAGAAGAAGCCAGGTAAATGCCTTATACCTGCCCTTGAGTCTCCATGGAAACTCAAATAATATAGGTTAGGAGCAAATATAATTCACAGAAGTGCAGGGAAACACACCAACAACTCATTGTTTATTCTTGATGGTGTGAATTTTTTGCTTATGAAAATGTGTTGTATTGGTAGGCAGCTTTCAGTGTGTATCATTTTCTGTTTATTGAATCTATCAATTTACTCCCAATGCCCAATATTCTAAATCAAATAAAGCTTTCACTTTTTCTCTTGTGAATAAAAATGTTAATGCTGTGTTTTTACCTTATGGACATTATGAACTTAATGAAAATTTAAAAACCAGTAGAACTCTAAATCCTTAGTAATTTTAGAAATGAACAATGTAGTAGTAATATCTTTCATGCATTGAGCAGTATGCAATGCCTATTTCTTTTCATTGCATTGAGTTTAACCATGACAGTTCTGGAATCTAAGACTTGGATGACTTTTTCAAGTCTAACTATTAATAAAATTATATTTGAACTCCAGTTCTTTCAAATTCAAATCTACTAGCATGAAGCTTACACTGTGATATGGAAATTTAGTGGATTAGCAATGTTTATGACTTATGATGATGACTGACATTCAAGATACCATACTGTGAGGTTTTATTACTCATCTTCCTCCTGTTGCTATGAAATTGAGATGCAAGGGTAAGTGCATTTCTAAATTTGTACGGCAAACTACAATGTGCCTCCCATTTCATGATGGTTTACTTTACAATTCTTTCATTATTACTATTTCTTAATCATGCAAGTATTTATTGAGCTTTGTGCTGTGCACTCTCTGATGGCTGGTGATATAAACACAAAGTAGATGCTCTTGGTGCCTGCCCTAAAGTAACTCTTAGCCTAGTATATTCAACATGTGACTCAACAGGCAAATAGATTCTATAGAATTCCAAGAAAGCTGGGTGTTTTTCTGCCTTCCTCAGAAATTCCCAGGATGTTGTGTAGAGAATAGCAATCAGCAACCTCCTTTCTTGATACCTAAACAGTAGGAATGATCACTGATTTTTTAGGCTGACTATTTGAGTACAGATGCCTCCATGATTTCCTGGCATCAATTCACTAAACATTTATTGAGCATGTACAACATTCTAGGTACCAGGGATATCAAAGGCATTCCATATAGGGATACCATTATGCAAACAATAATGATGTGGTCTGACAGATTCATTCTCAGAGAATCATCAGAGTCTCCCAATCCATTGCCGCTGAGTAAACCATCCAGATTCAATACTGACCATAAAGCACCAGCAAACATATTACAATTGAAGGTATTATGTTAATAATCTTCTAACCATCAAGGCCATCTTAGCTTTTCCAGGGCTGTTCCAGATTACATTTGTGCTTTGGCATAACTAAAGAAGCACGCTTTCACTGTCAAAGATGATCTCATTTGTTTAATAAATTATATAGTCAGCCAACTTCTGATTAATAGAGGCTAATTCCTACTTTGCTTTAATACAGAGAATGGTTTAATTTTCATTTCTGAACCACTAGCTGTGTGCTAGGCATTACACTTAAGTCACTCTGTCCTTCACAAGCATGAAATGTAAAAATATTGAGCTGGCCTATAGATAAGAAAATTCAAGAGTTCACTTATTTCTTAAGTAAAATGACATATTAGTACTAATGCTAACACTAAGATTAGAGATCAATTCTGCCTGGATCCACTACAGGAATAAAGTAACTTTGGCCACAATGTTAAGGCTAGAGAAGACTATCCTCAGGGAAGTTGAGAGTTTAGTATGATGATTGCGTGGGCAGGATGTAATCTGTCTTAGTTAGGATTTCTGTTGCTGTAAAGGAGTACCATGACCATGGTAACTCTTATAAAGGAAAACATTTAATTGATGTGGCAGCTTACACTTTCCGAGGTTTAGTACATTATCATCATGGCTGGGAGTACGGTGGCATGCAGGTAGACATGGTGCTGGAGAATTCTACATCTTGATCCAAAGGCAATAAGAAGTGAACTGAGACATTGGGCGGTATCTGAGCATCTATGAGACCTCAAAGACTGCCTCCACAGTGACACACTTTCTCCAACACCAAACCTATTTCCACAAGGCCATGCCTCCTAATAGTGCCACTCCCTTTTGGGGGATATTCTCTTTCAAACCACCACATAATCAGAAAGACTACAAGTGTAGAGACAGGAGGTCCATGGATTCTTTGGCCATCTCCACCCTCACCTTGTATGGGGGCAATCTTTAGCCATTTTTTCAGCTTTTACACTTAAATCTGAGCCCTAGGGAGCTGGTAAGTACATGTTTACAATGCAGACAGTGGGCATGTGTTTTCACTATGGGAAATATGTTAGTATGCTCCTCTGAGTGAGGCTTTGTATCCCTGTATGTCCTTTTTACCTCCTAAGGTATGGAGCCTCACTATAGTGCCTAGGGGATCATAAAAGATAATTTTTCACTAGTAAACTAGCTCTTTTATGTCCCAGAAATATTGAACCTCTTTGTTAGTCTCTCTATTTACCTCAGCACTATGATAAAGTGAAGTGGGAAATTATACATATGTGTCAGGAAACCTCATGGAAAATGTAGTTAGAGATTTCGGTGGGAATTCTACCAATCACGTAGGCTTTCTCACTGTCAATAAAAATTGCTTAATCGGTTTATATGCTAATAAAAGTGATTTGTCATAACTGTGGGGCAACAGATACAACAGAGAAAGGTAAAAATGAAAGCGAAAACTTCCGCATTCTTATCCCTGCCGGAAATGTTCCCATGCTAATTCGTGTGAGCATACAGTCCATTCCCGGAATAGGGTTATCGTATATTGTAATATTCCTTTGTAAGTTATTTCCACTTTGAAATCAATATTCTTTATGGCAGTGTTATAAATGTTGACCATATGGCCTGTCTTCCAGTGTGATGCTCTGTGTTTGTCTTCCATTAATTAACCACTACATCACCTAGGGTGGGTTGGTTTTTGATGCTTTTTTCTATTACACCAAATGCTACCATGGAGGTTAGTACACAAACAACCGATATAATCACTCATCCCATTGTTTCTTTTTTTCCAGATTTAAAAGTTTTATTTCTGTTTCTTTGAGAATTTCATACACAAGCACACTGTATTTATCTCATTTCCATCACTCCCTTTTGCCCTTCAACCTCTTCCCTCATTCCTTCCTCCACGCCTTCTCAAACTCATGACTTCTACTGCTATAATCATTACATATGTGTTTATACTTATTTACAACCTATTGAGTCCAGTTATTGCTATCCACATGTACGAACGGTTAGAGCTGGCCGCTTTGGATCATATAGCCCATCGGGAAGCTTGTCCCTGGAGGAAACTGCTTCTCTGTCCTTCAGCAGCCATTGCCTGCCTATAGCTCTTCATCTAGGGGTGGAGCCTTGTGAGAGTTTCCTCATCCACATTAGCATGTCACCTGGTGTGGTCATTGTTCAGACAATCACACTGCTATGGTTTCATGAGTGCAGCATCCCTGTCGTGTCTAAAAGATGCTATCTTGCATCAGGTAGCAGCTTGTTTCTTTTGATCAAATTCTAAGAGTTTCAAGGCTTTTTCATTCTGACTCATATCATTAGGCTTTCTTCCAAGCACACCCTTCCCTCATCCATACGGCATAATTACTAGTTTGTGTTGATCTTTGGAAACTTTGGTGCTTTAACTAGAATTTTAATTTTGTTGTTATCAATAGTAACTAGATTTAGTTAACTGAATAGTTAAATAGTAACTAAAATTAATTTATCTAATTAATAGTTGATTTGATTTATGTAATTTCTAGTAAAGTGAAATGCATTTGCTATATATTATTGGTTATCTTTGGTTCTTTTATTGTCAGTAAGGAATTGGTACTTTTTGTTTTCATACATAAGAATTCTTTACTCGTTAAAACTATGAAATGTTTAACTGTTGTTCATGTTACAACTATTTTTCCCAAGTAGCCATATATTTTTAATTAACTATATATGTATACCTATATATTTGTGTACACAGAGAGAAAATGTATAAACACAGACAGAGATGTGAATAGACAGGTCACAGCTACAGATCAATATGCATACTCTCTCCTCATCCTAGTACATGAAGTGATTACTTCATCCTTAGTGTTCTGGATGGAACTCTCTTGTGGCCCTCTGCCTATGAAATTTAGCACTTTCTTTAATGTATTTTAGATATTTACATTAAAATTTTATATCTTCCCTCAAACTGGAAACCCCTAATGCCTCACAACGTCCCCAGAACGACACTTGGCAGTTATTAAGTGATGGAGAGGAAGAAAGCTTTGCCCTTGCCCTTCTCAGTTCAGACAGCAGGGACCTGTTCCACACAGTGGTCATTGCATGGACCAGCCTCTGCTCGAGTTAGTAGGCATCTCTCCCAACAGGCACCTGTACTCATTCCATTATTCTTCCTGGATTCAAACAATAATAAAATCCCCCTCACAACAACTGTCCCTATGGGATAGCCTTAAGGAGGCAAAACCAGTCCAGCCCATCAAGTCCTCAGCTACATCCTTCCTCACAAATGAGAAGCATCAGAGCACCTCCTATGAATGCTCGAGATTCTGTCATTTTATATAATCTCTCTCAGACCCTACAATATCATCAGCAGCTGCCTCTTAATAACCATCCAGTCTGTTTATTTTGGTCTAAAGTCTTGTATGCAAGCAGCCATGCCTTAGCTTTTTACTCCTACCACTAGAGGGAGTCCAGTTATTAGACTGGAGAGACAAGACCGAGGCTTATTGCATCCTAGCTTCTACATGAAGCAGCGGTGCTCTGGTTCAGCTGAATGTGACCCTCCTACTTAGAGACATAGTGGTCAGAAAGCCATTTAGTCCTGGGGTTACAAGGTTGGCTCTCAGTGTCTCTCTTCATCATGAGATAATTATTCTCTAGTGAAGGTCTTCAGTAGAGTTTTGAAGTTAGACTCAGATGCTGACAAAATACCTTCCTCTCTGTTTTTCTTTCAAATTGATTGTTCTCAGAATAAAAAGAAATTCATGCAACAAATTTAATCACAAATGAATTGAAACAGAAAGTAGGACAGGGAGAACAAGGAACATCACTTTCAACTCTGAGCAGTCACTTGAACAAAAATGAATTGCCTAGGCGCCATCAAGAGACTTATCATAGGTCAAGTTACCCTATTTCTGACTTACAATAGAAGAAAATATTATTTTTACAGATTTATATTATAACAATATTAGGTTTCTAATAGTATGTGTAAATGGTATTTGAGCTAAAGAGCTCAACTTCATAACAAATGTTACAGGGACCCCTGATTTCATGTTTATATGGATTACTTTTAGAGTAATTAAGAGATTGAAGGCAGGCTTGTCAAGGGAACCAATCATTGAACATAATAATTGCACACACCTTATGGGTGGCCTGAGAAATAGTGTAAGCTACAGGGTTGAATTCCTCTGGGACGTTTTTTAAGAATGTAACAATTTTGACAAGTTTCTTTCTCAAGGTTCACATGGAAAAGTCATATAGTATCATTGCCTTTTCCCTCCCATAGATTCCCTGGCAGACACTATAATGCTCAACAGCAATGTATGAGGAGAGGTCAGGTCTTTAGAGCTTAGAATGAAAGGATATTAATAATGTTCTTGGTCTCATATAAAAACTAAGCTGCTATACCCTACATTTTTTTTGCAAGCTGAGTGTTTTTAGATTATTTACATTCTATTCATGCATAGTGACAGAAATTTGCATCTATGTACAACCTCATCTAATGTACTCTGTAATTTACCATGCTTAGTTGAACATTTAAAGATTAATGCTAGGTCACACCACTGATGTTTAAAGAAATATGCCATGGGATGTATTTCTGTATGCTGTGAATATGTGTGGCTCCCATTGGCTAATAAGTAAAGCTGCATTGGCCTATGGCAGGGCAGGATGGAGCCAGGCAGGAAAATCAAAGGGAGATAGTTGGAGGAGAAAGCAGAGTAGGGAGATGCAAAACCGCTGTCCAAGTAGCAACCTGCAATGGGATGCAGGTAAAGCCACAGAATATGTGGCAATACGTAGATTAAGAGTTATGGGTTGTGTTAAGTTATAAGAGCTAGCTAGTGAGAAGCCTGAGCCATAGGCCATATAATTTGCAATTAATATTAAGCCTCTGAGTGATTATATTATAGGTGGTTAAGGGACCATTGGCCGGGTAGATAATATAAGACATCAACATGTCCAAACCATATTCAGTATTATGTGCTTCTCTTGTAAGAAAACCAAATCTGTTTATTTGAAAATGTTTAAAGATATTTTGTATATAGCTTCATAGCAGTAAAAGAATGTTATGGAAAAGTAATTGGACTAGAGAATTGGAAGATGATAGTTATAGGGAAGTATTATTAACAGTGAATGCAGATATTTAGCTCCTTGGATTCAGTTACCTTATCAGTAATTCAAGCACTATTTATCCACCCCTCCAAAAAATTGTTAAATGCCCATGGCATGCCAAGTATTATTCTAAATAGAGAGGAGACAACACTTTGATGAAGTTACATTTTATGAAAGGGAAACAGAAAGCAAGAAAAGCAAATGCAAAGTATATTCTATTAAGGAACATTAAAATACAGTAAGAGGAAGAGAGTTGGAAGAGCAGGACACACAGAATTCTAAACAGAATCATCTAGAACAAAAATAAACACTATGATGTTGATGTCTGATGTTGATAACTATAAATAAAAACCTAAATTCCTGGCAGATAGTTTGAAATGTCACTTCAACAAGTTCAAGGGAAACCAAGAAAGCCAGCATGGCTAGACCAGGGGCAGTGAGAGTGACAGAAGGACATTCCATCAAGAAGGGATGGAGATGGAGAAATGGTTTCTGCTACAGTTTGTGGATGGTTTTGCTTTTTTTCTAGGTGAGATCAGAAGTCATTGCAGAGTTGTGTGGAGCTGTGTCCTGGCTCATACTTAACAGGTTTGTGTGGTCTGTTATAGGAATAATAGACAGAAAGGGATCATGAGTGTGAAGCTGGCCAGGCGACAGTGTTAACAATCCAGAGAAGAACTAATAGTGGCTTAAACAAGAAGGCAACAGAATGAATAATGCATGCTTCGAATCAGTTTCCTCGAGGTACTGGTGACTGAACCCTGGGTTTCATGCCAGACAGAGCTATCTCCCTAACTCTAATTAAATAATAATTAGAAGGAGAATGATTTGAATCGCACATTTCTTCACAAACATAAAAAGCTAGTATATTTTGGCTTTGAATTTTTCTATTATTCACTATATATATTATTCCGTGTCAATTTTATAAACAATTCACTAAGTTCATTTAATTTTTTTCTCATTTTTGAAAACACAAAACATATGTGGAATAAAATACGATCATATCTACTCACATTTCCTCCCTGTAAATCCCCTTGTATTCCCTTACATGCCCCCTTCTCAACTCATTTTTTTAAATTGTAATACTTGTGGAAATACTTATTTTCAGTTGGATTTAAATTTTCTATGGATAGTAGCACACTATTTTGAACCAAAATGGCACTGCTTTACTTTTCTACTTGTCAATATTTTCAGGATTGATTTACTTTTTTTTCCCCCTACAAAGCATTTTAGATAGTCATTAAAGTAAAAGCAATACTGGACCATTACATGATTCTATGGGCAAATTTCCTGAGTAGACAACACTGTGCTAAACATGAAAATGGATCTTGTGTGTTCATTTTCTTTCTTGCACATCATGAACACAAACTGTAGAAGCAGGAGCATCAGCAAGTCCTATGTGCAAAGTAGAAAATAAAGTTGATGGCCGAGCTCTTCTTCAGATAACTAGAATTAAACTCAGCTTTGAAATACGCAGAGAAGTTCAACAATGAGCACGATGAGAACTTTCTTAGACACTGTACACTACATCTATCTCATCTGGAGGGTGTTATACACTGCTACAGACCACTATGAAAGAAAGACATGATGTAAGTATCAACAGAAGGAAAATGTTAGTTACTGCATCAAAGAGCTCGAACCCCTTAGATGTCTTGAATAGCCCCCTACTGTATATACAGTTGCAAATATTTCCCCCCAGTGTTGCCTCTCCACTCTGATATAGTGTGTTGGCGTGCAGACACTTCCAGTTGGCTGGAACATTACTTCATGCCTTTCCCCTATGTGTTCTTCTAAGGACTTTTGCCTAAATATTCAATTCATTTTCAGTTTATTTTTGTGTTTGAGGTCAAATACAGATATTCTTGGCCTGTAGATGTCTAGTATTTCCAACGCAATTTGTTGAAGAAACTGTCCTTTTCCCATCATGCATTATCATCATCCTTATTAAATATTGATAGCTGATGCATGTGGTTAGTTCTAGGGCTCTTTATTCTGTCCCATCAGTCAGTGTGTGTCTGCTTGCACACGCAGCAAGCAGTATGCTTGCCCTTCGCCTGCTGTAGCTCTGTAATGTACCGAAAAGCAAGAAGTCTGTTGCTCTGAATTTTTTCTTCTTTCTTAAGATTTCTTCACTCAAGTTGTTTTTAGTTCCATGTGAAGTATTATCTTTTCTAGTTCTGAGAAAAATGTCTTGGGATTTCAATAGGGACTGTATTGAAAGCGTTGACTGCTTCAGGCACTATGGGCATTTCAAACAGTTCACAATCACAAACTATCTTAACATTTACTTATATTGTCTTCAGTATTGTGTTCTATATTTTCCTACATTCCGTTCTTCAACCTCTTTAGTTAAATTTAGTCCCAAATAATTATTGTTTTAGTGCTATTTAAAATAGCATCGTTTGTCTGATTCCTTATTGAATAGTTTTCCTTAATGCACAAGGAACAAGGATTTTATTTTTTATTTTACTTATTTTTAATTGACAAACAGAGATTTTTCCTGCAATATATTCTGATTACAATTCCCCTCCCTGCTGTGGGATGTTCTGTATGTCAAATGTGTTGCTGATTAGTCAATAAATAAAACACTGATTGGCCATTGGCTAGGCAGGAAGTGTAGGTGGGACAAGGAGGAGAATAAAGCTGGGAAGTGGAAGGCTGAGTCAGAGAGACACTGCCAGCCGCCACGATTACAAACAGCATGTGAAGATGCCGGTAAGCCACGAGCCATGTGGCAAGGTATAGATGAATGGAAATGGATTAATTTAAGCTGTAAGAACAGTTAGCAAAAAGCCTGTCACGGTCATACAGTTTGTAACCAATATAAGTCTCTGTGTTTACTTTGTCAGGTTTGAGTGGCTGTGGGACTGGCAGGTGAGAGAGATTTGTCCTGACTGTGGGCCAGGCAGGAAAACTCAAGCTACACCTCTCCTGTGTCATCCCAGATCCTTTTGTACCTCCCCACCCACACAAATCCATACCCTTTTTTGCTTACTTATTAGAAAATAGTCATCTAAAAATTATAATAAAATACAATAAAAACAAACAAACAAATCAGAATAAGACAAAACAAACAGAAAAAAGAGAGCCAAAGAAAAAGCATAAGAGATACATATAGATGCAGAGATACACACACATACAAACACATACAGAGAGAGAGAGAGAGAGAGAGAGAGAGAAATTCCATAAAAACACTGAACTGGAAAACATAAAATATAAGAAAATCCTATAAGGTTACAAAGAAATGTCCAGATAAAGCATTGTCTCACACACACACACACACACACACACACACACACATAAATTAATTAAAAAAATTTTAAAAACTCCAAATGTGCCATTGGATTTGTTTTGTATTGGCCATCTACTGCTGGAGCCTACTCTTAAGAGTGGCTTGTGTCACCAATGAGACTCCACTGTTTCCTTTGTGAGCGTTATCAGTTGGATATAGCTTCTGGGTTCAGGATTGGGGCTTATGTACACTTCCCTTCTCAGTGATGGGATCCCATCTGGCTTAGACCTAAGCAGGCCCTGTGCATGCTTCCTCAGTCTCTGTGAGTTCAAATGTGTGTTCTTTTAAGATATGTGAAAAATTGTGTTGGAATTTTGATGAGGATTGCATTGAATCTGTAGATGGCTTTTGGTAGGATGGCCCTTCATACTTTATCAGTCTTACCAATCCATGAGCACGGGAAAACTTTCTATCTTCTGATATCTTCTCTAATTTCTTTCTTTAAAGACATGAAGTTTTATCTATTAAAAAAAAGTTTATTTACTTAGAGTTAACTCAAATATTTTTGAGGCTATTGTGAAATGTATTATTTCCCTGACTTTATTCTCATTGCATTTCTCAATTGTATACAGGAAGGTCACTGATTTTGTGAGTTAATTTTTACCCAGCTACTTTCCTGAAAGTGTTTATCAGCTAAATAAGTTTCCTAGTGGAATATTAGGGTCCTTTATGTATAAGATCGCATCATCTTCAGATAAAGATACTTTGACGTCTTCCTTTCCAATTCATATCCTTTCAATCTCCTTCAGTTGTCTTATCACTCTAGCTAAGACTTCAAGCACAATATTGAATAGGTATGAACAGAGTGGACAGCCCTGTCTTGTTTCTGATGTTAGTGAAAATGCTCTGAGTTTCTCTCCATTTAAGTTGATATTGACTGTGGGCTTCCTGTAAATTGCCTTTATTATATTAAAGTATGTTCCTTGTATCCCTAATTGCTCCAGACTTTTATCATGAAGGGGTGTTGCATGTTGTCAAAGGCCTTTTCTGCATCTAATAAGACAAACTTGCGATGTTTTTTTCTTCGTTTTGTTTATATGGTGGATTACATTTATCAGTTTACATATGTTGAACCATCCCTGAATCTTTGGATGAAGCCTACTTGATCATGGTGGATGACCTTTTTGATGCATTATTGGATTTATTTTGTAGAGAATTCTGTATCTATGTTTGTAAGGGAAATTGGTCTGCAATTCTCTTGTTGGGTCTTTATGCTGTTTAGATATCATGGTAATTATTGTAAAACTAATTAGAAAATGTTCCTTCTTTTTCCATTTGCAGAACAATTTGAGAAGTATTAGCTAGTATTCATTCTTCCTTGAGAGTCCGGTAGAATTCTGCATTGAATCCATCTCATTCTGGGCTGTTTTGGTTGGTAGACTTTAAATTACAGCTTCTATTTCACTAGGTCTTATCAGCTTAAATTGCTCATCTGATTTCGATTTAACTGTGGTAGATGGCCTATATGAAAAAAAAATTATCCATTTATTTTAGATTTTCCAGTTTGGTGGAGGACAGATTTTAAAGTATGTCATTTTTATTCTCTGGATTTCTTTGGTGTCTGTTGTTACGTTCCCCTTTTTGTCTCTAATTTTGTTAATTTGGATCTTACCTGTCCATCTTTTAGTTAATTTGTCTGAGTGTTTAGCAATCTTACTGATTTTCTCCAAGATCAACTCTTCATTTCATTGATTCCTTGTATAGTTTTTATTTATTTCTATCTTTTTATTTCAGCCTTGAGTTTATTTTTTAACATCTATTATTCTTAGGTGTTATTCTTGTTTTTGTTCTAGAGATTTCAAGTATGACATTAAGTTACTAATGCGAGATCTCTGCAGTTTTTTATGTCGGCACTTAGCATTGTGAACTGCCTTCATTGTGCCCCAGAGGTTTGAGTATACTGTGTCTTCATTTGTATTGAATTCTAAGAGTTTTTACTTTCTAAATTTCTGTCTTGACACATTTTTTTGTTTAGTATTGAGTTGTTCAGTTTCTATGAGTTTGCAAGCTTTCTATTGTTTCTGTTGTTGTTGATATCCTTGGTGGTCAGATAGGATGCAGGGTGTTATGTTAATTTTCTTTTATCTGTTGAGACTTGCTTTGTGTCCAAGTTGTGGTCAAATTTGCTCCTGCATTTGTCTGGTTGACCTGTCTATTGGCAAGAGGGAGGTATTAAAATCAACCACTATCACTGTGTGAGGGTCAATATGTGATTTTAGTTGTACTAGTGTTTCTTTTACAAACTTGGGTACCCTTCTGTTTGGGGCGTAGATGTTAAGAATTGCTTACAATACTCTCTTGGTGGGTTTTTCCTTTGATGAGAAAGAATGTAGTGTCCCTTCCCTTCCCTATCTCTTCTGATTAGTTTTAATTTGAAGTACATTTTGCTAGATATTAAAATGGATACACTGGCTTCCTTTTGGGTCCATTTGCTTGGAATATCTTTTTCCATTCTTTTACCTGAAGATGTTCTCTATCCTTGATGTTGAGATGTGTTTCTTGGATGTAGCAGAAGGATGATTTCTGTTTTTGAATGCAATATGGTAGTGTTTGTCTTTTTATTGTGGAATTAAGAACATTGATAGTACAAAATCTCAACAAGCAGTGCTTGTTGATTACTGTTACTTTGTTGTTCTGGTCTGGGTCCCTCCCCCTTTGATTTGCTAATGTGAGAGTATTTGCTTGTTGTGTTTTCTTGGATGTGGTTAATCTCTTCAGGTTGACATTTTCCTTCTAGTGTCTTGTATAGGGCTGGCTTTGTAGATAGATACTGCTTAAATTTGGCTTTATCATGAAATGTTTTTCTTTCTCCATCTCTGGCGATTGAAATTTTTGCTGGGCATAGTAGTCTGAGCTGGCATTTGTTGTGTCTTAGAGTGTGTAGAACATGATAAGCCCAGGCCCTTCTGGCATTTAGAATCTCCATTGAGAAGTTAGGTACTATTCTAATGGATCTACCTATATATGTTACTTGGTCTTTTTCCCTTGTAGCTATTGATATTCTTTCTTTGTTCTGTATGTGTAATGTTTTGATTGTTTTATACCAAGGGAATTTCTTTCTGGTCCAGTCTGTTTGATGTTCTGTATGCTTCTTGTACTTTGATAGACACCTTCTTCTTTAGGTTGGGGACTTTTTCTTCTATGATTTTGCTGAAAATATTTTCTATGCCTTAGATGTTGGTTTCTTCTCCTTCTTCTATTCCTATTATTCATAGATTTGGCCTTTTCATAGTGTCTGAGATTTCCTGGATGTTTTGTATCTGGATTTTGTTTAAATTTAACATTTTCTTTGACTGAGGTATTCATTTCTTCTATCTTGTCTTCAACATCCAAGATTCTGTCTCCCATGTCTTGTACTCTGCTAGTGAGGCTTGCCTCAGAAACTTTTGTTTGGCTTCCTAAATTCTTCATTCCTGATTTTATCTGAGTTTGGATTTTCTTTAGTGATTTTATTTCTGCTCTCATGTTTTGAACTGTTTCTATCATTTCATTCCACTGTTTGTTTGTGTTTTTACAGACTTTATTAATGGATTTATTCACATCCTCTTTGAGGTCCAGTTATGGGAGACTATTTTAAGATGTGTTATATTTGTTTATGCTGTAGAATATTTGCTTAATGATGCAAAGATGTATTTCATTCTTTTATGTTGGATTTGTTTAACTCAGTGAAGCTGTGTTGCTTTGCCTGTCTAAAACACCTGATTGGTCTAATACAGAGCTGAACAGCCAATAGCTAGACAGGAGAAAAGATAGGTGGGCTGGCATGCAAAGAGAATATATAGGAGAAGATTAAAAAGGGAAGATCAAGAAAAGGAAAAGAGGAGGATGCCAGGGGCCAACCACCCAGCCACACTGCCGGACAAGAAATAAGAAGGAAAGAAAAGATATACAGAAATAGAAAAAGATAAAATCCCAGAATCATAAGGTAGATGGGATAATTTAAGAAAAGCTGGCTAGAAATAAGCTAAGTTAAGGCCGGGCATTTAGAAGAAAGAACAAGCCTCTGTGTGATCTTTTGGGAGCTGGGTGGAGGGTCCCCAAAAAGCCAAAAGAGTAAAAAAGAAACAACTACAAAATCTTTAAGGATATTCATTACATCTAATTTAATCCTGGTCTTGTGCTTCAGCTATACTGTTTTCTTAGGGCCCACAGTAGTGGGATTACTGAGTTCTGGTGGAGTTATATTGTCTTGGATGTTAATGATTACATTTTTGAGCTGGTGTCTAGTTATCTGGGATTGGGATGATTGTGATTCTAGGTAATAATAGCTGGTCTTATCTTTGTTTGTTTGGTTCCTTGGTTTCTGTTGCATTCTCTGGATCTTAGGGACATGTGGTGGGTGTAGGTTTCCTGTTAGGGAGTACTTCTGAGTCATTGCTAGATGTTTCTAGGTACTGGGGGCTGACACAAAAGAACAGGGATGTGCTAGAATTGGGGTGTTTCTGAAAGGGTCCACACGAAGGAGAAGAGCAGAGTCTGCCATGAGGTTTGGCAGTGTCCCCAGGGACTGGAGTCAGAGAGAGAGAGGACAATATCTCCTACAAGTGCTCTGTTACAGGGCTGAGGATGAGACTGGGGAATTGGAAATGGAGGGCAGAACAGAGGATGAAGACTGACTATGCAACAATGATTTTAGTATCATGATTATATAACTAGAAACTTCACTGAATGTGATTGTTAGTTACACATCTGTTGTTGCTTGATGGTACCAAGGGTTTTCTGAATATACGGTCATGTCATCTGCACAAGGAAACAATTTTACTCCTTTTTCAATTTGGATGTCTTCTGTATCTAATAGCTCTGGCTAAGGCTTTCACTACTATTGGAATTAGAAGTGGCATGAATAAGCATTTTCACCTTGTCCCTGGTCTTAGAGAAAAGCCTTCCAGGCTTTACCATTCAGTATGGTGTGCTGCAAGCTTGTCGTATGTAGTTTTGTTGAGGCCAATTCCAGATATAGTTATTTCTTTTTCTTTTTGTTTATAGTGAAGGGGGGGTGTCACATATTATAAAGCCTTTTCTGCATTTACTGAGATAATCATGTGGTTTTTGTCTTCCTTCTGCTGACATGGTGAGTCATATTAATTGATTTACATGTATTGAGTCTGGATTTGGTTTGCTAAATGTGCTGTGGGTTTTTAAACCTGTATTCATCAAGTATATTGGCCTCTAGTTGTCTTTTTTTGTGTAGCTGGCTTTAGTATTATGGTAATGATAGGCTCATGACATGATTTTGGAAATATTCCTTTCTTTATCATCAATTTTTGGAAAATCTCAATAACGATTCATCCTAAGTATTCTTTAAATGTCTGGCAGAATCAACAGAAAACTATTTGATTCTTGGCTTTCCTTATCAAGAGGCTTTTTATTGCAAGCACTCTCCCTGTATTAGTTTGCTTTCTGCTGCTGTGATAAAACACTTGACTGAGAACAATGTATGGAGAAAAGGGTTTATTTTAGCTTAGGGACTACATCCCACATTTGAAGGAGGGCAAGACAGAATCTTGAAGCAGAAACCAACAGAAGAATGCTCATTACCGGCTTGCTTCCTCTGACCCACTCAGCTATCTTTTCTACACAGCCAATTTGAATCTTGTAACTCAATAGAAAAACAAAACAACTAAAAAGTAGGAACCCAATTAAAAAGTGGACAAAAGGGATTGAACGGATGATTTCTCCCAAAGAAGACTAAGAAATGGTTACAGGTAAGTAAAAAGATGTTCAAATTTACTAGTCATAAGGGGCATGCTCATCAGACCACAGTGAGGACAGTGAAGTGTCTCCTAGAATGAATTATAAAGTTAGAATGGTAGTTACCAATAACACGTAACAAAACAACAAGGCTTAGCAAGAATAACTTTTAACTTTCTTTTCTTTCTCCAAGAATTACACAATGATTGCTTTTACATTGTATTTAAAATTTCTATATTGCATAACAAGTATACCAAACCAAGGCCAACTTATCAGGAATCAGTACAAAATAGTAGAGCTCTGGGGGCGGGAATTCTATAACCTGTAAGCAGTCTGTGGGACTCAATCTCAATCGCTGTGTGAATTGTTGTGTGTGTAACACTCAAAACTGTTAAACAATGCTGATAAATATTGGATTTCCGTGTATTAAATTTTTATTATGACAGAACTTAAAACTTGTGCTGTCATTTGTATATGAAATGTCCTCCATTCTGTTTTGTTCCAATGAAGACTTAAAAGGTAGCAGAAATTGAATTTGCCGTGCAGAGAATTAGATAAGTTTAAGACACTCCCATGCTTGTGGATTTGGACACTTGGTCCTCAGCTGGTGAACCTGTTCAGGAAGCTGATGGAACCCTTAGAAGGCAAAGCCTTGCTAGAGAAGGTCTGTCGCTGGGGGTAGGCTTTGCAGCTTGGGCCATACTTCCTCTTCTCTTTTGCTGGCTTCCTGTTCGTGAAGATGCACTGTGCTCAGCCAGCCTTCGGCTTCTGCTGCCTTTGTTTAAAGCTGCCAACCCCTTTCTCCTGCCAGAAAGGCCTCCCTGCTTGTGGATTAGTCTGATAAATTCAACTTCAGAGCAAGGCATGTTTACCCCAAACTGTGGAACTATCAGTGTCCCTCCCTGTCTTTGTCCAAACTGAGAGAGGAAGATCCCCTCAAAACCCCCAGCCCTCAAGGAGAGACCAAGCTTCAGCTTTGCAGAGGGTTTTTCTCTGTGCCTTGCTGTGTGTTTATTTCCTCACCCTAACAAAAGCCTTTCTTTACTGGCTGATTCTGCCTGCTTCTGTCTGCTATATATGAGATAGCCTCTATCTTCCCATTGCCCCATCCCCCCACCCCCACTGACACTTCTGAACAAGAATTCCTGGACAGAAGCTGTGTCTGCAAACACTGAATAGAACTGTAATACTGTGGAGAGATTGGAACGCTGCAGGTCTAAAGGCTAATTAGTTTTAGTAGGCACCTCCAAGAGCTATTCCTTACTCCCCTTTGTGTCAGAACTAACATCCAGATTAAAACCTTTTTAAAATCTGTTAACTTAGCAGACTACTGACTCCCCCAACTCCAAGGCTTAGAATGTCATCAGATAGCATCGTAGGCCTATAGAAAGCTTTCCCCATGTTACTGTAACCACGGCTCTGATGTACCCACCAATGTATTAAAGTTGCCTGGATCTATGCCATTCTTTGTTCTGTGAGACAGTGAAACTGCTTCCATGTTGGAACACAGAATTTGAGGTAATCTAAATCTGTATTCCTGGGCCGTGGTCACTCACAATGTTTCCAAGAATAAACTATCTCTTTACTCCCTTTAAAATGGGATCTGTGTTTTTTTTTTTTTTTTTTTTTTTTTTTTTGTAATTGACATACCTGTTGGGCTCAAGCATTTTTTCTGCCTTTAAATTTTTTAACTAGCAGAGAAAACAAACTCAATCAAGAATCCCAGATGGTAACATTACTTAGCACAGTAATATAAAAGTAACTGATAAAGAAATTGGTACCAGGAAAGTGGAGTTGTTGTGATGAACTTGACCATATTGGGTTTTGGAGGACGTGGAAGACTTTGGACTTTGGCTAGAAAAGCCATTGGATGCTATGGGCAGAGCTTAAAAGGCCGTTTTCGTGGGAGCTTGTTAAACAGGAGTGCTGAGAACAGTGCAGAGTGGAAGCCCATCTCCAGTGGTTTGGAAGAACGAAGAAATCTGCTAGCAATGTGGCTAGAGGCCAAGCATGTGATCATGTAGCTCATGTAGCAAAGAGCCTGCATTCTGATCCTGGTCTTGGAATTTGCATGAGGCTGAATTTGAAAAGAAACAGACTACCGTTTCTGGTGAAGAAAATTTCAAGACCTCATAGCATTGAGTCTGTGGCATGGTTATCACTTCTCTTGGAAGTCTACCGGGAAACAAAGCAACAGGTGAAGGGGGAAAACAAAGAAACAACAAATCTGTATTTTGAAGAGGAAAAAAAAAAAAAACACTAGGAAGCTTATGGTTGCAGCTATGTCATGTGCTGAAAAGGAGACTGCAATGGTTGGAGCATCACCATTAAAGAGAAGCTCCCCATTCTGCACTGAGACCCGAGGAAAAGTGCCTTGAGGGCAAGACTGCTCCCAGCCCTGGCTCCAGCTGGTGAAGGAGGAGAGCCTGAATCCTTCCCTGCTCTTAGAAGGTAGAAGTCAAGGAATCTCCATTTGCATCAGTATGTAGAGGCTGCTTCAGCCATGGTCCAAGGGGGCCAAGCTCTGTCCTGAACTGCTGTCAGACCCTGTCAGTGCCCTCCATGTGGCACCACTTGTAAAGACATTAAAGAGGCAAGATGAGGTTCTTCCTCTACAGTTCAGAGATCTGACGAAGCCAGCCAACATGTGGCAGGGTTGGGGGCCCTGTGAGGAGGCCGAGAGGGCATTTCATGGAGCTGTGAAGGTTGTGACAAAAACCACAGATGGCAGACATCTGCTGAGTAGGGCTGCTCACAGGACATGGAACCAGCCCCAGAAAGAAGGACTAGCTGCAGCCAGCAAAGCTAGAGGTACAGAGTCACCTAAGGCCCTTGAAATTGAAGCCCCAGAAATTAGACATGGAGCTACAGGATTTGGTGTTTTCCCTGCTCAGTTTCAGTCTTGTTTTGGTCCAATCTTTCCTTTCTTTGCCCTTATACATCTTTTTTTGGAGTGGGAATGCATATTGTATGCCATATTATACTGGAGTTAGTAATTTGAGTCTGGAATATACAAGGGAGTCACAATAAGAGACTTTGGGCCTTTGAACAGAGATTGTCATGAGCTTATGGTAGTCAGAGTGTTCTAGAATTAATATGCCTTAGAGGTTAATAAAGGAAAAGACTATTTAATAATAATGTGCATCTGGGCTCTGGATAATGCCCAAAGAGGAGTCAGCCATGAATAAAAGCTTTTCTAACTTGTATAGATCTTAGGTTCATGCATTACACATTGTTAATCTCACCAGTCAAGAATAAAATGGCTACCACAGTTTAAAGTCAAATTTGTAGCAAGCTTTAGTTAAATACTGACCAGGTTGATGGAGTCTCCAGCCAGGTCCATCTCTGGTTTCCTAGAAAATGGCCCCAAGTCATATTTTGCAGGGGCTTAAAAATACAAAACCCATAAGTAGGCAAAATCCATAATTCACCACATTTCCCAGGAGGTCTGGGGCAAGCATACATCCTGATGTATGTACTTCCTTCCTGCATACCTACTGCCTACATCCAATTAGGGGCAAGGATACATCCTGACATATTTCCTGCCCAAGTGTGATCAAGCACATCCAGTGCAAGTCAAACAAACTTGTTTAAGGAAGTGAAAACATGTGGCTTGTTATCTCCCATAGCCTACAGCATTTCAGGAACTATCTGTCCTTGGACAAGGGACTTGCAGATCAGTGGCATTTTTGTTTTATGAATTTCTTAGGCATAGTAATTAAAACTTAAAATGTAACTTTGGCTCTCACATTTCTCCCTTGAGTTGTATCCTGAGTCAATTCCTTGACTCTGTGATGGGTACCTGTTTATACTGGAATC
Source organism: Peromyscus californicus insignis (assembly GCF_007827085.1). Classification (NCBI taxonomy): domain Eukaryota; kingdom Metazoa; phylum Chordata; class Mammalia; order Rodentia; family Cricetidae; genus Peromyscus; species Peromyscus californicus. The sequence goes on from NW_026294424.1 coordinate 89,243,311, forward strand.
TAATAACCATCAGCTTAATGGTACCCAGAAAGGAATTATCATTTAATTAAGGCATCGATGATGCAAGAGCCAACACTAATTAGCAGAAGCATAAAGACAAAAGGCCCTGTGATGGATGACATAGAGTTACTATCTAGAAGGAACCTGGAAATGAGAATGGGGACCAGTTATTTACTTCATCTAAGGTCCCCTTTTTTGTAGTCATTTTTTTCAGTACAGCCAGATTATTTCTAATGATTCCTGAGTGGTTTGTATAGAAACAACAATTTCCTCTTAAAGATATACAATAACCTCTCCTAGAGGTTTTACATAGAGCAGGTCAAGTACCCTATCATATTGTAGAACTGGTCAGCTAATTATTCTACCTGTTGATAGATCTGGGTCTATTTGGTTTTAATAGGTATATTTTCTGGTATGCCAATAGACACTATAGGTAGCTCTTTTGTTCCCTATTCCAGGGAATATCCTTTTGTTCTAACATTCCAGCCTGTTCAGGGACAAGGGGTAAAGTACTCTCTTCTGTAACTACTTCCTGCTGAAACTGAGACATTGTTGTCAGGGTCCAGGGAGGATAGAATGTTAGTCAAAGGCAAGGAGGGAATTAAGGTAATAGGGAATTCATCAGAAGCATCTGGTTCACTGACCCAGCTGAAGAGATAGGGAGCAATCACAAGGACTGGATGGTCCACATCAGCTTTCAGCAAGTCCAGGGCTTGAAGTCATTTGTATCAGGTTGTAGTCAGCAGCTGATGCTTAGATGGTGTCTGTCAGCCAAGTGAAAATCTGCTGAGAAAGATATAGACTAGGTACAGAAGTTCATATTTAGTAACTTAAAGGAAAATCATACATTTGAAACTTTCAGGCCCATTATCCTGAGAGTTGTGGAAGGGGCGGAGTCCCAAGACCAGGAGAGAGAGAGAGAGAGAGATCCCATACACAAGAATAGACAGAGAAACTTTTTCTCAGAAGGAAACCTAGCAGCTCTGGAAAAAGCAAGGCCAAATTTTTACATGTGAAATGACTAACAAGGTGGCTGCAACCTTGGGGGAAGAAGCTGGTTGCCTGCTTCTGGGAAGCTGACAAAGTGTAGACTATAATCAGAGATCTGAGAAGGACAAACTATAGCAGAAAGTACAATCCAAATAGCCTGTGTATCAATTAAAATGACAGAGTTTGGCTGCCAGCACAAGGTATATTCTTGCAAATGAATTAAGGGAGGTGCATCTTTAAGAACTTATTAAACACACATTGGTTTTAAACCCTATCTTTCGTAATCCTTGTTTTCAGGACAGGACAGGATATATCGTACAAAAATCCATTCTCATCCACAATATCTTGGAGACCTGTTGTCTTCTTGGCAGGCCCACATCACATGGTCACCTTTAATCAAGATTGTGATTATGACATGACATCTGTCTTCTCCAACCCTAGCAAAGATGACTGTCAGCCATGTGGCTGCCTAAAGATGGTAACAATCCATGTGCTGTTTATATCCCAAAATGGAATCATGCCACACGCTTCCTTTAAGATCACCTATGCACAAAATTTTAACTATCAATTCCCAGTGTTACTAGTTTTAAGTTAACTTTTTTTCATAGATTTTTACAGATTTTTTTTACCATATCTAATGAAATAAACTTATAAATCCTGAGGTACAGGATGTTCACATGAACCAAGTCTAATTTTTTGGCTGCTCTGCTTTGCTTTCTTCCCTTGTCACCGTGTCAGATGGTGGCTCAACTGACAAAGGACACAGAAGAAACTTTCAAATATGCTTGGGTCTAGATGAGGGAGAGTCATAACCCAACTTGAGAGAGAAATTTTTTCTTGGTTTTATTTTTCCTTAGTTTCGTTCCATAGATCTACATTTTAGGCTTTTCTAGGAACTTTTTTTTAAATACTTTGATTTTCTTTCCTAAGTGTAACTCTGAACCAAAGACGTCTACCACACAGCTCCTACCCATAAGGCCCAGGAGAAATTGCAGAAGCGGGGACAGAAAGGTTGTAAGAGCCAGAAATGAGAATGATGCTTTGAGATGGTGCTTCTAAACGTAACAGAGATGCTACACCCATGACATCTTAACAATACGGTTGCCTAAACTAAACCTGCTAAACAACTCCATCATGGAAACATGGATGAGGAAAGTTCACAAGGTCCTACCTGGAGATGAAAAGCTACAGACAACAAATGGCTTCTCAGAGAGGGAGAAACGGTCTTCTCCCGCAACAAGCCTCCTGATAGGTTTTTCCAATCCCAAGTGGTCATTGCTAAATGCATGTGCATAAGAGCTACATTCAGTGGATTCAGTAGGTTCTGTACACGCATGTGCGCGCGCACGTGCGCGCACACACACACACACACACACACACACACACACACACACACACACACTTGGAGGGCATGAGAAGAGTTGAAGGAAGGAGAGGGAAGGGCAGAAATGATGTAAATATGGTATGCATGTTCTAAATTTTCAAAACAATAAAGAGCAATCCAAGCAGGATGTAGAACCAAGGGGCGCTCCAGACCCTACAATTCATGATCCATTATAGTCTAAGGATCTTCTCACATTTGAAAAGCAGGTTGTGCAGTTGTTTCCCAGGCAATGTGTGCTCTTGAATGCTTGCCCCATCTTCTGCATCAAGCAGACTGGTCAGTGTTCTTCCTTAACCACAATACATTTCTTTCTGATTTTAGCTCCTGGTCAGTGTTGTCTATTTCTACTCCTCACTGAAAAGGGTTACAAATTTCACCTTACTTTCCTTTGTACAATTTTAAATTAGTCAATCAACAATTAAATAAAAGATCTTGATTTTTTGCCTCCTGAAATTTAAAATGCCATACCTGTAATTCAATTTTGAGTTTGCATGCCAGTCACCTGAGTCAAATTACTATTGTTGTTTCCTACGGAAGTATGAGACCTGTGTCCTGAATAAATTTTGATAAATATTAAATAGAAAAAAGGAAACTCATTGGCTAAAAATGCAAACTAAATATACTTTATAAGGACAATCATATATTATGTATTTTACTAATTTCAAAAATAAGCTACTTTGTCCTCTGCCAACTTAAGCTAAGACAAGTGTGTTCCTCAGCCATCCTTTCTCAGTTTGGTTGGGATCTGGATCTTTCTATAAGATAATTTTGCATAAGAATGCTGATCTGAAAGGTGGATGTGGGACCCAGGCCAACTTGCACTCTGGGGGTGAGCATAAGTGCATCACTGCTGCAGAGCCTGCACACTGCCAGTGACCAGAGGACTCACCTTAGGAGAATCAGTAACCGGAACTGTGGCTTCTCTGGTCCAGATTGCTCCCCCAGTGTCTTTAAATTCCAGACAAGTAAGGCGTGAAGGGTGAGCTGCAGTTCACCTAACATGACAAGATTGGTCATCGTTAAAGCCAGATGCAGGCTCCAGTTTGTGGTCACAGGCTGTATTTTGTCTTAACAAATTTCAGTTTCCATCAAAGATTCAATGTTTTTGTTTTGTTTCTGCTTTATTCTTGCTTTTCCTGTCTGGTTATTAATAGGAAGTTATCAGCTTTGAGCAAACTTTAAAGAAGAGCGAAATTTTGGTTGGTGGTTTGTTTTAGTTTCAGATTTTGGAGATAAAGTCTCATGAAGGCCTGGTTGGCCTTGAGCTCATGATGTAGCCAAAGGTGATCTTGAACTCCTGATCCCCTTCTGTCCACCTCTCTGTGTTGGAATTCCAGGTGTATGTACTATCACCTGCCTTCAAGAGGAGAGGATCGTAAAAGGCAGGCACAAAAGGAGGAGGTCTGAGGGTGTTTTTGAAGCTGCTTGCCACAGCCTTTCAAATAGACTTTTAAAATGTCTCAAGCCTGTTCTATTCAGTCCTTCTTGGCGACAGCCTATGTGTAATAGATTGTCAATTCACACATGGCAAATAACTGAAGAACAATTCCCATGCAGTCCTATCAATGCCAGACCAGAGAATGATACCACAAGCCGAGCCCAGATTTCAGGATAACTGTATTCAGGAGTGTCCAACCTTTTGACACTGGGTGACTACACTGCCCTGTACAAATGTGTTGGGCCAGAATCACAGCTCTCCTGAGACGAATGCAGCCCACTGGCTACAGTTGGATACACCTCTTGGTGTCTGCCTGTGCCTACACTGTCCCCCATCTCCTAAAGCAATTATCACTTGCAGTTACCCTTTGATCATTTCACCCTTCAGTGCTGTGAGTGTCAAGAGAAGATGACTTCTTTACTTGTTCCAGAGGCTTTCAGACCTGAAAGAATACACTCAAGGACTGCACCCAGGGGCCCCATCCACACCTGAGTAGGATTTAGGTGACAACATCCTGGATGCTGGGCCTGAGGCTGATGATATTTTTACAGAGGCTCCCAGGAGGGAATGAATTTGTTTTGCATATAGGAGTAATGCAATATGCAGTCAGAAAGCAGATTGTGGCAGTTTTGAGACTTGCTACCTATGTTTTGAAACTTTCCTCATTAAGAAGTCACATTTATGTACCCTTCCTTCATGTCTGGGTGGGATTACATCTCCACGAATAGAATATAGCAGAAGTGATGTTAGATCGCTCCCAGGAGTAAGGCATACAGACCAGTGCTGCTTCTGCCTTGTTGGCTAGAACCCTCTCTCGTAGATTCCAGTGCTGCTGTCGATGTAGCTGGCTAGTTTGGGGATGCCACAGTAAATATTCCAAACTGCTGAGACAACAAGCATAGGCTAACCAGCACAGTTTCAGCCACTGAGAAGTTCCAGCTCAGGCACCAAACGTGTGAGTGAAAAAGGCCCCTGGTCATTCTAGTTCCCAGCATTGGTGTTGTGGTGCAGACAGATCACCTTGGCCACCTGTCTAAATTCCTGGACCTCAGGATCTGAGAGTGACAAAATGATGATTCTTGGTGAGTGTTCTAAGTTTAGGGATAATTTGTTAGACGTGTACAATAGCGGGCACCAGTCCAGGCAAAAACATTACAACTAAATTGGGAATGAAATATGTATTCAAGGTCAATATGGGGCTTTGGGAACAGTCAACAGTTGGTGCTCCGTATAATTGTAGAATCCAAGCTCTTCAAGTGAAATATTTGAAGAATGAATTTTTTTTTTTTTTTTTTTTTTTTTTTGGTTTTTCGAGACAGGGTTTCTCTGTGTAGCTTTGCGCCTTTCCTGGAACTCACTTGGTAGCCCAGGCTGGCCTCGAACTCACAGAGATCCGCCTGGCTCTGCCTCCCGAGTGCTGGGATTATAGGCGTGCGCCACCACCGCCCGGCGAAGATGTACACTTCTTATACACTGAAGTTTGATCAACCATCCTTACTGCAGAGACTTGATTTAACTCAACAATTCTGCATACAGACACCGCTGACACACATGATTCAGAACTAAATGGTTAATAAGGCCGCTTTAATTTCAATAGAGATAGTAACAGTAGCTCCCATCTATGCAGCAAGGGTCATTTCGCAGATACCAGGTAAGGATCCGTCTGTACCTCAGCTTTGTTCTACAAGTGAGAAGCCAGGTACCCAAAGGCAAATCATGTTTTCAAGGTCACTGAGCTATAAATCAGCTGAGATTAAATGATAATTCAGTCTTACATATCTTCATCTTTATAAAGGAAACACAATAAAATCATATATGGGAATTACATATGATATGATCACTCACAGGAAAAATTAACCTCTAAGTTGGGTTTTAACTCTATACACATAGTATTATTCTTTCCAATTACAATAATGGAACACTTTTGAGACTATCATTGTTATAACAGTACAGTCCTAATGTCCATCCAATATATCCATTTTCTACCTGTATATGTTGGTAATTATAAAATATATACATGGAAAAACATATAGTACATACAAACCAAATGCAAATAAAATATTTTTAGGCTTTAGAAATTCTTAAAGCATGTTATATTAATCCTAGTAAAAATGGCTTCTCTATATACAATACATAATCTTTAAAAATCTACCCCAAGAAACAAAACTCTTTGGTTCAGCAAAAGGACTCTAAATATGTAAATATAATTTATTAAGGATGCACTTTCTTTTTCTGGGCCTCACTTATCTGGCTTAAATCTTCAGGAAATAGATTGACTTTCTCTAAAGAATGAAAATACATGTGTGGAGTTGGTGAAGTTTGCTTTTCACATAGAATATTATCATATGAAAATACAATCAGAAGCTTGAAAGATACAGGAATTAGGAATGACACAGGATGTTGTTTCTACCCTGCCAGGATTAAAAAGATGGAGAGAAATTTGCCATCGTTTTGAAAGGAAGCAAGGAAGTGATTGGGGTCAACATCTATAAACACTCACTGGTAAAATTCTCAGGGTGTTCAATGCTTTGAAACTCCCCTATTCATTATCTGGAAGACTGCGAAGAGGAAACAGAAAGAGACTAGGTTCTGAGTGTTCCTTTTACTTCTAAAATCCTATCACATCCCCAGTAGCTTGTGTTATAATTATATACATGATTCAAATGCCTTTAAACAAAGCCGTTAACTCTACAGTGATTATAAGTATCAACACCTGCCAATGGGCTTCTCAATAAAAATTAAAAGTGCTCATTCTATTCTCCGTGTACATTAAGAGCTGATGATAGGGTTGAGCAACAGACCTCAGAGATTGAGAGAGTCAGCACCTTTCCCTATTGGGGGTCATGGTGCTCTGTCTTTGTGGGAAGGAAATGTCCTTAGTCTTTTATTCCACTATCTTTTCTACTTTGATAGTGGAAGTATTTTTTAACAAAAGGTAAAACCTTCACAAAGGCCCAATATTTAGTCATGTTTTACTTTCTAAATGATTTTTAATGAAGTTTTTGAAAAATCTCTGAGTATTACAACTGTCCAAAGGAAAAAAGAAAGATTTTGTCTAATTTTTTCTAAGTTACTAAAAATGATGTAATTATCTGATTTGATTAACTTACTTCCTTTCATACCTGGTATCACTAATATTCAAATGTTTTCTTTTCCTAGATGGCATCAGAAAAACAATTTAGACTATTTTTAGGTTATAAGAAGAGGAAATTCATGATCTTCTATTGACTACCCAAGATGTCTGGAAACCACCATTTGGGGATGTCACAATATATCCGTGGTGTCTGTTAGAGCTTTTTCTAAAGTGGTCCATATTCATCTTCTTCCTTCTATCTCGATGACTTTGGTGCTCAAGAAGAAAATACTAATTTTTTTCTTAAGATTCTAGGCAGGAGAGTGTGAGTTGAAGGGAGTATCAGATTTCAGAGAAAACTATGTTATGCCAACAAAAATAGATCTGATCATGTAAAGGGGAGGGGACTGTCTGAGACAAGTACAGAATGGAATACAGGGATAATTCACAGCATCTAAAGGAGACGTTCTCGTCCAGAACCACATCTATCCACTCTCCTGCCCCGACTAGCCAGGATTTTCTTCTCCCCAATGATCTTCCGAGAGATCTTCCAATGCTCTGAAGAGAGGATTCATCAGCACTGTGTCATTGATTCTCACAGTCCTTTTCTGTGGCACATCATCAGTTTCCTTCTGTCAGAAGTCTTTGTCCCAGCCTGACATTTCATCCGGAGGCACCCCCCTTTCAGGAGGATATTTGTCAAAGTAGCTGTGATCTATGGGGCCATTGAGCTAATGGAGAAAGGATAGAGCAAAGGTCAGGACAAAGGTGTCCAAGCGTACCAGTCCACCCAGGTCAAGCTTGCTCTACTTGAGTGCTAACATCACACTGGAGCCCCTTTCATATTACATATAAGAAAAGACTGCCAATTATCTGTCTTATGTCACAGTCTTAGGCTCAGGAGACCATCCCATTCAAAGCAAATGATTTTGTTGTTGGTTACATTCGTTAGGAGCTACAGAACATGAGGAAGTATTTTCTAAAGAAAAGGTGAAGTAAGTACTACCTACCTTCTTTTATCAAGTTAAGAAATATTTTCAAAACAAATTATTTTTAAAAATCAATATTTATCAGAGTTCCTCTCACATTTAAGTTTCTTACCAATATTGAATTTGAACAGTTAATTCATCCTTATAAAGTATACATAGCAAGCAAATGGACAATCCAAAATCTTAGTGACACTGAAATATCACTAAGAAAATAAAATGACTCTGGTATTAAATTATTTTGTAACCAAGTGGTTTCAAACTCTTTACTTAAATTACACAGCACCTAATTAAATGCTCAGATGAAAACCCACTAATGATTCCATTGTGACTTATTATGATGTGTTGGGAGTTTGGGGGCAGCTCCGGGGACTGTCACAACTATGCATCTTGGTTGTTATACTGGACAGCATAGGTTAAGAAAAAGTGGAACATCACATGACTTGAGAGAAGTGTGTCAAGAACTAAGAGGTCAATGTTCTACCAAATGTGTATGAGTGATGTCTGAAAGAATTGTGGAAGCTGTGTCTTCCATTGCACACCCATACATCGATAGCTCAGTTTTCACAAAAGTTAAACAGTAGTAGAGAATGAAATTTCTAGTCTGACATAGTCACATAAATAAAATTTTTGGACTATACTTACTATAATTTAAATACCATAGAAGGACATTTGACATCTGTTGGTCATTTAAAACATACACACACCAATATTACAACACTCCTTATTCTTCCTTTTCCATTCTGTTCTATCTATAAAAATTTTCCTTAAATGGAAAAGTTTTATGTTTGATCATCGTTCTTGATCATTCCTTTATATGCCCCATATTTTAGTTTATTTTTTCCTATTTGTGTAATAATGTAAGCATTTCTTTTAGATATAGTTATATTTTCATTTTTAGTAGCATGTGTTGTCAGATGACAAATATTTTACAACTCTTACTGCAATTAAGAATAAACTGTATTTTATCTGTGTACCTGAGCAACTCTGATGACTTTGGGATTTAGGGGACACTGGCATATAACTAATTCCTAGGAGGTGACCTTAGTGATTATCAAATAGGCAATACTATTACTTTTACTTGTGTGTGTTCATGGAGCATATGTGTGCTTTTTATGCATTTGTGGGGGTACTACACATTGCACATGTGTGTACATGCCTGTGCGTGCCAGAGGCTGATGCCAGGTGCCATTGTTCATTACTTTTTACCTTATGTTTTGAGACAGCGTCTCTCCCTGAACCTGGAGCTCATCAGTTTGGTAAGAATAGCTCCCTGGTGAGTTCCAAGGATTCTCCTGCCTCTGTCTCCCCAGCCTTAGTATTACATGCACACACTGCAATGCACAGCTTTTAACCAATCATAGTGTCTTCATGCCAGGTGCTAAGCACTTGACCAGCCTGTTCTCCAGCCCCGGAAATACAATTTAAGTCCCTATGTCATAATTAATAGGAGACTCACCTAATAAGATGTATTTCAAAAAAGCACCTAAAGTCTCTTGTGTACATGCTATCTCTCTCTCTCTCTCTCCTTCACCCTCTCCCTTTCCTCTCTATCTGTCTCCCTCTCTCAAATCTGTTTTTAAAAACTAGTTCCTAGAAACTAATCAAGGGAGTGTCACAGCAAACGCCATACCTCTCTTCGTAAAGGGGATGGAAGGTTCCGCGCTTTCAGGCCCTCCCAGTTGAAAGCATTTAACCACCTAAAAGGAGAAAATACGAAGGATATTACTCACATGACAAAGGAACAGCATTACGTAATAAATGAGTAGCACGTCAGAGTATATCTATCAATCCATTTTGTCACTCCCTACCTCCAAAAGTGCTGCTGCAAGCAGCTGGATGTTAACGGGGAAGAAGTTGTTTTGACCCATTGCATGTTAAACCCTAGTGGGCACTCACACAGCCCAGCAACCATCCTCGGTGTTTCCCTGCCACACTTAGATTCACAATTTATAGTGTATCACCTCTTCAGACTTTCAGAACTTTATTCCCGTCTGTATGGTACCCTCATTTCTTTCCATTATTTTTATTTTTAGGTTTATTTATTTTATGCGTATAAGTTTTTTGCCTGCATGCATGTATGTACATATCTAGAGGTCAGAAGAGGGTGTCAAATTTCCTTGAACTGGAATTATAGATAGTTGTGAGCCACCATGTAGGTGCTGGGAACTGAATCCAGGTCCTCTGCAAGAGCAACAAAGTACTCTTAAACCACATGACCATTCACTGGTTCTCAACCTTCCTAATGTTGGGACCCTTTACTACAGTTCCTCATGTTGTGGTGACCCCAACCATAAATTATTTCGTTGTTACTTCATAACTGTAATTTTACTACTGTTATGAATCATACTATAAATATCTGATACGCAGGATATCTGATATGCGGCCCCATGTGTAAGGGTCGTTTGACCCCAAGGGGGTCACAACCCATAGGTTGAGAACTGCTGCTTTAGACCCTACGCTTGATTCTTAATTCACTGAGAGATATGAAGTGGGGGGAGACCCATAAGAAAGAAAAAGCACTTATAGTCTCTCTCCAGCCCTTCTGCCCCCCACCCCTGTATGTCCTTCTTTCCTGGACCCTAAACAATCTTCCTACCTTCTTGCTAATGCCAGTTTCTCTACCACACACTTGACCCCATCTGTCTGCCTGGTTTATTGCTGCAATTCTCCTGTCCCTGCACTATCATGCACTGTCACTGTTGACCCTGCTAGATCATTGTAGAGAAACACCTTAATGTTGCTGTCAAATGCTCTACCGCTGAGCTATACCCCAAAGACTTCCTTTAACAACAGAACACGTCCTTTGACCCAAATTCCTCTCCAGCTCAGTCCACTTCTCTCCTTTGCTTTGGAGGAAAAAGTCCTTGAAAAGCGTTTTTCATCATTCCATACACCCATTTTCTCCTGCCTACACTGCAGTCTGTTTCAATTCCCTCCGCTCTGTTGAATTATTAAATGTTTCTGTTTTCATCATATTTGGTCTATTAGTGGCATCAGAGCCTCACTTCCTGCGACTCTTTATTCTCTTGGCTTCCGGTGCGCACTGTTGCCTGGAGACTCTTCTGGCCCTCGGAGTGCTTTTCCTCCTCTACTACTGCCATTTTCTAAGGAGGTGCATGCCCTCCACAGACCACTCCTTGAACCTCCTTTCTTTCCCTAGGTAATTCCATTCTGCTTCATGGATTTAAAAAACATTTTATACCAATGAGCCCCAAATTTTGACTAAAAAAAAAAACAACAACAACAAAAAAAACCCCATCAACCACTGCTGTTCACCGTCTCCTTTACAAGAGTGATTATTTAAATGCACCAGGCCACATCATGCCTTTGTTAAAAGTTGTTCGGTATTGTCCATTCTACTCCCTGGGAGAGGCGGTCCTCACTGTCTCGGTGAAGAAGCTCCCCAGCCTTACAAAAGTCACTCTCCCAGTACCTTCCACCACGTCACACACCCCTCCTCTCCTCTTTCTCCTTCACTTTGTTTCTCTCTTCGCCATGACTTCAAATGTCGAGGGATACTTCTCCTTTAAGGCCTTTGCACCAAATGCTGGGTTGTTTGTCCTCTGGATTGCCACATGATTCACTCCTGCAGCATTTTCAAGTCTTTTCTCAAGGATTATCTCTGCCAGTCCTTAACTGACCAGCTCGTCTAAACCCCCTTTCACCTTCTCCCCTCTTCCTTCATACTTAAGATCCTTCCTGCCTTGTTCATTTCCCGTATAAGCTGACACATGTACTATTACCTAATAAACACTAGGATGCAAGGATCTTGTTTATTCTCCACTCGAGGGTGGAGAGTTTCATCGGTTTCCTCTCTTTTTATGTCTGCAGCACTTGTCACAGGGATTGACACAGAAATGGGCTTAAGGAAATGTTGTTGGATGACTGAACAACTCTGTAGAGCAGACTTACACAGAACTTCTCCTCTAGTGTCTAAAAAGTTCCAACAAGAGAGTGCTCTACAGTGACCTGTGGGAATATTGAGTCCACTGGCAGTCAGAATTTCTTTCATTCATGTGTCCATATCATTAATCTAAACAGGGGACTCTGGTCTTCTGCATATGTGTAATGCCAGACATCTGGAGGCCTCACTTCTGAAGACAGTCTGCTCCATCTCTTAGATCTTACAAAGAACATGGAACAATACCATCCTCTATCTATTTATCATTTTTAATCGGGACATTGAGGTCAATTTAGCCAGGCAACAAATACTTAGGGAAAGACAACTTGGACCCAGGTATGGAAAAAAAAAAAGTCTTCTTATTTTTGTAAGGTGATAGGAAAAAACAGTCAATAATATAAATGCTTAATCTAAACTTAGACACTAACAAGTGTTAGGAAGATGAAAGAGAATAGTTGTAGATGGTATTGAAATGGGGGAGCGTTTGGAAGGGCTGCTTTGAACTGGGGTACTATTTAAAGAATGAAGAGAAAGGAGAAGCCATGGAAAATTCTGTGGCAAGAACCTCCCAGATGGAAAAGGAAGGAATCAACTGAGATACAAAATGCAAATAAAATAGGGGGGGAAGGATATCTAGGGGTCAGGAAGATTGTAAGGACCAGAGGTGGTGAATAACTTCAATGAAACAGTACATCAGGGCATCTGTACATATGGAACCCACAGCGACTGTGACAGCATGCAGAAGACCTGTGCGTGCTCAAACCAGACAAATTCCAGCATGGAGGAGGGAGAGAGGCAAGAAATCTCACCATTAACTGGGGAGCTATTAGCAAACGATAGCTACTGGGAGGCAGCCATCTTTCCTCAATAGTGTGAACCCCTTGGGTCAGCCACACTCGAGGGCTGCTCCTACCAAGAGTAGTTTGGAAGCACAATTTGGCGTTGAGGGGTTTAAAAAAAAAGAAGAAGAAGAAGAAGAAGAAGAAGAAGAAGAAGAAGAAGAAGAAGAAGAAGAAGAAGAAGAAGAAGAAGAAGAAGAAGAAGAAGAAGACGACTCAAAGCTGGGTAGGTAGAGTTCACAGTACAGAGGTGGATTTGAGAGTGGGAAGTGGTGAATAGGATCAAAATCCATTGTATGATGTTCTCAGAGAATTAATAAAAACATGATTAAAAATAAAAAGTAAATCTTAAAAACAAAAAGGATAAAAGGCGTCAAACAGTGAAATGCCTGATCCTATTCGGGTGTTTTGTTAGAGTTTAGGGCACAGTAAGTTTTGGAGTGACAGAAACACATTACAAAATGTTGAGGAAACAACTCAATCTGGTTCTCAAAAGGTAACTGTGGTCATGTAGAGAATGACCACAGGGGCAGGGCGGTGCAGTGGTGGCGGCTAAAGGAAGGGGACCTTTAGGAGTCTATCACAGTCCTCCTGTAGCCACGCCAGAAGTTAAGTCTTCCCTCATTTCACAGCCTCGCCTCGCTTCAGAGTTTTCATTTAGTCATTGACTGGATTTACCAATCTACACCTAACTTTAGCAATGGATGGGGAACTAGTGAGTTCCACTTTAGATGCCATTTTGATAGAAGCTCCTACAATTCTCGTTAAAAAGCAACAATGTTAGCTGATGCCTGCCTAGCCTCTGTCCCTGTGTGACGCCATAAGGTTTTGCCCCAGGACACACCTGTCAGTCTAGGCACTGTGTGGGGCACCCTCTTCTGACATTTCTGGGTACACATTTCTGCAGGACCTTCTTTTGCCACCAAATACAGGAACCAACTCTTAACACTTCTTACAATGCTCTTTATCAAAAGAACCCCGGAAATATTAATGCTAACCATCACTGTAGTTCTACTGGAGAAAATCGCCTTGCATTTCTTAGTGTACTTGAGTCAATTTGACTAATGATGACATTTCCTTAGCAAGAGCGCCCTTTGAGATTGGCTGCATGTTATGCAAAGCAAGTGCCAGAACATGCTCATATGTGAATACCATTCTGCAAAGAATCGCTGACATCAACAGCAGAGAAACTGCTTGTTTTCAGGAGATCTGTAGATGCTATTCTCAAAAGTAATGAATAGGTAAAGCATTTGATATTTCTTCCTGTCAGGAAATGGATAATTATATGCACCCAGGTTCACTAGCCTTCCTTTCAAATAGGTGTTGAGAGAGAAGACTGATGCCTCATTTCTAGGCTAGCTAATAAACAAGGGGGCAAGGATGATTTAATAAAGAATGCACAAATTGGGCAAATTCAAAGAATAGCTGCTAAGCTTAGGTATATTTTTTTAAAATACAAAGCTAGGATGAAAAGTTTTCTTTTAAAAATTAATTTTGGACAGAGGAGTATGAAAGAGACATCTTGATGTAGGGGGCATTTGGGGATTAGGGAGAAACCTGGTGTCAGGAAAAACCCCAGGAATCCACAAGGATGACCCTAGCTAAGATTCCTAGCAATAGTGGAGAGGGTGCCTGAACTAGCCATCTACTGTAATCAGATTGGTGACTACCCTAATTGTCATAGAGCCTTCATTCAGTAACTGATGGAAGCAGATGCAGAGATCCACAGTCAAGCACTGGGCTGAGCTCTAGGAGTCTTGCTGAAGAAATAGAGAAGGGATTATAAGAGCCGGGGGAGTCATGATGGGGCAACCCACAGAGACAGCTGACCTGAGCCCCTGGGAGCTCATGGACTCTGGACCAACAGTTAGGGAGCCTCCATGGGACCGACCTAGGCCCTTTGCATGCATGTGACAGTATTTGTAGCTTAGTATGTTTGTAAGGCTCCTAGCAGTGAGATCAGGACCTGTCCCTGGCACTTAGTTGGCTTTTAGGAACCTGGTCCCCATGCTGGATTACCCTGCCAGCCTTGACACAAGGGGAGGAGCTCAGTCCTGCCTCAACTTGATGTGCCATGCTTTGTTCAAGGCCATGGAAGGCCTGCCCCTTTCTGAATGAAGATGGAAGAGTGGATGGGGAAGAGGGTAGATGGAATTGGGAGGGGCAGGAAGCAGTGTGTGGGGGGGACAGTGGTCAGTATGTAAAATAAATGAAGAAAATGTTATTTAAATGAAATTAAAAAGATTTAATTTATTATTCTTTAACAATAAAATTGTGTCTGTGTGCTCCCCCACTGCATGTGTGTACACACACTTCAGTGCAGATGCCCAGTGAGAAGGCAAGAAAAAGATGTCAGATCCCCTGGGGCAGGACTTGGAGGAAGTTCTGAGCTGCTGACATAGATGCTGGGAACTGAACTCACATCCTCTGCAAGAACAGTATTCATTCTTAACCACTGAACCATCTCCCTCCAGGCCCTAAAAGAACGTTTCTGTTGTTGAATTTTAAGAATACACAGGGTAGTAAGGAAAGTGTAGACTTGGGAGATTTGCATGAAGTTTAAAGACCCCTTTATCTAGAGAGACACACAGAGACTTCCCCACCGACACCCTAAAGTTATCCCCTAGCTTGATAGCTTAGGAAGAGAGCCAGAAGAAAAGAACAGAATGAAATTCTGTTTTTTAGTTCAGAGAGCACCATGCAATCTGTTGTCTCTTGTCAGGTGTCCCCCTGCATTCTGACTCTGAAGCTGTACGTGGCAGCAATTCTGCCTGTTACAGAGAAGGAACAAATCAGCCCTCGTGGGGAAGAAAAGTCAAGTAGCAGCATCCATTTGCATGTGTACCCTGCCACAATCTAACTGCTACATTTGAAGGAGCCTCAGGTAAATAAGAAAAAAAAATCTAAAGCCAGAGCTTCTCAGCAATTAGATCCTGTTTTCCAACCACCCCAAAACAAAGCATGGCAACTCCTTAATGAGGAAGAGGAGGACAATACAATAAGAATCACTTTAATTGGTGAGACGCTTGTCACTATGAATGGTGTGTTTAAATGTCATTTTATAATGAGAAAAGAAACTGTGGTAACAGTATGAGGTGCAAGGGAGAAGGTAAATTGGATTTTAAGACCAAGAGTGAGTTTCGCAGTTGAAGGCAATCCAGAGGATGACAAAGAATAAAGGATTACAAGCGCTTTAGTGTCTGTAAAGTTCCAGATGAGCCTGTCTTCTGTCTCCCTCTCTCCTGTTTCTCTCCCTCCCTCCTTTTCTCACTAGTTCACCCTACGGGGGAGCTTGGCTTCACAATGGTGAACACATGGCTTGATTGCCAGGGGGATCACGAATTCATACAGCAGGGCTGGCAGTTGAGGATTTATTTATGTATTCACTCATTTCGCAGCAGCTGCTGTTAGAGAGAACAGAGAGCCTCCACATGCCACCGCCTCCTGGGTTCATACTGCTAATGTTCCCACCACTGGAGGGTGGGGGGTGTGGCTTGGTCATGCATGTGTGTGTTTAGCATGCATAGAACTTATCCCGATTTTATCCCTATTTCCAGCACACACACACACACACACACACACACACACACACACACACACACACACACACACACACAGGAACACCACCCCTCCATCTGAGAGGAATAAAACATTAGAGGTGTTTTTATTTTTGAAAGTGAACACATCAGCATATTCAAAGGCTTGCAATAATGGAATTCTCACACTCATATGTGGGACCATTAAAGTATAGCTACAGGTGAAATTTTCTGCCTACAAATTGTAAGCAAAAATGAAAACATCCTGAAAATTCCAGGACTTGCCAAGGACTCTGTAAAAAGCATAAATCTTAAAGGTTCAAAGTGCCACATTTGAATATTTAATCAAGTTAGAGGGGATGTCAAGGAAGTTATCAGGGGTCTAAAAGCCATTAAAGGGGAATGATAAATCACCCCTGAGAATGACTCATTATTGTAGTTCTGTGCAAATCAATGTACTTCAAAGGAAAAGAAAATTGATGTTTCAGAGCTTAGAGAAACATTCAAAGGACATTATATTTTAAATGAATATGTAATATTATTTAAAACTGAAATGGTATACAGGTGACTTATGATAAGTCACATACTGACAAAAACTAATGTAATTTGAAAATATATTAAATAAAAAAGATTTAACAACTTAAAATAAAGAGCACCATAAGGAACACAGTCAACTACTCTCCCTGTCTTGGGCACTGTGGGTCACAGCTGCAGGCTAACATCTTAAGAGAGTACTTTACTCATCACTTGCTGCAGAAAAGATTTTACAAAGTCAGGACATGGTTTCTGTGGTGAGCTATTTAGACATTAGCAGGCTTTAAAGACACTGGCCCTGGGCCCCTCCCTCACAGAGCACAGCATGGAACGCCAAGGATTAGAGCTGCAGGACTTCAATTATTTTTAGATGACCTGAGTCATTTCTCTGGCCCTGGAGATGTGACCTCCTGAACCACCCAGAAAGCCATCAATACTATCTACAACAGGACCCGCAAGCCCCAAGCCTTGTAAGACTGCAGTCTAGCAAGAGCCTTGACAAACCATTGCCCCACCTGTAAGAGAGAACCCAAGTAAGCTTGTCAGTCTGGACAGGAACATGCCCCTCAGGAAAGCTGTCTGTCCACAGTCTTATGGAATAATTATAAAACCTAACTAAATATAAAGGCCTAGGCAATGGTCCTGCTCGCCTTGTCTATTCTCATCGTGACACAAGAGTGCTCTGCTCTGCCATAGTCCCTTTGGCCACTGCACACTCTTATTCCTTGGAGCCCCACTTTATTCTGTAATAAAATTCCCCCTATCTTTTATATTACATGTGTCTCTTGTGAATTCTTTTAAGGGAGTTGTAAGGATTGAAGACAGGTGAGGCCAGAGCAAGATCCTGCCGTAGTTCCTACTAAATACATTTCTTTCACAGCACCATAAAGTAAAAAACTCATTGGTCAGTGTTGTTTAACAGTGGGTTAAGCTGTATTATTCTCTTCTGCACCTCTGCGAGAATTATATCCCATTTTATTTACAAATTCAATGCCAAAAATATTATTTAATCCCTTTACAGAAGCTAGGTTAATATTAATAAAAATAACATTGGATATATACTGTTTCTATGACTGAAAGATGTGATTTTATAGCTTTCTAAAATAACTTCTCATTCTTGACATAAATTTCTATCATTAAAGAAATCATTTTGAGACTGATTTGGGCAAGTACTACTAGCAAACTACAAAGAAAAAAAACTGAAAACCGAAACACCCAAAAGTTGAAAGCCAGTAAAGTGAGCATGGGGGTCTCCTGAGAGAACCTGCTGTGGGATGTCTTTCTGTATGCTGTGAATATGTGTTGCTTTGATTGGTTGATAAATAAAGTTGCATTGGCCTTTGGCAGGGCAGCTTAGAGGCAGACGGGAAATCCAAGCAGATACACAAAGAAGGGAGAAGAGGGGAGACACCAGCCACAGCTGGAGGAGAAGCAAGATGCCAGCAGACCAGTAACGCCACCGCCATGTGGCAAAACACAGATTAATAGAAATGGGTTAATTTAAGATGAAAGAGCTGGCTAGGAAGAAGCTCGCATAGGCCATACAGTTTGTAAATAATGTTAAGCCTCTGAGTGATTATTTTATAAGTGGCTGCAGGACCACACGACTAGGTGGACCCTGAGAAAACTTACGGCTACAATAACCTGTCATGATCACCTCAGGTGCTGGTGACTTATATGTCAGTTTGATATCAGATAAGATCGTTTGGGAAGAGGGAACCTCAACTGAGAAAATGCTTCCCCCAGATCAGCCTGTGGGCAAGCCAGTAAGCAGCACTCCTCCATGGCCTCTGCATCAGTTCTTGCTTTGACTTCCCTGGATGATGGTCTACAAGCTGTCAGATGAAATAAACCCTCTCCTCCCCAAGTTACTTTGGGCCACGGTATTTATCACAGCAATAGAAACCCTAACTAAGACACTTGGTTATTCTGTATATTTCTATGTTTATCTTGGCCACAAAGAAAATCAGTACCTGTGTTTCTTAATGTCGTTGATCCCGTTCTTCAGATTCCCCAGCCTTTCTGTTGGATTTTGCCTGAAATAATTTATGAAAGAAGTTTATAATAATAATAATAATAATAATAATAATAATAATAATATAATAAGTGGTTTTGATAAGAGAGTAACATTTGTTTTTAAATCCATTCACTCAATAACTTTCATCAGCTCCCACTGTGTGGGTCAGCCACTTGAGCACAGGGAGAGAAGGAAGTCATGGCCCTCCCACAGAGGAGCCACAGCTGAGTGTCCATACATCTATCAGTTCTTTATGTGAGCTGTGAATAGATGCTGAATAAAATACTATCTTTCTAACTCAGCTAAGAAAACTGGGAAATACTTTAGAGTTTCATTTACATCTAAGCTGCAATCTTAGAAATGTGGAGGTATTCCTACTGGTAATGCCCAACCTAGGTTTTATGATTTACTAACTTTAAATCCTTCAAAAATTTCTTCAAAGGTAGAGCAGGGGGGCACCACAGCACATTGCAGTTTAAGCAAAACAAAACAAAAAACTCTGGAAGTTTCCAATATTTTTCTGAAAAATGATGGTTTCCGTAGTAAGTAGAAGGCTGCAATAATTTAAAAGAAGACTAGAGAAACATTTTTTTTAAAGACTATTGGGCTTGGAGAGATAACTCGGTGAGTAAGAACACTCACTGACTGTTCTTCCAGGGGACTCAAGTTCAAGTCCTAGCCAACACATGATAGCTCACAATCCTCAACTCTAGCCCCAGGAGACAAAATGCTTTTTTCTGACCTCTGTGGCCACCAGGCATGCACATGGTGCACAGACATGCTTGCAAGTAAAATACCCAGACACATAAAATAAAGATAAATAAATCTTTTCTTGAAAGCTGGTTTTAAAAGAGAGAGAAAAGAAAAGGAATATTAAGAAGCTGGAGAGATGGCTCAGGGGTTAAGGAAACGTGTTGCTCTTCCAGAGGACCTGTGTTGGATCCCCAGCACCCACATGACAGCTCACAACAGTCTGTAACTCCAGTTCCAGATCTGATGACATCTTCCAGCCTCCAAGGGCACCAGGTATGCACTTGCGCACAGATACACACTCAGTCAACATACACAAAATTTTCAAAAATATTTTTTTAATTTAAAAACTTTCTTAAGTTCTAACAGCAACATCAAAAGTTGAAGTAGCGAACACAGAAACCTAACTGTCAAGTGTTCCCACATCGCACAGCAGGTGAAACCCTTCACGCTTGCCCTAACATGAGGCACTGTTGCTGGCCGTTCTCACCTGCAAAGCCTCCGAATCAAATCCTCAGGTCTCCGTGTTATCTTTCTGGGGAAATCCATTTTTTCAATTCCTTTGAGAATCAAATTGTAGGTCATCATTTGGTCTATTCCAGAAAAGGGTGGGCTGGAGAAGATGCAAAAACAGGACACATTTCAACGAGTGTCTGAGAGAACTTTGCTTCTCTTTTCCTACATCTCTTCCTCCTCCTTCCTGTCTCTCTAACCCTCTCCTCCCCTGTTAGTTACCTTACAACAGATTTGGATATAGTTTGGTAAAACCTTCTACCAATTTCATATCACTTAAATAATCCCCACAGGTAACATGTCAAGTGGTGATAATCACTAAAAGGAAAGCCGAGGAGACAGAGAGGGTGGGTGAGTGTGACTTTCTTCTTTTCTTTTTTTAAAACGGTGAGTAGGAAAAGCCTCTTCTTTGAGCTGACAAGAGAGAAGTCTGACTGAACCGAGGGAGTGGATGAGCTACACACTTGTTTGTGGGCACTGAATTCTGAGACAGGAAGTGCGAAGGAATGTGTCGGGGGTAGGCAGCCGTGGGCAGCGGAGGTGGTGAGGTGAGCAAGCTGTGAGGGGTGTGAGAAATTACAGCAGCAGCATACGTATTTAGTGGGCTACAGTAAGGAACTGGGGATGCATTCTGAGTCAGCAGTATAACTTACAGTGTCTCCACTCATCTGTTTTTAATACAAGAAATAAAGTAAGGTATGGGGTGGGGAGCCTGGCAGGCTGGCTGTGGGAAGTAGTGTTGAAAGTGGTGAAATAGACATGGCTCTATCTACACCATGAAATGTACTACTTATGTCCCTTTGTCAAATTTATATGTGGAAGGGATGGTACCAGGGAGCTAATGAAGCTAATTAGGTTGAGGATGGGGTCATCAATGAATAGGTTTAGTGACCTTCTGAGTCGGAATACTGTCTGTCCATCTTTTTCCATCCCATAAGAAGTCAGAGGTCTGCAACTAGAAGAGAGTCTTCACTAGAACTAAACTCTTTGCTGAGGCTTCCAGCCTCCCAAATTGCAAGAAATAAATGATCTTTAAACAAATAAAAAAAAATAAACCCAGCCAGCTTACAGTATTTTGTTATAGACCCTGAACTAAGGCTGAAGATAAAGCTCTTAGGATTTGCTAATGTAGTGGATATAGTGTTAAAGAGAGAAAAGGGATTCAAGAACGATGTTGGGTCAGAGTACCCACAGAATGAAATTATTGTCATTAAGAGCAACAAACTAGGATAGAGGAGAGTGCTGTCATTTGGACCTGGGCTATTGCCCTGATCCCTTTTCGTCTCACAATAGGGAAGTGATGACTTTGAGACTGAGGCATACTGAAAAAAAGTTAGGCCACTGGGGAGATGACCTTGACTGGGATATTGGGGTACTCATCTCCTCCTCTATGTGTTCTGGCCACCACACAGTGAACAGAACTCCTTTTCCACATGTTCCTGTTATAATGGAGCACAGGGTCAGTGAGCCATAGAATGAAACTAGGAACTAGAAGAAATCTCTCCTTCCTCCTAAATGATCTCTGGTATTTCACCACAGCAATGGAAAGCCAAGTGACTCAGCAGCAGTGCAGCCAGTTACAGGGAAGATAACCAGGATTGTGTTCCAGAACCATATGGAACTGCTGGGCAGGCAGTTGGATTTATGAGCCTAGCACTGAGGAAGGACACTAAGGAATTATGCCTTGGGTCATCTCATAAGGTTTATGGCCATAGGACTCGAGGATATTACCCTATGAGTGTTAGATGGAAAAGAGGCCAAGGACTGACTGGTCTAATGTTAATCTATCAGGAAAACAAGAAGAATCTGGAATGGAGACAGTGCAGGAGCTATCTATGTAGGTTAAGGAAGGGGAAAGAGGCCCTGGAACCACCAAGGAGAGTATTTCAAGGAATGCTGGGTAAAACCTGGTTGAGATGTAGCCACCAAAGTTGGGTAACATTTTAATTCACATATCACTTTGATTTCTAAAACACTTTCTTGTCTGGTCGAATATGCCATTTAAATTTTGAAAATTAAGATGATCTAACTGCTCTGCTGTACCTCAACCATGCTTGTGCCCGTTGGAAACTGACAGTATTTTCACTCTAGGTACAAAATAAAATGTAAAAGGAAAATAAAGCCTTGAAGCAAAGGCAATGTGTCAACTTTTCACTACCCAATGCCTCATGTGTGAAGAAAATGAAGTAGGAAACAAAGCCATCAGTATGACATCTTCAGTACACACACACACACACACACACACACACACACACACACACACACACACACACGTGCATATTTACAACTGTGTTTCTTTCTTTCTTTGGTTCTTTTTTTTTTCTTTCCATTTTCCCTTATATCCTTAAACACTAGGTTACACAGTTAAAAAGGCACTTCTTCTGCCCTACCCTGAAAACGTTTGGCAAAATATCTCTCTAATGCCTTTATGACAGTTCAAGGCCACCTGAGCAGTTCCAGGCTGTTGTACTTTCTCTCCCTCCTTTACTTCCCCATTTTATTTTGCTATTCTACATGACACATTCTCCAGCTGACAAGGACTGACGGATGAACTTTCCAGTAGCTCCAAGAACCACTATGTCACTACCTCTCCCCTAGAAATTTCTAAGACAAGGAAAAAAAATGTTGGAAAGAACCCAGGGTTAGCCACACCTCAACAAACTTGTCTTTCTCACTGATTACCAGGAAATTTTCCGTTTTTCCTTCCACATCTTAAATGATAAATACTTGAACATTGTTATAGATAATGAATACTGACTCAAATAAAATACAGATTTGCATTTCCCCAGTGTATGTGGCCAAAGATGTGAACCATGGCGTGGGTAATTTAACACTGAGTTAAATGCTAAAATTGAAGTATTTAAGACATTTAAGAAGATCATAGCTTAGTGGTAGAGTACTTTGTTAGAGTGTATAAAACCCTGTTTAAGTCCTTACTGTGGCAAAAAGAAGAAAGTTCGAGAAGATTCTATGAAATATGTTTTGTCACGTGTATGTTGATATTTACATCCCCCACTAAGGGACCCATTTCAGTATTACTTAGAAAATTCCAAGTGCAAATCTCTCTGAAACTAACATTGAGCACAATTGGCTATAAAGGGTCATAAAGCACACATGTGTCATGGAAAGTACCTCACAGGGAGGGCCAGAAGGTCTGGGATCAAATTACTGATCTCAGGCAGAAAGCTTTGTGGCCTAGTTGTCTAACCTGTATGATTTAAACCATAAAATAATCCAAAAAAAAATGTGAATCATAAAATAATAATAAAAACTCCTACCTCATCTAGTCAATATAAGTGTGTGAAAACTAAGCTAGATTGTATGTATATACGCTTTGCCAACAGTGAAGTAGTTTACAAATGTGGAGTATGCTGTGTTTTCTTTGCACATGTGTGTGCCTGTATGCATTTGTGGGTGAACACACACACTGTACTGTGTTGAATATTTAAAACCACAGCGGATTCATTCATCTCATCTTTTCATCTCTTTGGGAATGACAATCCACTCTTAACTGCTGAATCCCATGCTGCGTCTTGACTCCGTTCATTAGCACCTTGGAAAAGAGTTGGCAGGGTATTTAAAATTTAAATTCAGCATTGTGGTTTTCTCTGAGCATTTCTGGTTAATGACATCTGGGGAGATGGAAGGATCTGGCTAAATTTAGTGTGATTGATCAGTAAATTTTACTGAACTAGGAAAACAGTTTTCATCATTTATTTAAAAAGAAAGAAATTCCATTAAATCCAAAGCTTTCATTGTTCTGGATTATAAAACTTTCACATACTGAATATGTTATCTGTAACAATGAAACTTGCCATTTTAGGTAAACTATAACAGTTCTATACTTCTTTGCTTTAACTGAATCTTTTATCTATATTTTACACTTCTTATCCAAGCCCTGTATTTGAAGCAATGTACAGAGGAGAATGTGAAATCTATAAAAAAAATATTTCCAGGTTGTTAAATTTTATATTTTTATCATTAGTGAATTATTTTGGGCTGCTCTGAAGACAAGGCTGGACAAGACTGCACTAACTGCAGATTCACACTTACTTGCCCGTTAGGAGCTCATACACTAGAATTCCCAGGGACCAGAAGTCCACACTGAAGTCATGTCCTTTGTTGAGAATGACCTCAGGGGCCACGTACTCTGGAGTCCCACAGAATGTCCATGTTTTCTGCCCAGAACCGATCTTCTTGGCGAATCCAAAGTCAACCTGGGACAGGATATCAAATAAAACTTAAGATGTTATAAAATATATGCATGCTACTTTTAAGTTTTCTGTTAATTCTATGAGTTTTCATATAACCCAAACTTTCCTTCAACACACACACACACACACACACACACACACACACACACACACACACCATCTCAGATATTTCTCTCTAAGTTATATGTCCATCAAGTTGTTCAGAGATGGTTTCATCACATATACCTCATTACCCTTGAAGACAATTCAAATTCATTCTTATGATCCCAGCAAACAAGTCTAAAGTATATTTTAATTTGCTGGCTTATCTAATGGCTTAAATAGAGAAGCAGGGAATGATAGAAACATGTGCCTTTAAAACTCCACCAGGGATTAAAATAATAGCAAAGTTGAGAGTTTGGGAAAGACTCTATTATTAAGAAGGGAGGCTAAAACCTCTGCCTAGTCCCAAAGATAAACTTCACAATGTGTACCTTTTGTCTATTTCAGCAGCCCAAAGCAAAGTGAGCAACATCTTTCCTGAATTTTCTCTGAGCTCCAAACACTTCTGGTCCCCACTAGCAAGGTGGGTGGTAGATAGTACCAGCATTAATTGACTTATTCTGAAAATGTAGGGTCAGCACCCACTCCAACTTAGATTTTGTTCTAAGCTCATCATATTGAGTTCACCATGAGAAGCTGAGTGCTGGGAAAATTATGCATGCACAGTTAACACAGCATTCTATGATACACAACAGGGAAAAAAGTACAACCTCAGAGTGAAAAGAAAAAAGAGTTAACATCCAGAAGATTAGTGAGATAGGGCTGGGAGGGCGTGAGTGCCATCGGGAGGCGACACCTGAGGTTGTCCCTGACTAGGGGTTAGGAACTCTTCCTTGATAGGGAGTCAGTGCTCCCTTCCTCTGCCTTTTGGAATGTATCTCTCACTTCTCCAAACTTTTACCCAACGAGCTCTGCAGAACGGACAAGAAAGGAGGCCAGAGCTTCCTCAGCCTCTCACTGAATGGTGCAGTGTGTCTAACTGAAACCCAGTCCTGCAGGACAACAGTTGACGTCCTTGCACAGGACGGAGGTGAGCATGTACCCATTCACCTCTAATGCACACTGACTTCATCTTCACTTTTTCTACTTCCCTCAGGTAACAGGCATAAAAATTGTTTCTGGGCTCACCATGCCCATTTTAATGGCTGGATCGTATGTGGATAATTTCAATAACATGGCAGTAATCTATGCTTAAAAGTGAAGAGAGGCCAGATGGAGGTGGTGCATGCCTTTAATCTTAGGACTCGGGAGGCAGAGAGAGGCAGGCGGATCTCTGTGAGTTCGAAGCCAGCCTGGTCTACAGAGCGAGATCTAGGACAGGCACCAAAACTACACAGAGAAACCCTGTCTCAAAAAACCAAAAAACAAACAAAAAAAAAAGTGGAGAGAGTTAACATCAGAATCAGCCCTTACTTCAAAAAGTGGGGGCCAGAAACTAAAACATTTAACTCCTGTGTTTGTTCAAATGTTCATGTTTAAAGTGTTTGTTTTTCCTTAAAGAAATCTCTTAGAAACTACCCACACCCTTTCTGAGACTTTTTCATACTTATCACATAGTAGCAAAGATTTCTTTATTGAAAAAAGAGAATTCAAACAACTTAATTCAAAGTGAGTTTTTCCTGTTTGCCTTCAACTACACAGCATGACTCACAAAGATTAAATCTGAGAGATGTCTGGGAATATTATAAAATTAAACTCTGTAACCAGCTGAGATGAGAACATCTACATATTCCTCAGAGAAAGAAACAATAATGAAAGCCCTAGCTAGTTTTTTAAAGACTGGAACTTAAGAGGTGAAAACACAGCACTTATAGCTGCAGTTGTATAAATGCATATACAAAAACATTGCATTTTGTTGGTTTATAACAGCTTCTAGACTGTTTTTTAATTCCATTTAATTTCCCTTTTAAGAATTACTAGAAGTTCATTGGTTATTTAGGAGAGCTATTTTAATTTTTAGAATAATATATTTTAATTTGAATTGCTGATATGCTCTTGCAATATTTGCATATTGGCTCAATGAGGTGGTAATAATTATATTAACATTCCAAGATTTACAAAATTGTATCACTTTCTTTCTCTACTTGAGTCAAGCCAACTTTGATGTAATACATTTAGCCAGGATAAGTTGGCATTCAGAGCAACCCAAAATTCTCGCTAAAATACTTCTATGTCAAGTTCTGTGCATTTTCTACCAGAGGCAAGCTCCCCCACCCCATCTCAGCACCATGGCTACACCAGGGAGGCTTTCTCCTTCTCCTCTAGATGGTAGAAAGGTAAGCTTCTCTTAATTTTATTCAGTGACACTCAGTGATCATCATCCTATAGCCAGTACCAGGACATATACAACGCTCTAGTTCTCAAGGAGCTTCTATCAAAAAGAAGAGAAAAATAGTGAGCCTGGAAATGTACCATGATAATGATATGATGTCACATGATGAGACATGCTGTGGAGAAACACACAGAAGATTTAGGTGCAGAGACCAAGATGAATTGCACTTGAAATAAAGTGACCAGAAGAACATACTTCAATAAGGTAGCATTTGAGCAGATTTGAACAGAAATCTGAATGAAATAAGAGAGAGTTCTGTAACTATTCTGAGGAAGAGGGTCTTTCCAGGAGGAAGAGACAGCACAAAGGCCTAAGAAGCCAACACTGGTGGTCAGTTCAAGGTCTGCCAAGGTCAATGTGACTGGGCCATGGTACATGGAGGCAAGGGAGGCAGAAAAGACATGTAGATCTGACATGGGTTTGTAAACCACCAAAAGCCCTTTGGAAGAAAGAGTATGATGATTCATGTCCTCAAGGGATCATAGGGAGAAGAAAGCTGACACCCTCTCCCTTTATTTCCAAATTCTGGTTGAAAAACTAGGCTTTGGGGATCTCTAGAAAAGGTATTCACAGATTTTTAATGGTCTGCATTAAATTTCCGCTACTAGAATGGCTTACATTGAGCTGAGAGCTTTCAAACATATTTCTAATGGCTGAAATAAACTAGAAGGATTTGAGGTACTTCCAAATCTGGAGCCATGATTGCATCATTCAGAAACAGAAAAATCACCACATGGCTTCTTAAAGCTGTGTCCAGCAGCAATGATATTTTTTTTTCCCCCTCAGAAGTGTCTCTCTGGGGTAGCAAATTTCTCAGATAGTGGTTCATTCACATAAGAAATGGGCACAAAGTGACCAGTCTAATTAAGGCAGGTGACTCATGGAGACATAACACTCCCAAAAAGTATTTATGTGGCATTTTTAGGACACCTTCTTTACTTCAGGCTAGATGGGATCTCACAGAATGCAAGTATGCATGGTGGCTTTGGGAAGATGGGAAATGGATTCTCTGTCTTTCTGCCAACTTACACCATTGATGAACATCCTTCCCTAGTGGACAGTAATGGAGCTTTTCTTGGAGTGGCAGCGGGAGAGACAGAGGGAGAGGCAGAAGAGTCTCTTATGAAACAGTCCCTTCTAGATGAGGCAGAGGGATTCACCGAAAACTCAAGAGTACTGAGCTGGACAAGATAAAGGGAAGAATATTATCTACAAAGGCAAACTAGGAAAATCCTTGTGGGTTCATCTCACAGCGCTGTCTCCTTGAAGCCTTCCCTAAGTCACAAAACCTATTTCTCTCTCCGTCCAGGTTCTTTACCACCATTTATACCTTATGGTCACATGCCTTTGGGTAGCAATTTCTGGATCACTAAACCTAGCTCATTGAGAAGCATTCTCACATATCTATTTTGTAGTCAACTGTGTTTGGAACATGGTGCGTGTTCAATTTGTGCTTGTTATAGGGGGAAAAGGGTGGTTAACTGTTAAGGTCAGTTTAAATAAGATATACTGTGGTCAGAAAAGCCACCATGCATACTTGCATTCTGTAAGACCCCATCCAGCATTCAAAGATAAATCTCTTGCAACACATAAATTGAGGTAGAAGATATTTAAAGCAGAAGCAGACTCATGTGGTAGGCATAATGATGGTGGACAAGTTCAACTCTCACCTAGTAAGTTAGCTAGTAATGCTGCATCTGCAGAAAATGGTTGAGGCTAGTGATTATTTTCATATTTTACATTAGGAAATTCTTGATACATAAAAAGTCTGACACGAATGC
Source organism: Peromyscus californicus insignis (assembly GCF_007827085.1). Taxonomy (NCBI): domain Eukaryota; kingdom Metazoa; phylum Chordata; class Mammalia; order Rodentia; family Cricetidae; genus Peromyscus; species Peromyscus californicus. The sequence goes on from NW_026294424.1 coordinate 89,271,644, forward strand.
ATGAGAAGCAGAAGGCCCCGGTGCCCCACCAGCTCAGTCACTAGAAGAGAACTGAGATGGACGTTCCATCCTATGTGTTCTTGCATGTGGCCAAGTGACCACCCACACTCTAATGCACACATTTATCAATCAATGTTTCCATTCATTTCTAACCTTACCACATACTCACTCTCGCAAATATGACACAGCCTCTAGTTTTTAATCTTTAGATCAATTTTATACTGATTTGGGGCAACACGGTATTTTTTACTCAAACCCATGATGGTGAATTTACCGAACAATGAAGTCTACTTATGCTTGCTGCTGTATTGTGACACCATTGAATTAACATGCTTTTACTCTCTGTGCGGATAAAACCACTACAGTTCTAACCCACCCTTCCTCTGCTGGCGAGTAGTTGAGCTATAATCAGCTCACATCACTGAGGAGACAATTTTTTTTTTCTACCTGGGTTTCCTTATTCAGCCTCATAAATGCCTTGGCTATTCTGAGTGCATGGGTATTCTAACATAAATTCCTAGCATCAGCTTGGCAAGCATCAGGAACAGCTCCGGTGGAAATGTCATTAGAAGCCTATCGGGACGGTAGATCAACTGACAGGGTACTGCTTCCTTGAGGATGAGGAGTCTTCCTGTTTCCAAACATGACGTGTCTGTCTGAGCTGGGATATGTAACACAAGATACTACAAAAATAGATCCAGGAAGATATTAAAGTTTTAACTGTCCATTAATTAATTCTTACTTACATGATGGATTTCCCTGGGATATAAGTGGATTTTGAAATAGTGAATCAGGGCACAGGCTTCAAATGTGATGGCTCTGCCGGCTCTAATTGTCTGTGTTTGTTGACAACAATCCAGAAAGAGTACAGAGACCCACTTCACAAAATACTGATAAGCCAGATTTGGAAGTGGATGAACAGCTTTGCTGTTATTTCATGAGCTACAGCTATGTCACTTGGTCACAATGACCCAGAAAGAAGACTAAGTTGTCTACCTCCGCCTGGACAGGGAAATGAGCCACATCCTCTATTAATTTAGATCTTTTAACATCATTGTATAAAACTTTTCAAGTTTCTCAGTAAAGTTTCCTCATCTACTTCCTGTTCCTTTCATGCTCAGCCTCGCTCACTGTTACCATCTATATCAAAGCAGGACATTTTTTGCAACTGATGAGCCCATATTGACCCATTCTCATCCCCAAATGTCCCTCCTTTACATTAGGGCTCAACTGATGTATAATAGGCTTGGAAAATATACAATTCCATGTTTCTATAGTTGTATGTAATACAGAGTAATTTTACTGTCCGAAAACTAGCTCTGCTGATGCCTCTTCCGCATCCTGCATCTTAACAATTAATGTTTTCACTGTCTCCAGGAGTTTTTCCTTTAACAAAACGTTTTGCAGTTTAAATAATACAGCATGTAGCATTTCTAGAATGGCTTTATTTTGTTTACCAACAGCATTTAAAGTTTCCAGCATGCCCTTGCATGATTTGAGAACTCACTTATTTTTAGCGTTGGATAATTTTCCATTACTTGCCTTGACCACAGTTTATCCATAGTTCAGCTTTGTGATAAACCCATAAACCCACTGAATGACATCTTGGTTGCTCCCAAGATTCAGCAATTATGGTAAAGCTATAAACATTTATGTCCAGGTCTTTAAGTGATCATAGTTTCCAGCTCTTTACAGTAAGTACAAAGAATATAATTGCGCAAATGGTCAATGTATGCTTACTTTGCTAAGAAACTAACACACTGTCTTCCAAAACAGCCATGCCATTTGCATTATCCCAGTACTGAATGAGATTCCCAACACCCCAAATTCTTGAGCACTTGTTGTCCATGTTCCAGACATTAACCACTTTAACATACATGTGGTGGCGGAGTGCTGTTTTATTGTCTAACCCCCCAACAATCTATGATTTTGTGTTTCTCATATGTCTCCTTCCCATCTGAAATTTTCTATGGTAAGCCATCCATAGGTGTCATTAGCCTAACTTTAATCAAGTTGTTTATTATTTTGCTTTAAATATTTTATACATTTTTTACAATGGTCTCTTATCAAATATGTCTCTTAAAAATGTTTTTCTCTGGACTTTGGCTTGTCTTTAACAGATCAATTCCTTTTAATTTCAGTGAATCCTGGTTTATCAATTATTTCTCCCATATGTACCTTAAAAGTCATCACCATTCTCAAGGTCATCCATGTGTCCCCTACATTATTTTCTAGGAGTCTTATGAGTTAGTATTTAATATTTATGTCTGTGATTGATTTTGACCTAGTTTTGTGCAGGGTACAAGTTCTCTGTGTGGGTTACTTGGGGTGGGTTGTAGATGCAGTTACTCCAGTACCAGGTTCTAGCCTTTGTTTGTTTGTTAGTTGGTTGGTTGAATTTTAAGACTATCTTTGTCAGGCAGATCACCTTTGATCCTTTATCAATCATGAACTTATCTACATTTTATTTCTTCCTTGAAAGAATATGCCTTTCAGAGAATTTGCCCATTTCATCTAAGCTATTGACAGAGTTACTTTATCAGCATCTTAGTATTCACAAAGCACATAATATCTTCTCCTACATTTGTAATACTTATCATCTGTGAGCCCTTTCTTTTTTCTTACTATTTAAACTTGAGATTTATCATTTTTATTGATCATTTCAAAGCATCAGTGTTTAAATTGATTAATTTTCTCTATGGATTTTCTGTTTCCATTTGTAATGGTTTCTACACTGTTAGGTTTTTTTTTATTATCTTCTAGGCACTTGAATGTAATGTTTTGCCTCTGTTTCTGTTTGGTGTTCCCTCAGGCATGAATATATATGGTTGATTTTTGATCCTTCTCCTTTTATAATACGGGTATTCAATGCTTTATGTTTCTCTACAAACACTACTTTAGGGAAGATTACACAAATCATGATACATTGGGTTTACTTTTATTTTAGTCAAAATATTTAAAACTTTATCAACCCTTTGTGGTGGTTAGTGTTGTCAGCTTGACAGAATTTAGAATCACCTGGGATATGGGCCTCTGGGCAGACAAGGTAGGACAGTCCTTCAAATTCCCTGTTTCTCAGAAATGTCTGTCAGACATACTAGGCCTGTAGGCTAACGTTGGATGCGCCAATGTTACCAAAGAACCTACGGTGACTGTCCAGGTAGCCAGATGTCACTATTGTTAGGTAACATTTCACCCTTCTGGGGTTTTTGACAGAGTTAAAGATTAGATAGTCATAGTTAAAGTTTTCCTTAGTTATGATAAAAGGTAAATTAGGTATAAAACTTTAAAGTCACAAAGATATGACAAATAGAGTATTTTCTCTAAATTTGCCAAATATAAATGGACTGGATATTGCAACTGTAATTCTCAATAACTGTTTTGTTGTATATAATTTTTACTATGTTAAAGTTAAAACCTTCCTTTTTAATTAGACAAAAAGGGAGAAACATGGAGTATTCCTTTACACTGTGTGAATATATGTTGCTGTGATTCATTTAATAAAGAAGCTGACTAACCAATAGCTGACTAACCAATAGATAAGGTTAGGGGGAAGAGCCAGACAGAGACTATTGTGAGGAAGAAAGACAGAGTCAGAGGAATAGTGAGCAATAAAGAGAGAAGAAAGATGGGCACACCATACTGAGAAAAGGTATCAAGCCACATGGCAAGGCATAGATAAAAATATGGGTTAATTTAAATGCAAGAGTTAGCTAGTAACAAGCCTGAGCTATTGGTCGTGCATTTATAATTAATATTAAGCCTCTGTGTGGTTCCTTGGGAGGGGCTTATGGACAGAAATGTCCACCTACACAGTGAGTTTTCCTTAAACTTTAAATAGCACAATACATTTCAATAGTGGTTTGATGTAGTTGTCCATTAGAACCAGACAAGGGTTTCTTAGCACTACTGCCTTCATCAGCTTTCTGTGGCTTGGAAAGTGAAACAAGATTTAAGAAATTACAGGGTCAGGGGAGAGACGTGTGAGACTATTCATGATCCTTTGGTTCTTCCATCTGCACCCAGAGTGTTTCCTGGTGAAGACATCCTGGACCGAGGGAGAATCTGACTCAGAACAAATCAATGTAACAAACTAAACAAAATGAATGCCTATTTCACCCTTGACTGAAGAGGAAAAACAGAATGTGGTCTTCATTCTCTACCACAGACATAATGTCTGTAATTACCTGCAATGGCCACAATCTTATGACCCTCTAAAGTACACAGCCCAAAACCTAAACTTTTCTATTACTTAAGAATTTTCTCCCCAGAATTTCTGTTTCATTTCCCTAATGAAAACTTTTTCCTTACTTTCCTTCATTACATGTCTAACTTCCCATACATACACACATACAAGGCCAAGGTCATCTTTACAAGGACCTTGTGATTCCTGCCATACTGCAACCAGGTACCGCCACCATTCTCATCCCTTTTGACCATCCCAGGAACCCTCAGTCGAAGTAGTTCTACAGGGCTTCCTGCCAATAGCCCAAACCCTAAATTTTTCTCTGCTGAAGCTTGCTTAATGGCCCAGTATCTGCTAAAATTTTGCTCATGTGCTTTCTACACCTTTTGGGAACAATATTCCACAAGCCTATTAGATCAAGTTTATTAACTGTGTTGTACACATCTTCTAATGCTTTAGCAATCTATGGTCCAAATGTTCTATCAATTTCTGAGTGGTGTATTAAAATGTCTATAACTGGTCATGCTTCCTAATTCTGCCAGTCTGCTGCTTATTTTTTGAAGCATTTTATTAGGATTTTTTTTTAAAAAAAACAGGCTTTTTCTATGACCTGTGAACCCTCTCATCAAATGGTATGTCCTTGTCTTTAGGAATACTTCTCTGATAGTCACACGGTGAACCCTGCTTTTGAACTGACTAAATATTTCCCAGACATACCTTTTTTCATACTTAATTTCAGCTTCCTGCACCTCATATTTTAAGTCTTTCTGTTGCAAATATCATATAGCTGATTTTAATTTTACAATTTCATTTGACAATACTTTTTTTTTTTAATCTGGAGAGTTGAGTTCATTTACATATCTTGGATTTCTCTCTAAGTTCTTAGTTTATATTCTTTCCCCACCCCCTGGCTTTCCTACTTCTTCTTGCTGCCTTCTTTGAAGATGACATTTTATCCTCCTATTTTAATTTCAGTGACTCCTACTTTAAGTGTATATGAAGCTGCTGCTGAGTTAGTTAGCATTTTCTCAATTTAGTGTGATGCGTTACAGTGGTGACTGATTTACACCACAATTTTTAATGAGTTGACAGATTTACCACTGCCCTGTGATCACCATTCCTTGTTGCTCTGCACTCGGTGGGGGACAGGGGTTCATTTTTTCACCTCCCATAATCATATCCTTTCTATGTAGGAAACAGCTCTCATCTTTGTCTAAATATGCCATTGCACCCTTCCTGGAAGAAGGTTTCTCTGGGCTTATAATTAAAGTTTGTCAGTTTTTCTTGCTCATCATTTCTAGCATGATATTCTGCTGCATTCTGGCTTCTTTTGTTGCTGGTAAGCTATCGACTGAAAGTCCCCTCCTCCCCAACATATCTTCCCTTTATATCTTTGTACTTACATCTACCTGCTTTTCCTCTTTCAAGGTTTTCTTTGTTGAAATTCTTATTTCCCTGTTACAATACCCAACATCCAAGGATCCATTTGCTCTGCTCTGTGTGATCAAAAGAATACAGTAAAGTGCTGACTACTGGCATCAAAGAGTAGGTCTTACAAGGCAAGTAGCTTATCCAAAGCTACCTGGATAACACACTCTGAAGGAAGCCATGTGCCCTATGGTATAGACATTCAACCAGGCTTATGAAGAGGTTCATGTGGAGAATTAAGGCCTCCAACGACAACCAGAACCAACTTGTAAGCCATGATAGACTGGATCCTCTATCTACTGGATAGCTACCCTATCCAGTCTGCAACTCTTCAAGGGACCATTGCCTCAGGCAACTTCTAACTAGAGTTTCATGAGCGATATTGAATCATGTCATGGTTAATACTGATTGTGAACCTGATAAGACATAGAGTTACCTAGGAGCAGGCCTCTGGGCATGCCTATCAGGGATTATTTAGATTGGGTTAGCCTCTGAGCATGACTGTGAGGCATTGTCTTGATTAGGTTAACTGATATGGGAAAACCCATCCTAATTGCTGGACATTATCAAGGAGATAGGGAGCTGATCAAGAGCAATCACTGTTCTTGGCTTCCTAACTGTGGATGCAATGTGACCAGATGCCTCAAGCTCCCACTTCCAGGACTTCCCCACCATGTTAGATGATTCCCTCTAACTATGAGTCAAAATAAATTATCCCCCCACCCATTGCTTGTGTCTGGTGTTGGTCATAGCAAAAATGACAGCAGCTCATACCCTAACTGATCCACTTCCAAAGACCCAGCTCACAGAGCCTGTGAGGTCATCAATACTTACTATTTTAAATTCATTTTAGATTGACTTGCAAAAAATAGATCAAACAAGTACAATTTATCCTAGTGTAGATATGTTGGTGTTTCTTTACCTGATACTCAGTTTATGTGTGTGTGTGTATGTGTGATACTGTGTTATTTGTATATGTGATATATGTGTACAAGTGTGTGGGTGGGAAATTTTCAGCTATTATTTTTAAATTTTTTTAATTACATTTATTTATTTCTGTCTCTTGTTGTGTCTGTTTGTCTGCCTGTCTCTGTCTCTGTCTGTCTCTGTCTCTGTCTGTCTCTGTCTGTCTCTCTCTCTGTCTCGCTCTCTGTCTCTCTGTCTCTCTGTCTCTCTCTCTCTATATTTCATAATGTGTGTGCAACTAGGGACCTGTGTATCATGGTATGCATGTGAATGTCAGAGGGTACCTTGCAGGAGTCAGTTCTCTCCTTCCACCACATAAGTCCTGGGGATCAAACTGAGTCTGTCACCAGGCTTGGCACCAGCAGCCTTTTATCCAGTTTGTTTGTTTGTTTGCTTGTTTGTTTATACTTCTTTTAACCCACTCTCTATATTATTTCTGTATTGAACACTAATCAAACATTTTTTCTTACTGCATTCTCCAAATTTCTTCATTTTAATTTTTTTAGTTTTAATGATTAATGTCTCTGTTATACTCTCTGTAATTAGTCAATTTCTTTAAGTCTCTGATTTCTCTTTTTGTGGAAATTTTCTATTTAGCATTCCAAATACATTATTCTAACAGGCAAATAATTTACATGGAATAAAACACACAGCTCTTTGGTGTGCAATTCACTGGATTTGATGAAGATTAAACTCTTGCAACTGCAGCCACCACCACCACCACCACCACAGGAAACAGGCGTGACCACTATACAGGGAAATCTCTGTGGGTTTCGTTCCCCACAAACTTTGAGACAAACATTACTGTGATTTTTGCCATCTATCCTAGATCTTTGATCAGTGTGATCATGGAGAAGGTGCTCTTGTGTGTGGCTTCCTTCATTTAATGTGGTTGTTGCCTGCAGCAACTCATCCATCTGTTTGTATGACCAGGAAGCATTTAATGCTGGTGTATGACCAAATACAAGTATGTGCAGTTGAAGATGGATATTTGGGCTAATTCTACCTTGGGAATTATTAGGAACAAAGGTGTTTTGAACAATCATACATAATACTTACAACAACATGATTTCAACTATCCTAAGTAAATGCCAAGATTTATTGTTACCTTAGACCAGGTTTGTGTTTTGCCCTGTAACAAACTGGCCAGTCATACTTCAGAATGGATTACCATTTTCTTCTCACAACAGAAATGTGTGGGTATGTCTTCATCAGCACTTGTAATTTTTATTTTTCAATATATTAATTGTAGTGGCTACGAAATGGCATTTCTTTGTGGCTTTATATTGAATTTTCTTGATGACTGGATAGAGCTGAATGATCCTTCCCATGTCTGCTTTAATGAAATGTGTGTTCAAGGTTTTTGACTCTTCAAAAAAATAGTTGCTCTTTTTTATTATTAATGAGTTGTGGTAGTTCTTTAGATATTCTAGATACAAGCTCATTGTTATGCAAATAAAGCATAAATATTTCTCCCAGCTGATGTCATGCCTATGTGATTTCTTGGCAGTATATTCCAATAATCAGTATTTTCTGACTTTTATGGAGTCTAATGAATCCTTTCCATTTTAATATTAATGCTGTTCACTTTCTAGAAACTCTGTGGCCATTCCCAGCTATAACAGCACAATACTTCTTTCTTGCTGCATACAGTACAGAGTAGGAACCAGCTGTTCTCTTCTTTTCACATGTGGATGTTCCTCAGTTGTTCCATCAGTACCTTATTCTCTCACTAAGGTGCATGTCTATCCGTGAGCTTTTGTCTACGCGGTCATGCCTGTCTTCATACCGATAGCACATCACTATGACCACTGCAGCTTTGTAAGAAGACTTGACACCAAAAAGTGTAATGTTTGGTTTGTTGTTCTTCTTTGAAAATGTAGATACTAATTCTTCTTAACATTCTAAATTTGCATGTAGAGTTTAGAAAAACATTCTCCATGTCTAAAACCTGTCTACTCAGATTATGATTGTATTGACATTGAATCTATAAATCAACTCGGAAAATATAGGCATCTTTAGACAATTCTGCTTTATATACTATTACTTTCTACAAATCATGAACATAGTGTACAGTACCATTTAATTATTTGTATTAATGGTCTATGATTTCCAATGAAGAGCTATTATACATCTTTATACAATTTACTTTTTTATTCACAATGATGATCTATTTTAATATAATATTTTACAATTTTGATGTTATGTTATTTTATCATTTATGAGATTTTATCATTACTATGTAAAAAAGAAAATTTTTACTTGTTTATTGATTTTGTGCCAACAATGCCTAACTCACCCATTCTAAGTACTTCTTTAATGAATTCTCTAGACTTCTCTAAATAATATTAAATAAAATAAAATAAATAATAATAATAAAATAATAAATAAAAATTCATGCTGTATTCAAATAAAAAGAGGTGACTCATTTGATTTTCTGATTTGGGGCCCTTTGTTGCCCTTTCTTGGTTTATTTCACTTACTGAAACCTACTACAATGTTAATATTTTAAAATCAAATAATCTCTTCTTGGTCTCCATCTAATGGAAGAATGTCCAATACCGCTCATTGGGTAGGATGTTAACTAAAGGTTTAATCCTAATTACTTATATACTGAGGCATGTTCTCAATAAACACCTATGCAGCAGTTTTTAAATGTGGGGTATCACCTAACTGGATGCCCTTTATCAAGGCTTAGATATTTATTTATTTGTATTGCTCTCTAGTGCCTTCATGTTTTATATATAAATTAGCTGTATCAGGATGGTCCAATGCAAGTGACTCCACCATTAATTAAAGACTTCCATTATATATTTAATTAATTATTGTAGTCGTATTTTCTCAGCAGACACCTTATTTGTTAGATCTTTCTCCAAACTTCTGAGATCTCTTTTTGAAAGTCCCAAGGCACTTAAGCATCTACTCCTACTCTTTATTCTTTTGGCAACTAATGCCCATGGTAGTTACTATGTGTTTTTTTCTCATACATTTATTATTAATATATTTTTAACATGAGCTTGTCTTTCCTGGAACTTCACCTCCGGAAGTTCTTTGTGTCCTGAGTCGACAGCATATTATTTTTAAAAGAATATGCAGTGATGCTTAGGAACATGGGCATAGTTCCAGTGTGGATTCATTTTCATTTACATCTTTGCTTGTATTTTTCCATTAAGAGCAGCTTGTGGCCAAGAATTCTTAGAGGAGACTTTTTCCATCCCTCTACCATGAGCTAATGATGAGAAAAGCATATCTGTTTGTATGTACTGTCTTTAGAAGTCTGGTATTTGTTTATCCTGTGTGGTTCCTGCCACTGAACAGAGTGCTCAGCTCACTTTCCCACAATGCCCAGATCTAAAGTTAGGTCTGTCATTCCTCAATGGCATGACTACTAAATCAAACTTCTAGGTCATTCAGACTTGCTAGTACATATAAGTCAGCAGCTTTAATGTTGGTGCTGAAGACTTAACCTGCGGCTTTGCCCATGTGAGACAATTGTACATCTTGATCCTTTCAGGGTTTGGTAGATCACCCACACTGATCTACCTTCTTCCCAGGCCCACAGAAACTCCTGTGTTGTCTAATGAATGCATTCATACATCACTAACACTCTTTTTCGTGTCTCATCTGGTATTTTCGAACATTTGTAGCAACAGTAATTCAGGATATCTAGTTTTAAATGTAATTGGTAATTGAAAATTCAATGCTAACTTTTAAAATAACTAAAATCACTAACTGTTTATTTTGTTGGCTGATAAATAAATGAGAAGGCCAGATAATGACGGCAAATAGAGGAGTCATTGTCATCTATTCCTATAAATATTAAATACATGATCTGAAGTTTTGGAAAAGAACAACTATGAAAAGTAGGAGATAAATTTAATAAACAGTTTCAGCACTCATGCCAGTTTTCCTTTCTTCTAGAATATTCCAGAGAGTTTCCCTAAGGAGCTGTGGGAGGCATAGTCAATACAGAAATTGTGAGTAAGAGAAGTGATTGAAGCCCTGTGTTTGTACCTCACCCGTTCTGAAAGCTGTCTTTCATGGATAAAATAAAGCTTGAATGGATCAAAATGTTTCTTGGAAGCGAGCCAGGTTTCACATGAAAGGACTCTTACTTTACTTCATAGGAAAAGATCTCTTAGAAATTAAACATAACAAATTTAATCACTTGGGCTAAATTTCACAATTATAGCAATTAAACTTATCTTATACACTATTGAATAGATTCGCTGTGAAAGTTTTAGCATAGCATCTGCATATGATAACTGGTCAGTAAATAATGGTACTTTCTTACATCAAAACCCAGAGGTAGCAATGTCTTTGTTTGAGGAGCTATGAGAATGGACCTCAGGAAGCCTGAGGTCCAAAGTGCCCTGATTTTCCCTCAGTTTGGCCATCAAGTTCTAGTAGTTTCTCACTGAAAGAAGTTTATATGGTATCCTTTTATGATCTTGTGTAATAAGCAATGGATTCCTATTGGGAATTGATGGAACTCCAGACATAGACAGCAAGGAAAGCGGATCCCCGTTAAGCCTGTACTCTCATAGATTCTGAATGCTCACGACCTAATAGAACAAACAAAAAGATTTCAAAACAGCTACCAAGGGTCACATGTTTCCTCCTCTCTCTATGTAGGATGTACATACCTAAAGACAGAAATCACACTAACTTCTTTTTTCTTCATAAGGCAATTCCTGTATACAGCCCCAAACAAAACACAGTTAAAAGATTAAACAATACTAACAAATTCTAAAGGCATTTTATGATGTGAATCTTCAGTAAGAGTTAAAGTTTTACAGAGAGAGAGAGAGAGAGAGAGAGAGAGAGAGAGAGAGAGAGAGAGAGAGAGGAAGAGAGGAAGAGAGAGAGAGGAAGAGAGAGAGTTGAAATACTGAGTCAAAAAAGAATGTATAGATAATTACTGGAGAAATGACTCAGAGTTTAAGGGCACTGGCTGATACTGCAGAAGACCTAGGTCAATTCCTAACACCTACATGGCAGCTCACAACTGTAACTGCAGTTCCAGGGTATTTGATACCCCCTTCTGGCTCTGCAGGCACAAGGTGTGAATGCAATGCACACATACACACGCACACACACACACACACACACACACACACACACACACACACACACACAGGCAATCCATTCATACACATAAAAATAAACATTTAAATCGACTATCCATATCACATTGCACATAGTATTAAGCATAGAGTAAAAATAGCAGTTGTACCAAAACTAAAAAAAGATTGTAACTCTAGCATGACTTTGTTGTAGAAACATCCCATAGGATACTATGAATAAGAAAACCTGCCTTACCAACTTAAGGTAGCCGTCGGCATCCAGAATTAAGTTTTCTGGCTTCAGGTCTCTGTAGATAATGCCTAGTCGATGCAGGTAATCAAAGGCCTCTGTCACACAGGCAACACAGAATTTGGAGGTGGGTTCATCGAAGCTGCCTCTGCAATGACATTGTTTTCTTCTTAATACTCCGAATATGTCTCTGGTGCTGTCCTGGGCATCTAGATTACATTATAAAATTTACATGGTGTGTCTCTGTGTGTGAGCATGCACATGTACAGATGTGTGTGTTACTGTGGGTGTCTATGTGTCATGGTGCACATGTGGAAATCAGGTGTCAATGTTGACTTACCCCTTATTTGATAAAAGGTCTTGTTTTTGTTGATTGCTACTACATACATCATGCTAGCTAGCCACCAAGCTTCCAGGAATTACCCACCATCTCACAGGGGGAACACTGGGATTACAGAACCATATCACCAAGCTCAGCTTTACATGGTTATGGGGATTCAAACTCGGGTCCTGATTCACATGTAGTAGCAGTTTACCTCCTGAGCCACTGCCCCAGCCTCTGGCAATGTTTTTTTTTTTAATATCATGAACATTAAAATATATTTTACATGCCAATGGCTATGCACAGATCATAAAGAAATTTATGGGAATGATTTATAAAGACTACAACAATTTCACTAAATAAAAAACAACTTACATTTGTGCATTTCTTTCTGGTAATCGCATATGAATATACAAAACAGAAAGGAAGACTTTTAGACCCCTGTGGCACGTTCTGCAGATTTGCAACTATTTCAGTGAAAAGCATGACCAAGACTTACATAATTTATCATTTGACTAAATATGGTTCAACTAGCCACTTACGTTCTTGGCTACATAACATCAACCAGTAACCCCGAGATAAAGCTGGCCATAATACTTCCCTGTTGGGCTCCCACTGATCTTTTATTAGAGTTACTTCATATAAGGATGCTATCTAATTTTATACATTGATTTTTTTAATGTGGTAGCAATTCCTCACATTTTATTATCAAAGGTATGACTTTGGGGAGAAAACTCAGTTTGATACCTGAGAAGTCAGTTTTCTTCACTCTCTGTATCCTCAGGTAAGTTATCCAAGTTTCCAAAGCCTGGAGAGCCATGCCTCAAAGGTGGGTTTGCTACTACTTACCAGGATTGTCTTTGGGGTAAGCACATATATGTAGTGACAATGTCTTCCTATAATTGTGCCCTAGAACCATCCTCATAGCCCAGCCCAGATGTGAGCTGATAAGAGCTATTGTGTACAGATCTCTTTTCATTACCTGTCCCTTAATATACTCCACAGCTCCCCACCTAAGCAGGCCTCCAGAAGCATGTACACATACTTATTGTCCTTGAAAGTACGATATAATCTGTGGAGACAGAGGAACACATGATTAGAAATGTAGTTCCCAACCTCTTTAAGCTGGTTAAGTTACTTCAGCAACATTTGGAAAAATGACTCTAGTTTCTACACAGATACCCAACAACTGCACAGGGCTGCTACCAAACCCTCTTTGATCATTCCTATTGCCTTGACTCTCTGACCTTGTCCTCTACTTAGCACAGACTGAACATCTTCATCTCCATTTCACTGTCCAAGTGTTATCATTCTTGAAAGGCTGAGCACCAAGGCCACCTCCATCATAAAGTGGCTCATTATCTCACTACCAAATGGGGGTTGTCCTTCCTTTCCAAAGCCACAGGCCTGTGAATGTATCACTTTAATATGTGCCTTGCATAACAGTGCATTGTATTCATGGTGAATGTCTCCTAACTGGTTGCGTAGGATTGGAAATAGACTCAGGGACAGACTTTTAAGTAGTGAGGCTGGTGGGGAGTGACTTGGCAAGGACACCTAGAGGTGGGGAGCAGCCTGGGTGAGGGGCTTGCTGTATGATCTAGTGTCAACAAAGGCCCACCTCTACAGAGCTCTGCTGCCCTCGGGTGACCCTGGAAAGTAGATGGTACGTAAAGCGGCCTTATCATTAAAAACAGTGCCTGAGAAGGTCAGAGCTAGTATAATTAACAGGCCTCCATACTCAAAAGCTGGGATGAGAGCCTCAGACCTGGAGGAGTGTGCCTGGGCAGTGCACCACAGTCAACACTTTGGGTGAACACATTTTCTGGTGCTTAGAGTTCAAGAAGAACCTGTGTCAGGGGATAGAGAGGTGGCTCAGCAATTACAGCATGTGCTGCTCTCATGAAAGACCTAGGTTCGGTCCCCAACACCCACATGGCAGCTCACAGCCATCTATAATGCCAGCTCCAGGATATCTGTCACTCTCTTTTGGGTCTTCATGGCCACCCCCTATGCACATGGTACACATGCATCTATGCAGACCAACACTCATATACTTAAAATAAAAATAAGTAAGGAAGAATAAGAGGAGGGAAAGAGAAGAATGGGGAAGGAACGGGAGAGGGGAGAAGGGAGAGAAAGGAAAAAGAAGTCCAAGTCCCCTTTCTTACTATCCCCACACCCAGATGGAAGCAGTCAGGAGAGATGCCTGAGAATGCAAAGACATGGACACTCCAGGAAGTGGTCTCTCTAGAAGTTGGGCACGGTGGCACACATTTGTAATCCTAGCTCTCAGAAGCAAGAAGATTTCTGTGAGTTCAGGGTTATCCTGGACCACAAAGTTAGCACCAGGCCAGTCAGAAAATAAAAGTGTTTGAGAGTGTAGGCTCCAGAGCTGTGGCCCAGACTGGATGCCACACGGGACATCCATTTTCCCATCAGTCATACAACCATGGCTTCTCATTTCACATATAAATTAATCAAATTAGATATTGATGATACATTACTTATATATGACTGTTGATAAGCATTCATAACAGTGATGTAAACATGACCATCTCACTGCCATCCCTGTCTAATTCTGAGTCCCTTCCACGTAAGCCTCAGCATGGTAAACGTCTTCCCTGATATTATTCTAGATACCATCACTGCTATCCTGCACATCGGGCACTTTGCAGGAGCTCGTATTGTAAAAACGAATACAGCCCTTAAGCTGAACATCACAGTTCATTAGTGAATATTCATTTTAAAAGGGAATTCTGGAAAAATATAAATATAATTGAATGAATATGTCAGCATTGCCTGGGATCAGTCTTGTTTTTTTAACAACAAAAAATGAGTCTGGGAGTATAGATAGGTAGGAAGATTCTCTCAAGGCATTTGGTCTTTCCGATGGCTGCACATCATCAGAAATCACCAAAACTACACTTAGGGGTCATTAAAAAGTAAATGAAAATTTAAACTGGCTTGTGTCAGTAGCTTATGAATACACAAGTGAAGAGGGTGTGGCCTTGATAGTACTTCCTCCAAGCTGATAACAAGTATGGAGAAAAACAGAGTAACTACTGATCACTTTGTAGCTTTGTACTTTGGTAACTGTGTGTACCCAAATGCCCCTCCTGCAGAAGGAGGGAGGGGGCATCATGCCAGCTTGTGGGTTCTTGTTTCCTTCTTCCCAAATTCTACATTAGCATTGGATAAAATAACTAGCTCCAACTAGTCTGTAATAGCCACCATACACACACACACACACACTAGCAAGGTTTCCCTAGAATGAAAGCAATTGGAAACACACACACACACACACACACACACGAACACACACACACACGCACACACACACACACACACACACACACACACACACTAGCAAGGTTTCCCTAGAATGAAAGCAATTGGAAACTCCTACCCGGGATCTCATAGGAGAATTCTGAGTAATGCTTCCCGAATGGCAACCGCTCACTTACTTAACGATGAAGGGAGAACAGAGCTCCTCCAGGATCCTCTTTTCTGAGTAGACGTGTTCTTGCTGCTTAGTGTCAACAATGTGCTTCTTCCTTATGCACTTCATAGCAAAAGCAACATTCTCGTTTTTAACTTTAACCTAAGTGAGAGATGAAAGACCCTCATAATTAATGTATCACAACAATGTACAATATAACGTTAATTAGTGAGAGTTAAACTTTTACACTTAAAGAGAATATAAGTTTTTAACCACTTATCCCTCTAGAACTGATTTCTATATAGCTTTACACACTTTGAAACATTTTCAAAATACTTCATGTAACCTTTTTCTAAAAATTTTGTACTGAAATAAGAAAAAAACTCATTAAATTTCATTGGGAGAAATTTTTACAGTTTTGATTGTGTAACATGATATTTCTTGATATTCACCTCTAATTTTCAAAGAAACTCATATCAACTTCTACATCTGTGGGCAGCCTAAAAATTGCATGAGGTCATTTTAGTTTAAATTGATTAAAAGCAGAAATTCATTTCCTTGATTGTATTAGGCACATTTTCAAAGCTCAAAAGGCACATTAGGTGATAGAAGCATAGAAACACATGTCCATCACGGTAGAAATCAGTATGGAACACTAAGAGAGGGCTGCCTCTGTGTGCAAAACTCAGAACTCTTTCTTAAGAGAAAAGCAAGATCAAAACAACTAGATTTTTTTTCTGATAGTTATAAAAATGCATAAGCAGACAATACTGCTTAGTAAATAGAAATGACTTCACCCCATATTTTGATTGTATTTACCACTGGTAATGTCTATAGAATTTAAATAAGTGGGGAAATTACTGCTTCCAGTAATTACTTTCTAAGAAAGCAGATCTTGGCATTGTTAATTCAACTCTTTAGCTGTGTTTTTGGCAGAAAATACCAGTTCAGAAGAATATCTGCATACAGCAAAAGTCACTTTGCAAATATCCTTCACCCTGTTAGGAAAGTGTTTTCCCTTCAACTATCAGAGATGAGGTCTAGAATAAGTTTGAACAGTATTGTAGCAGCATTGCATGGCTGTTCATGCCCAGCCTTCCTGCAGACAAAGGCATTAACATAGCTCCTGGAGGTCACTGTACAGTGAATTGTGAAAAATTGGCTGGGCAAAGAAGGGCTTGGGAATTGCCACGGGCTCAGAGCCATCTGCACCCATTATGAGCACAGATTTCCATTCCACAGTTCCCTCAGAACACTTGATCTGACGCAGGACTTGTGCTATTTCTTGGGAGCTGATTATTAAGCCCAGACAGGTGGTGATGTGGAAGATAACGGAAATCAGGCTACAGCTCCCAGCTGTCTTGTTGAGGACCGCAGAAGGCTGCTCTTCCCACAGCCTTTTGTACTCATCTCCTTCCCTTTTTCTCTGATGGAAAATTTTACAAAACCCCAAAACAGGGTAATGAGAGCCAACAGCAGACAAAGAGGTAGGGTTGCTTAAGGAATATGACTATAACATTGAGGATTCCATCTATGGTATTTCTGGGGCCACATTTTCCTTCCCTTTGGTGTAGAGAAATAATGTGTTATGATTGCACACATCTCTATACACGCAATTTGTTGCTAGGAAATACATTTTCTACATTTCATAATCTTTCAGAATGCTTACTTGGTACATTCTCCAATGATTACTATCAAAAAAAATTCATCACAGGATGTGATGTAGGAAAACTGACAGGACATCTAATTACTATTTGCAAGCACAAATTGACTGAAACATTTACTTCCTTCAGTTCAGAACACTTTAAGATAGCAACAATAACTCATATTCTTCCAGCACAAGCTGGAAAACAAAACAAAACAGAACAAAAAAGTCAAAACGCTTCGCTCAGATGCTTGAAACGTAAACCCCTTACAAGCTCCACTCTTCCGAACCCACCAACGCCCAGTGTTGCGATAATCTCAAGGTTCTGGAATGGGGAGGTTGAGGAGAATCTGGCCACCTTCTCTTTCAGCTGAATCATCTCCAGAGAAAGGGCTTTGGACAACTTCCAGTTAGACATAGAGCGCCTGAAGAAAGAAGTGAGACGTCACATACACACACCCTGAGCCATGCTGCTACCCTGCCATTCACAAATTCTATTCTCCCAGGGCTCATTTCTACCTGGAACACTGCCTATCAGTGCAAAAAAAAAAAAGACTATCTCAACCTTGACAGGGATGCGTCTGGTCATATCTGGGACAAGAGTAATAGAATCTAGGACACATCACACGTAAGGACTAGACAAAAGTCAAACACATTCAGTGAGAAGTAAAATGGGGGATCTGTAGCATTTGAAACACACCTCAAAAAAGCTGTCAATAAATAACCCAGGAAGGGAGTCAGTGGAAGAGAACAAAACCACTCACTTCCTTTGTCATTCACAGAAGACCACACTAAGAATTTCTGCTGTTTGTCAACCAAGCTTTTCATGCCTTATGCAGAATAACTGCTATATGAAACATGAAAATACATTTTACTTCTAAGCATTGCTGTTTATCAAATACAAGTTTTGTCTTCAAATTAAAACTTACTGTTCTGATTTATATATAGATAAACTATTACTGTAAGAGGCTGTAGGTACCAAAAAAATTGAAAATGCATATCTTAAAGAAAAAAAAAATACTGATTGAATACTTTAACTCAAAATTCAGTCTTTCTAGAAAAGTTGAGTGTACCTCTAGAAGCCTGTCTCATAAACATAAGCTTCAGCTTTCACTTGTGATGTCTAAAGGCCTGGGGTTAATATTACAAATAAAATTTGAATGTTTTATCAAGTAATTGTAGTTTAACAAAATTTCTCTATAGATAAAAAAAAAAAATCAATCACTATTACTAGATTTGGAGTGATCTACTCAACCCCCTCCTACTCACAAACACATCCTTGGAAATTTTCAAAAACTTCAAACTATAACCCCGCTCTTCACATGTAACCACGTCCTTTTGAACTAAGTCAGCATTCCAGAGTGTTCCCCTTATCAGGAAATTTCCCCCTCAGATTCACACCCAATACTCAAAGGCTTCCTGAGAGGCTTAAAAACTCTACATTTTGGGCCGGGCGGTGGTGGCGCATGCCTTTAATCCCAGCACTCGGGAGGCAGAGCCAGGCGGATCTCTGTGAGTTCGAGGCCAGCCTGGGCTACCAAGTGAGTTCCAGGAGAGGCGCAAAGCTACCCAGAGAAACCCTGTCTCGAAAAACCAAAAAAAAAAAAAACTCTACATTTTGGAGCTGAAATGGTGTCCCTAGAATGTTCTAGCGAGGGCACACGGAGAGTCACTCTGCAGGAATCACAACCTCCCCCTGCACCTGTCGCAGAGAAAACCCTGTGTCACTTACTTTGCGTGTCTTTTCTCATCGTCACGGTTCAGGTTGGCCACATACCCCTCAAGGTATTTTTGGAGTTCCTCAAATGTCCCAACAGTTTGGTTGAATGTTCTACATAACATAAAACAGAATGCTCTGTTGTGAAAGTATTCAGACAATTTGACACTCTTGGTTCCCATTTCTCTGTGTTTCTAAGTTAACATGGGGGAGTATGCACGTGTGTGGAGTGTTATCACTCGGGAGCTGTCCGTCCACCTTCTCTTAGGGCAGGGTCTCACACTGCCTTGGAGGCTGTTAATTGGACTAGGATGGCTGGCCAGCAAGCCTCGGAGACACGACTCTCTCTGCCTCCTCCCTTTTTTTTTTATTACCTTACAGTTATTTCACATGTCCTCACAATTTCAAAATAAGAAAGTAACTCAACTATATTCTTCTTGCACTATAATCCAAAGAGTTTGTTTAAAATTGTGAAATGGGGAAGAAGAAATAAGGATCTATAGAGTTTCTGTCACTCTATTTTAGAGTGATTACGATGATACCCTTTTGTCAAGCCACCCTCTGGTGAGCATTTTTCATACGCCAAGGACTATGCCAGATGCTGGCTCTGTAGTCACAACGGACAAATGACATGCTTCTGTGTTCCTGAGGCTTACAGTAGTTAGTAGGATAGGTGTTAAATCAATTAAACTGTATCAATATGACGATACAGAGTGGCATGAATGGTGCTATTGTTGTAGGACCTTAATCTATTCTGTAAGTCATAACTAGAGTTATCATTTCATTTATCAACAAAACTGAAATAACTTCCAGAGTAAAATAAGATGCCACTCACAGATACAGAACCCCAGTAGTCCCAGAAATCTAAGTTGTAGGTCAACCCACTTGTATCTGATAGTTCATCTTTCTCACCTCTAATTCATATAATGTTTCATTTGTCATTGCGTCAGGTAGATATTCTCAACCCAATATGCACATAAATTAAACATTTAAAATTATAAGCCTACAAATAATTTGTAAAGTACATAAAATTATTGCAATTTTTTTCATGGATTCTGAGTGACATCATCTGATATACGTGATTATGGATGAAGTTCACTCTTCTCTCTCTCATGTATTTTGTCCTGGCTTCTGGAGCAATTATACCACAGCTGCTATTCAGCACATGCACATATTCTTAAGAAACTCATAAAAAACAAATTTCCTCGTGGGACGATATTGAACTAACATATTTTCTATCCAGCAGCCATCATCCATGGACTGCTTCTATCTAAAGACACTTTGCATTTCCTCAGCCTCTGCAGTTTTACTTCCCCTAGAGTGACTTCTACACTTTCTCTTTGCTTGGAAAAGTCCCGCTTTAAGGATCATTCCATCAATTAAAAATAAAAGAAAGCCTTTTCCACCTCACAGAACCTGACTGCCACTCTTTCTAAGCAGTGCTCTGGGAGCCTTGTGGCATGGTTGGCAGAATGGGGAAATGACTCAGGGAACCTGGACAGCAGCCCCTGTTCAGTTATACAGGACGCTGCTGGGCGAAGACCTTTAATCCACTTGGGGTTCACTTGTCTTATCTGTAGGAAATAATTAGACTAGCTTGGAGGGGTATTAGAATTACAGTTAGCTTTCCAGATATATTAACATTAGGATTGTGTGTTTTACGCATGCTATTTGGCTTTTGGAGACAGCATAGAAATCCATAGACAAAATAATTGTATATTGTAAATTTCCTTGAGGAAATAAAGAGGGCACGGATCTGTGGAGTGGGTTGTAGACTAGAAATGCGTTGGTAGCTAATGAACTTGCATTATGAAGTTTACAGTGTTATTCTGTTTTTCAATGTTTGAAAATTTTCGTGATAAAAAGTATTTTTCTGGTGTTCTAATAATCTTTCCAGTGTTTCACATCTGTGGGTTCTATGCTCAGCAAATGCTATCATCAATCAGCCAGTGACTATATTGCACTGTTATACCTTGCCATTTTACTGATGTTGTTTCTATGTCATAGGAGCACATCTTACTCTTTGATGACACCGTGGCTTTACATAGTCAATGCTCAGTTTCGGTTTATGTGAATCATATTCTTTAGATTGACGACATAACCAGCGACTATTTAACTGATTAATGAGGGATCCAAAGGGCCAGGTTAAAATGGGCTTTGAAGTAGGGGAGGGATAAAAAGTGAGTCTTATTTTTAAAAAGTAACCCAAGAATAATATCAATATTGATGCATATCATTAAAAATTACTACAGATGGTCGTGCCTCTCTGGAATGACAACTAGTTAAATGACTGTTTTATACTTCACAGGAAGATTCTGGGCTGGGGAGATGGCTCAACAGTTGGCAGCCCTTGCTGCTCTTGAAGAGGACTCATATTTGGTTCCCAGAACCCACGTCAAGTGGATCATAACACCCTCTAATTCCAGCTCCGGGGATCTGAAGCTCTCTTCTGGTCTCCTTGGATACTCACACTCATGCCATACCCACAGACACATAAATAAATCCATGAAAGCACTAACAACCTGATTTCCCTGAAAGACACAGAATTTAAATCAGTCCATTGCTGATAATTACGTATCAACTTTGCACACAAAATATTTAGTCTGCCAGCATCTGCCACCGCAGAGATGGATTCTGATCAGAAGGCCCAGTTCCTGCTCATGAATTTTAATAGAATGCACTTGCAGCTGAGCATTGACCAGCATTTCCAAGTGGTGATGAACGCGAATGCGAAAACAGAGGGATCGGAGTAACAGAAGCCAAGTCTTTGAAGTAGCAGGTACCTGCGTTCTCCAACATCAGAATACTCACTCTCGGTCTATCACGAGGCACGCGACATCATTTTCTTCAGCAATTATATTGGCTGATCTGACATCATCACTGCAGATGAAGGAGAGAAGTCAGCTTTTACCACTATTAGAAACTAAAAGTCTGTTTTGTGAGGGAAACTACAATTTTACGTGAATTCACAGCCACCAGCTAAACCATCCAAAGACAACAGTGTTTTCAAATACTGTTGTACTTTATATTCAACCCTTTACAAACGGAATTGAAATGTGTCCCAATAAAGGTTATGTCCACAAAGGATTCAGGAAAGGTAATTGTACAGGGAGCACAGAAGAATCACCAACTGTGATGTGGAGTCTCACTGTGTGTTTTGTCACAGTCAGAATACAATAACTCTCCCCCATCAAAGAAGAATTACTAATGAACAAGGAGGCAGCACACAGAAACCAACTGATCAGAGAAATGTCCCGGGAAATGATCGAGTGAGTATCATATAGTAAATCAGTTCAAATGGAATCCAGGCACGTGTGTAGAGAGCCATTTCAACAGATTAGCTGACTAATGAAACACTTCCAGGCCATGTAGGTAGGATGTAAAATGGATATTTTTTTTCTCAGTAAAATCTCTGAAATTAGTATCTGTGTTATATAGTTGATGAAAAATCATAGTGTAATTAGCACTGCTAACTTCCTTGTGTGTAATGCAATGGAGACTTTTACCATGGCTGTCTTAGATATAATGAGTCATTATATATGAGCTGAAGGTAGTGGAATTGTCTAAGTCAAGAGTGATGGGTCATTTCCTCAGTGACCTTGACTTACATGTTAATTTTCTCTTTCTACTAGTCATGAATTAGACACTAAACAAAGGCACATCCACATAGTGGATGTGCTCAGAGATTTGCATAGAGTAACCCAGGAGTGCCAATGAAATGCAGTCATCACAGGACAGCTCTGGACAATTTCATCAACAATAGCAATCATGTAGATTCCTTCACATCTTTTTAGTGATAGGACAGAAAAGACTCAGACAGCCCATCTCTTGTAGGCCCCAGAAACCCCCTTTCTTTCTAGATGGCATCCAAAGACCACTTTATGCAGTTTACATTCTGTCCTCAGTTTGTAGGATTCCTGCTGGGGGTATCTTTGAAAATAACTGAGCCTTGGGATCTTTTAGTCAGAGGCAGGACAGCTTTGGATCATATACATGCAATTAAAAGCAGAGGTTGAGGCAGAGGCAGAGGCAGAGGTGGAGGCAAAGGCAGAGGTGGAGGTATGAGCAGAAGCAGAAATGGGGAAGAGAGAACCAAGCCTAGACATGGACACAGACACGACCTTGGGTTACGTGTTCAGAGCAAGGGAATAATCGAGGTTTTTACCTTACATGTCCACTTTATCATGTCACAAAGATCATTCCTTGCACACCCCATAACCACCACAGTTTCCCACGTGTGCATTCAAAGTAACTGTACGTTAAGTGCCATGCATTTATTTTTATAAATAAAATTCTGAAAGGACCCCTGAGACTATTTAATGTCATTTTGAAAACATATAAAATAGAAACAAGGCCGGGCGGTGGTGGCGCACGCCTTTAATCCCAGCACTCGGGAGGCAGAGCCAGGCGAATCTCTGTGAGTTCGAGGCCAGCCTGGTCTACAAAGCGAGTTCCAGGAAAGGCGCAAAACTACACAGAGAAACCCTGTCTCAAAAAACCAAAAAAAAAAAAAAAATAGAAACAAGACTGAGCCACAGTCAGCAGCCCTAAAAAATAGGATCATAAAAATGTGCAAAAAAAAAAGAGAAATATTTGTATTAATATTTCCTTCCTATTCATTTTAGCTTTGTGCTTTCAGAAGCTTTGGGGAGTTGGCTGTCTATGCTAAACATAAATTTTCATATTTCCTATAGGAAAAGAACTACACTTGGCTAGCCACAGCAGACAGCACAAATTCCTTCAGGTCCTGCAAAACCAGATAGCATATGGGTTCTCAAGAGCTGCTTAATATCTGTCCTGCATTATAGGGTCCTGTGAATCTTCAAGGTTTATTTGATTTGCTTGAAAATGGGTAGAAAATAACCTGCCAATATCAAGAGCAAATACATAGAAGTCTTAGGTAATTATGATAGTGTAAAAAAAAAGATAATTTCCTTATTATTAAAGTGAGTTCATTACCAGCTGGGTAATAAGAAAGAAAAACTCAGCTCGTCTTTAAATTCTACTTTGAAATTTCTCACATAATAGCTGAAGCCCAATGTATTGTGTTTTAGTACTTGGGCTTGCTTTGAAAAATAAAAGATGTATGAATTTTAGATAATCAAATATGTCTTTGGGTAATTTCGGAGCGCTTTGTCTTGGCGCTGTAATTGTGCACCCTGTCATACAAATCAGCAAACCTGGAGCTTCATACGTGAAAGTTAAGAAAACGATAAAAGGGCAGAAATAACTCTTTTCTTCAAACACAACTGGAAATAAAACCATTTGCTGGTAATAGAAAATCTAAGTGATTTCCTAAATAACTCCACATTATTCACTTAAAAACATATGTAACTCCAAAAATGTGTCTTTTTCTGAACTCTGTTTGCTATTTTATGAAACTATTTCTATTTAGGAAAATGAATTTCTCAAGATACGGGGTTTGTTTATTTGTTGCTTGTTTGTGAAAGTACAAAGTGTTCCTTGAGCCACTTACTAGCTTTTAAAAACGCATTTCCATAATTTAGGTCAATAGTAAATAAACTTATACTTCAAAAGGTAGAAAGGTCACAGAAATTTCAAATGCATTATATTGAGCTAATGCTAAAACTTGTAAATTGAGCTCACAAAAATTTTCTAAAAATAGATTATTTTTGATATGATGCTGTAAAGACACCCAGAGTATGAAAAGCTGTGATTTTTAAATTTTATTATAGTTACTTATTTATTCTGTGTGGTGGCTATTGTGTTCCCCAAAATATTGTGCACCCTAATAAACTTATCTGGGGTCAGAGAACAGAATAGCCACTAGATATAGAGGCCAGAAAATGGTGGCACTCACACCTTTAATCCTAGCCTTCTGGAAGCAGAGATCCGCCTGGATCTCTGTGAGTTCAAGGCCACATTGGAAACAGCCAGGCATGGTGACTCACGCCTTTAATCTCAAGAAGTGAGCCTTTAATCCCAGGGAGTGAGGGCAGAAAGCAGAAAGGTATATAAGGCATGAAGACCAGGAACTAGGCTGGTTAAGCTTTGAGGCTTTTGAGCAACAGTTCAGCTGAGATTCATTTTGGATAAGGATTCAGAGGTTTCCAGTCTGAGGAAACAGGATCAGCTGAGGAACTGTTGAGGTGAGGTGGCTGTGGCTTGTTCTGCTTCTCTGATCTTCCAGCATTCACCACAATACCTGGCCTCAGGTTTGATTTAATTAATAAGTTCTTTAAGATGCATGCTACAATTCTGTGTTGATGTGTGTCTGTACGTGTGTGTTTGCATGGCATGACACACATATGGAGGTCAGAGGACAATCTGGGGGAGTCAGTTGTCATTAGATTTGGTGGCAAGTGCCTCTACCTACTGACCCATCCTACCAGATCTCTTCACATTTAAATTAAAAAAAAATTTTTTTTGAGTAGGATAATATTCCAAACCATGGCAACATTCCAATTATTTTCTGGGCAAAATTAGTGTTTTGACATGGAAAACAGTCCAAGCCTTTTTTCTGAGCACTGTGTAAATCCATGGGCTCACCTGATTAGAGCTTTTTCTCCAAAGTACTCCCCTTTCTGCAGGGTTTTAATCAACTGTGGCTGGTCATGGCCTTCTGTGCTCTGTGTGACTTTCACCTAAACAAAGTGAAACAATTTAAAAGAGAGGTCAGAGTAAATGGGGGATCTGAGCACACACCCATCAGATAAACTCTGCAGAACCATCTGAAAGAGGAAAAAGAGGAGGCTGCATCACTGTTACAGTCCTCATGCAGTTACCGTCCTTATACTGTTACAGTGGTCACACTGTTACAGTCCTTACACCTTTTCAGTCCTTATACTGCTACTGTAATCCACTGCAGCACTCTGCTCTTGTTAAGGCAGGCGTTAGACATCCCTGTGTAACAGGAGAATTCTCCATCCAAATCACCATTCAAAAATTAAATTTTGTTTTTCTTTTAAATTTTTATTTTGTGTTTTTTTTTTTTGAGACAGGGTTTCCTGGTGTGTGCCTAGATGTCCTGAAACTTGCTCTTTAGATCAGGCTAGGCCCAAACTCAGAGATCTGCCTGCTCCTGCCTCCTAAGTGCTGAGATCAAACACATGTGTTGTTGGCTGTTTTCTTTACTCTTTTGGGGCGTCCACCACCCAGCTCCCAAATAAATCACACACAGAGGCTTATTATTACTTATAAATATCTGGCCTTAGCTTGGCTTGTTGCTAGCCAGCTTTACTTAAATTATCCTGTTTATCTTTTGCCTCTGGGATTTTATCTTCCTCTTTTCCTGTATACATACCTTTCTTTGTTTCTTACTCCATGGATTGCTGTGTAGCTAGCTGGCTGGCCCCTGATGCCCTCCTCTCCTTGCTCTCTCATTCTTTCTCCTTCTCCCAGATTTCTCCTTCTATTAATTCTTTCTGCCTGCCAGCCCCGCCTATCCTTTCTCCAGCCTTGATATTGGCTGTTCAGTTCCTTATTAAACCATCAGGTGTTTTAGACAGGCACAGTAACACAGCTTCACAGAGTTAAACAAATGCAACATAAATAAAAATATAATAAATATTATCTTAAGATAATATTCCCGAACAGGGGTGCACCACCACATCTGGCTCCAAAGGTCAGTTTTTAAAATGTAAACCCAGTGATTCTTTTTGAGAGATCCTCAAAGCAGATAATCTGAGTCGTATAGGGACCTTTGTTGCTTCCAAAAGTCTAACCAAATTGATAACTTAATCAAGAATACATTTAAGTATCAATTTGAAGTCTCTCCATAGGTAGGCTATATCTTATAGACCTCTAAAACAATGCAAAATGGTGGCTGGCCATTTCAAAATAAAGCACAGGCAAGGAGAGTGAGGCCCAGAAACTGAAACATACAATATTCCCTATTTGAGCTAGACTTATTCTATTTAAATATGTTAATAACTGTTTCACAATGGCTAGAGTTTGTGATTGGTGTTTATGAATGTCACAATGAATAAATATTTTTAAATGATAACAATGCAATTTCTTTATTAGCCAGAATTCTTTCGAAGAATATACCTTTACTTGCTGAATTCATACTCCTAAACTGTGGGTCATATCTGTCATATAAAGACATTATTCCAGCCTTGTTCTTGGACCATTGGGCTGAATGACAATCACATACTCATTCCTAAAAAGGGCCTCTAGAAATAAACCAGCCATTGTGGACATCACACACAGTGAGGCTTCCATAGAAAATAGAGTAACCTGTGTGCAGTTACTGACAAGCTACTATGTCTGCTGTGGTCCATCACAAGTGCAAACCCAGGCAGCCTCATAGAGAACACCTGAGATTCTCATCACTCTTTCAGTCAGGGGGCTTCTTCCATGGCAATGCAGAACGCTGCTACATCCATGGCACACCAATCACAGCAGAAGTCTTTATGACTTAAGCTTTATTTAGCATTTACCTTTCCTTTTGCCAAAATGAAAAAGGTGCTTCCTTCCTCTCCTTCTCTGATGATGTAATCGCCTTTGTCATAGTATTCCTATAGGGATGAGAAATAAGCAGAACATCAGATCAAGTGGAGGTCTATGACTGAATAGAAAGAACTCCTTGTGTCTTTAAATGAGTGTGGATTGCCTGCAAGCTGTCTTGCTATTAATACTCTGGCAAAAGTAAGGAGAGTTAGTTGCTTTACTGATCAGCAAGAAGATGGGTGCTTGCTCTTATCTGTTCACTGAGAAACTTCACTCATTCAATATTCAATTTTAGTTAAGGAGGGCAGAGATATGATGAGAAGAGAGAGCAGGACAACGTCCAGGGATACAGTGTGATCTCACCTTTGGCTGAACTGCAATGTCTAGTAAATGTCTGAAGAGCGGGTCAAAGGTTCAGAAACCTTTTACACATATCAGAAACAAGTGCATCATTGAATGATAACTTGAAAATATTCCTAAAGGGTATAAGGAAGAGCATCCTTCACATCTAACTCTTTGAGGAGCAAACCTAGAAGGAGTCTGCATACAGAACAGGTAGCTCTGCCAGGGACATTATTTCTAAAGAACTCTCAACACAAACGGTCCCAGAGATATCAGAACATACATGTGCAAATTCTGGGTTTAGTGTTGATGTATCCTCATGGAACTGCAAGTGATCACTTTTTTGTATTAATTTTTCTATCTTTCCCACATAGCTGTGTGATTTGAGAATTCTTGAGCAGGGAAAAGTAATGTATCCACTCATCAGAGCACAGGAGCAGGCTGGTACCTTAGGACACCAAGACAGATATCACCCCATGTTGCCTTAATTTGATGTTGTCTCAAGTCAGAGAACTAAAATGGATTTCTTAATTATTTATACTAACAAAATGGGTTTGTTTAATTCTTTAAAACGGCAAAATTGACAACATAATTTCACTCATTTGTTTCTTTTAGACTAGAAAATAAAGTCTAAACTAAACTACTTTAGAATGTCTGCCTTTCAATATACTCCTGATCATTTAGGCAAAATGATCAAAGTACAATAGAATAAATATTTATGGACTGAATATTACTCCTTATATCAATGAATACAACTTTAATTTTTTATAGCAATGTATATACTTAGTAAGACATTTCAATGTCTCTTAGAAAGAACCATGAAACCAAAGGAACCAGATTCAAAGCTCAGCTCTACATGGAATTTCTTTTAAATGAATACACCAACTAAGAACCTTTTACCTTCAAAGCTAGAGAAAGTCATTAGTTTTCTGCAGATGCTAAAACAAACAAGCACAAACCTAGAGACTTTAGGCAGCACCTTTTGATTAGCGTCCTGCTTCTGTGAGTCAGAAAGCCCAAGGATAGTCAAGCAGCTAGGATTTCTCTACTTGAGGTCTTTCAAGTTTGAGTCTGAGGTGTTAGTAGGAACTGTATTCCATTCTGAAACCTCAAGGCAGGGATACCTGCTTTAAGTTCATTGTGATGGCTGACTGAATTCATTTGTGGGATGAGATGGCATTTCCTTCTTATCCATCAGTGGGGAGTCAGGTACCCCTGACATCTTAGAATCAGTCATGGCATGTAGGATTCCTATGCATGGAGTCTTGCTGACTTCCACTTCCAATACAAAGTAGAATGATTTTCTCCTTTCAAGGGCTTCTGTAAATACATCCAGCTCATCTAGACAGGTAGCGGTTGGGGCATGGGCATTTGGGGGTACAATTCTGCATATCCCCATAAGACAATGTTTTCTGAAATACTGGGCACACCTTAAACATAGTACATGTTTATTGAATAATTGATGCATGAAGGGAAAGGACAGTGGTATATGTTTCACTGTCACATCTCTGAACCTCAATTTCCTCTTCACCAAAGTAAGACTGTACATCAACTGCACCTAACAATCAATGTCTGTGGATGCAGCAGAAGTGTTCATGAAATGCGTGGTCCAACTTTTGGTACATGCCAGGCACCTGGTGACTGTTAATTCCTGTGAACAGACTGCAAACTAGTTCTCAGAGTCTTCCACAGGCATATGTGGCTACCCAAGGACGTGATACTTCTGCTGTTAATTTAAGCCATATAGCTGGTTTATGTTCTAAAGAACCAGGCAAAGGCAATTAGTCCCACTTCTGAGCCAGGCCCACAAACCGTTTCATGTGCGCATCTTTAATTGTACGGCCTAGAAGGACCTTGAAAACCACCTGCTAAATGGAAATGGCCAAGTAGCCATCCGTTTCTGTTCCTGGAAGACAGAGTAGACCTCACTGAGAACATGCCCTTTGGACTGCTCTGTGAACAAGAGACGAATTCCATTTTACACAATGAGGTTTTGCACTCACTTCCCTTAGCCCAGCTCTTCATTTTTTTTCTCACTTCCTATTTTTCAGAAGTCTTCACTATAGAGAAATTCTGTTTCACAGTGGCAATAACTGTGACCCTTAAGTATGACCATAACCTTACAACCCAAGATGTCTTCTTCCCTCTGTACCTAAGACACCAGACTCTCAGTAAAGCTGCAGTGTCCTATCAGATCACCTACGTCTGAGGATCTGTTCTCCACGTCTCTTACCCCCACTCCAATCTCAGTCTCCATCACCTACATGGAGCAGAAACGTCAAGAGAAGTTTCCGAAGGGCTATCAGACTGTTCTTCAACTATTACAAAACCCCTTATGTGTGCAGAGGTGTGGCTTTAATTCCTGCCAGCCAGCTAAGTTCAAAGGGGACAAGCTTGAAAGGAGACATTGAAAAAGAGCCTTATGATTTCTTAAAGGGCAGCTTCCCCAGTGGACCCAACCCAGGGATGCTTCTTTGTCACCCAAAACCATGGAAGGAAGGCAAATAATACCTCCCAGTGTGTCGACAGTAACTCATAGATGAGGAAAGGCTGTGGAAACAGGTCAGACCAAAAATATATAGTGGCGAGTACTGGCTATGATGCTAGGCTGCCCAGTATTTGCCAACTGGGGAATGCAGGCAGTCAGGCCAGGGCAGCCACCGCAACCAAAAAGAGAAGTGCAAACAGTGTGGGGACTGTCCTGTGGTTACATAGCAAAGGGGTCCCTTAGAAGACCAAGACGCCATGGGCTCTGTCCTACAGAGAGATGGTTCATTTTACATGTATACTCGGTATACCCATAACGGTGCACACACATAGATACTTATTTAAGATTGAAACAGACTTTGAAACCATGCCTACACTTCTACTTTGATTTTGCAAAATGGTTTCACTAAATTGGTTTCATGAACTAGTAATGATCTACTACCCATGGCCCGAAAAGGAATTTTTAAAGGAAGATGGCTACAAGTCTGGAAAAGATACAGCACATGTGAAAAATAAAAATAAGGAAATCAATTTCAGAAGAGAGTAAGATCAGAAGAAAACAGTGCAAATGGACAGCAGCCCCTAAAGACATTATTTCTCACTGTTAGGAGACATCCCTTTTGTGCTGGTGAAGCAAAAGGCAATAAACTGAGTTCTATACAGAAAACATAAGAACAGGGAAGAAACGCCAGAGTAAAAATCAAAGATAATCCCAGACCTCCTCACAATCTAGAAATTGCGCTACAAATTTTCATTGCAAAAAGGTATTGATGACTGAAAGATGTAACATATACATGCACACACATCCACATAAGCACACATGTATAACTCATTCTGTGACCATGAGTCCCAACTTATTGTTTAAAAAACCTGTTTATAGAGCTGGGGAGATAATTCAGTCAGCAAAGTGACTTTTTTACAGGCAGGAGTCCCTGAGTTTGAGCTCCAGCATCCATATTTTTCAAAGCTGGCTATGACAGCATGTACTTGTAACTCCAGCACTAGGGACGAAAAGACAAGTGGATTCCCAGGGCTCACTGGCCAGCCAGCTTAATCTAATCAAGTAAGTTCTGGCCAATGTGAGACCCTGTTCAAAAGAAAAAGGGGATGATGCCTGAGGGATGACACCCACGATTGTCCTCTGTCCCTTTATACATGCACACATACATGCACACATACCCACACACTCACCTGAACTACATATAACATGCATAGAGAGACTAGGTTTTGAAAAACAAGATTTAAAATGGCTATCTCTGGAAAGAAGAGGCAGAGCGTGGCACATTCTACAAAACAGGCTTTCAATCCCTTTTCACCCCCCACTCCCAGTGCTTCTCAAACTGAATTGAGCTTAAGGATCCCACTGGTGGAATTTTAGAACTGTGGCACTGGGATTCTCTACCAGTTTCTGATTCAGTGAGCACAGGACAGTACCCAGGAATCTGCCTTTCTGTTGGCACCCCGGACCAGAAAAAGGAGAAAGACATTCACACTAGTGTGCCTCGCACAGCCCTGCCACGACTGGAGCTCTGTGAAAGGTGCAGAGGTGGACAGATAGCAGGGCTGCAGTGCTGAGAGCCACTGGATCAGGTTCCAGAGCTCTGCCCCACCCAGGCAACCCCCTGCTTAATCTCTGAGTTAACTCAGGAGAACACACATTAACACACATTTTCACTCTTGCCTGCATGGAAGCAGACACTCTTCCGTCACCTGTCTGCTTGCTTCCTGATCACCCGGGGACAGGAGCCACATTAGAATGTCCATCATCCACTGTTGCCACCACTCCAAACCTACACCCTGCTTTATGGCTGTCATTAGCTGAGTCCTAAAGCCTAGCAGTGACTGTGTGTGTGCTGTTATCCCGACTCATGCTCTGGGCAGAACATGAGCAGGGGCTTCCAGAAGACGGCTGCCTTGCAAATGGAATTCTCTGGGGGGACTTGTGCTCAAGAAAGCTGATGGAAAACTAAACTATCAGAGCCAAATATTTGGTGTAGGAATTCAGCATTCTGTGTCTTAAACACATAGGATCTGAATGAAAAAGGAGGACACGACTGCTCATGGTTGAGGTTGAGAAGGGTTTTACTGTAGATGTGAGGGAGAATACAGCCAGAGGTTCTGGAAGAGTCCAGAGCAGGGAGAGAAAGAAGCACACCAAACATGTCCAGCAGACTGAGCAGGCCCATGGGGGGCGGGGCACTGGGAGAGTTAGAGGAAGAGAAGAGAGAGGGGCAAGAGAGGGGACCAGGAGCCAAGAGCAGGGGAGAAAGGGAGAAAAGAAACAGAATAAGGACCAAGAGAGCCAGTTGCTGAAATGCCAGGGTTATACAGGAATGAGAAGCCGGGCTACAGAGTTTTAGTGTAGGGAGCTGGGTGAGAAGAGCAGAGAGGAGCCACAGATACTGAGTGAGCCCACTGGCCGGTGTGCTTTGGGATGCTAATAGGCAGCATAGTTCATGGTTTGTCCTGAGTTTCTTTGGAACTTGACAGGATCCACTGCTTGGTGTGTGTGGAGGGGTGAAGGGGGGGAGGGGACACAGATAGGATGACTGGGACCCTTCTCTTCACCTTTCTCCCCATACACAAAAGAAAAAAGGCTTCCCCACCAAGCTCTAAGCAGCATTTCAGACACTTTCTGTTTTCTCAAAGACATGTGTGGGTCTCAGGACACATGCTCTGAGAACTCAGTAGGTACTCTGTCATACCCCCCTGCTCCGGGGGCTGACTGTGGTCAGGACCCTGTTGATGAGTCAGGAGTTGAGCTTTGCTGGTAAATTATGTGCTTTTCTTAGAACTAAACAGATCCCATTACTCCGTTGCTAATCACTTCCGCATCCGAGAATTTTCACACATTACAGAGACACATTTGTTTGTCAGGTAGAATAAAGAGCCCTTTATAAATAGTGCTGCTGTCTGCAGATGCTGAAATGTAACCAGGCTTTCCCAGGGTGTTTTAAAAGACGACGCTTACAAACTTGAATTGTGTGCTAATTATTAATTCGAGACAGCCATCTATGTATCCTGTAGCTGTTGCTTATGGCCACTATAAATATGTCTAACTGACCATTTATTTTTAATGACATCAAGTTCTAATATTTGCTATCAGCATGGGATTCCTCTCTCATGAATCCCTTCTATTAGTAGCATATTAAAAACAGATTTCTTTGGTTAACAACAAAAAAAATATGTATATTATAGTGCCTTTCTGGCCTGAAAAGAAAAACACCCTGAGAAATTGGGATGAATTATTAATTTGTAACATCTGTGATTGGTTAATGTTACAGTGAGAAAATCCCAAAGGGATACAAACTACACAGGCTTGTTGAAGCTGACTTTATATCTGAAACCCCAGGGGACAGGAGGCAAGGCATGGTGTCCCCATAGCTTGTCCTTGATAAACTATTGGATGTTCCATGACTACATGTTTAAACATTACTGATGTCACTTAGGTTTAGGATAAAATGGTCACCGCTTCCTTCTCAGCAAATAGGAGTTTGCATTGTTTGTTATGATTGACAGGGGCATGAGCCTATCAGCAAACAGACCGGCAGAGCTTTTCACTTTGTTCCTACTGAAAGCAGCTCTGTACAAGCGTCACATCCAGCTAGATATTGCCACCAGTCCCTACCTCCTCTTTATTTCAGAAAAGTCGTTTTGGTTTCAATGAAATGGACCCCCAAGAAAGGGGGAGGGGCCATTTGCTTTGAATTGTAATCTCTGAAATCTGAAGAGGTTTTCATAAACTGGTATCATTAAAAACCAAGGGACACTTATAAAAGCATATTCAAGGATTGACAAGTCTTAGACTAAAACCAGCCATCTGTGGATGCCAGGAATAAGCTTTTGAACACTTTCCAATCTGCCATTTGCCTCTAGATATTGAAATAGGTAAGAGTGCAATCTCTTCAAAAGTGTTTCCATGGCCCAGAATGCTGAGTATAGCATGCTGCATGGCCTGGCTGCAGACACCTCCCCCACAGCCCCAGCATGCCCTTTTTGTACCCTGTTTCCTAATTATGCCTCACCGATTCCTTTATATTATGAAAACTCTGCAAGGGATTGTGATGTTAATTGGAGAAAATCAAATGCCTCTTGAGTAAGGCAGATTAGTTGTATAAAATGTACTAAAAAGATTAAAATATGTAAATCAAATTTCACTTTACACATGCAAATCCAATTTCTTTTTGCAAGTTCCAAGGCTATCTAGCCCTTGCTGGTCCCTTAATTCAGTGTGAGTTGGCCTAAGGTTTCTCACAATCTAAAACAGCTCCTGGTCTCTGTAGTTTAGTGTTTCACAATCTTTTCCTCTTTTTTCATTTACAGTACTAACAGTATGACTAGATTCTAAAATCTTCTAATGATATTTATTTTTTACTTTAAAATTTCTTACCACTTCCAAACAGTCAATGATCTTGGTTAATTTATCTTCAGGTAAGTTCTTCAGCAAGGAAACACTTCAAAATTAAAAAGAAATCTTAAATTAATAATCTTTTTTTTTAATTAAGAATTTTTTTGAGATACATTCTCACTATGTAGTCCAGGCTACTCCTGAACTCACGATCCTCCTGCCTCAGCCTTATAAGCACTGGGATTACAGACATGTAACACTATACCCAGCTTTTACTTAACTATGTCTTGGGGAAAAAAACATTATTTCATACAGACACTAAATTTTTACATTCACTTACTATTATAATGCAATGCACTTCAGTTTTTCCAAAGCATTTAAATACTGAAAACACATAAATAACAGAATTTCTTGACAACTGGAAAATGTTCATATGTACTACATACTATTCCAGGCATTTGTCATAGGTGTAAAAATGAAGGTACCAAGATCCTCCAAAAGGGAGAGTCACATCCTGTCTACTGGAGAGGGAACCAATGCACATCTTGGTTGGTTTTCTAAGTGACTCACATTTGGAAAAGTGTTTTCTCCACTTCCCCCTGTCTCTTAGAGTCTCTTAGAGCTCTATTCAAGGTGAAGGGTTAGATTTTCATCCAAATCCTTGTAAAATTAAGTAAAGACTGAACCTATGGGGACGTGGAAACTACCAGTGACATACCCTTTGATTATTAATCTTACTGTTCTGTCTTTTTAAGTCAATGTTTCTAGAGGAACAGGAACATTTGTTCTGAGAGTGAAATAGAATACTAAAACCCATTATTTTAAAAAATCAGAAATTTCCCTCAGTATGATTAACAAATCAATATGACTAAACTGTTTCATTAAAGCAATTTCTTTCTATTTTATACATTTTTGAGGCTATCGATATAATTTCTATAAAGAACTATTTCTTTTTTTTTTTTTTTTTTACCATCTATCATTTGACATGCTTACAGGAAAAATTATGCTATTCCCAAAATGCATGAGTAGATCTTGTGAAGGCAGGGAGCTCTAGGCAGACTCTTGCACACACAAAGCAGGCAGCATTAGGCTAGAAGATGTCTGGAAGAATGCCTGCACTGGTGGATTGAATTTCAAAACACCAAAATGAGCCCCAGCTGGAGAACAGATGAATGCACGGTGACAGGTAAAGAGCTAATGGGTTGCAAAAACACCACCATTCTTACCAAGTTCAAAATGGGTTAAATCAAGCCATAAGCAAAATTACAACGAATACCAAGGGGCCAATTAACCACTAAACTTCCAAAAGCAGCCTATACCTGAAAGGAGGAGGGGCAGACGTCTGTGATGATGTCAGAGCCCACAGGCACTTTGGGGCCATCCCTAACTTTATGGGCACTTTTTAGTATTATTTGCTCATTTAAATTTATTATAACTGAAATAGGTAAATTGTATGTCTTTATAGGGTACTTTCCCATGTTCCTATGCATGTATATATTTTGCAATGTTTAAATGTGAGTAAACACATATTTCTCCAAAAGTTTATCATTTTCTTAAGGTTAAAAACATTCAGAACTCTTCTCCTAAGCTTTTAAGAATATACATTACGTTGTTATGCATAATCACCTTATGGTGCAATATCACAACTTCTTACTCCTGTTCACTTCTAATTTAGAACCCACTGGTCAACCGTTTTTCATCCCTCTTCCCCCTTACTGTTCTAAGCATCTGGGAAGCACCATTCTGCTGTCAAGTTCTATGCAGTGAACCTTCCCAGAGTCTACATATGAGTGAGACTGTGCCGTATTTATCTGTCTATGCCTACCCTGTCTCACTAACACTACGGGCTCCTCTTTGAGTCACGTCATCCCAAATAACAAGTTTTAATCTTTTTATGTTTAAATATTCCATTATACATGAACTACATTTTCCTCATCCATTCATGGGCTGGTGGTCAATTAGATGGTATCCATTTCCTGGCTATTCTGGATGGTGCTGCAAAGAACATGGAGACACAGATGTCTCCTCTAACATATGGATCTCATTTCCTTTGAATGCATTCCTAGTAAAGGGGTTGTTAGCATTATGAGGTTTTGTGATTTACATACATACTACAAGCCTTGTATTTTACATGCCATATTTAAAAATTGTACATATAAAAAAGAGTTTAGTATATATGATGAGACAAAGAAAACCGCATTTCTCTAGAGTGGCACCTCCCTGTTGAGACAGCAAAGGCAACTAGAACTCAATTTCCACATGCTTATGAAAGTTTTCCTTCTGGTCCAAACTGGGATCTATGAACAGAAAGCCTGTCACCATTGGGATTGGTAGGTAAACATACGAGGAAAAATCTAGTTCATCTCTCCTCTAGGGGAACAGAGGTCAGGTTGATCTTGTTCACCACTGAATCTACCATCTTTGATGTCTACAAGTATTTGTTGAATGAATGAATAATGAATGAACAAATGAACAAATGAATGAAATAACAAGAAGGAAGATGGAAGAAAGGAATATCTACTAGTAGGTTCTTTGGTCTCCTTCAACTTAGGCAAAGCTCCAAGGGGATTGTTGCTCTACAGTGATTCAGATTTTGTCTCAGATAATCAACTACATCCTGTAGCCACTGGTTTATTTGTGTATCCCTTTTTTTTTACCCCATGCATAAGTGGGCCTTATTTACTTCAAATGCTGACCTGTGACATTCAGCTGTAGAACTTTAAGATCACCTATATTTAGGTAGATCCCACCACGTGTCAGCTAAGGTACACAATACCTGGAGATAAGACACCTGCTTGTCATTACTGCAACTCTTTGTCAGGAGTCACTGTTGTCTCTAGGAGGGTGTGGCAGAGAGGTGCTCTAGAAGAACATGCATGCTGGCTATGTTCTGCTGATTAACTGTGTGCTCCTGTGGTACTTCTGAGCCCCTACTAAACATTAAGGCATATTCAGACCTAACAGAACTGGCCTTCCAAGCTGGCTATGGAAGATCAAATTACTAGACTATACTTGGGAAAAACTTGAAATTTACTTTTGAAAGTCACATGATTCATAATTATCATTACTCTTATCCTAAGTACATTTCATCACATGATGTGTTCCAAATTCAGAGGCTATCAAAACTCTCACACATGATATAAAACTAGTGTATATGAAGAATATACACTCTCAAAAAGAGTTCTCTCTTCCAGCTCACTTTTAAAGTTACACAGACATTTGGTTCCCTATAAATGGACTCACTCATGATGCCAAGGTACAGAATGTTTTACAAAATGATCTGTCCTTGTACCCATGTATAGTATCCTTAATATTCCCATTGGCCTGATGAGATGGCTTGGGGTATAAAGGGGCTTGAGCCAGGCCTGGTCACCTGGGTTTGATCCCATGGAAGTACATGATAGAAGGAAAGAATCGACTCTTGGAAGTTGTCCTCTGACTTGCACACGTGTGATGTGGCACACCTGTCAGTGTGTGTGCGTGCCCACACCCGCACATACACACACACATAAATTAATTAATTAATTAATAATAAAAACGTAATAATAATAACTAAAATTAATATTAGAAGAATTAGCCTTTTGCTGTACTCTCTCAGATCATAAATGTTTTTCAAAGCCCGGTAAGCAAACTCAGGTGAATTTTTCAGGTATTTTTGCATATTTTTATGCTATGGCTCCTTCAATACAGAAGTAAAAGGAATAGCAGGAAAATAACTCAGCACATAAGCTAATAGGAAGCAAATATAATTTTGGGTATCTGTTGCCATTTACTGTAAGGGAATTCTTTTGCTCCTTGCTTTAATAATATAGAAACTGCTTGAATTGGAGGAAACTGTTAGGGAAATCAATACTCTGGCAAAAATCAACCTGTCCACACAATGGCTGCACTTCCCCCACATGGTTACTCTTACCTTCTGAGGAAGTTTCTGTACTCCTCATCCCTGGCTTGAGCCGTTCTCCTCATAATGTTCTGGAAAACCTCTCTGTCGAGTGCCCAAGTTTTAACATTGGTAATAGCTTGAGAAAACAATACAACAGTGTTTAGCATCAGAAAAAGGAAACACTCCAAAATGTCAGCCAGTGACTATATGTTTATTGGAAATGTATTATTTAAACATGCAAGTGAAAGGAAATAATGAAAGATTGGGTAATTTTATGCCACTTTGGCTTTGAAATCTACCGGGACTTGGAAGAGGGTAGCAGACCATTTCTTTTCTGATTATGTTTTGGGTAGGATGATACTTAAATGGTCTGCAAATTCCAGTTATACACCACACCCACAGGGTGTGTTCCTGTACCTGATCCAATCACTAAAGAGTTCATAAGCAGGTAACTAGAAGTTAAAAGTGTTGTGTGCACAAGGGTGTGAATGTGCACCTTTTGAAGATGTTTAGACACTGCTGCCTAAGAGTCAATCCCCAGGCTAGGGAAAGTTCTTCTTAACTTGAATTATTCAGATAAAAACTCACATACACATCTTTTTACTGCAATTGTGTTTTTATGAACAAGAGCATATGGGGCAAAGTGCCATAAGCTTGGCTTAGGAGACAACCTTCTTCAATGCAGTGGTGATTCCAACCAGCTTTTCTCTGCTTACCTTTCACAGAGGCAGTCCGTGTACAGTTGTACAAAATTGCCAGTTCCCCAAATGTGGTCCACATTGGGATGGACGACAGCAACTTCTCTCCTTGGAATACCTCTATTCTACCCTCTATCAAGTAGAATTTAAGAAAAACACAAATCATCAAAATCTGTCTTGGTTCCACAGAGAAAAAAAAAACAGAAATCATACAACATTTAGTTAAGCTACTTAGGAATCTGATTATATCAGAGTGGTTAAAAGATCCAGCCAGAAACCAAACCTGCCATTTACTCACATTGAGCAGTTGCCCATCAAGGATGGTGGGGAGAATCACATGTATGTCATGCACTTATCAGGAGAATTAAATGTTAATACATGTAGGGAACTTAAAACAATAGATAGCACAGGCTAACTGTTATGTAAATACTAACAACATTCATTCTGCCCTATGAAAAGTATAACCATTTCTCCCTTACTAGGAACCCAACAACCAGTGTGTCCTGAAAACACTGCACAGCTGTTGCCATGAGGGAAGGAAAACTTATCAGAGCCATGATGCCCTGGCTGTTGGGTCAAGTTACCTAGTTCTCCACCTGGGTTGCAATCGTTGACGGTATAACTTGGGCTAAGTTACTTCATGGCTGCTGAACCTCCCATTCCAGCCCAAGTCTATACCTACACAAAGCTGAGGCAAAGAAAACAGAGCACTGAGCAAGCTTCCCACAGTTGCTTTGCCCTGGAAACCCTCATTTTTTTCCTCTTCAAATTAAATTTTGTCAAAAAAAAACCATAAGCAAAAAATCTACATTTTTGAAGGAAGAAAAATGGGGAAGCAATGTCAGCCTTTCTTTCTCCTGCTACCAAATAGCTTGGGTCACTGTGTCATCCACTCAATTCAACAAACCTGATATGAGAATTGACATTGTTCCAGGAACCATTACAAGTGCCGGACAAGAGAAACAAAGATGTTTGCTAGGTTAAAACTACATTCTAGCAAGGAAAAAAAAAACTTTTCTTTTGGTTCTAAATTCCACAGATTAGATATGCAGTTTAATAATTTCTTATTACAGCTAATTCTAACTCCATTGAAACCACTTAGTGGTGCTCTCCAGTTGATATCCTGAATCTTAGTGCTTGTCAAGGTTCTTTTCTTAATTGGTTATGGCTCATGGGATTTGAATAATACCAAAGAATTATATGGAATATCAAGAGTTCAAACTAACTATGCTGTACTATTTGATATTCATGCTATATTTTATAAAGGAGAGAACTTTAATTATCAAATTAATTTGCTCGGGCAGATAATTAAGTCAGGCAATTCAGTCCTTAGATGCCACAATAATTAATTCAAATAATTTTCACTTCTGTGTGGGCTGTATGCCTGGTCTCAATGGCTGCAGTAATGCCTCTCTCCAAGCCTTTCATCAGAATTACTGGCAAGGAACAAGATGGGCTGGCATGAGATTCTTGTCCTCTCTTAGCAGGTTCCATAAATATTTGTTGACTTAATGACCTATCTTCTCCTGCCAGAATGCTCTTGTGTTGCTAAAACAGATGGGAAACAGCCAAGAAAAGGGTTGTAAGAAGAAAGTATTACTGTGGGTCATCTATCCTGTAAAAATCGAAGGCTGTCTAAATTAAGACTATAATTCACTACAAGAGTAGAATAATTGCTCAGGAAGGGCAGACTCATTTTGAAGTTGCCTTTAAAGATTATCTGACAAATAAAACAAATAATTACAAAAACTGATAGGCTTCTAGAATCAAAATACAAAGGAACAATCCTTGGCATATTACAAACAGGACAATACAAGTCCATTAACTTGCTTAGATAGGCAACTTTTAAGGCCATGAGAAGCAGAAAAAGCAATGTTGCCTGATTGCTTAGATGATCAGGAACCCACTGCTAGGTAGACATTCACATCATCAACTAAGCTGCCACACCACCTAGGTAAGGAAGTGCAATTTTTGTCCCTAAGACTCAAAAAGTTGAGGCAACTCAGAATTTTACATGAAATTCAATGACCTCAACCCCTAACCAAGTAATTTCTTGCTTCTTTATATTTAAAAATTAGCAACCATTTAAAAATCCATAGGTAGGTCCGCTACTATCTCCCAGGCACGAGTGTTCAATTGATCACAGAGAATGGGAACTAAATGGCTTTAAAAACACCAGTTTAATTAGTATGGCTTTTGATTTGATTTGTTAGAAAGAAACCTAACTTATCCTTTGAAATCATTGGCCTACAATCAATGTGATTTTCAAAGCTATGAAAACAAACTCTCCTCGGACCATTGTCAGAAGTGTTGACATAAGCACCCACAGTTGGAAGGAAACTTTTCAGTAACTCAAAGTATGGAGCTTTGGGTCTGTCTGCTTTACACTTACCACTAACAGGCACTGAGACCTTGGCTATGTTATTTAACCTCTAGGGGGATTGTCTCCACTGATAACATTGAGAGACACTGTGCTTGTTCTTAGAGGATAGGTAAGAAATGAAATGAGAGCTCTCTATCAAGTGTTAAATGGGATATGAGATACATACAACATCCTAGATAAACATCAGTCACTGTCATAATCACATCGCCAATATCCTCATCCCATGAAGTCCATCTGTTTATTGTCTACAAATGAAGCAACTTGGTTTTGGTTTTATAATGTTTCAAAAATGCCAAAATAGAACATTGATGCCAAAATACTCAATAAAATATTGGCAGACAAATTCTAAGAACACATCAAGAAGATTATCCACCATGGTCAAGTGGGCTTCATCCCAGAGATGCAGGGAGGGTTCAACATATGGGAATCTGTCAATGTAATCCACCATATAAACAAATTGAATGGAAAAAAAAGAACATGATCATCTCATTAGATATTGAAAAAGCCTTTGACAAAATCCAATACCCCTTCATGAAAAAGGTTTTGGAGAAATCAGGGATACAAGGAACATACCTAAATATAATAAAGGCAATTTACAGTAAGTCAACAGGCAACATCAAATTTAATGGTAAGAAACTCAATGTGATTCCACTAAAATCAGAAACAAGACAAGGCTGTCCACTCTCTCCATATCTATTCAATATAGAAATTGAAGTCCTAGCTAGAGAAATAAGACAACAAAAGGAGATAAATGGGATACAAATTAGAAAGGAAGAAGTCAAAGTACTGTTATCTGCAGATGACATTATAGTATACATAAGTGACCCCAAAAATTTCACCAGGGAACTCCTACACCTGATAAACACCTTTATTGAAGTGGCTGGATACAAGACAGTAACCCTCTTATATGACAATGATAAAACAGCTAAGAAAGAAATCACGGAAACAACAACCTTCACAATAGCCACAAACAATATAAAACATCTTGGGATAATCCTAACCAAACAAGTAAAAGACCCATATGACAAGAACTTCAAGTCTTTGAAGAAAGAAATTAGAGAAAATATCAGAAAATAGAAAGATCTTCCATGCTCATGGATCAGATTAACATAGTGAAAATGGCCATCCTACCAAAAGCAATTTACAGATTCAATTCAATCACCATCACAATTCCAATACAATTCTTTACAGACCTTTAAATAACAATACTCAACTTCATATAGAAAAACAAAAAACCAGGATAGCTAAAATAATCCTGTACAATAACTGCTGGAGGTATCGCCATCCCTGATCTCAAGCTCTACTACAAAGCTTATCTAC
This sequence comes from Peromyscus californicus insignis, assembly GCF_007827085.1. Classification (NCBI taxonomy): domain Eukaryota; kingdom Metazoa; phylum Chordata; class Mammalia; order Rodentia; family Cricetidae; genus Peromyscus; species Peromyscus californicus. The sequence continues at coordinate 89,314,539 of NW_026294424.1, forward strand.
AGTAATAAAATAGTATGGTATTTGCATAAAAACAGACACATTGATCAATGGAATCAAACTAAAGACTGAAACATAAATCCATACACCTATGGACACGTGAGTTTTGACAAGGAAGCCAAAATCATATAATGAAAAAAAGAAAGCATCAACAAATGGTGCTGGCATAACTGGCTGTTCGCATGCAGAAGAATGTAAATAGATCCATATCTATCACCCTGCACAAAACTCAAGGCCAAGTGGATCACAGACCTCAACATATATCCAGTTACACTGAACCTGATAGAAGAGAAAGTGAGGAACAGCCTTGAACGTATTGGCACTGGAGACAACTTCCTGAATAGAACACCAGTAGCAGACACTATGATCGACAATTAATAAATGGGACCTCATGAAACTGAAAAGCTTCTGTAAGGCAAAGGACACTGTCAATAGGACACAACAGCAGTATACAGAATGGGAAAAGATTTTCACCAACCCTGAATCTGACAGAGGTCTGACCTCCAAAATATATAAAGAACTCAAGAAATTAGACATCAAAAAAGTAAATAATCCAATTTAAAAATGGGGTACAGACCTAAATAGAGAATTCCTAACAGAAGAATTCCAAATGGCATAGAAACACATAAAGAAATTTTCATCATCCTTAGCCATCAGGGGAATTCAAATCAAAATTACTCTGAGATTATATCTTATACCTGTCAGAATGTCTGAGATAAAAACACAAATGTCAGCTTATGCTGAAGAGGATATGAAGCAAGGGTAACACTCCTCCATTGCTGATTGGAGTGCAAACTTGTACAACCACTTTGGAAATTAATATGGCAGTTTCCCAGAAAACTAGGAATCAACCTATCACAAAACCCAGCAATACCACTCTTGGGCATATACCCAAAGGATGCTCAATAATACCACAAGGACACTCCCCCAACTATGTTCATAACAGCTTTATCAGTAATAGTCAGAACCTGGAAATAACTTAGACATCCTTCAACTGAAGAATGGATAAAGAAAATGTGGTACATTTACACAATGGAGTAATATTCAGTTGTTAAAAACAATGACCTCAGAAAATTTGAAGGTAAATGGATAGAACTAGAAAAAAATCATTCCAAGTGAGACAACCAAGACCCAGAAAGACAAACATGGTACGTACTCACTTATAAGTAGATATTAGCCGTAAAGTAGAGGATAACCTTACTACAATCCACAGACCCAGAGAGGCTAGGTAACAAAGAGGGCCCAAGGGAGGACACATGGATCTCTCCCTGGAAAGGGGAAGTAGAAGAGATCGCCTGGGTGGAGTGGGGGCAGATGGGGATGGGACTTGAAGAACTGATTTGGGGGGTGGAGGGAGAGAATACTGAAAGAGATGGATGGAAAGAGGAGTAGGGTTCAGGGTCAGGTAGAAACCTGGTGCAAGGGAAACTCCCAGGATCTACAAGCATGACCCCAGCTAAGACTCCTAGCAATAGTGAATATATCGTCTGAACTGGCCATCTCCTGTGATCAGATTGGTGACTACCCCAATCATCAGAGAGCCTTCATCCAGTAACTGCTGGAAACTGATGCAAAGACTGACAGCCAAACATTAGACTGAGTCTAGGGAATCCTCCTGAAGAGAGGGAGGAAGGACTGCAGGAGCCAGAGGAGTCAAGGAAAACCCAGAGAAACAACTAACCTAGCTCATAGGCACTCACAGAGTCTGAACCAACAACCAGGGAGCCTGCTTGGGAAAGACCTAAGCCCTCTACATGTGTTGTGACAGTTGTGTACCTTGGTCTATTTGTGAGACTCCTGGCAATGAGAGTAGAAGCTGTCCCTAATGCTTTGGCTGGCTCTTTGAAACCTAGTCCCCATACTGGAATACCTTGCCCAGCCTCAGTACAAGGGGAGGTGCTCAGTCTTATCAAATCTTGTTATGCTGCCATGCTTTGTTGATACCCTTGGGAGGCCTGCACCTTTCTGAACAGAAACAGGAGTGGATGCGTGGGGAGTGGAGGGAGGAGAGGAAGGAGGGGAAACTGCAGTTAGGATGTAAAATAATGAATAAATTAAATTTTTTAAAAGGCCCAAATCAGCAAAAACTCTTCATATGAGAACTCAAAAAAGAAAAAGTGCAAAACTCACCTGCCAGCACAAAGATATGGTTGCCCGGCTCTCCTTGCTTAATGATGTAACTGCCCTGTGGATAGTTTCTCCCGTACATGCATTCCACCATGTCTTTGATCTGCTGGGGGTCCAATCTCTTCAGAAACTGGTTCTTATTGAGGGCATCTGTGATGAGCTTTTTCTCACTGTCGTGCAATGACAGAAAATAAATGGTCATTACAACTAATGAAAAGTATGAATGGTTCATTTCATTCTGGGTTTTGATATTATGATCTACAAGCTTATAATTTTTTTTTGCAGAGACATATTTGTTTCCTGGTCTCATCAAAAACTATACCTAAGAATTACCATCTATTATGTGTCAAACCCTTAAAATATCTTGAATATCTTTCTGGTAGTTAGTATGATATCAATTTAATTATCATTTATAATCCCATCTCTCAATGGAAAATTCCCATGCCATGCAGTTGTCATATGGAAAACAGGAAGAAGTTGCATTTGTGAGATTAGAAAGCGGTAGCCCTTCATTGATGCACATATGCATCCCTTCACTGATGCACTTATGCATCCCTTCATTAATGTACTTATGCATCCCTTCATTGATGCACACATGCATGTACAGTACCAGTGATAGTGTTCTTTTATACCTTATTTAATCCTATATCCTATAAAATAATTACTATTCCCATGTTTTATGAAGAAGAAGAATGAGAGGTAGGAAGAAATTTATTCCTCATAGACTTCAAATCCGAGTCTGTGAATCTGCCATCTGTGACACTTCCTTCCATCCCACTACCTCTTCCAAGGGCAAAGGCAGACCCCTTCGTTTGATTGACATGGGGTGGGGTGAAAGTCTAGGTTTGCTTGGGAGATTTTTCTAGGCATGTCTAGCCTAGACAGAAACTTCGTTTCCAGTGCCACACTCTTATTCACTGCTCAAATTAAAGTCTTACTTATTGACAATCCTAGAATCCTCTGCCTTCTGTTGGAAAAGAAGCAGCTCAAAATAGTTACTCAATTGCCATGTGTTTCAAATGATTTAATTAACATACTCCATCGAAGATGATATGAAGTATTGAGCTAGAGGAAAAGACGCTCCATGAGCTGTCAGAATTTTTACATAATCCCTTTACTGCCAGTATGATTTTTAATGGCTTTTTTTCCCTGCATCGTTCATTCAAATGCCCTTTAACAGTAGTTTGTTTTGGTTTTGTTTTTCTACTTGGAAACTAGTAACCTTTTCCTATACAAATGGTTTTCAAACACAAGCTACGACTTCCTGAAATTAGTAACTTCCCCCATGACCTCATCAAATCAGTCCATAGGGAGAAAACAGATGAGCTCCTCTGTAGGAACCCCTCCCTTCTTAGAGAATCTCCCCCTCCTCAGAGCCATCCAGACTGAGTCATCATCTTAAGAACTCCCTCTCCTTTCATCTAAACCATCACAGAATCTTGTCAGTTCTATTTTCAATATAAAAATAGCTTGCATTTGTCACAGATAGAAGTATCATGCAGCTAGAATAAAGTCTACACTCAAGTAGACTCTGGCCCAGATCCAAACACTGTACATCTCAGTGAGCTTATCTACAGTTAGAAGGACCGTTCTGAAGCCCTGGATCTTCACTCAGGGTTTCGTGCCTTTAATATCAATTACATTTTCATGCATTTATCTACCATGAAAAACCATGCTAGCATTGAAACTAGAAAAACAATTAGCTTTGTAGCCTTTATCTGCATTCCCTTCTTCCATCGCCTAATGCAATCTTTCTGGTTCTTCCTAAGTGCTTCACTGTAGGCACACATAGTTCATTTACATACATACATGCATACATGATAGGCTGATCCATGAATGAGGGAGAATGTCAAAGTTCTTTTTCTTTAGGGGTTGGGTGACTTTGCCTAATATTATAGTTCACACCTTTGCGTTTCCTGCAAAGTTTGTGATTTCATTTTTCCTTAAAGCTGAAGAATATTCTACTATATACAATTATTATATATTTTAATATAATTCTCATTATCCATTCATCTGTTGATGGGCATCTAGATATGTTGGTTCTCTTACAAAAGATCCACTGTTGTCCTTTTTATTTTCAATTGGCAATGATGTCACCACAGTCTAAGAACAAATTACAGCTCTGGACAAAGTTAAAAGTGTCTCTTCTGAGATTTCAGCTTCTTGGGACCTGTCCTTGAAGCTCATCCTGTACTACATTATGAAACTAATCTCGCTAGGAAAGAAAATGATTGAATGTTTCAGTCTGGTCCAAACTCTCCTTTATCCATTAATAGAAAAATTGTCTCAGCTGATATATACTGACAGCATACTTTTGCTAGGCATCCTTTTTGGCTCAAGTACTAGACATGAACAATATCCAAAAGACTTGAGCATCAGTGGACTTTCAGTGCTTGTGTAGTATTCCCATTATTGCTTCCTCAGTGCCCCCATACCCCAGTTTCCCAACACATATTTTTAGAAACAACACACATAAAAGTGCCCTGAGTTTAAGAAAATTTGGAAGTTCACAAACCAAAACTTAAAAGTTCACAAAAGTCTAGTGGTAAACCAATTAGGTTTAAGTCAGTATTTCAAAAAAACTTTTTAATTCATTTATCTGTAGTGACTTCTGCTTACAAAACCTATAGAAGTGCTGTGAAATACCCTTTGTCTATAGAGGAAATCAATATTCTACAATATACTATTCACCGTTTTTTACAACATAGGTCTTTTCTTGAACAAATCCTTTAATGAAGTAGGCCACTATTACTGTCTCCTGTTTCTGTCAGCTTTACCTTAAAGAGAGGAACATGTTTTCTCCTCCATCATGAGTTTCTTCTCACCTCATGCTACTCACATCATATTCATCAACCAAAAAAAAAAAAAACAAAACAAAAACAAAAACAAAAACCCTCCAGGGTCCAGAGTGAATGCAGAATTCACACAAAGCTTCCTTTCTACTCCCAGGATTCTTGGATTTGTGCCAACTGCACTAGACAATTTCTTTTTCAAACACTTACACAGGACACTTATAACAGCCATTAAGAATATAAACAAAATGGAGAGATAGCTCAGTTGGTAAAGGGTTTACTGTGCAAAACATACGGACCTTAGTTCAGATCCTACCAACCACGTAAAAGCCAGATGGGGTAGCATGTGTCCTTAACCACATTGCTGGGCTGGGGTGATAGGCAGATCCCTGTAGCTCATTGGTCAGCCAGCCTAGATGAATTGGTAAGTTCAGAAGAGACCCCGTCTCTAAATAAATAATAAAAGTGGAGAGTAACTGAGGAAGACACCTAACACCAACTTCTGGTTTCTACTTGTAGATGCACACACAAATACAAACATGCACACACATGAAAATGAACTTTTCACTTCAATGGACAACTGTGATAGACCAGCTAACTCTCAGCACAACTTTCCCTGGTCCCATGAAGCAATAACAAAAGATGATGGGTAACTGATAGACAGACAGACATATAGATAGACAGATGACAGCAGATAGATTCAGCTGTTGGGAATAGTGGAGCAGTGTTAACCTAACAGTGATTCCATAGGAAGAGTCTCTCTCAGCTGTGTTCTATGTTTCCTGTCTACCATGTGGCGGAAAGCTTGGCTACACCATGTCATACCGCCATTGTGTTTGATCTCATTGAACACCCAGAAGAAAGAGAATCAATCAGCTGGACACAGATGGAAACGTCATGCATATTGAACAAAAGCAACTTTTATTCAAGTTGTTTATCTCAGTAATTTTGTCATAGACATGGTAACTCTATGTATTTGTTAGACTTTCTATTGCTGTGATAAAACACCATGAGCAAAATCAAATAGGCAAGGAAAGGGCTTATTTTATCTTAGCATTTGTAGTCCATCATTCAAAGCCATCAGAACAGGAACTGAAGGCAGGAACCTGGCGGCAGAACCTGATGCACTGACTATGGAAGAGTACTGCTTGTAGGCTTTTTTCTCATGGCTTGCTCATGCTGCTTTCTCATACAACCCAGGATCACCTGCCCAGGGCTGACACTGCTCACAGTGAGCTAGGCCCTCCAGTACCAATCACTAATTAAGAAAATGTACCACAAGCTTGCCCACAATCAAGCTGGTGGGAGCATTTTCTCAATGGATTCCCTCTTCCCAATGACTCTAGCTTGTGTCTAGACAACATAAAGCTAGCCAGCACAGTCAACTACAACAATCGTATTTGATACTATCATTAAATCAACTAAAGGACATCAAGCCACAGAAAAGATGCACTATAAACTCCATGATTGTGTCTAGGGTATCAGACAGATGGATCAGTGGACAAAGGTGCTGAGCTTAAGTCCAGAAACCCAAGGTGGAAGCAGAGAAGTGAGCCCTGAAAGTTGTCTTCTGACCTTTACATCCATGCTGCACCCACATTCACATACATCCTACACACACACACACACACACACACACACACACACACACACACACACACACAAAACATCGCATACATTACACACATGCACACACACAATACTAGTAATAATAAATAAAAATTCTAAAATAAAATTATATCTAAGCCCACCATAGTTAAATTGCTGAAAACAAAATAAAAACAGAAGAAGGGATAAAGCAGTAGGACATGAGAGACACATAACCTTCAAACGACCAACAACAGGACTGATTTACTCTTCGGCAGACATAATGGAAGCCAGAGCACAATAGGAAATCTCCAAAGTGCTCCACAGAGCCCATTTCAATATCATTGCCCTAAAAACAGCCTGCAGAACAAAAGCAAAATGAACACATTTTCAAAATATTTTTCCATTGGCAACAGACCCGTAATAGTGACTAGCTCCAGACCCAAGGGATGTGATCCCAGAGGAGAAGCAGCAGATGTGGCAGGAAAGAAAGAGCCACAGAGGAAGTAAGTGTGCGGGTGACGAGAGTAAGGTTGCCTTTATAAAAGAGGGAGACCTTACGGAGCATAAAATACATAGAAATAAATGTGTGAAACAGGCAAGACATGAAGGAGATGGAGAATAAATGGAGTTACCATAGCAGAAGGTCCAGAAATTGATAAGAGTCTAATGGGAAGCATTCATAAGTTAATGAGGCATGCTATCATTTAGGGCACTTCCTACAAGATTAATCAGAAAATGTTTAAGCAAAATCCTAAAACAATGCAGTAAAATATATGCTTAATGAATGCAAGACAATGACAAGGTGAGACAGAAGGTTAACGAAGAGTGACATACTAGGTTTAAATCAATCGCTGTTATATTTACATCATGTATCAGTGGAGAAAAAAATTCCACTGGGAAGCCAGGATTGTCCAACTGATAGCAAAACAAAAACATCAGGCATGTTATGCATTAAAGAAATGTTTAAAGATATTGGGATAGGAAATGGAAAAAATGGATGATATGTCAGTACCAGTTAAAGAGAATTGATGCTGTTTCCTGATAATAGCATCAGGAATCAGTCAATATGCTAAATAGGCATGCACCTAGGAAGACTGTATCAACGTGTATAAAATGACAACAAAATTCAAGACAGAAGTTGACACAACTTCTACAATAATATTAGGATATTTTAACACATCTCTCTAAATAACAAAGCAAGTAGACACAGCAGTTAGAAGCCATGTCTAAAAAATTGATCATCAAAGTTTCCTTAAGCTCTAGATTCAACTGATTTTAACAGTCTACATTCAATAAGTTCAGTAATTGTACACCAACCTTCATGAAGCTGATCACATGTTAAACCATGAAAAAACCACAGAGCTTCTTCAGTCAAAGAAAATGTTAAATCTAAAAAATATCCTGGCACAAAACATCCAGGAAATCTGGAACACTGTGAAAAGACCAAATCTAAGTATAATAGGAATATAGGATGGAGAGGAAACCCAGGTCAAAGGCACAGAAAATATTTTCAACAAAATAACAGAAGAAAATTTCCTTAACCTAAAGAAGGAGATGCCTATCAAAGTAAAAGAAGTACATAGAGCACCAAATAGACTGGACTAGAAATGAAATTCCCTTGCACATAATAATCAAAGCACTACCCATACAAAACAAAGGAATAAAATGGAAAAGATATCAGAAGATGGAAAGATCTCCCATCCTCATGAATCAGTAGGATCAGTATAGTAAAAAGGGCCATCCTACCAAAAGCCATCTACAGATTCAATGCAATCTCCATCAAAATTCCAACACACACACACACACACACACACACACACACACACACACACACACACCACATATCTAGAATGGAAGAATCAGGAGGGGGAGGAGAGAGATGGACAGAGGAGAGAAAAACAGAAAGGACATCTAAAATTAAGGGTCATTTGAGGGGTAGTATGTAAACCTAATACAGTAGAAGCTTCCATATATATATATAAAGTCAATCTAAATGAAAGCAGCAAATAATGGGGGAGACAGAGCCCAACTGGACATTTCTTGTCACCAAATGAACTTTCCAGTACTAAGAATGGGTTACATATAATTTGTTGGCCAAAGGGGTCCTATGGAAATCTCCAAACAACCCAGGCTATAGACGGATTAGGGGGAAGAGAAACCATAATTAGGATCTATTATATGAGAAAAAAATCTATTTTCAATAAAAGGGGGAAAACATAAAATATAACTGTCAGTAAGACTGAAATCAAAATTATAAAATTAAACACAAGTTTTATATATATATATATATATATATGTACATATATATAAATATAAATCATATAGTATTTATTATACTACATAATGTAAGATATATACATAATAAAGAAATAATATCTACTGGTTTTCTTCTACTTCCTCTGAGAAAGTTTGGAGCTTGAAAGTTAAGGAAGTAAATAAAGACCTGATTAGAAAATTTTAAAAAGTAAATAAAATTTGCCATTGGAATTGAGGGCTGCCTGGTGGGCCCTAGCAGTGGAGAATCAATATGTGCCATGGCCTAGAGCAACACCCTTAACAATTGTCCTGAGTACTAACTTCGATGTATGTTATCAAAGGTTTCATAATGTCCATAAACACAAAGTCTGTTATACTTTCTTGTTTGTTCCAACAAATTCCAGAGAAGATGTTGCTCTTTCCAAAAGTGGGGGCTGGAAGGGAGAGAGGGAGGTAAGGAGGGGGGGAGGGAGGGAGGGAGGGAGGGAGGGGGAGAGAGAGGAAAGAAAATATAATAATAGAGGAATATATTGGGGTAATTGATTTAGAAATTGAATTTCAAAATGTTATTTTATTAGTGTGTATGTGTGTGTGTGTGTGTGCGTGTGTGTGTGTGTGTGTGTGTGTGTGTGTGTGTGTGTGTATGATACCTATGTGTAAATACATAAATATACCCCCATATCACCCATGTGGAGGTCAGAGGACATTCTGTAGATTTGGTTCTCTCCTACCTTCATGTGGGTTCAAGGGGCCAAATTCAAGTCACCAGGCATTAGAACAAGTGTGTTTACTCACTCATCCATCTCACTGGTCCCCTAAAATGAACCTTTAATGATGTCAAGTATATTGTAATTGATAAAATTCTAATTAAGATGGTTTTATGTTTGAAAATTGAGAAGCTGATTCTAATGTTCTTATAGCTATAAAAAGACCAAACAATAGCCTCAGAAATTTTAAGAAAAATGAAACGTTATGTTAAGAATTACTATAACTCAAAATAACTAATAATATGTCAGTGGTATGAGGATAAAGAAAAAGGCTTTTTGGTTAGGATTCAAAGCCCAGAAGTCAGTCTAGATGTGTGGAAATACATGACGAATGATAGTAGTTGTAACACGGTGCTATGGCAGGTGAAAACAAGACATGAGTGGAGAGTGTATCGGAAATTCTCGCCAGTTTTAATCGGGAATGAACAGCACACTAAAGCCACAATGGACCATTACAGCATATTCACCAGAATGGGTAAGAGGGAAATTGCTAATGTTACCAAACACTGCAGAGAATTGGGAGAAAGGTAATACACTTACATTGCTGGTGGGAGTATCAGTCTGGTCAGCCACTTGGGGAAACTAGCCATCCATGTTAAATTTCAGCTTAGAAATACCGTACTGCCGAGCTATTCATTTCTCAGTTCACGTCCATCAGATGTCACACATACATGCACCAAAAGACATGACAGTGGTATTCATAGGCATTAAAACCAGAAGCACCCAAATGTCCAGTATGGAGGTGGTCAGTTATACAGGGTCACTCAATAAACCCCACACAGCAAGGACAATCCTTAAGTCACCACTACATATAACAAAAATGAGTTTTGCTATATAAAGAAAAAGAGAGAGACTGTAGAGTTGTGATCTGTAGCTCCATTAAAGTCAGTGACTAAAATATGTAAAAATCAATTTATGGTAATAGTAGTAGAGAGAGTAACTTGGAAGTGGATGATGGATAAAAACTGGGAGATGCACAAGGAGCTTCTGGGGTAATGTTCTAGTCTGCAGTAATGGTTGATGGTTACTTGGGTGTATTCACTTTACTATTTGTGTGCTTCCATGAGAAATCAGTCTGTATATATTGTGAGAATGCACACACATGTGTGGAGGCCAGAGATGAACTTTAAATGTCTTCTTTCACCATTCTCCACATTATGATTTTTGAGGCAGAGTCACTCCCTAAACCTAGAGCCCCTCAATTAGCTAAACTGGCTGGAGGGAAGGTCCTGAGGGTCCTCCTGTCTCCACCTCATGGTGTTGGGGCTACAGGTACACATTACCATACCTGGCTTGTTATGTGGGTACTAGGGATCCAAACTCAGGTCCTCATGCTTGCCTGGAAAGTACTTACACCACTGAACCGTCTCCCCAGAACCACCACTGATCCCAATTTATTTTCAAATGTATATGGCTCGGGAACTAGAAAACATTAGCTCCAAATCTCAGCTCTGTGAGTTCCCAGCTTCAACCCTGGGCCAGTTGCTTAGCCTTCTGATTTGTGGGTTTCTCAGCAGTGATTAGGGCATGACACCCCACCTGCTCCATATCCATACTCTGCATATAGCTCTGATAACACAACAGCAAATCCTCCGTGCATGGCAACAGCAGCAGTTGGCAACACAAGTAATTAAAGCATGCTTTTCTGGAGACTGATGGGAAGCAAAGGTTCTGGGAAGCACAGAGCAACAAAGGCATTTCCAAGACAACTCTGCTCCATTCAAAGTTCCTCTAGTGGGCGGGATCTCAAATTCATACTCATCTGAGGCAACATCACAACCTTTCATAATCCTTTTACAGCACCAATTTGCATAATCAACATTCTTCAAAGCAATAAATTCCCGTCTTCCAAGCTGGCTCAGGAAATTCCATTTGTCAAAGTTCACCCACATTTCTCAATGCTGGGTTCTCAGTCATGGATCCTGAGTCCTAGATGTGAGCAACATCTGGCCTCGTGTTTGGTCATATCCCTCATTACCATGCTCTCTTGGTGGTAGCTTCTTTACCCAAGGTTTGGCCAACCTTTGCCTTCTCTTACCACCAAGCATCAGTTCTATGTCCACATTATATGTTGCATGGCATTTTATTTCACAGCTTAATTATACAATCGAATAAGAAACATACATAGGACACTCTTGCTATGAGCACATGACTTTGAACTGGGATGTCAGAGTTTGATTCCAAGGTCTCCCATGTGGTAACTGTGGAAACTTGGGCATGTCACCTAACCTCTTAGATTTTCTAAGCTGTAAAACAACAATAAACACAGTCCACAGGTCATGGAATTTCCAGGAGAATTAAATTAGTTAACAGCATAATGTACTTAGAACAGTACCTGGGACATAAAGTATACTGCTCAAGAGTTAGCTATTACCATGATGAATCAGCTACTCACCACCAATTTAAAAATGAAGAACTGGAAAGCTCTATACTCTTTACATAAGTTCTAAGTATATTCATTCAGGGAAATCACTTCCATACGTTGGTGAAACTCTAATGGTTTAACCCCACCGATTGTCCAGTCTCCTCACATTTCAGAGTGTCTACACCCACTGAACTACACTGTCCCCCAATGTGCCAGCCCACTTTATATCCCTCTAGTCTACATCTCCCTTAAGACCCAACTTGAGATTTTCTCTTAAGACTGGGTGTGGTGGTACATACCTTCAATTCCAGCACGCTGGAAGTAGAAGCAGAAGGTTGCTGAGTTCAAGGCCAGCCTGCTCTATATAGTGAATTCCAGGCCAGCCAGCACTACATAATGAGAACTTGTTTCAAAACAAACAAGTAAAAAAAATATCTGACTAGGTAAAACAACAGAATTGTTCCTTCTTTCCTAGCACCTCTCTTACAGCATAGTATTCACCACCCAGGGCAGAAATCATTTTAATTTCCCACAAGAGACTCAGATCATGGAGACCAAGGCTATGCTTTCCCCCCACACCTATTACTTAACCTCTCAAGCTGTATATTAGGAATTTGATGAAATTGAGATTTCTGGAAAATATTCCAATTCCTTCTCTTTGTTTAAATATTATGGACATAAGGGCAAGAGTGGATGTAAATGACTTCAGTCACCTAATAAACAGATAGAACTGATAACCAGAATATGTTTCTCTTTGTTTCCTATCCCCACACCCTAAATTTGGATAGATAAGACAGAAAGATACCTAATAAATGCATGTCTTTATAAACCAACAAGGCAGCCTGGACAGGGGTGCTGTCATTCTGGTGGTAATCAGAAAACAGGCATGACTTTCTCCTGTCCGTCCTCATACCTGCTGCCCATGTAATCAGGCGTGGTTCTAATTTAATCACGTTGCTGTTACTTTCTGCTTACAACAAACACTTCTTCGTCTCTTTCTCAGGTTTCTGCAGATGGCTCTTTCCCCATGAGCATTAAAAACAGAGATTAATAATGAAATGTTGAAAACAACCCAAATGTTCAAGGAAGTTAGCCTGACACACTTGATGATATGCACACCCTTGATGGTGTGGCACGGTAATTAGGTATAAATGGTAAACAGTTCTAAGTATCTAATTAGCACCCATCTTAGATCATTCAACTGATTATTTTGGAAGTCAGAGCGGGGAGGTACACATCCTTGTAACACAGGGGTTCTCAGTGCTAGCAGTGAGCCGTGTTTATAAATCTCTATTATGAGCCTGAGCTCTCACTTCAAACCAACTTAAGCAGCTTCTCCCAGGGCTGGACCCCAGATACCTCTACAAATAATTCCCCAGGTGACTGCAGCATATTCTTAGAGAATTACGGCTGTGAGACAGGGGCACGGCTCAGTGGGTTGCATGTACATGTGCACACACACACACACACACACACACACACACACACACACACACACACACATCCACACACATCAAATGGATAAATAAATGTAGAACCCTTTTTCTGAAGAACTATAGGTATAAACAAGGGATGCCATCATTCCCTCTGCAGTTCTGCAACACTGGAAGGGATGAGAAGGTAGATAAAACAACAAAAATGTATCTAACAAATGGACGTTTGTCAAGCAAGCAATCAGCTAACACTGAGTAATTAAGAGCTAATTAATAATCAATGTTTACTATAGCACTTTGATATGGCACATTCTCTTTCACAGTATAACAAGTGGATACAAAAATGAGAACAGCCTTATTCCCTTCTCCCTCCTCCCAGCCCCCACATCTGGAAATTGAAGCATGGCCAAGCACTTGGGGGCACACTGCCAATCAGTCCTAGAACTCTAATATTTTTCAGGTTGTGATAAAATATACGTTATACAAAAGATGCCATTTAACTACTTTTGAATGCATAGTTCAGTAGCATTAGGTATATTCCCATTGTCTGCGACCATCACTCACCTGCTTCCAGCTCTGCACCTGCTACTCTGTCTCTCTGTCCATCTGCCCCTGGCCATCGCCACTCTGCTTTATACCTCTATGTGTTTGACTACTTTAGATATGTCATATAAGTGGAACTAGACAATATTTGTCCTTTTGAGCCTCATCTACTTCACTTTGTATGATATCTTAAAGGTTCGTTTATACTATAGCATGAGATATAACATCTTGTTAAGGTTGTATAATATCCCATATGTTTGCCTTCTACATACTACATTCTGTTTCTACATTCATTCACTGGTAAACATTGGGTGGTTCCTATTATTTGGCTCTGACGCATGTTGCCATGAACACAGAAGTAAGACTCTGAACTTGTTGTGTGTGCGCCTTACATACCCACACGGCCATTTTTGATCAAAGAGCCTCACTTCAAAGAAATAAAAGAGTTTGGTTTGACTTCTGCTTTACATCCTTATGTAACACCTTGCCATACAGTGGGGACAGATCCAAGGATTTTTTGCTCACCAACAAAACAGACAGCAATAGTGGAAGGCTACCCCAGGGTTTTATGACTGTTTCTAAGCCAACTGTAAAGAGAATCCCCACCTGCCACAAAGAAGTGCCCTGTGGTAAGGAGGGCTGAGAGAGGCTCACACAGCAGGGGACTCTCACCAGGTCTAAGTTGCTGAGGTCAGTCCTCAGCCAAAATCAGGAAGAAATCTAGGACTTCAGTCCTGCACCCACCTGCACTTAATTCTATGAACAGTTATATGAGCTTGTAAGAGAACCTTCCTCTAGAAGGTACTAGAAAAGAGCATAGCCAGCTGAGCTCTTCACTGAAGCCTTGTGACCCACCTACACAAACCGCACTGGCCTCCAACCAGGAACACTCTGAGGCAGCAAAGACATGTTGTTTACATTGCTAATTGTGCAGCAACCTATTACTTGGTTTTCTCTGAAGCTCCTAGTCCCAACGTCTCTAGTCCCAAGACATTTCAAACAGTAACCTCTTCTAGTCTCTCCTTGGCTCCCCATCCCTCTTTCTCATAGTGGGGGTAGAGGGGACAGCTCCAGAGACTTCTTTTCTTCCCACCCCCAGAGCTCGGTTCTAACTTCTGCAAAGATTGTCGAAACTGCTGAGGGAAAATTACCCCCACCCCAAACTGAACTGGTGTGACAAGCCATAATACTGGGAGGCTTAACTAGACAGAGGCGTTCCTGACCACCCATACTTTGATATAAATTATATCTAAAACATCCTCCAGCTAGTGCTGATTCTAGATTTAAAGAAAAAGAAGAAGGCACCTGTCAGTTAAGACTGCCCTGAATGATTTACAACTAAAAAATACTTCAAAGACAGGCTATTTTAAATTGAGAGAGGTGTAGTCATAGGATAATAAAGGTATTCTTTGCAAAGAAGGTACTTCCATACAGTCTAGACACCTGAGAGGTTTGACCTTGTCTCGGCTCTTCTTGCCTGGGAATTGTATTGCTGTTTAAATCTTAGAAGTCAGACAGGGAGCAGTGTTGGCTTACAGAGACTGCAGTGTTTGTGAGAGCAGGGCTGTGTCGATGCTTCATTCTGACCTAACAAGCATAGAAAGAAAGATACTGTCTCCTCAAGTGCACTGTTTCTACTACTGCCTTCTGCAGGCATATAGCAAGGAAAACACACAGTGTCTAGAATAACAATTAGGAATAAAAGAGAGACTGTATCAGAAAGGCACAGCGTCTTTCAGAGGACACCGAGAGGATGTCAATAAGGGAATCTATACACTCCCACTCCAGGCCTCCAAGACAAGGGTTCAAAGCCAGTCCACACAATTCCAAACCCACATGACCAATAGGGTCTACAGTAGCTACAAACTGAGGAGCCAGAAAGCAAAATAAATACATGTCAAATTTGCTGAGATTAAATTGTAGCTGTCTTAACATCTGGCTGGGGTGACACATTCTTTAGATTCTGGAAGGTGCTGTGCAGGCTACTTGGAGAAAGTAAGTCAACAGTCTTACCCAGCTGTGAAGCCTGTGTGTGTTCTGCAATAATGACCCATGTGTCAAGATATGCCCATGGGTGCAATACTGGCATGAATGTTATAGGAGTACCCAACTCCTTTCTGGTTGAATTTAAAGTCCACTCCACAGGAGGAAACACATGCCTAATACTGCAAATCCAGCCAAGAAACCATGGTTGGGGAGCTCACAAGTCCCAGTGATTATACTACTATTATTTTACTAAATGTACATAGTATCAAACTGCCTTCTAAATGCATGCCTCTCGACCCATAGTTTAGTGAAAGTTTCAGACCTGATGAGATTAATTTCTTTATGCAATGGTCGTGATTAAAGCAGAGGCTCACAACTGTTCAAGTCTCAGACAATAAGCATCAGTGGAGTGCTCATTCACAGCTGGAACCATGTTTCCACAGCCCAGGGGCCATCTCAAAAGAGAAGAAGATTGTAAGGGCCAGGGGTTGAAGAAAAATACAGCAACACATTTTCTTCTGGATATAATGGGACTACTGTGCTCTTGAACTCACCAAAGACATGGTTGCCTGCCTGCACAAGACCAAGGCAGGCAATAATCTTGCACAGAGTGGGAAGGGATTCATGAACCCCTCTCCTAACTGAGGCATTATGGACAGCACAAACTGGAGTCAATGAGTTATTAAAAGGAAGAAAAAGAGAGTACACAAATTTTGAGAGTTGCGGATGTAGGGGTGGATCTAGGAGGGATGTAGAGGTGGTTCTGGGAGGGATATGGAGATAGATCTGGGAGGGAAGGAAGAAGGGAAGGGTCTGGGAGGGAAACGTGGATCTGGGAGGCATTGGGGAGCATATGATCAAAATACATTATATGAAATTCTCAAAACATAATTTTTTTAAAGAAACTGCAGATGATGACCCTGAATAAGGCAGCTTTCTAAGCCTCAGGTACTAGCACTCTGTGGGGTTACAAAGGCAACAGTGGCTTAACTATATTTAAAAGATTGAGCGTCATTGATTGAGTATGCAGTAAATAAGCATTGACTTGAATTTGTTATTGTGCAGGGCCATCCACTGCTGCCTGCAACCTGAAGCTATTGGTTAGAATCAATACACTGTCTAATAGAAGAACATCACAGATTTTCCTCCTAAGAATGTAGCCCAAGGGGTAGTGTCCTCAGGTTCTCACAGCACTTAAACAGCAAGCCCTTGAACTTCAGACTATTCAAAACAGTCAGACTTCAAGTCACGGGTATTTTCTGAGACTTCGTTAAACGTTTTCCTAAACCCTAGCTGCTGACAGCTGGAAGTCAGGGTCGCAGCAAGAAGAACTAAAAGGTAGAAATGAATAAAGCAGAGCATTTGAGAGTTGGGGGCTGAGACAGAGAGAGGCTGAGTGTGTGGAGCTCAGTGCCCTTGTATTCCTAGAGAGAGAGAAAAGGCAGAGGCCGTGTGAGAGGGGCTGGATGCCAGCGCCAGGGAGGCCATTAATTCTTTTAACTGCTTCTAGATGACAAGGCAGCTGCACTTAATTCTAGACACTTTTAAAACTCCCCCATATTTACCCTCCCTTTTTCTTTAAAGCTAAAGGTTACCCCTCACCCACCCCAGCCCCCTAAAATTCCCCAAGCCTGCTTATACAACCTTAAGGGAAGCCATTCATTCCGTAGGCTGCATCTAGTTGAGAATATACATTAGACTTCAGGTAAACTCAAACTGCAAACCTGCTTCAACAATCTCTCAACACTACAAGCTTGAGTCAAGTGATAAATTACCCTGAGCTTTCATTTCACCTTTGGTACAATGGAGAAATCACACGTATCTGATTAGGCAAGTCCAAAGCATCCTGGAGATAATGTATGGAAAACAACCAGCAGCTAATAGTTGAATGATGACTTTGTTTCCTCAGCCCATCCCTCAGCAGCTAGCTTGGATCTGGGTGTCTATGAGGACATTATTGTTATAAATCATACCTTTGTTTCCAAACACCGCAATGACTTCCTGTACACACGGCACTTGGCAGTCATGACCCATTGCTTCTAGCAATCCCATCAAACAGTTAGATTTCTGTTTTCCCGTGCCTTCATTGGACTGAGTGCCTCAGTGTTCGCTTTGATGAATGATGAGGGTAAGCCAGCAGTATTTTAAGCGCATGCACCAACTTTTTAACTACCAAACTTGACAGGTGAACGTTTACAGTTTATTCTCAACATGTCCAGTTGTCCATTAAAAGCTCTCGGATAGCAGTATGTAAGTCACTAACTCAGCCCCTGTGCCCCATCCCCCACACAACTCCCTGGTACTGTGAACTCAGTTCAGAGAAGCCTTTGCTGGAAGTATAATTTTTCATGGAGAATCAACAAAAGCAGAGAGGGGTTTTCTTGATGGTGTCCTATTTCTTTGTTCTGCTAATTTCAGAATTTAAATTATCCAGTTATAATTATTTAACAGTTAGTTTACTACAAGGCTTTTCAACCAAAATAAGAAGAGTCCTATTCTAATTCTAATTTTGGAAAGGTTGCATGTAGCAGAGTTAGAACCGCATCTGTGTTCAGAAATGAAGAGCTTTGCAACCTTAGATAAGTGATGTCATGCCTCAGGTCCTAGTTTTCTCAAATGGAAAGAGGGATATGATGATCTAATGTAAGCACTGCATGTCTCCACATCTATGCAGTATTTAGACTGGTGACTAGCATACAGTTGCTGGTGTGTGTGTGTGTGTGTGTGTGTGTGTGTGTGTGTGTGTGTGTGTGTGTGTCTGTAATATGTAAAGTGGGGGAGAGATGATCTACAGAGTTGTTGGACTACATATCTCCATGTTTATGAAGCATCACACTGGTGACTAGCACACATTTACTAATATATCAATATTATTCTTTCCATAGGAACTTTCCTGTTGAGTAAGGGAAACACATTTCTCTGGTGCACACTCACTGCTCAGTACTGCTTCAGAAAGGAAGCACAAATAATAACACCATACTCTTCCTCACTCCTTTCCCACATCTCACTTCAATGTGTGACTCACCAACATTTTTCCACTTTTACCTATTCAGCTCCTGGGGTGGGAGTGAAAAATAAAACTAATTGTCCCTCCTAAAACTGGAGTCAACATCTGAAGTCATGGCAAGTCTTTGTTTTAGCTTTCTTCTTCTCAGAAGAACAATAGTTCCAAATGATAGTTTAAGTGTTCTCCACAAAAGGAGCTCTTACCAGCCACTTACCAGATGTCTCTGATAAATCTGCCTGTGTTCCACCAGACATTCAGCATGAGCTTGTAATTTTGCTCTGCCAATGCTGGAGTTTGCTAAACAATATCTACTGAAACAGAAAACTTATTTTCAGTAACGGGTCTGATCTTTGGATGCCTGGCTAACTTGGTACTCATGGCAAGTCTAACATGAACAGAAATACTGAACCCTTCCCTGGTTTCAGCCTTGAGAAGCGCAGGATTCATTCAAATCACCACATGTGATCTGCCATGCGCAACACAGCTTGGGTCAAATCCACTCTTCATACTCTTTACTCATAGGCCTTTGCTTAGGACACAGCTCATGCTAACCATCAGTGAAACATATAGGTCCTACTCAGCTCCACACGGAAGGAGGAGGAAGCACCACCATTTCTAACCAACAAAGGATGCTATCATAAAGGACCTTGGTACTTGAACTGTGGAACTGAGGTCTGTGGGTAGATCTAAATATCAGAGGTCTCTAAGTCAAATCTTAGATTCCAATCTGAGTTCACCACCTTCCATGGTATATATTGTAATGTCCATGTGTGCCTTTCCATACTCTTCCCAGAAGAGAGTAGCATGATATAATCCCTAAGCTTCATCTAGCTCTAAGGTCTTCTAATATTCACCTATAATACATTTAAATCAGAGACCAAAACTCTTAATAGAATGTAGTAACTCTCATGCAAGTTAGACACTCCCATAAACCTGGTGCCTGTGATAGAAGCAGACTGCATGCCTACTCAGCTGTCTGCCTTTGAAGATCTAAACTGGTCCATAGGCTCAATGCCAAGTGATTACAAAGGGCCATGTAAGTCCAGTGCCACTTCACAGCAATTCGGCTTTGTGCCCACCTTAGTCTGTTAGGAGAGTTCACATTTTCTGTGGCTTTACCTATGCTAGCCTTACTTTGTCTATAAAGTGTTCCCAGCAAGCACATATTGATCACAGTCCTATCATTGGCAATGGTCATTACAAGAAACACATATCCTAGAATGGCAATAACCAATAGTCTTTCAACAGTTGTAGATATATAACCATAATTAGCTGAAGTTGAAAATTCATTTCCTTACAGGCACTAACCACATTTCAAGCATTCAATGGCCACATTTGACTGCTGGCTACCACACTGGACAGCATGGATTACAGAGCTTGTCAATCATTGTACAAAGTTCTACTAGACAGCTGAACTACTCCAGAGCCTAGTGCTTAAGAACAAACCCTTGAAATGTAGCAGAGAATTTCTAGACCTCCACAGTCACCTGCCATGCCATT
Organism: Peromyscus californicus insignis; assembly: GCF_007827085.1. Lineage (NCBI taxonomy): Eukaryota > Metazoa > Chordata > Mammalia > Rodentia > Cricetidae > Peromyscus > Peromyscus californicus. The sequence goes on from NW_026294424.1 coordinate 89,334,902, forward strand.
ACAAGTTCCCCTGCTTCAAACACAGAGATGCAGTTATTCAGGTTGCCTCTTCAAACTCTAAAAGCACACTCGGTGGGTCCAGGTCAACAAAGCTGGCATGAGCTGAGGCTGCCTTGAGGTCAGTGAGGGTCACTCAGCAGTCACAGTGTATCTATGGGGAGGTCTCAAAAGTCCCAGGTGTGCATGCTGTGAGTGACAGTTCCTCATGGATTATTGAAATGGAATTTCGAAGTTCTTAATTTGCTATCTCATCAAATTTTATCCTCTGTTAGCTCCCTAAGACTTGATTTTAAGAGAGCTGTGAACCTCTGTTAGCAAAGATATTCTTTTAAAAGAATATATCACAGTGATATTCAATGGCTTTCTGAACAAGCATGGAGAGCAAAAGTTATCCAAAGTGTATGTGATACATATATCTTGGGTATAAATTTAGATTTCAATTCATTCAGGAAACATTACCAAAGCTCCATGAATTAATTATGAGAGCCTAGGAATGAACAGACAGCCATTTTAACTGAGTGCATTCTCACATCTCTAGCAGACTCTGCTTGGAAAGCAGCCGAATCAATGGGCTGTGTGTATCAGGCTTTGTTAGTGACCAACAACCCATATTCCTAGTGCTCTGACTTCTAGAACATTGTTTCTTATAAAATTTTTCACAAATTGCATAAGGAATAGTCCAGATTTATTTGGTCTTTTCCTTCAAAACTAGAAGTGTTTAGAAGTGGAAAAATTGTTAGTGGTGACTACTTCTAAAACTGAAAATTTACATCTCTGAATGGATTGAGCTAGCCGTGCTCAACCAGTTATTTCAGACTGAAGGAGAAATGTATTTGTCCTTTTATCAAGGGAAGTTGAAGCATAAGTCAGTCAATGAAAGGGCGATGGGTCCATATCCTACTTAAGTATTTCACCTATGACCTCAAGGCTTTGTGAAAGCACATGAGGATTATTAGGGCATGAATGATTTGTTGCTCTATTTAGGACCAATCATTAAAGAAAATCAATTAGTCTTTTGGTCTCCAGTACTATTTAAAAAAATCAATTAGTCCCTTTCTTCCTCCTGACCTACACATAGACATGTGGCTGTCTGGCTTGCCATGGGGGTGAGAAGACTCACTGCTAATCCTTACTCAGTGGCACACTGCCTTTCCAGTGATCTCTTCACTATACACAGAAGAAAAATAATGGGGGTTTAGCTTAGAAAGCCGAAGTGCATAAATAACAATTTCCTTTGCCATGTAATAACTAAGCTAACCAAACAATTCAAAGGGATATGTTTGTCTCATATTGTTCAGCTCTAGGGGAATAGTGTTTTGATTCAAGATGAGTGCAACTCTTTGGACAAAGCGACTAAACAAATCCTTGGTTTAAAGATGAGAGGTAGAGTTCGAGGCCAGCCTGGTCTCCAAAGCGAGTTCCAGGAAAGGCGCAAAGCTACACAGAGAAACCCTGTCTCGAAAAACCAAAAAAAAAAAAGATGAGAGGGAGTAGCTTACATGGATAGAAGGTCAAAGATGGATTAGTACTAAGTTTTCTCATGCACTGTCCCATATATAAAACCAGATTCAATTTGAGAAGATTTGGGGATGACAGTAAATGATCTATTGCATATGCCCACATGCCCACGTTCATGTGTGTGTGTATGTGCATAATGACATGATGCATAACATGTAATTATACATCCATATGTCAAAATACATTGTCTAGCAAAAAATAGTGAATAGTATTCAAGTTCTCAGAAATATGAATGTTTATAACAGCTATAAATCTAGACCACTAAAATAATTATTATTTTGAAAGAAATAAATAGAGAAGACCTTTCTGAATCAACTAATAATAAAACGCTGGGCCTCACAAAACTCTACTAATGTCTAATATTAATCAGATTTATTTCACCTACAGAATCATATGATTAATAATCCAATATGACTATTTTCCCTTTCGAATATTTATTGATCATTCACTGTTTCAATTGCTGTCAACAAACTGAAGAATTAAACCCCCCTTCATAACTTTGTTGTCAAGATTAATCAGCTATTTGTTTAAGTTGGATGTTTCGTCTTGATTTATGTTACTGGTGCCTGTGAGTAAATTAAAATTTGATTTAATTTCATAGCTCTTGCACAGAGATACAGGCTCAGCCGAGACGTTACCAAGGCAAAAACCTCATGTCAATTAAAAGCACTTACTCACTGAAAGACAATTCAGAGAGGAGACCATGACTCATCTTTCTAATCAATTTCTCCTAATCAAGAAATCCAACTTTAGTCAGAAGCATACCCACATATACACACTGACATACACTTAAGAAGAAAGCAGTGGTGAAATCTTACATTTTCTTTTAAAAATTCAAAATTTTGTGCCCAACATAATACATGCTAAGAACATAGAAACCCTAAATTCCCAATTTGACCAATGGACATTGTATGCATGTGTTGAAATATCACACTGCACATATAAATATGCACCGCTATTATATGCTGATCTGAAATATTTAAATGGAAACCAATCAAATTCTATAAATTAATTCTAACTTCATTTGTTCCCTTTACCCGAAATGCTCTTTTCACCTAATTTCTGCTCAGTGTTTGTCTTTCATGTCTGAGCTAAAGGTCACCTCATCCATCAGCCAGGCCTTCATGACAATGGCACTTCTTTTACCTTTTCCCCTCACTCCCTGGACACCACCCACAACATTGCTTCCAGTCACTGTGCCATTTACTCCAATTAATAATCTCACACTCATCATTTGTCTCTCTGCATGTGCTGTCTCTCCACACAACAAGGAGAGATCTGTGTCTGTTTATTTTAAGCACCCAGCCTGACTGTGCAATGAAGAGATGAAGTCATCCTCCTTTGAGTCTCCATCATGGCCCTTTCTCAGGACTCTCACAGACCAGTCCCTCGGAAGCTGGCTCTGCTGTACCTGTTCAACCCCACTGTGCTTTGTGTACATTGTTAAGTCTGCTTCCTTAGGAAGACAACTACACCCTTCCTAAATGATCTTCACTCTTCTGGGAGTGTCAAGAGAACAAAGATGGTATCTTCTAAATTTGGCCCCTCAGTTGTACCTGTCTCTGAAACTATATCCCTCAACCTCCAGGTAAAGTACAATTCCAGATTTGAAGAAAAAGTTGCATAATAAGAGATACATTTCCTGGACAAACCCACTCCACACAGTTCTCCATACCCACAACTGAGGTTGCCATGCCCTCGGTCGTTTGGGAAGCTTCATGGCCACCTCTCTGGTCTTCCCTGCTGTGTAGGCCACTTGAATGACCAGAGCACAGAAACTTCTTACCTGGAGTCCTTCCTGACTCTTGCTTTCTCAAAGGAAAACTCAGGGGGTTTGTTGAGGTCATAGGTTCGGGTTGTCGGCTCTGCAGACACTCCAGCCTTTGCCCCCCTCCTGCTATGGAGAGAGACCAGCCCTGAGGTCTTGCGGTGAACCTCCAAAGGCACTTTGTCAGGAGAGGCCTGCAGTGGGCTTCCTCCCTGCACATGGATCACATCCTGCAGCTTGTTCAGCTGGATACACTTGCTCTGCAGCTCTTCTGTGAGCTCCGCGATGGCCACAGTCTGCTTGGACAGCTGCTCCCGCAGCTCCTTCAGGTGGTACTCCCGTTCCTGAAGCTCTGCATCCTTCCTCCTCAGCTCTCGTTCCAGCTCGGCCACTTTGCTCCGCAGGGCATCCATGCTGTGGTTCCCTGGCTGGCCCTCTGGATGCTTAGCATGTTTGGGTTTCACTGAACCATTTCCCATGTTGCTCAGGAGCCTAAGGGAGGGCACAGAATTGGGAGTGAGCAAGTGGAGTTCCACTTCCTAACGGCCCTCCCCTTTCCAGTCTGCTTCATAAACAGACACACAGTAGTCATCATCCTTTGATAAGCAATAAACTCCTCCAGTCGCACAAAGGAAGCTAATGACAGAGTTCCTTTATCCCTCTATAGAGAGCAGTTAGCATTTGTGTTCCTTCTTCCCTGTTCTTTCACCAGTACAAGCATCACACCTGAGCGTTTTCTGCAATGGGCCTCTGTCACCTGCTGTTCTCTTTGGTCATTCTCTCTGGATAATTGTCAAAAGCATCCAACAAGACTGCGCTTTGGATGTCAGCAGGGTGTAGATTCGATGCAAAGGAGCAGCCACTGCAACAGAGGCTGGGAAATGTCACGACTCCCACCACTCCCATTGGTTTAGAAATAACAAGCCTGCACCCCTCACAGAGCAGAGGCAGATTTCGTATCACTTTACTAGCAGTTCGTTCTTGCCTGGCCCCCTCCTAAGTGTTGCCTCTCTGTCAATGCTAGTTGTTATAAACTTTTGAACTGTGATCCCTGAGAAGAAAACATCCCTGTGAAGCTTCTTGTGCATCCTTCACTTTAGGTCCCCAAATCAAGTGGTGTAAATAGTAATGGCCCGTGGTGTGAGGCTCTATTCCTTCATTAAGAAAATCTTCAGGGCTCAAAAGACAGTTCAGTGGGTCAAGCACATGCCACACAAGTGTGAGGAACAATACATGAATGTTGGGTGGGGACCTCAGCCTGCCTGGATTCCTAGTGCCCAGGATACAGAGACAGGAGAAACCTGGAGCAAGTTGGGTAGCTAGACTAGCCAAACTGGTGAGTTCTAGGTTCAGGTAGACCATATAAGGTAGAAATCAATTAACAATGACACCTTAACATCAACTTCTGGCCTGTATAGGCATGGACACGTATGTGCGAGCATGAGCATGCTTGTGCATAAACACACACACACATACACACACACACACACACACACACACACACACACACACACACACACATATATATATATATATATATATATATATATATATATATATATATATACTTGTAGCCTTGTGGATACCCCAAAGTTATATACTAATCCAATGAATCTCAGGTTGCTAGAGGGAGATTAGAGATTATAAGGGGTAATTTTTTTAGCTATGTATTTATTTAAACATTTACTATAAATTCAAAGAGCTGGCAACAAAATACTTTGTTTCATTGATATTATTACTTCAATGGAAAGTAAGTGGCATGTTTAGGTTTACTGAGACAGTTCCACGTAAATAATAGTAGATTTTGAAAAAAGTAAGTCAGGGCTGGAGAGATGGTTTAGCAGTTAAGAGTGCCAACTGCCCACAACCACCTGTAACTCCAGCTCTCAGAGATCCAATTCCCCCTTCTGGTCACCATGAGCATCACACTCACAGACACCTACACATAATTAAAACTTAAAAAAATAAAATCTTTTTTAAAAAAGGAAATCACCTGCAGGTCATAAGCTTATTGAGTAAATTTGCACAGCTAGAATACAGCAGATGCTGCCCTAACTCTTGGCATTGCAGTTTTGGATGGGATAGTCTGGGTAACTGGACATCAGCTGTGAAAATCATCTGAAATACTTCTGATTTTATAAAATCAGAACAGAGGATCAAAAATGAAGTTTACAAACACATATTTCCCCACTCCCCCTCCAGATTTCAAGCTCAGAGAGAAACAAAGATCTTGACTTGATTTCATTACTTCTACCAGATTAATTGTGGCCTCCACAGAGGCTAGGTAGGTGCAAAAATGTAACACAGTCTCCAAATTTTAAACAGACGCTGCCAGCCAATGGAGGCTGCCCAAGACCGAGACAGAAATAAGAAGGAAAATATCTTTTAACACTGGGCCACTCCTCACAGGATTCTCGCCGGGAGCCACCGTTAATAAACACAAGCCTGTGAGGAGTTGCCTTCACAGGCTGCAGACACGGAGCAGGCACAGCCCTCAAGCCTCTGTTCAGCCAGCACCGTTTATTATTCGCACCCATTAACTTCACACAGAAAGATGGAGAAGCGGAGAATTCAAAGAAGTGAGCCTAGACAGACTTGTATCCAGAATTATCCATTCAGAAGATGTTGATAGAGACTTGAGAATTCACTTGAATGCTATTCTGAAAGGCATTCCCAAAGGTTTCTATCATGCAGCCCTAAGCCATCTTCTAGGCAGACTTTGTGAACAAGGAGAGGCAAGGAGGAAAAGGGATTGTTTTATAGAGAACTCAGCAAGCATAAGCAGATTTAAATGTAATATTAAACTAATGACTCACTCTGTATTCACAAAACAATTGCTTACTAAGCTCCAAGTGTCATGTACTCTATCAAGGCATATCGTCTCATGGATTAGAACTTGGACTTGACAGTGAACAAAGTTCTAACACCCTAAGTATGAAAAGATCTAGAATCATTTCTGTTCTGTGGATAGGGCAAAATCTGTACCGATCCAATGGTCGTAGAACCTGAAGCACAATTAAGTAGAGAGTGTTAAATCGCCCCAAACCCCACCCTCTGTTTTACTGAAGTCACTTTAGAAGCTGTATTAATCCTGTGAGGTATTTAGAATTCCTAGAATGGGGAGAAATGAGAGCAACTAACTTCTCTTTCAGGTCACTGAATTGCACAAGTTACTAAATTGTTCAAAACTAGTGTGAGTTCTTTTTACACCTGTTTAAGTTCTGCTGCCCCTCAGCAAGGTTTCAAGCCTCTGGCCGCATAAAACCTGATTAGATTCATGGTGCATGCTTCCTACCCGTCACTAAGGCAAGTGATTTCTCAAGTATGGATTGCTAGCCACAAGGAGAACTGGGCTGCTGGATGTCGCTTCAATAATCTAGCAGCTACAGGTTATTAAAACCATTTTTACATTAAAGGACAGTGCATGATGTAATAAGAAATGACTTTAGTGATAAAAGCCCAATTTAACAGGAGCAACGGACTCAGGCTACTCAAGAAGAGGAAGCAACCTGCCCTCTCTCACCCTCCTGTAAGTTCCATGACAGCCCTGATTTTAGGTTCGTATCTATAAAATGGTATATTTATCTCCATATCATGAGGTTATGATGAAGATTGTAAAGCACCTTGTTCAGTGCAAAACATATAGGAGCCATCAGGTACATAGGGGTCTCTTTTAGCAAGATGGGACTAGAGATGGGATCATACATCTCTATAGGAGGAAAACACAGTTTCATTTCTACATGAGGCAGAAGTCTAAGGAACCAGATGCCTTGAAAACAAAAGGTCTTTAAAGATGCAAATATTTCCTTGTGGGAAGAAGACCTTACTCTTTCTGAGCCTTAAGTTCTATTGAGAAAAGAAACCATTGTGGAACAAACAAACAAATAAATAAACTAAACATGCCCCGCCAAAGAATTGGAGATGAGAAAACCACAAAATCATATCCAGAATGTCCAGATATCCTTAAACTTGGCAACTCCTTAGTATAGTTTTATTTATTCTTACATGCTGAAGTGAAATTCTTTTTTTTCTTTTTTTTTTTTTTCTTTTTTTTGGTTTTTTTTTTTTTTTTTCGAGGCAGGGTTTCGCTGTGTAGCTTTGCGCCTTTCCTGGAACTCACTTGGTAGTCCAGGCTGGCCTCGAACTCACAGAGATCCGCCTGCCTCTGCCTCCCGAGTGCTGGGATTAAAGGCGTGCGCCACCACCGCCCGGCTGAAGTGAAATTCTTAAATCAAAAAGATTCACTGAGTTATCTTTGAAGGCATAGCATTAGTCACTAGAGAGGGAATACACTTCGGAGTCAGGTAGGAGAGAGAGGAGATTAAGTCTTGGCACTTAGCAAGAGGAGAGGAGAATACCATAGTTTCCTTCATTATCTTAATTCTCTTTGTGCAGAAGAAGCTACTCACAGAAGGGCAAAGGGACTGGGAAGGACTTTCAGGCTGGTTCACACCTTGCACTCAGTACAGCCAAAATTTGTTTTTTCCTTCAGTTCTAGAGGAGTTTAAAAACAAAATCTTGGCTCTGATCTAGATAATATGTGATGTACTCTTTACCCACCTAGAGTCTGATAGAAATTCATCCACATGAATAGATACTGAACACAGACACACACACACACACACACACACACACACACACACACACACACACACAGGGACAGGAAATACAGAGGGAGGAAGGGAGGAGGAGGGAAGGGTGGTTGTAAGCATATCTATAAATATGGGAGATGGTGGTATAGTGCTGGCTAAGGCTACAGAGCCAGAGTTCCTGTCTCAGTACTTTTGATCAGTTTTCCTGTGTCCCCAGAACAGCTACTAGGCTTCAGTGATAAGAACAGAAAAGACAGATTGACTCAGACAGATAGACAGACAAATAGATAAAACAATTTGCATATCATTTAGAATTCTTAGAGGGTCATATGACTTAGACAGAGAATTTAGCACTGCTCCTGGTGTATGGCATTATGACTGAATAAATACTAAATAGTTACTGAACCAACCCAAGCATATTGCTAAAAGAAAAGGTTGAGAGATTCTTCAGTCCCATATCAGAAGAGCCCTCTGGTGTGGAACAGAAGGAAACCAATAAAAAGGAACCATTGTCTTCAAGATTCTAATTCTCTCCATGCTTACTCTTGATTTCTCGGAATCCTTTCTTACATGTTATGTCCTCTTTAAATCCAAACTTTCCATTTTGATAAAAAATAAGTTTTTACAATAGCAATCTCTGAAGTCTCCAGAAGGAAGATGGGGCCCCAACAACAACTCTACCCAATCCAGAATGATGTCATGGTAATCATCATCATACTACACTTCTTGCTAGAATTTCAGACAACCTTATGCATTACTCTGAGATTTGCTGCGGAATCTACAGTTAGTCTAACTGAGATTCAACTATCTGAGCTTTCTCACAGTACCCAACAGAGATACCATCACCCCCAAAAACAGCAGGAAGCAATTCTAAGAAAACGACGCCCCTCCTCCCTAAGGTTTCATATTTCTCAGGGTTATGGATGATGGTTATAGGGTTGGGGGTGGAAGAAAATATTAAACTCAGTATTCTCCTTTAAAAAAAGGGAAAAGAAGAAATGGAATGGGTAGGTATAAGATATTGTGGTAGATTGTTGTATATACTAGTAAACAAATTTAGTAAAATAGCAGCCTTAGATAATTTGCACTGTAATTTGCACTGTTATGGATTCTTATATGTTGATACAAATGTAAACTATTTTTATATCCCTGTTTAAGATAATTTGTATATTGATACAAATACAGAACTATATTTGTTATAATGTACATATATTTCTACTCTTATCTGAAATATTTGTATATTGATACAAATATAAATTTATATCTGTCATACTGTATGTATGTTCTACTTCTGTTTAGGATATTCTGTATATTGATATATATTTAAGACTATTGTCATATTGCGTATTACACTATACATCCCTACCTCTGTTATAAATATCTTGTGCATTGTCACAATTTTGAAGTCATTGTCCTTTACCATACATTTGCTTATAGACTGTTTACCTTGTTTACATGAAGCCTTAGTCCTTAGGTTATTTCAGTAGATATGACCTATAGATTTATAGTCACCTATGCTTGTCATCTCTATAGTTACATTAGTTAGGTTATCCAGATTTACAGATACATAGGTTGGATGGACAGGTAATCTTCAAACACTTCATAGACCTAGAGAATATGGCATTTAAATAACTTAGAATTCTGTTGACATGAGACACAATTGCTCCTGGCAGCACCAATTTGATCCTGAGAGAATGTTGGGCTTCTAAGACATTTCCAGTTGGAAGTTTGTCTTCTTGGCACAAAATGGCCTATTGGGCAAAGAACTGCCCTTGCCTCAAGTGCTGACAATACGAGTGCTGTCCTTCTGGACAAGCAGGACACAAGGAAAAGTGACTTCTGAACTCTGCCAAGACAGGATAAGATGGTCTTTCAGAATTCCTGCTTCTGAAAATGGTCTGTCAGATTCCCTAGGCCTGTAGCCAATTTGAATGCACCAACAATGCTGGGAAACATTAGGTGACTGTCCAGGCTGCCAGCTGTCTCCGTCTACTCTTGCAAGATTCCCGAAAGTTGCTTGCATCCATCTACCATTTCTCAGGTACCATTATATTCCTTCTCAGGTCTTTGATGGGATTGAAGACTAGCAGTTACAGTTACAACTTTATATATATATAATCTTAGGTAGAACATATTAAGTATTAGATTCAGGTTCTTTAGGATAGGACACCTTTTGGAATGATCTTTGTAACATGCCATTTACCTACACTCTAGACTTCTCTAGATTTTAGTGTGTGTTTCTTGCTTAATATTGTTCGCATCGGTTGTAGTTCCATCTTATCTAAGTCATTAACCCTCTTTACCCCTGGACAATATTTGATAACCTTTCCTTGTATATAGTTTTGTATTAGGTTAGAACCTTCTTATTTAGACAGAAGGGGGAGATGTAGTGGGTAGCCATTCCAACCTTGATCTGGAAATTCCAACCCCCATTGAGGCTTCGGTAACTGTCAGGCCTACAAGGCGGGGCCAAGAGAGGACCCTGAAGACCTGAGATCCGGAGGCGCTGCTCTCTCTTGGTTCCTGGACCCTGGACACTGGAGGTAGACCAAGCAGAGTTCTCCAGAGAACACCGCTAGACTGCACTGCGTCTTCCCCAGACCCTGCAACCTATCTATCCCTTCATTTGTAAGTTATGCCACTAATAAACCTCCCTTTTAACTACGTGGAGTGGCCTTAATAATTTCACCAATAGGAAATGACTTATCTCAATCAAAATGTATTGATTAAAAATGATACCAAATTAGGCAAACAATCAAAGGAGAACAGAGACCTGACTCTACCCCACATTGTGCTCACTACAAAGCTGCAAACGTTGTGAGGGTATGAGGAGGAAATCAGCTGTGAGGGCCCTAGTGAAATCATCGCCAAGTAGATCACTGGAACACAGCAAACCAGAATTGTGCAATCAACTGACCCTTGAAGAAAGCAAAGTGAAGCCCATGGAGAACGGGCACCCAACACCTACATGCAGGGAAAGAATGAAATCACATAAGCACAGACTTTACAGCTTTTACAAAATTTAACTCCAGGGTAGATCACAGGCCTAAACATAAGACACAAAATTATAAAACCTAGAAGATATCACAGAAGAAAGTCGAGGTGATCTTGGATTCAGTGGTAACTTTTAAAATAAAAGGCCACAAGTAACTTATAAAAGGAGAAATTGTTAAGTTTATCTGTTGCTAAAACTCTGCAAAAGAAGAGAGTGAAATAGTCTGGGAGAAAGCACATGAAGGGGGTGTTCTCCACACACAACATTTTAAACAAACCTGAAAATGGCAAAAGACCTGAAAAGACACCTCACCCAAGATTTGTAGACAGCAAAGAAGAACAGGAGAAGACACAGTCATCTGTGGGTAGATAACTTGAAACTAACCCAACAGTGAGATACCAAGACACAGTGATGACCGTTCACAGCACAGAGGTGACAGGATATGGACCAGCAGGAAGGTTGGGGTCACCAGAGGGCATGTGAGGTGATACGGCACCTTGGAAGACAGAGTGGTCATCTGTCACTAAGTTAATCATGCTTCCGTGTTTATTCAATATGAGTCACGTGGCTTCCTCAACACCTTTAGCTTTATTCATAAAGGCTGCAACTTGGAAGCAACCATGTCCTTCTGTTGGTTAACAAAGAAACTGCAGTCCATCTATTTAACAGAATATTATTCAAGAATAAGAAGTAGTAGCAACCCATGAGAAGACATAGGGGAACTTTAAAAGAATATTACTAAGTGAAGCAGTCAACTGGAAGAACCTACGTCCTCTATGAGTTCAACTGTACAGCATTATGGGAAATAAAAGGAGTACAGACAGTGAAAAGATGAGTATCCGCCAAGAGTTCTGGAGAGCAGGGGAGAAAGGAATAAACAAGCAAAACACAGGTAGTGTTTGTGACATTGAGATCATTCTGTACGATACTGCAATGAAAAATACATGTTATTGCAAACTTGTCCCAAGCCATGGGATATACAATACAAAGGATAAACCCAATTATAACTGATGGGCTTTAGCTAGTAATACGTCCATGTCAGCTCATCAATTGCAACTAACATATCACACTGCTGCAAGACATGAAGAACAGCAACTAGAGAGATGACCCAGAGGCTAACAGACCTTGCTGCACGTCCCAAAGCCCAGACTTCAGTACCCAGCACCCACACAGAGCAACTCAAAACCGACTGTAACTCCAGCTCCAGAGGCTCTGACGCCCTCTTCTGGCCTGTGTGGGCACCACACACATATGGCACATATGCACGCAGATACATATGCACATAAATGAAAATAAATGTTAGAAATAAAAGGAAACCTATTTTCGAAATTGCTAAGAACAAAGGAAACTGATGGGGGTGAGATGGAGTTACTGTACTTTTCTACAGCCCTAAAACTGCCGGGAAGTAGAGAGTTTCTTCATTAGAAAACAGAACACTTACTATGAACTAAATGCAAGAAAACCCAAAACTCACTGAAGGAATGGGCAGAATGCATGATGGGTGGAAGGAAAGTAATGAGTAATAAGGCTTAAAAAAAGTAATATACTGGAGTAAGAACCCAAAAATGCACAAGCCTTATTATGGTATCTGGGTTTTAATGCAAGCCAAGTTCTTTTTCAAGCTGTATAGTCATAGCTGTCCTTTAGAAGACAATGCTCCTGGAATAACTGTGGAACCAAGAGAAGGAAACTCGGGAGAGGGAGACAAAGGCAGCTGCACCAGTCCAAGTGAGATGTGCTTATGAGATTAAAGTCGGCCCAGAGTCTCAAACCTATTCTAATGACTCAAACTTCTTGAACTAGAAAAAATGCAGACTATCTCCATAGCAACTAGGAGGAGGAAAACATTCCTATAGAGGATTTTACAGAAGGGATGGTTACAGGTAACTGCAATTTCCTTTCCTTCAATAAATCATGAAAAGCAGAGTAGATTATTATTATTATTATTATTATTATTATCAAATTGGCAGTTTAGCTTGAAATTGGAGGAGGGGATTGTACTGGCTCCCTTAGATAAAATTCTAAGATTATATGAAACTGATATGTATCTGTATGGCTACCATTTACTGGTCTCTCCAGAGCTCTTTTAGAAAATAATTAACCATCACTAGATACAGAAATCCCTGCTTTTTCTCCCTGCAGCAACCCAAAGAGCAGTGACCTCATGACAAACAGCTGACTCCCCTAACAGGGCCACAATTTCCACAGGGCCCATTTCCACCTGCCCTGTGACAGTGGCCAATAGGCTCAGTTTTATCTATCCACAGCATCTGGATGTTGAGACTGTTTTCCTCTCCACTCACATCCATATGAGCTTGTCATACCAAACTATCAGCCACTACCAGCAACCTGTGGACGAACCCACCCCCAGCAGCATTCGCATCATGAACTTTTTGAATACTAACTATCCTAGATACTAAAAGGTTTAGTGGCATTCCATTCAGCTCTTTTGGTGGGGCGGCCATGCTACACAAGCATACAGACAATAATCACAGAAATGTGAGCTGGTATGCACAAGCCAGGACGTTCTAGCCAATGGAATTTGAGCGATGGCAGGAAGAAAGAGAATCAAGACTGCATGCATGGTCACCTGTGGCAACTGGATGAGAGCCAATGCCATTAGCCAAAATGAGGAGCAGAACTGGGAGGCGGAGTACCAGTTTAATTTTGGACATGCTCAAAAGGAGAGGCTTGTGTAGATTTCAAGCCCAGGAGTGCAGTAAGCAGGAATAAATAAGGGACTGGAAAAACAAATGGCAGGAAGAAACAAAGACTTGTAGCAGTAGTTGACAAATAAGTGGAAACGGAAGAAGGTCCCAGGGGTTCGTGATCACAAAAGAAACAGTAGCACTGAAATCTAAGAACTGGATTGGAAAGCAGAGTAGAGCTGTGGTAAGAAGCTACGTGTTAAAGAGAACTGCAGGCAACTGAGGAGAGCTGGGAGCAGGAGAGGGGGTCCTCCCCAGGGAAGAGCACACCAATCGGTCGCCCGGTGCCAAGCGGCCAGCCCTGAAAATACACACACAAGTAAACACACATACAAGCAACATTATATGGACCAAACAGGAGATGTATCTATCTACATCTGTATCTGTCTAGATATGTATATCATACAATAACAATGAAAAATGAGGCCATGAATTTGAAGGAGAGCAAGAGTGATATATGGCAGATTTTTGAGGGAGGAGAGGGAAGGAAGAAATGTTATGACTACATTATAATCTCGAAAAAAACAGAGGCGATTAAGAGTCACATTTGGGGTGGAGCCTCTAATTGCACAGGAGGCAATGGGGTATGTCAATTCCAGCGTTTTGATCGTGGACAGGTTGGAGGAAGGTGTTGCTTCCGTTCTGTGTCACTATTCACCCGGTGAAACATGTTCCATGGAGCACCATCTACAGTGGCCCTCCGTGACACAGACAGGAGAGAGGAGGCATGCAGAAGGAGCCTTATGGAAACAGGAGATGTACTGAGTTTGGGATGCCCGTGGGCCAACAAGATGGAGATGCCTACATCGGATGCAAAGAAGGAAAACCTCAGGTCAGTTCTACAGAGGTAAGACTTGAATTCACATGACTAGATGAAACCACTAAGGGAGATAAGAAGGAATTACCTACATTGTAATTGTCAAGTGTGGACATACGTCATACCTGCGAAAATATAATTTGTGGGAGAAGAGAAGGGGAAGCAACACATTTTGGGTTGAATAAGGATAAGGAAAAAATTGTAGGAATAAGAGAAGTCTGATAGACACCATGGAGATAAAGATTTCAAGTGGCCAGCAGGCTGTAGCTCAAATCCCAGATGCATCAAAAGAAATGAGATCAGAGAGGAAAACACAGAGGTTAGCCATTTCAGAAGGGTGAAGCTGGAACCTCGTTTAAAAGGTACCACGGAAAGAGCTGATGCCAAAAGTTGGGACTTCAGGATGGTATCAATGGAGCATGCAAAGAATGTTTACAATAGTAGAAATAAGAGTACTGATAAGCCCAGGATAGTGAGCCAAGGAAGCTAGAGAAAATGAAAACATAGGAGAAGAGGAGAGAACTGGAAAGTAACACGGAGGAATCAGACCATAGGAGTCTCCGTGGCTTGGGCATCAATCGGGCAGCACATGTCTTCTTTCCCTGTGAAGTGAGTTCTCATCTCTCTCCTGTGAATTCAGAGGCCTGGAGTCAACGACTGTTAAAAGTGGGTTCACAGGCATCATCCTTGCAAGTCGTTTATTCTTAGCTATGCCACGTTGCGATGCCAAGAACAGTCTAATTCTCCAGAGAGATTCTTCACCCCATCACCTCATTACCCTAGCGTGCGAAACACAACAGGAACATGAGCAACAGCTGTTGTATATTCTGTGGGATGATCGCCTTCTCCTTGAGCTAAATAGAAACTTGCAATGACGAGAAACGGTTTCTAAGGCTTTTGTGTGTATGGGGGTGTGGCAGGGAGCAGGTGGATGCTGCACTCTGTTTAAGAAAAATTGCCCCTTTCCTACAGAACTTTGGAAATAAGAAGAAAGCGCAGAAGGCAAGGAGTCATCCTTTCTAAGGGTCCCCTGAGCTGGTTCTGTTCTCAGCCCTGGCTTCCCCTGTTCTGCCTATGCGCTCAGTTCTCATCCTTCAGCTGGAACCCATTTATTTTTCTCTCCTCTCCAAGGTGGTTGGTTTCTTGGCGTTTGTTTGCTCTCTTTCCTTCTTCACCAGAATATGCAAAGACGTGAAAGCGCCTCAGGGTGCTGAGTGACAGGACACCCAAATAAGTTTAAAAGCACTTGTAAAAGTCCATGCATCCCCATGCAGGAGTCCTGTATCCCCAGTCAGCTATCCAGACCTTGGAGAACAAAGCCTGGATGGCACACCGCGACAGCAGCCCTGAGACCCCAGCCCCAGCAGAACTCAAGGATGGTGCAGCCACACTGTGCTCTAAACCCAACCGCTGTACAGAGCCACCGGCGCCACACGGAGAGAACACTGCGCGTCCACATGTCCACATGCAAACAGCATGAGAGACCGGCTGGGTGTGGGAGAAGCGCACACCGCGCAATGCACGGCCAGTAGTACCCTCTTGTCCCCATGCCGTCCCTCTCCGCGCGCCTCCCGGGTGCCCGAGCCCCCCAGCCTCACCAGGCCGCCGCGTAACTTTCCAGGTGCGCAGCTCGTCCAGCGTCTCAGCGTCCTCCACCACGCCGCCCTCCTGCGGCCCCAGCCCGGCTCAGCTCAGCTCTGCCCCGCTGCACCGTGCGCACCGTGCGGGGTCCGGGCTGCTGGCGCCGCCGCTCGCGCTGCGTGGGAGCCGGGGACGCGGCGAGCGCGCTGCGGGCAGGAGCTGCGGCGACGTGGGTGCTGCCGCCGCCTCGCTGGTCTGCGGGGGCCGCGGCGAGAAGGAGACGCCCGGGAGGGAGGAGGGAGCTAGGCGGAGGGGAGGGACGGAGGAGGGCGGGGGTCAGCCTGGCGTGGCGTGGGAGAGCCCGGAGCCCGCTTCCTTGAAGGTGGGGTCACCGGCGCCGGCGCGAACCTGTCCTCCGGAGTCAGCCTGCAGCAGTCTGCACTTTATACCTCGAACCTCCGGAGTGAGGCAACTTAAGTAGGGCGATAACATCGTGGATGCAAGCGGGTGGTTTGGTTGTGTTATTATTTCTATTTCAAGTGTGTGGGCCGAGGGAGAGGAAAGTTGAGGGGGGTATTCATCATCGCCTTCCCTCTCCACCCCTGTGCCTCCAGCCTGCTCTACTGCAGGCTCTTGCTCTCTCGCTCACTGTCTGGCTCTCTCTATTCTACCTTCCTTTCCAGAGCGCAAATCTGCACTCACGCATCCTGGACATGCTCTCTGGTGTCACAGTGGTGCCCTTCTAGAAGACACGTGACCCAGGGGTTGCTTAGCTGCACACTCTTCCAGCACTCTGGAGCCTGACCTCGCTTCTAGTCTGCCCGTTGTACGTGATGCATGCTGGGGACAGTGGCTGAACCGAGTTTCAAGGGACAGAGAGTATACTTCCTAAAATCTGTAAGGCTTTATTAGCACGGAGCTTTCTTGGTTATTCAAGCAGGTAATTTAATACTCTCCTGTGGCCTTTTAGGCACAGTCTCCCGAGGCGTGCATTATAGTTTTCTAAATATAAATAGATATACTCACCCACCGCAGTACGCTGTGCTCTGATGTTCTGAGAGTCCGCTGCAGCGAGTCCCCCTTTCTTCCTTCTCCCAGAGGAACGTCCTGGCACATTCACAAGGACAAGGGCAGTTTCTCTGCAGAGTGGACAGTACAGTGAGGGTCTATTCTTCGATTTGTATCCATATAATGTTAGAACCCGACTCCCTGGGGATGTCAACCACCAAGAAGGAGGCTGTGGGTCTCCTGTAACTCCAGCATGCACTATTACATACATAAACCCACATAGAATGAGGCCCGTGTACACTTGTTGAATGGGGCCATTAAGTTCCAGAGGAGGAAAAAACGGTTGTTTGTTTTTTCTGCTAACTGGGGGAAAAAATAAGCCCAGGTACTTTTTCACACATTGGTACATTTTTTTTGCTCGCCTCCAATACCGCCTAACCAGAGAAGATGGAGATGAAGAATTCCAAAGAAAAGGGGAAATCTATGGGAAAATAATTAAGTCATGAGTAAATTATGGTAAGAAAGGATTTTAAGTCAGACTTGACACATTGAGCCAAAGCTGCCATGTTTAAAGAATACAAGACACATCGTAGGAGTAAATGCGTTTCGTGAACACTCTGGGTCTAGTGTGTGTGGCTCTAGGTCAACCAGGAAACAGGGGAGTTCTGGTCATTGAGGTAAAAGCTCGGAAACCACTATTGGGGTACAGACAGCGGTGGAGAACTAGAGTTGAAGAGGAACTTGGGTGCTCTCCTAGCAACCAGGTAGTCTTCTTTCAGGTCAGCTTCACTGACAGCAGAGAAACGGAAGAAAAACAAACAATCCTGGGAGCAGGAAGGGGGTGCAGAGGGGGAGGGGAGGGGAGGGGAGGGGGAGGGGGAGGGGGAAGAGAGGACAATGAAGAAGAAAGGGCAGAGGGAAGGAGGACCACTATTGCTTTAGAAGTTGAGGCTCTCACACATTCTTCTCTGAGTGCTTTAAGCAGACCCGGACTCACTCCTGGTGTTTACTCCTAGAAATTCAATGGCGAACAAAATGAACTTACCCTGTCAATTTAGAGTCTATAATCCAGGGGGAGACACAGACATCAAACACATAACTGTATATGTGATAAATACTGTGAAAGAAAAGAAACGGAATAAGAGGTCCTCATGTGAGTCTGCCACTATTAATAAATAACCTAAGTAAAATGTCTGAAATGATAAGGACATTTATTGTTTCATGCAGCAAGAAGTCCCAAGGTCAAGAGGCTGTAGTTGGTCAGTTCAGCGACTGAGTAATTCCAGGGAGGGTTGTGAACTGTTTCCGTTATTCTGCTGCTATCCCTAGCATGCCAGCTTTATCCTCAGAACTGCTGCACCCATGGCTTCTGGACTGGAGACTCTCTAGTTACGCAATTCTGACCCTGCCAGAAGGCAACACAGTGTCTTTTTCAAGAACAGGACAGTTTCTCTCAGAAAGTTCCAATGAGATTTCTTCTCACCTTCCATTTCTCAAAACTGGGTCATGTGCCCAGCTCCAGAAGCCGGGAATAGTGGCATGTTACTTTGGTTGTTTGACTTGAGCTCTTCAGGATTAGCCCGTGAAATCTTCAGGACTGCAGTCTCGAAATGGATGACTGGAAAAAAAAGAAAAAGAGGAGGAGGTGGCGATGATACTGCGTAGGCAATGTCGGGTCAGCTAGAGGAGCTCAGAGACATTTCACTGAGGAAAAATAATGTCATTCAAACTTGAGATGAGCAAGAATCGGTTGGAGGTGAGGAAGAAGCACCTGCCGGCAGAGAGAATCCCCTGGTATGAAGTCTGACCTTAATGACAGGTAAAGGCTTGTGTACTTTTTCACTTACACTGTTCACGGCACCAGGCAGGAGGTCCTCAAGAAGCAAGCTCAAAGAGTTGAACGACTCTTGTCACGGAGTTGACAAGCTAATCATCTTGACTTCTTCAGTCTCCTCAGAGAGCGAAACGCCATCATCAATTGCCTTGTCTCTGCCTTTGACAGAGGGATGCAGCTTGCCCCTAAGCTCCTTCTGAGGTGTGTCTTTGGTCCTTGGACACACAAAAATAGGTGTTAATAGTTAAAAATAGTCTTCTCCTCTTGGATGTGACTCTACTACACTTGGCTCCCCTGACCTCTCAAACCTAGTCACAAGAGAATAGGTATCCTCATGATGTCAAAGCTCAGGTGTAGCCTACAGTGATTCGGAAAACAAAAAGGCCCACCTCCTCATTTTACACACAATTACAGAAGTCCCTGTGCACCATCATGTCTTACAAAAGTCTCTCAGTGTCTCCTGCTTCCCCCACTACAGAGAGCCACATTGGAAACTGAGCTGAGAGCAGGTTCTAGGAGTGCTTCCAGACTCTTAAAAACTACTAAGTTCCTGTTCAATCTCTTTCAAATGGAGTTCTGTTTTCCTGGGACAAATTTCCGCAGAGGAGCCTCTGAAGATCCATTACACAGGCTTGTTACTCTCCTTCCCCTTCCACAAAAAAACGATTGGATCAGCCCTGTGCTGCTAGCGTCAAAGTCCAGCTTAGCATCCACAGCACTCTAAGCCCTTTCTGGGACATGAAAGGAACAAGACTAGCATTCTGGTGGTTCACACTGTGTCCTCTCATTGGCCAAGCTTCTCTCCATCTCCTGCGATGGCTTCCTTTCCTGCTTTCCTCCTTCACTTGTTTCCAAACGATTTTGAAATTTGGCTTCTTGAGCAGCCATTCCAACTGTGTCTTCTTTCTTCTGGTTTTGCGAATTCCTAATCTCAGAAACCTATCAGGTGCCTTTGGTGCTTTGGTGTTCGGGTTCCAACATCACTTGGCATGATAAAATAGCTGGGCAATGGGTTCTACCAGTTTCTGTGCTATAGGACTTCTGGGCTGCCCACACCACCATCCAATGCCTCCTTGATGCCCCTGACTGCAGCACAGTGGTCCTCTCTGACACCACAGCAGGGGGATGCCCCTGACTGCAGCACAGTGGTCCTCTCTGACACCACAGCAGGGGGATGCCCCTGACTGCAGCACAGTGGTCCTCTCTGACACCACAGCAGGGGGATGCTGCCAGTTTCAGACTTGCTCACCTCTCCTACTAGAGTTGAAAACAGGGACTTTGTAGGATTGATCCTTACAATTCCATAAACAACCTAGTTCAAGCCTCTTCGTTTTATAAAAAAAAAATAATTTTAACAATTAAACTTCTTCCTGTGTTTTGTTTTTCACCAAGATATCAAAGACCTGAAAGAAACCCATATATATAATATATATATATTATATATAATATATATATGTATATGTATATATACATACATATATATATAATGTCTCTGCTTCCTCCATGAGAATGAAGTATTACTATTTCTAATGTCATATACTCTTCCAAGCCCAGCACTGGGACCATTGTTTCATTCCAGCCTGACACTACCGAGGCCTCTCACTTGCTTAGGATTCCCCTCTGATCCCAGTGAGAAGAAGGAGGGTGAGCTTCATGGGTATTAATTACAGGAACATTTGAACTTTTTCCTGCCTCCCTAGGCAACAGCTAGAACCTTCCTGTATCCCCTACCTAAATTGGCCTTTGTCTGGACCATGCTCATCTCTTCCTTTTACTACCTCAATTTCTGTCCAGTCTGAAAGATCCCAGGGCTCTATTCTCTTTCTATAATAAATCATTGCTTGTAGACATCTGGTCCTCCTTCAGAAACCCCCAGAAACGCATTTCATCTCAGCCCTTTTCATGGCATGTATCATTTTCTGCTTTGTATTACCATTGTCAATCTATGTTTGTCCCTCTCTGGTAGACTGTAAACACCTAAGGACATGGCCACCATGTGCTTCACCTTTGCTTTATCTCTTCTAACAAGCCGTGACTCTGATTCCTACAGTCACAAATCACCCAGGATAATTAAACGTATGCTTCTCAGATTCTACAGAATACAGAGAATGTTCTTGATTTTCCTTATGAAATAAAGACAATGGATTGGAATGATAATTACTTCATTTAAAAGTTAACACTCTGCCTAATCAGGAATCAAGAGATAGTCAGTTTTCCTACAAAGTACCAAACTATAAATTAATTTAGTTGTCTGGTTTTATCTGCATTAATTTTTATTAAAGAGTGATTTTTTTCCTAGTTGTGAGTACTTATTAAATAACACAGTTTTTTGGATATGATTGGCTCTAGACTAATGGTGCTATTTGGAGAGGTTTTGGAAACTTCAGAAGGTAAAATGTAGCTTGAAAAAGTAGGCGACTGAAGGTGGGTCCTTGGAGAGTGGGGACCTTGTCCCTGGATCCTTCTTACATTCTGTACAGGAAGTGAAGAACTGCCTTTGCCGTATATTCCTACCTCAGTGAGTTTTACCTGAGCACATGGAGCATTCAAACAACTCCACCCAAGCTGAGCCAAAAAAAAAAATCTTTCCTCTTCTTCAAGTAGTTTCCTTCAGATATTTTAGTCACAGCAACCAAAAAGTAGCTAACATGCCTGTGCACACTCTCTGCATCAGGCCCATAGTGTCTGGCATCCCACCAGTCTGCACTGTTTCAGACGACCACGTATCAAATACCTTGGCCTCTCAACCCTTCAGTTTTCCCATCAATAATCTCATACCTAACATACATCTCACCCAGCTTCAGCCATCCACTTCCGCAGTCGTACTTGGACTTGTGACTGAAATGACGGATTCTGATAGCATATGTGCACCCCGTATCAGCCTGGACCTATCTCCCTCCATGACTGGGGCCTTGGGCTCTGCTTCTCAGCCACAATAGCATTGGTGGTGGCTCATGCTATCTCCATGGTTGTAATGCTGAGACTAATATTGCCATTTAATTCAACATCCCTGGAACTGAGGTCCACACTAACACAGCTTCTGTAACACTCATTGTTGAGGAATTCTCAGTAACTCCAGCCCCATGGACTGACCTGTGTGAACTCACAGGAGTTCTGTCTGCCCTCGATGTTGGCTGGAGGGGACCCAAACACATCCCAGAAATACAGTGGAGCCCATGCCTTGTGGAGTTGACCTTGACCACTGAGGAGAAGGAGCCAGGATGAAGACAACAGATAAATTGTTGGCCTGTCTGCCCACCCAAGAGCTGTTCTAAGACTCAGTGGTTCTTCACCTCTGGCAGCTCTTCCATGACTCAGCAACCAACTTTGTTGCAGAGAGGCTGTGGTCAAATTGGTAATGTACCACCCTGTGCTACTTTTTTGCTTCCATTTGCTCCCTCCCTCCTGCTGCCCATGAGTAATCCCCTTGCATAAAGTCTTGGTAGTAAGTGTGGGTTCTTTGCATTCTATTTTCTCAGAAACACAAGCCAAGAGACTCTTCCACTCTGTAACTACAACCTTTCATCCTTTAGGCCTACTTACTCGGTTACTTTCCCTTTGTGTATTTCTGATCTTAAAGAGACATCTAGTTCCTTGAACCTTAGCTTACTTTCTGTTTTTATTCAGTTCCTGAACAGTTAACAAGTAGTACATACTTAGTCCTAACCTTACCCATCCTGGAGGAAGTCTA
Organism: Peromyscus californicus insignis; assembly: GCF_007827085.1. Taxonomy (NCBI): domain Eukaryota; kingdom Metazoa; phylum Chordata; class Mammalia; order Rodentia; family Cricetidae; genus Peromyscus; species Peromyscus californicus. Next base: position 89,357,414 of record NW_026294424.1, read on the forward strand.
CTTCTCACATTCTCTTTATTTCTAGACAACAGAGGGCTAGTGAAACAAGCTAGATATAAACCCTTTCTCAAAGTCCTAAATTCTTAGCCGATGAGAGAAGATCAGACTGGTAGAAACCATTTTAGAGAGCTAGAACTTATTCAAATTAAAATATGCACAGCCTGCTACCAGTTCTACTTCTAGACAAGATGTATATCCTAGGAAACGTTTCACTCAGGTCCATAAGGGGCCAAAGCAGAGTTGCCCACTATTACAACTTCTTTTGTTATATTTGTTAGAAGAATAGGGAGTCTCAGTGTCTATCTCTGAGAAGATAAATATGTACACCCCTCATGAATATATGCCAGACAACACTTGGAAATAACAGATCAGATATTGAAAAGGCAAAGATAGTAGAAAATTGAAACCATGAAACATGTGTGTGTGTATGTGTGTGTGTGTGTGTGTGTGTGTGTGTGTGTGTGTGTGTGAGAGAGAGAGAGAGAAGATATGTATATAAAGCCCAATAACTTTTATATAGCATAATTTAACCATGCATAAAATATAATACTTATTTTGCAAAAACATATACAAATAAAAGACAAAATACTCAAATAAGAACGTTCAGCTATGTAAGAAGCAGAATGGGAGTGCTGTGTTGGAAGAAAAGAAATAGTGGAGGGGATAATTCCTGGGGACAGATGGAGCATAAAATGAAACATGCTTTCTAATGTGGCTGAGTATTATACAGACTGTAGGTTAGAGTGGTGTAGATTGCCTGTGAAGGGCTGCTTCCAGAGGCAGCTCTCAGACCTCTCTAAAGGGGAAGCATTTGCCTGAGGCTGAAATGTTGAAGCGAAATCATCCACAGGATGGTCTGGGGAGGATTGCTGGCCAGAAGGCAAAGGAAAGAATGAGTGGAATGGCCAGAGGGAGCTTGGTGAGTTCCAGGAGCAGCAAGACGTCCATGGATGCTGCACAGGAGAGTGTGGTCAGTGAGGTACAGGCTGTTCAGAAATGGGAGGCTGGGGGCAGGATTACAGTCCCAACAGGTAAAATCTTCCATCAGTCTCATTTAGGTCCTAAATATTCCATGACAATTCTACTGAACTGACTGGTGAGGTTTCTTTCTCTTAACTATAAGGGAAACAGCCCCAATTTTTCATCCCTTTTTTCAAATGTTCATTTCATCATTCTTACTGGTGGTAATTGACTTCCTTGACTTTTCACAGTGAAAATAACAGTAAGTATTATGGTTTGAATTATCTTCCAAGAGTAACATGAATTATGCCAACTAGAAATTCAAATGTGTGTGATTACATAATATGTACATGCATATATATATTTTATATATATATATATACAATATATGTTAATGTGCTTTACATGCTACAGAGATGAAACCTCTGGAGGTTAGAATACATAAGGCCTAGAATGTTCTCTTTTAAATTTTATGTCTCTAGGTGCTCTGTAGATATGAATGCCTGTGCATCATGTGCATGCCTGGTGCCCACGTAGGCCAGAAAAGAATGTGTCAAGCCCCTGGAGTTACAGACTGCTGTCAGTCACCATGTGGACTCTGGGAATTGAACACCAGTCCTCTAGAAGAGCTGGCAGTGATGTTAACCACTGAGCCATCTCTCCAACTGCCTCCCCCTGCAAAAAAAAAAAAAAAAACCTCTTAAAATGGTTCTGCCACCATCTGCTTTGTGGCATTGGTGTTTCAGTAGCATCAGATCTTTAGCAGGACTTTCTAGCGTGTGAAAGCTGCATTTGTAGCTTGTCTAAGGAGGTCAGAGTAACACGCTGGTATCTTAAGAGGACTCAGGCCTAAGTTTCTGATGTTCATAGGCATGTGCTTCCCAGGGAGTGTGTGAAAATGCAGGTCCTGATCCACTAGGTCCCTGTCTGAGATCCTGTTCAGCACTTTTCCCAGGCTCCCTACTCCATTGTAGCTGGTCCAGGGACCACATGTTTGGGTGACAAGTCCCTTCCTCCTGTTTCTGGTGGGCACCACAGTAAGAAGACCTCTATGGGATCTGAATTGGCCTGGACTAGGAGGTAATGATAACCTTGTAGTAAGTTTATCTAAAGAGATCACTGAGGATTAGAAGGTAAAGGACATAATGCCTCTCTATATGCAGCATTCAAGCTAAACTTGAGGAGTGAGTAACAAAAGAAACAAATATGCACTCACTCCAGACACTTCTCATCCAGAATCAGGTGTGCCCCCAAGCCTGTTTTTATGATGTTAGACCCTGGCAGAGCCCTTGCCTTTATGACAGTTACCATCAAAGAGTTTTGTAATCCAGATGTTCCTGTACCTGATAGGATTAAACTGTAAACTCCTAAGAGGCCAAACCAACCTTTCCTTCGTGGTAATCAGAGAAGATCTATGGGGGGAAATGGTATTAAAAATCTATTCAGTCATAACTTCCATCCAGAATGCAACATGGTTTGAGAACGTGCTTCCCCCCACAACCCGGTATGTCCTTGAGTGCAGTGACAAGAGATGAGTTAACTGTTTGGAATCCCAGCTGCCATGTGCTCCAACAAACAGGAATGGCATGTTACCACAGATCTATAAATGGCACTCCCAACTATAAATCTAAAAGAAACACCCATCCCTACCTGAAAATCAGTAGGGCAACATGGTTGATTTTTACAACTAGCTGGGTTTTGAAGTTTTATTTGTTTTAGATGATGTTTATATTGTCATTACAGACTAATTTACATTAGCAGTAATGTCAACTTAATGCCAAAATAAGGAAGATAAAATGATTTGAGTGCTATTATTTGGCTTTCACTGGCTTTTCTGGAGTATAATACTATATGGGTATGGACAGTTATTTTCCTATCTTGGTAGTCAGATAGCAGAACCTTAGTTTGAAATACATTATATTTGTCTCTTCATGTAACCAAGAAAAGCTAAATCCATTAGGACCTTGTTGGAGATACAAAGTCATCTCATTTCCCAAATTCAAACTGTCTGTAACTGATCTTTCCAGAAAATCCTCTAAGACACCAAAAGTTTCATTTAATCAGTAAGCAATAATATTTCCCTGAAATCAGAATAATTGAGAATCCTGCTTAGAGTCAGTCCTTCATTGGGTCAATTTGTTTTGCAGGTCTTGCTCAGTCCATGTACACAGTGCACCATTAAATGAACTCATTTGATGCCATAACGTTAGCCAGGGAGAGCCATCTGCTTAGAGACAGCAAATCATAAATCATCTCCAGACCTGTGTGTAGCCAGCCTGGTGCACTGGAAGGCTCTAAGAGGAAACTCATCCTCTGTCTTAACACATTGTCAAATGCCACTTATTATTTCCATTTCATGACTTTGGGGATGGGAGTACTACAAAGTAACCTAACTTAGGTGTAGCTGAAGGTTTCCCGTGTCTACCTGGCTCCTGCAGCCGCTCAGACCCAAGTAAATACACAGAGACTTACATTACTTACAAACTGTATGGCCATGGCAGGCTTCTAGCTATCTAGTTCTTATATCTTAAACTAATCCATTTATATGAATCTCTAAGTTGCCACGTGACTTGTGGCTTACCGGTACTTTTACATCTTGCTTCCTCTGTGTTTGGCTGGCGACTCCTGACTCAGCCTTCCTGTTCCCAGAATTCTCTTCTCTCCATGTTCCACCTATACTTCCTGCCTGGCTATTAGCCAATCAGCGTTTTATTTATTAACAAATCAGAGCAACACATTCACAGAGTACAGAGCGATAGCCACAGCACGTAGGTGCCCATTTTGGTTTTGTTTTGTTTTCCTTTCCTCTGCTTATGTGTTACCAGCTTTGCAAACTTACTCATCTGACTTTCCTGTGGAGAGCCTGGCTGGGGATATCTACCAGTTCAACTGTCCAGGGTGGTCTATTGAAAAACAGGCTCCTATGTTGATGGCATGCGAGAAAGCGTATGCATGGATTGTCCTCTCCTCTAGTTACTTCATTGTATGAGCCAAGGTCAGCAGCTATCAGAGACCACAAGGATGCACCGCAGCATCCAGACTGGCTGTTTACAGACATCTGCCAAGTATACGACCCACACACTGGGTCATCAGCAAACACTCTTGAAGGGTTATGTGAACAGCGGTAGGTTTGTTAGCTGTGAGATCAATGATGAATGACTTTTTTTTCCCTTGTACTTTTGTTTAAATTTAAGAAAAATGGAAGAGGCATGCATTGATTTTTTTAATTGTGTGTTTTTAATAGAAATTAGGCAGCCATAATGAACAGTTGTTTCACTTCCCTCCACGACTGAATAGCTCCTTTACTAAGAGAATATTTCAAAAATGATGTCATTAGTATCCCTCCTGCAAGAGCCAATTGCCATGGCATGTCCTGAGATTTTGTGTGGGAAGTGAAGTCCATCAGCATTGAGAGAGGAACAGTTTGAGGGATCTGCTGCAGGGACGGTGGACACCAAACTTTAGGGTTAGGCCAGAGATGAAATATTTTCTGGTTCTGGTTGCAGGTTTTGGGGAAGGAAAGGAATCACTTTGTGGAGGATGTGGGTTAGAAAAACATATAGGTTGATGGCGTGGATGGGGTTTCCTGTCTGCTTTGGCATCCAACTTATGCACCCAGCAAGACTGAAGCCGCCTGGAGGTAATGCTTTCTGGGTGGACGGTGGGTTTTGAAACTTCTTGTGAGTCCATATTTGTCTAGCTCAGAGGTTGTGATTTTTTGGTCTCAGAAGACTTTTATAGTCTTAAAATTATTAAGGACCCTTACATATTTTTGTTTATGTGGGCTACGTCTATCAATATTTATCATATTCAAAATTAAAGCTAAGAAATTTTATAAACATTTGTTTATTTTTAAATAACTATTATTAATAACTGTTACATATGAGCACAAAAATAGCTTTTATCCAAAAATTAATGAAAAGAGGAATTGTTTTATTTATTTATTTTTTTTTTTAGTAAATCTCTTTAAGGCTGACCTGATAGAAGATGCAAAAATCTAGATTTATGTATTGATATCCATGGTCAATAGAATGTTTTATAATCTATCACAAGGTATGTGAGAAACTCCACTGAGAATGAAAAAAGAAAGTAAGTTCTCAGTGTTGTCCAAACAACCGTTCTGATCCATGATGCTGTCTTCATTGCTGTGGCCTGGTGGAAGTGGTGAAGGGTAGGCAGGCTTATTTTGACTCACAGTTTGAAGAATGCAGTCCACCAGGGGACAGGACAGCAGATGTGTGAGGTAATTTGTCCTGGGACATCCTCTGTCAGGTAGCAGAGAGATGGAGTCTGCTGCTTACTAAGCTTTCTCTTATTTCCCCCTTTATTCAGTCCAGACTTCAGACCATGGGATGATGCTACCAATATTAAAGGTGGAAATATCCTCACAGAAGTGTCTCCTAGAAAATCCATAACCTAGTTGAGTTGATGATGAAGATTACCCATCACAGATGCCTTGAAAAGGTCCTAGGGGACCCCATGGTTCCTAGACCACACCACACTTTGAAAAGTGCTCCAATCTCGAAAAACCAAAAAAAAAAAAAAAAAAAAAGAAAGAAAGAAAAGTGCTCCATACTGAGTCCACATTAGTCCTTATGTCAAAAGTATTCCTTAAGTTCATTACCACTCTGGTTGTCTCCAAGTTTCAGCCAATGGTATAATTAGCTTGTCCAAGCTCCACTTTCCAATAGGTAAAAAAAATAAAGAAAATGTGTAGAATCACTGGGCTATGGGAAGCATTCTCAGTTCCCAAATGCAAGTGAGTAAGACAAAATATGAGTGAAATAAGATGCATTTCCTCAGTTGTAATACTTATATTTTCTTGATTTTAGAACTAGATAATAGTCCTCATCGTGAAGCTGAGTAAGCTTCACTCTGTATGTGGTTAAGAGCAATGAGGCCAATTACAGGCCCTTTTGTTTTATCATTTAGCAGTTGCTCTAAAACCCTGAAAAATACAGAGGGAAATTAGCCACATGGAGGTCTTATAATAGCAGAAACTGTCCATTCATGCATTGGTCATACCATTAATTCAACAACCAGAATTGTAATCTAAGAAGTCAAAATAGAAAAAAAGCAAGTTCTCTGTTTTCTAGGCATTTAGAGTAAAACAGAAAATTCTGACATTTGCCTTATGCTGATCCTTTCAGTAAATATTAATTCCATCCACGCACCTTTACTGAAACATAGATAACAAAGAAATATCTATTGTGGAACTCCACTTAGTAGGCTACAAACCTAAATAAATAATTAAAATAAATCATGCTAAATACAATTAAAATTAAGTGTAAAGCTTATAGGAACTTTGAAAAGAAAAAGCATTTAGTGAAGGTTGAATGCTAAGATTTTTTTTTTTGTCTTGGCAAGAATGTCAAGAGATGGGACCATTAATTCTGTCGTCTGAAAGACTCAGATGCCAATGTCACTGCCTCTATTTTCTAACCTCACGGAGCCTGTTTGTGAATACAAATGAAGTCACGTCTATATGACCCCTAGCACACGTTATCTGTCACAATTAAATACTCTGTAGCATTCTTTTGGTGGAGATGAATGGGTTGACATTATAGGTAAAGAAAACAATAATTTGTGAAAGCAAGGATGTCTAAAATAATACAATGTTCAAGAAATAAACGTGATAAATGTAGTCAAACACCATACAGTAATTATTGAGATAAAGCCAGAATTTCATAACTTATGTACAAGAACCTTTTCCTTGCAACACCTACAGAGTAAATTAAAATAAAATAAAATATAAAGCCTTTGATAGAATAAATCACAGGGCTGGAAAAAAAAGACAAAGAGGTTAAATGTGTGAGCATAAGATTAGGTAGCACCTCACAGCTTTTATCAGTTAGTGACGCTGCGTGGAAATGGACTTTGCGGTGAGCTGGAAGCCTTCACGATTCAGCTACTTGAGCAGGTTCTGGACTTTCACTCTTTCATGAACTGGACAAGACTGAATTTCTGAGGAGGATAGAGTTTGTAAATATTCTCTTTAAAAGTCCCTAGATTGTAAATTCTTCAGGGATGCTGCAGTAAACTCACACACTAAAATACACACACACACACACACACACACACACACACACACACACACACACGAGCAAATCTGAGGCATTGCAGGGACAGCATCCCAAGCGTAGGCAGGTGGACCCAGGGGGAGTCTATGTATTGCTTACTACACTGCTTACTGTCCCAAGAAATGTGCTCTCTCATCTCCTAGGACTACCATAGCAACATGGTATAATTACCCTGATAGCATAAAACAGTAGGAATATATTGCCTCACAGTTCTAGGAACTAGATGTCTAAAGGTATTACAGTTCGCCCTCCAAGGGTTGTTTATCTCTCTTTGCAGTCTGTCTGCTCCATTGCCCCACAGCAACCCTGTCTTCTCTCATGGTAACACCATCATTTTCCTGTCTCCTTAGCCACAAATCTCAAGCCTTCCACAAGGCCCACCACTCAGCAAACTCCCATCTCTAAGAGTCATCAAGTCTTAAACCTTCCAGTGTTGGAGTCCCTTAAATTGGTCCAGTCACGCTTTTTCTTGGCTTCTGCTTTACTCAGGGTCCTAAACGTCTCTCCTCTGTCCTATTACAGTGGCCTCTACACAAGGCCACCTGCAGGTGTGCTTGACCTCACTCTCCAGGTCACAGTGCAGACAATTTACTCTGCAGAATGTGAAGTCTGACCTTGTCGATTCCTCCTTAGATTTTTCCCTACCCCAACCCCCATTCCACTGCACACAAAATCAAGTCCAAACTCCACACCACAGCCCACAAGCCTTGCAGGACTCTGCTTCTGCTCATCTTTGGGCTCCGTCTCTTCCTTGATATATCTGGCACAGTTAAGGATGTAAAACTGTGTTCTCAGAAAAAGTCTTGGTCCCCCTTTCCTGGTGCTTCCTCTGCCTCACTTGACCTTCTCTATCTTGCCTCTGAAATCACCTGCTTTTGGATGTTCTTTCTGCTGTCTGAGTATAACTAGCCTTCTTTCCCTCTCTCACATCTATGCTGGCATGCTTCCTTCTGACACTTAAACACTGGGTGTCTTTTTTAATGTTGTCCATTCCCCCAAATCTCCTATAACCTTCTTTAGGACAGCAACTGCCTGGGTTCCATTCCACAGGCAGACTAAGCAGGCAGGCTCAGTGTTTTTGCTCATGATAGGAAGATGAACGGGTTACTCATCTCAGGCTTATAAAACCTGTGGAGCAGAGGACTGGTCAATTCAGATACTGCAAGAGAACTTACAGCTAATAGGGAAGTCAAGAAAAATGGGGATACAAAAAGAAAAAGTGAGTTGGTTTAATCAAAACTAAATTATTACAGGCAATATCAGAATTTAATGTGTTTGGTTAAAGGCTTTTGTAAGACCAGAGTTTCTGCTGCATTGTCTTTAAAGCAAACTATATAGATCAAGTCAGAGCAAAGTGAGAATTTCCAAATATAAAAATGATGTCATTTTTTAGGTCTTCAAAAAAAGGAGTCAGCAGACCAATATATTGCTTTTGACATTTTATTCACACCAGGCAAAGTAGCTCTCCACGCTACCTCTCTCCAGTCAAAACAGAGACATGGTATAAAAATACATTTATTTGGGGAAAAAATAGAGTAGAGAAGCTATTCATTTTCTGGTTAGAATTGACTCCCAAAGATATCTGACCTGGCTTCTGACTACAAACTTGCCTGCCCTGCCCCATCTCATCTCACCCAAACACCACACCTTGAACATGACTCTGGCATTCTGGTCTGAGTGGGCTCCCTACTCTCCTCTTGCTCTCTAAGGTACCACCACAGTTCTTTCTTGGCTCCTAAGGTACTGTCTGATACTCAACTTACCCTAGAGTTCAGTGTATAAGTGTCGCTAGACTACCACCCCTGGGTCTTGGATGCAGCCTGATTTCTGTTTGAAACACTCCACTTCCCTTTTAAGGGGTATTGCTAAACTGCATTTGAACAATCAACAGCCTATCTTAAAATAATTTGATGTTCGAAAGTTCAAAGGTAAAATCACGAAGAGTCATGAGGTGGGAGGTGGAATCTTGGGCACCTGTTTTTGTCTATTTGGCTGGTGAAAACGATATTATATTAAGATACCTGGGGGACGTGGAGCAATGACTTTTTCAAAACTTGAGGCCTGCTTAGAGCTAAGTTCACTTTTACTTTTGCAGTTGAATAAAAGCTTCCTGTTCCAATGTTGTCCTCAACTGAAACCAAACTTCTTATTCCACATCATGGTTTCCCACCTAGGTCCTGCATCTGTGGTCTAGTCCTCCGTCCTGAGGCCCTGCTCTACTCTACAATCCATTTGTAAATGGATTACACCAACAACTTCAAACTTGCTTTCATTGACCCTATTTCTCATCTTCTTGGTCTATTCTGAATGTACTCTATAATAGGCCACATCACTTCCTACTTAAAATCATTTATGGACTTCCCATCCATTAGAATGAATCTAGTCCTCTGCCTTCTCAGTGGGCCCAGCATGGTCTGACTCATGTACCACCTGGTCCATACCCTATAGCAGTAACTAGCCACTGATCTCCCATTAAAAATCCTGCTCCATCATATCCGATCTTTCACTCACTGGGGCTTTGCACTTCCTGTCTACCTCTCCTTGCAGCGATAATTTTTTTCATCTTTAGTTCTTGGCTTAGTATCACCTTCACTTGGCACTGTCAGATCCTTGCCAGTAAAAACTTTGTCCTGTTCCAGATCCATATACCTCCTTCACAGGAATGTGTGTACTCACCACAAGAACTAATGATCACACCTTTTTACTTTTAATTAACTTACTAGTCCTTTTATCTGTCTCTTACACTGTAATGGGGGGGTCTAACTTATTCTAGTTGGCATTCCCAGGACTTACCACATTAAGCAGCTGCTAATTAGCCACTCAGTGTGGCTTATTGAGTGAGTAATCTTTTATTGTATGTGCTATGATAAGTTTAAAGGATATTTTCATAATTGTGTGGGATTTTATTAATTGGATGTATGATCTGCACTAAGGTTCTATGAGGTCATAGTTCAAGTTGAAGTCCCATTTTGGTCACTGCTTTATTCAGGGAATGCTGCAAGTGATAAGGCCTTGTCATCTATTTTTTTTATTCAATTCTATCAAAATAATATCCTTATCCGGAAGAGAATGACTGAGATAGAGCCCTTTTATTGCATTCACGACCTCTTTAAAACTCCAAATCTAGAGTAGAATAGAAAATAAAGTCAAGATTTCTCAGTCATCAAGGGAGTGAGAGCTTTTGAACGAGAGGTGGGGTTGTGCCTTCTGTTTTCTGAGCATGCTCACAGGTGGCCACAGGACTCGATCTCTAGCATGACTTCTCAGGCCTTTCACTTTTACTGGTCTCAGTTTCATTTGCTTCTTCAACATCTGCTTTCCGTCTCACTCCCAAAATGGCTTCCTCCAGACTGTGCCATTTCTGAAACTTTTCTCAGTCCTTATTCTTTCCTTCTTTGCTCTTTTCTTGGCCTCACAAGGAATCCGCATGGCTTCCCGTCTCTGTTCATGGGCCAATTCCACAAACTTCTCTTGTACTCCTACGCTGTTCTTACCCTTTTGCTTGTCTTTTCTTTAAACTTGTTGGGATTGTCAATAGAATAAACCATCACAATTGTCAGGGGTAACAAAGTCACCACAGCCTTTGGTCAAGCATCAGCTGAGCCAGACATATTAATTAGAACAGCAGTGTCCCCTTAGCAGGTAGGTTTAAAGACTGACTTTCCTGCTCTGTGGATTTTGGACTAGAAAACTGGTCTGGAAAATGAATTGGATGGATAGTGTGCAAGAAAGGAATTCATGTTTTCATCCATCATTCACTTTACGCCCCTTCTCATCTCAGGCATCAGGGTCTAAGAGTTTGTTCAAAGAGCTCAGAAGGCTGTCCTCAGCTCTAAACTTAAACGCATCACTATAAAACTCACGGAGATCCCAGCTGGATCAACAACAGAGAGGGAGAACAAGGAACAGGAGACCATGGTAAATGAAGACCACATGAGAATAGGAAGAAGCAAAGTGCTAGAGAGGCCCACAGAAATCCACAAAGATACCCACACAACAGACTGCTGGCAGTGGTCAAGAGACAGCCCGAACTGACCTACTCTGGTGATGGGATGGCCAAACACCCTAATTGTCGTGCTAGAAACCTCATTCAACTACTGAGGGATCTGGATGCAGAGATCCATGACTAGGCCCTGGGTGGATCTCTGGGAGTCCAATTAGCGAGAATGAGGAGGGTTTATATGAGCGAGAATTGTTGAGACCAAGGTTGGATAAAGCACAGGGACAAATAGCCAAATGAATGGAAACACATGAACTATGAACCAATGGCTGAGGGGTCCCCACTGGATCAGGCCCTCTGAATGGGTGAGATAGTTGATTGGCTTGATCTGTTTGGGAGGCATCCAGGCAGTGGGACCCGGTCCTGTGCTCATTGCATGAGCTGGCTGTTTGAAACCTGGGGCCTATGCAGGATTGCTTGGCTCGGCCTGGGAGGAGGGGACTGGACCTACCTGGACTGAGTCTACCAGGTTGATCTCAGTCTGTGGGGAAGGCTTTGCCCTGGAGAAGATGGGAATGGGGGGGGGGGGGGATGGGGGGAAGGTGAGGGGGACGGGAGGGGGGAGAACAAGGGAATCTGTGGCTGACATGTAGAACTGAATTGTATTGCAAAATAAAAAAAAAAAAGAAAAAAAAACTCATTCAGACCTTGCATCTCTTCACACACTTGCATCAAAGCTTTTCACACACCAGCAGCAGACTGGTAGGTATCTGTGGCCGTTTCTTTTCCTGTTGATGTGATGAAATACTATGAAACAAAATTAAGGGCAAAGGGGTTCATTATGGCTCACAGCTCTTGCCTTAGGTTCACCACCACAGCAATGCTTGAAGCAGCTGGCCACATTGCATCTGCAATCAGAAGAGAGCAATTAGTGTGTGCATGTGGTCATTCTAAGGCAGCACCCAGGTCTCCATCATTCATGACTACTTTTATTTACACTTGACACTGAGTAAGAAGTCTTGTCTACCGACACCATCAGTTGGGTGAACATGCCCTTACAAAACACTTGGCCAGAACGCCACAGGTTAGGGATGTGCTCATTCTCCTGACTCACTTTTCCTATGCTTATTGTGGCTTCTGTTCATTCCATCAACACCCACGAGGCAAAATTGCTCCCCAGAAGCTCTCGGTGACAGTTATAGCAGACCCGGGCAAAGTAGCTGTTGTTATTTTTCTTGGTGATGTAGATCATGACACAGGTAAGCAGAAATGTCTAGATAATAAATCCCTCAGGATGTATGCAGGAACACCGATTACTGTTGGATCTTCGTGCTAGCAGTCCTATCTAGTTTGTCTATATAACCTTCAAATTTTTGTCCAATGGCTTTTTTCTCCGAATCTCCCTTCCTGAGTATCTATATCTTCAAAATCTCCTAGGTTTTCTCCCTGCCCTTCTGATTTCACAATGGTTTCATCTTTATTTTCAATGGTTATCACCCAGGGAAGAGCCTCCATCATATGACATCCTCAAACTCAGTGAAATAAAAGTATGATCATACTCTTCCTTCACCTCAAAATCATGAAACTTGGCTTCAGAGACACGCTCAGACAACATCAGGACAACACAGGAAGCATTTATAGCACATCAAAGAAACTGTACCCAAGGCTAAAAACACACCCAGGGTCCTGAAGTTACTTCCTCTATTTAGCTTGTTTCTATGGCCACTAGCTTCAAGTGGCCAAGGTTTTAGTGACTGTGATGCCTCCAAGACACAGCCCAAGAGTCACAGTAACCTACTCTTCCCATGGTTCCCATTTTTAAAACAGTACGCAGCTCACCTGTGCCTGCACAGCATGGAAGAGGGACACAGATTCCAGGTCAATGAAAGACCTTTTTGTCACCATCCCATCTTAGGGAGGTGGGTCTGCTGGAAAAATTACATAACCCTGTCTCCTGGACCAGAAGTGCTCTAGCTGATGCTGGATGCTGAGTTTCTCCAGAGGATTCATCAGTTGAAGCTGTGCTGTTCTGTACTCCTGTAACTCGAGGTAGCTACACTCTAAGGGACCATGAAGTTAGAGGCATGGGTAGAAATGCCTTGAAGTCATTTTAGCAAGGAACCATAGAGTTATGGAAGAAGGGCTGACATTTCCAGGGAGCTTCTGCCCATCCTCTCTTATCCCGGAAGTTTTAGGCTGCTCATCACTAGGGCCATTTTTTAATCAGTCATCTCAGACCTACTTTCCCGATGAGTCCTCAATACTGTACCAGAAGTAGGTTCATGTCCAGTGTGCCTGAGAAAGCACCATTTAAAAATATTTTTTAAATGTGGATAAACATTTTCTCTGTATGTATTTGCCAAATGTGTACATTATGCTTAGAGGCCAGAACCAGAGTTATTGGAATTGCAGCTGATGCAAGCTACCATGTGGGTCCTAGGAACTGAAACCAGGTCTTCCTTGAGAGCAGCAACTGCTCTTAAGAGCTGAGCCATCTCTCTAGCCCTGCAAAACATTATTTTTAATGAAGAATAGATACTCTTAAAATTGTCCTTGATGTTCAACATCCTAGTCCTAGTTGTTGGGTAGTAACGTGTATATTTTTGACTCATAACGTTTCCAGAATTTGTGGAGCATAATCTCATTCCACATATCTCTTCTAGGAAAGACTTACAGTAAGGCAACATCAAATAGCCATTGTGCAAGAGGACAGGAGCCATAATAGCCCATATCTCCTCCCCATAACAGGTAGAGTCTATTTCCTGCTGTATCTAACTGGTCCAAGGGCTTGTTCTGATCAATAAAATACAGCAATGTACTTTAATTTAATGTTACTATCCCAGTTCTGAGTCTTATAAGACCTTAGAGCACTTGTTCTTATTTCTTAGAAGTTTTCCAGTGCCATGTGGATAAGCATGGCTGGAAGGGCCAAGTATGTAGAAAGAGGCCCCAAGTCCTCCACATATTCCAGCTGAGGCCTAACAACCAGCAGGCTGGCCAGACACCAGCTGCTTGAAGAGTAATGAGAGAACCGTGATACTCATGTGCCAACACTCCTGTGATAGGTACTGTAGCACCATGGACTGAGTTAAATAGAGTTCATTTTATTCCTGGGGGTGGGGGGCCTGGAAGCCCAAAACAAAAGTGTTAACCAAGTTGATTTTCTTTCTGTTTTCTTTTTATTCTTTTCAAGACAAGATCTCATTATGTAGTTTTGGTTGGCCTGAAACTTGATACATAGATCAAGCTGGCCTTGAATTCATAGAGACCTGCCTCCAAGTGCTGGAATTAAAGACCTATGCTACCACACCCCTCTAGTTAGTTTTTTTCTGCAGCCTAAGAGAGAAAGGTTTACTCCAGGCCTCTTGCCTTGGCTTCCCAACTGTACCCCCCAGTTCACAGGGTGTCTTGCCTGTGTCTCCACATTATCGTCCTCTGTTCAAATCTGTGTCCTCCTTTCTAATTCTTCTAAGGACACCAGCCCACCTAGGAATAGATGCGAGCCTAAAGACTTTATTTTAACTTGATTGCTCCTGAAACCACCTTATCCCCGAATACATATCAATCTGAGGCCCTAGGGTTTAGAACTTAAACCTAATTGTTGTGATTGTAGGTGGGGCATAATCCAGCGTCTAACACCAGCAAAGACCAGCAAAGATAAGGGAACTGATTAACCTAACCCCAACTTCTGACCTATGAAATCAAGAGTCAGATAACCAGCTGTTGTTCTGAGTTACTAAAGCACTCCATTGCACAACCCAAAAGCTGTAATTAATTGAACTTTGGCATGCTTGCTGCCTGGTTTTCAGAGGGTACACTTGTAGATACCACTGAGTTCCAAGAACTGCTCCCGCCATACAGACACCTCCTGAGATGAACATGCCCTGAAAGCACACTTCATCCCCCTGGCACTACAAGATAGGCTATCTGTGACTAACCGCAACTGTTTTATTACTTCTTTCAGGTTTTCATTACGAAGTCGGAAGTAGTGTTCCCATCATCACTTCAAACAGACCTGGTTTTTCCATAAATACGGATGCCTAAAGCATGTGTTTCAAAATTCCTTCTTGTCCAAGTTTAACATGACCTACTTTATAATAAAGCCAGATCAAGGTTACCTCCTAGCATCCTCATGTCAATAGAAAACATGGTTTATTTATTTTTATATCAATGCTGCATTTCCAAATTCCAATATTTTTGCCAGAGTACACTTAGTCCTGTGAAGTTAAATTTCATGCGTGTCAGAGGTATTTCCTCAACTGGGTAAATATTGAAAGGGCCGATCCTACTTTTTGACAGAAAGTGCTAAATGTGTTTGGTTGTCAGGTTTGACTGAATATTTCAAAGGGTGTCCAGGTGTTTCTCGCAGCGTCTTGAAGCCCCAATGAGTCTCCAGCCAACTGTTGCTTTGATGAGTAGCCTTTTCTCCTGGAAAGAAATTTTTCTGGTTAAGTCACCTTTACTTACAGTTCCACATTCTCCGGTTTTGGTGTGTGTGTGTGTGTGTGTGTGTGTGTGTGTGTGTGTGTGTGTGTATGTGTGTGTGCGTGTGTGTGTCAGGGTGTGTGTGTCTGTGTGTGTCTATGTGTCTGTATGGTGTGTGTGGGTGTGTGTGGGGGGGTGTCAGGATGTGTGTGTCTATGTGTCTGTATGGTGTGGGGGGGTGTCAGGATGTGTGTGTCTCTGTGTCTGTATGGTGTGTGTGGGGGTGTGTGTGTGTCAGGATGTGTGTGTCTATGTATCTGTATGGTATGTGTGTATCTGTGGGTGCCTGTAGGTACACATGTGTATGTAAGCACAGTTATACTTAGACCCAAAAAATGCTTTCAAACTTCTAACTGGTTAAGTTACCTTACTGCTCTCATACTGGGAAATTAATTTGTGATTCTAATTCTAACTGAATTAATCTCCTTCAAAAGTCTACCATGTACGTTATTGCCCAACTTCATAGAGAATTTAGTCAATATTAGTGAAAACTGCTAGAAGAATTAAGTTTTGTTTTGTGTTTTTTACTTCTAAAAGAGTATTATTAATATGCTAAAATATAATTTATATGTCAGTGTTTTATGTAATTTACATTTTTCTCTTGGGGAAAAAATGTTGCAAAAATTGAGGTTCATCAAGGATGCTCCAACAAAACTCTTGGATATTTCTTACTCTCAAATATGTCTTGACGGTTGGGCATGTAAATCAGTGGTAGAGTGCTTGCCTGGCATGTACTAGGCCCTTGTTCCATGCCCAGAAGAGGAAAAATAAAAATGTAACCCTGTCTATCTCATTGCCACCACCACCATCCTTTGTAACCGTGCTAAGAGCCTGCTGCTGTGTGCTTCAAAATGCCCACTGTTTCCCCTTGCGGTTGTTCGAGGAGATGGATAGCTTTTGCCTGATTTGATCTTCACACTGCCTTCCTTGTGTTGGCTTTAACTGAGTTTCTGCCATTTTCTACCTTCCAGGACGTCTTCAGCATTTACATGACTCTAATTTAGTTCTTGAGTATACAAGGTTTATCTGGTTTGGAGACACAGATTAAGCCCTAGATAATTTCATCTATGTTTGTGAATTGGCCATCCCAGCTAACAACCTTAACCTCAAGCTTAGGTTATGTAGACGTTCCTGGTGCTTTCGTTCTGACTCTAACAGTCCCTAGTTGGAGGAAGCTCGGTTCGCACATACTCGTCACTTCTCTGGCCCGGGCCTTTTTCTTTCTTTCATCTTTAGCAGTGGAACAGTATCTTTCCCTTTTCTGTCTTGTTTTAAACTCTACTTTTATCTTTGCAGGTTGGACAGCCTGGGAATTCTCTAATTTTGCTCTGCATTCCTCCTGACCTTGGCAAAGTGGCAGCTCCCACAGGCTCTCTTTCATAATCTAATTTCTTTGATTTTTCCAGAATCAACAAGAAAGTGATTCTTGTTACAGTTCTTCCTGAATAGAGAGTCAATGTGCCAGGAGGTATTAGACAACTTCCTCCCCAAACTTTCAAAGCTGAACAGTCCTTGATGCGAATTCCTGCAAAGATCGCCCTGGAGTCCGGCTTCCCAAGACTTCCTCAGCCTTCTCTCTTTAAGAAACTATCTTCCCACTCAACAGAATTTTCTGCAGGACCGGATGTAATCTTTCCTTGGAAATGGATAAAAGATGCATCCAATAAAAGCAGCAAGAATTTTTCCTTTACATTCCCTACTTCTATACTTGGAGAAAAAAAAAAAAAAAAGCCTGATTTGGCAATCACTGTGACTTCAGCAACCAGGACATAGAACATTAATCCAAATAAATTATCTTGAGAGTTTTAATAATAAATGTAACTTATGTCAACTAAAGTAGCCAGTTATGGAAATGGTCAAAATAATATTGAGACAGGTTTAGCATGAAGCCAGCCTTTGAGCCATCAAGTAACATCTACAGCTACCTGTATAGCAGATCGCTATGTACAGATCACAATCTAGTCCAAGTCCCTGGTTTTAGAGTTTGTTTGTTTTTTAATGTAGCATTTGAGTGATTAGCTGACTGGAATCTGGAATGCATCCCAATAAAGACAAAATGGAAGGAATTGATGTTCTACTCTAAGAAAGATACTGTCCATAATCACCTCATTATTTTTCATTTAAGCCTCTAAGTGTTCTATCTCTAAGTTATGAGTGAGAAAGTTAGAATTAGAGACATATACTATCAACAACCCTGTGCTCTGACTACAGCCAGGGTTGGAGGATGGTCCTCTACAAAGGCCATGGCCATTCCCTCTACTCACACATACTCCTAAAAAGCAAAAATAAAGAGAAAAGGCAAGGCTGTGGGATTGTTTCATCTTCATGGCATTTCCTACATGAAGTACACCAGGGGATTAGATGAGATGATGCAGATTGTGTGAGATGGCATCTTATGAATGTGGAGATACTAAATGTAAACTCTTTCTACTGAGACTTGAAGAGGATTGGTAAGTATTAACATAGATTGTCTAGATTGAAGTACTTTGTGGATATGTTTTCACAGACTGTCAAGGACATGGTGCTGTGGTCTCTTGGGATAGACCATACATATCAGGTCCTCTTACTCCCTCACCAACTGAATACTCTGACAATTTGCTCACCTTTTTGTATAATTGTTTCCTTGTTTGTGAAATAAGAATGGTTTTAAAGTGCACCTTACTTTCATGGGTGAAAAGAATTAACTGAAAAACACGTAAGAGTAAGTTAAAGCAACATAACATATAATAAGCATGAAAAGGATACTTCCTATCATTTTATTATACTCAGAATCTTAAAACCTCTATAAATCTCTGTTATAACATTCACCATCAGAACAAATGGCAATATTATTAGATTATTTTAGATGTCCCTCAGATAAATTGGGGAGTTTGGGAGAGCATAATCTATTTTATAGATAACTGTGAAGGTCTAGCATAGAACGATGGTTTAGATCAGGATGTGAACCTTAATTCTACTGTCTGCTAGAAATACAGGCAGGACCACCTGGATAAACATTTTTATCTTCTGAAATGGGAAAGTAATAGCAGCTTCCCAAGAGTGTAGTGGAGATTAATCGAGTTGTATTCGGTAGAGCATGTAACGGAAATGAAGAAGTTATTCATGTAGGTATCCAAACTTGGAGTCCCAGAACGAGGAATTTGTGTGCTAAGTGTCCTTTTGAGTTTACCTACCCTGGTGTTATGTCAGTGGTCTCTTAAATCCTTGTGATATGCTGAAGCTTGTTTGGTGTCTCGAACTCCTCATGTCAGTCACTCCACAAAACAGCTTTGTGAGATAGGTTTCATTGTCCTTAAGTTACAGGAAAAGGCGGAAAGATTTACCCAAGACCACAAAATCAATGAATGATAAGAGCTGGAATTTGAATCCAGATCTCTTGAGTGGGTTCTTCTTCTGGCCTGGGTTCCCATGACCTCCTGCTTTCATCTGCATGTTCTCAGGAAAGACCAGAGGAGGAAGGGAAGCCTACAGGTCCCTACACAGGACAAAGTAAAACAGGAAGAGGTGGGAGGAGCCTTTCTTAAAAGTAAGAATATAATTTCAAAGTAGAGAAAAGGACAAAAAGTGAGTGGGAGTTCATCTTCTGTGTCTGCCTTTCATTTACAGTTCTAAAGTCACAAAAATCACTCCACAGAGTAGGAAACAGGGTCCCTGTTGAGATTTATAAATTCAAATCGGGGGCAGGAAAACAAACTAAGCAGAAACACAACCAAACTTTTTATATTTCATGGCTTTATTTTCTAATAGTCTCTTTTCACACACACAAATATGAGCATTGAAACCCCATTTAGAGGCTAGTGGGAATATTATTAAATTGTGAGGAAAACATTGTTGATAGGTATGTGTAGATAATTACTAGGATTTTTTTTCTCTAATCCACTGTCAATAACTTACTCCTGTGGTGTAAGCTGACATTTACTTTCTTACTTTTTTTAAACTCCTGGGTTTCGGCTGAAGTTCAGTTTCCAGGAAGTCTCTCCGCTTTGGGGTCACTGTGCACCACAGCTTCAAATTCCTCTCACATCCCCTGCCCATGCACACAGTCATACAACTCACTGTCTGTTCAACCTGGTTTGGGAGACAGTGCCCATGTGACAAAATTATATCCCTTGGAAAGGAGCTGGAAAGAGAGAGAACAGATACTGCCCTCTCATGGATGGGACTTGATGTGGGAAGCCATGGAAGCTGCCACCACAATGGCATGCTTTGCCTGCAGGCTGGGATTTCTCCACTTTGGTCATTGGAGTCTGTCATGCTCCTTTAGAAAGAGTGCTGAGATGCAAAAAATATGAAATTCAGCCCTTTCACATGGCAAGGCAGCCCGGCTGACTTCACACAGAGGCATGAAGTCAAGATATTACAATAAAGGCTTCGTGGTGGGGGTGGAGAGGGAGTTACAGGTCGAAACTAAATATCTTGACAAGCCCAAAAGGAATGGAGTTATGAATAGAACTATACTAAGACTGAGTCTGGGATTGCAAAGATAAAACGGTTGATTACACTTTTCCCCCAGCGATTCAGTTACATACCTAAGTATTTACCAGTGCATCCAATAGCATCCTGCATGTTGAAACTATCCTGTAACATGTAAGATCACTGAATCACCAAAATCACTGAGACAGTTTTGTGAGTTTGTTTGTCAGCTACATGCTGCAAGGCCTTCAGCGGGCTGGGACCACAAGTGAGTGTGTGGTACGGAAGGGGCTCACCGTGCAATTTAACAGATTCCAAAAAAGGAACAAAAATCCTAAGAGAAGACATTCATGACAGTAAAAATTATGGTTGGTGAAACCTGGCTGAATTGGCTGGGGAATTCATGTGTCTGAGAAGATTTGCCTAATATATTGGGGTTAAATTCAGTCATGAAAGGACCTATTTGAAATCATGTTGTTCTTGCAGCTGGCTGAGGGCATACTACCCCAAATTAACCAGACACAGATGCTATTTTTAATCTTTCAACATTTGATTAAGTCAAGGGTTCACATCCTATAAGCCTAGTGCTTTAGAGTTGCAGTATAGACAGTAAACATCGGAATGCTTATGATATTCTGATTAATGAGGTGAATTTTCTACTTATGCAAGATGTTTTCCATACTCAGGGTTTAATTGAGAGTCATGGCACCATATATTCGACTCCTTCTCTGCTGTGGAAGTCAGTGTGCTGAATATATACTAATTCTTTTTTTGTTTTGTTTTAGTTTGGTTTGGTTTGGTTTGGTTTGATTTGGTTTAGTTTTTTGAGACAGGGTCTCTCTTCGTAGCTCTGGCTGTCCTAGAACTCACTCTGTAGACCACGCTGGCCTTGAACTCAGAGTTCCACCTACCTCTCCCTCTTGAGTGCTGGGATTCAAGTCATGTGCCACCACCACCCACCTACTTCTTAAGTAATGGTAAGCAGAAAGTGTAGCAAGATCCTAGATATCTTTATAAATTGAATCCTGGATTTAAGCACTGTGGTTCTAAGACCTAGGAGAGAGAATATACAGAGCTATCTCAAAATGGACTCTTACCTCCAAATACATCTGCTTGATTATTTTAGACATGTTGATGTTTTCAGATTATCATCATAACTATTAAATCTACATCTTACTTGATTTACTTTGATAGCACATTGTTCAAAATAGCTAGGAGATGGTGGTAACGTGGGACTTTATTGATGGAAGAGAGGATAAACAATATTTTCAAGCCTCTCAGATCCATTAATCTGATTCTGTCTCACTCAACCTCATTATATTCCAGTACTCTAGGGCTTTATATATACAACTCAGACTTTAGGCATCCTTAGGACCAACTTTAGGAAGCTGATCTTTAAAAGGTGGTGGGAAATTCAAAATGCTAGGTAAGAGGTCTAAACTAAGTTAAGATTCAAGAGTCAGCCTGGCCATATCAACTGAGCAGTGACAGAGAAATGGTGGAGTCATTTCTCCATTGCTTAAGAAGCCAGAACACCAAATATGGCATAAGGTTTTCAGCTAACATCATAAAGAAACTCAGTGCTGGACCAGGGATGGAGGTGAAATAGGGTCACAAGCATGTATACTCCCAACTTTTATATTCGTTCTCAGGGTAGGTCCTTAAAATAGAAGGTTCCCATGGAATAATGGCTATTTTAAGATTCTACAGTCAATAGTTCCAAAACATTTCACAGTTTTATCACAGCCTGCGTTCCTGCCATCCATCTTCGTTATGACCTTATGTCTTCAGGAGTCTAGGATTTTTATTTATGCTGCTGTCAGGTTAGATACAGTGTTCTCCTTTGGAACCTTGTCTGTAGATGAACATGTCCTCTGAATGGTCCAGGAAATAGTTCCACTAGAGATTCTCTCCTTGCCTCTCGGATTTTGCTTCTAATTGTTTCTGTCTTTGACTACAGAGGACTGCCCTGAAACTCCTGGAGCAAACGTGAAAGCAAGACCAGAGCTTGGAGGACCTGGGAGTTCATAGTTTGCCCTTTGAGCCCTAGCCCAGCCCCAGGGTAACCCTTAGATCTTGTTTAGTGTAAGAGTCTGGACATCCAGCTCTCTCTTCTGACTCAGGCCAACCTTGGTAGATGCCAAACTCTGGGTTCCCACACAACACACAGCTGAAGCTGCCCCTGTGCTGGGTGTGGCCCCAGGGCCTCGTTCTGTGCTTCCTTTCATTCTGTGCTTTATGCTTGTGATTCTTCCCCACGATGTTCCCCTACCTCCTCACTAGTTTCTCCTGAGAGCACTTCCTCAGTAAAGCATGTGTGTATAAATCCTCACCCCAGAGTCCATGACTAGGGGTTTCCAAGACAAACTGAAATGCTGCTTCCACTGCGACACTTCCCCCAACCCTCATCAGAATTAATTCCTAATGTGTCTAAGCAACAACGGTAGTTTATTTATATCTTTATTACAGCACCAGTTAAATAAATAGGTACTCATGTTCGTGATTTGGTCCCTGTTATGAGTTTAATTATGCCTTGCCAAAATTCACTTGAATGCTCTAACCTCCAGTGTGTCTGTATTTGGCGGTAGCTTCTGTAAGGAGGCAACTTAGATTTATTGGGTTTTTTAAAAAAAAGTTTCCTAAGCCAATAAGACTAGTGAGTGACCTTACACCTCAAGGAAGCAGGGCTCCCTCTTTCCCAGCATGCAGGAAGCAAAGGTCTTTTAAGGACACAGTAAGAGGGCAGTCATCTGCAAGTCAGGAGGTCTCTGAAGCTGAGTCTGCAGGCATTGTGATCTGGGATTTCCAGTCTCCAGACCCCAGAGGAAATCATTTCTTCCTTTAAGCCCAGACTGTGCTGTTACAGCAGCCCTGACCATCAAGCACAGCTCCCAAGCAGGACATGAGCTCTTCCGAGTAGGAATCATTTCATGTTCCTTTTGTTTTGATTGGTACATATTAATTATATCAAGTAATGTGTTTAAACTAAAATTTTCGTTGGTGGTGTTCCATGTTGTCTAGAGTAAACATACACAATTTTGGAAAACAGCAGGGGAAGGGGTTTCTTTTTGAAGTTTCTAATTCTTATGTACATCTTCCCAGCTCCACATACCCTAACAGTCAACAGTACTCATCAGGACGTGTCTAATTCTTATGTACATCTTCCCAGCTCCGCATACCCTAGCAGTCAACAGTACTCATCAGGAAGTTTCTAATTCTTATGTACATCTCACCAGCTCCACATACCCTAGCAGTCAACAGTACTCATCAAGCAACTAGGGTTATGGACAGGGAAATAACAGTGAAGACAGACATTTTGCTCATTCAGTTGTCAAGCCCCACTTATGGTCGAGCTCATAGGAGGGGCACTCTCCTAGGCACATTCCTACAGGCATGGGCACAGTGCCTGAGAATGCTTTGCATATTAGAATCAATCAGAAAGGAATTGTTTATAACACAATAAACTGCAGAGAAACTGGCTTCTGAAACTTAGTCTATGAGGCAGGCGCATCTAAGCAATAGATTATGATAAAAATGTAATCAGGTACAGTCCTCACAGAGGTGATGTGATAGTTTGATCCAATTCTTACATACTCACACCAAAATCATATCTTTACACCAAAATGCATTAATTTGATCACTCGCTATCAGTTCAAGTGCACCCTGATTACCTTAATTGACTGTGTGAGAAGCTTACAAATTAATTTGCTAAAAACGACTGAGTGTATTATGCTTGATTCCATTGTGTAATTATTTTTAAATGGACTAAAATGAAATCACTTAGGAAATTCTTACTTTCCGAATTTCTTGGATATTTCAAGAAAATGTCCAAACACTGCCTCTTTGAAACTTGCTTTTAGTTAAGCTTCATAGTAGACCCTCGTTTGTTTCTGTTCACACTAAATAAAATTTAAGAACAATCTAAAAACTGTGCTTGATAAATGCATAGCAGAACTTCACTTCAGTGCTTTTGTCTCACTTCTATGTATTAATACTGCACATCCACTAGCATAGGAAAATGGTCAGACATACATTATCCTTAATTTACTGATAACCTAAAACCATACTCAGGCCTCACCAAGGTGAGCTGTAACAAGAAGAGAGTTCTGCAGCTTGGCACATTCTTATAGGTATGGGCTTAAGTGCCTGAGGGATGGTTTGCACACAAGAAATCAAGAGGAAAGAATATTTCTCTCCTACCTGGAAAAACTATTGAGTGCCCCAATCTCCTGAGAAGTCCCCCCATCTCCACACCCCTTCCAGCGTTTGGCAGGTTGGCTTCACCCTGGGTGTAGCATGTGAGCAACAAGAAGCTGCTCACATCACCACTCAGATCACTCTTGCCTCATCCATCCATCTGGGTGGTCTTCAGAGAAAACCCTTAAAGGAACACAGATTCAAAGCAGAGCTACGATGCCACCCACATCATTTCCATGGTTAGAACCCAGCCAGCTAAAGCATATTGGCTATCCTAAAATAATAAAAACAAATTAATGGAATTGCCCCAGGGGAAATCAACTTCCACTTACAGGCAGAGTGGCAGAAACAGCTGTTAAAACTCACTTAGTTGAAATCCCATAGTAGCTTCTTACGGATGTTTTTCAAAGACTTTGAGTCACTATTATGAAAAACTCAGTTAAATAATAGTCACTAGAATAAATTTCAGTGGAGGACAGGAAGAGCACATGAAATCTGCATAATGGGTAAAAATGTGGCTGGATCATTTGCAAAATTTATATTTCAGTGGACTTTGATAGACAGACCCAGGCCCATTTTAGTTTTAAATTTTAAGAGGGGAAAAACATTAAAACGCAAAGAAACCTTTCCTCTGAAAACTCAAAACCCCCAAAACCTTTCCATTTAGAACTTAAGACCTAAGAGCTTCACTGAGCATGTGTTTCAAATAGATTCCTAGGTGACATTTAGGTGTTTTCTATAACTGGATACAATTCCTATAATAAAACTCCTACATAACAATGGCAGGAATAACTTAAAGCCTATGTTGCTGGTCAGAGAGGGGGCTCAGGGGGTAAAGTCATTTGCTACCAAGCCTCATAATCTAAGTTCAATTCCTACATGTTGGAAGGAGATAACTGACTCCTGAAAATTGTCTTGTGACCTCTATATGCACTCCGTGACACAGACACACATAAATAAAAGTATAATTGCAAAAGTGAGTTTTTAAAACTATATTACCTTAAATTTTAAAATAAAATCAACTGTCTGTATTCTTTTCCCCAAGTGTCTTCCTATTTTATTAAAGGGTTGTACAGTTATATAAATGTTTCTAGAAGAATCCCTGTAATGTTAGTAATACAGGAGTGCTTCTGACAAGAAAAGAAATGAGCTTAGAGACTTTTTCACATTCTTCATCTTTAAAAAAAAAAAAAGAAAGAAAAGAAAAGGTTAACTTGCCTTAGATGATGTCTGTGGCTTCCTTTGGCTTTTGAATTCTAAAACCTAAAATACTAAGAGCTACTTACACTGATAAACAGTAGAGTTAATGCTTTTGAAGCAGGTAGGGATGCTGACAGTGAAAGATCACAAGCCTGGCTGAGAGGGCCTCTTCACCATCAGAACTCAATTCTTCTACCTGCAGGGAAATGAAACACAGTTATAAAGCTGCAATGGGACTCACAGACCCAAAGGGAGACCTACAGAATCTGAGACTCTAACCAACAAGAATCAGTACTTTGGGGGATGCAAGAGGCCAGTCTTCAAGACATTGTGTTAGGACCAACTGGTCCAACCCATTTGCCTTCTGCCCTTCAGGCTTAAGACTCAAAGCCTAGGGGAGAATTCCATTACTCACATGATAGATGGACGATCAATTCTCATCCTGCCCCTATTTCAGTATCCCTTCAACCATTGTGAGGGATAAAAATCTAACACTTATATTCCTACAAATTCTAAAAATTATTTCCTATAAATTGTAACAATTATAACTCAATCGTCTTTAAAATCAGCATTCCAGAATGCATCTAATCTTTTGCTAATCCTAGGCATTTGTGTGAACTGATCTCACACAATAGATGGCATGAGGTGGAGGCATGTGTGTGCTGTTTCTGCAGTATCCCATGTACAGCAAGGATGTCAGAGTGTTTGCTTTCTCTGCAACAGGTTTAGCTGAGGTCTCCAACACCAGCCATTAGCTTCATAGGTAATGAGAAGCATGCATGACAGGGATCACTCATGCTCTGTGGTGGTATTGTGTTCCCCAAAATATTGTGTACCTTAATAAACTTATCTGGGGTCAGAGAACAGACAGAGAACTAGATACAGAGGCTAGAAAATGGTGGCACTCACACCTTTAATCCTAGCATTCCAGAGACAGAAATCCCTCTGGATCTCTGTGAGTTCAAGGCCACATTGGAAACAGCCAGGCATAGTGACTCACGCCTTTAATCCCAGAAAGCAGCCCTTAATCCCAGGGAGTGGTGGTAGAAAGCAGAAAGGTTTATAAGGCATGAGGACCAGAAACTAGAAGCATTTGCCTGGTTAAGCATTTGGCTGGTTAAGCATTCAGGCTTCTAGCAGCAGTTCAGCTGAGAACCATTGGGATGAGGACACAGAAGCTTCCAGTCTGAGGAAACAGGACCAGCTGAGGAATTGGCAAGGTGAGATAGCTATGGCTTGTTCTGGTACTCTGACCTTCCAGCATTTACCCCAATAACTGGCCTCGGGTTTGATTTTATTAATAAGACTCTTTAACATTCATGCTACAATGCTCTATGCATCTTGCAAAGCTCTGGACCAATGATTCTGGCTATGATTTCTGATCTCCCAGCAATAGTCTAGACATCACATTCCTGGAGCCAATGGCTACAAGAATAATTAGGAGTTAGCACTGTATTTCCCAACTCTTCCTCTTCCTGATGGTAATTAGACCCCTCCATAGACTACTCTTGTCCTGAAAATAATTCCTGAAGCTCCAGGTATCTATTTATGAAACCTATTCTGCTTATATATGAAGTTGTAGTTCCATTTCAGTCAACATATCCTTGTTGTTTATATACCCACTTCTTGACTAGTGGGAGAGAATACATGGGAGCCTTACCAAAACCGCATGCCCAGAGACAATTCTTCTATGAGAAAATGAGGTGCAGAAGGGAACTGTATTGTGGATAAAACAATCAACCAGGACCCATCCTGTCAAGGAACACAAATATAAAGAAATCAAAGCCATTTCAAGAGGGGCTTGCACAAGCTTCAGTTTTCTGAATTCCTGAACTGTTCTGAAAGTTTCACTTCTCCCTGGGAGGAGCTTAATTACCTCCGGGGAGGAGGTTAAATTACTCCCTCTTCCCCCCTCCCCCAGGAGGAGCTTAACTACTCCACGGGAGGAGTCAGAAATTTCTGAGAGTAACATCCGATCCAGGACTTTCAGCTCAAGTAAATACAAAGACTTTCTGCACTCCGTCTGTGTGCATGTGCATTAAGTATTTGAGTACAATGAGAAGTTTCATTTTGAACCTCTACTAAATGATGTAAATTTCATATCTACAAGAAAACACTGCAAAGAAATGCAAATACTCAAGACACTATAGGCTCATAATCGTTAGCTGGAGAGTCTGGACCTCTGCAGTTCTGAGCCTTACCCAGAGGACAACAGAAACAGCCACCTTCCCAAGGCCCGTTCGTTACAGTCTGTGCATCTTGACCTCCTCAGATAGAGCTGAATCTAATTCCTGAACATATTCCAAATGCTAAGGTTCATTATCCCTGAATGCCCACAGCACCTGCTTGTTTTTATGATACCTCAGCATTCTTCCCTCGGCTTAGTTTCCCTCTGGTGGTCATGGTCACCAGCTTATCAATTGGTCCGTTAGGATGCTGACTTTGGGCTGACAGTTGCTCTTGCTTGCCCAAATGCTAGACAGCTATTATTTCCTTCTCCGTTCCAGCTAGAGCTGTGGGTTTGGTTTCTATCCTGACCTGTGACTCTGCTGCTTTTCTCACTTAGTCATTTCACACATTGAGTTCATCTTTTACCCACACTGGAAATGCTGCTGGGACAACACTGTCACGGTGATGCTTTGACCCAGGCTTGCACGTGTGTTTTATGTGCCACCTGATAGCACCATCAGGAACAGGGAAGGGAAGGGAAAGTGCACCCTAATTGAGTTTGCATGATGTGTCAAGTATGTCCCTAAGACCCTCACCATGTGTTAGTCAGCTCATATCGTTAACTGAGCGGTCTGCTTTCCAGAGCCAATCATCCTTCGGTATCTGCCGATACTTTGCAGGACTACACTAGAGTTTGGCTTAATTAACCATCTCTCTCCCAGATGAGCCCTTAGGCTCACTTATCCTGCCTTTCAACCCACCTCTTCTCCCCTGCCCTTGTTTACAATCGCTTCCATCCTAAGAACCCGCTTCAGTTCAACCTCCCAACTTTCGCGTTCTTTCCCGCATCTACCCTTTCTATGGGGAAGCTCTGACCAAATCCCAGCTAGTTCTAAGGGAAATAAACACAAATCCCTCAGATGCTAAAAACTGACCTCACAGAAAAAACACTATGATAGCAAGCAGATTTCTAACGTATCTCCTGTTTCTCTAAAAAATAGGCCCATCTGTTTTGAATCAGGGGCACACTGGAAGTGAATGGGATTCTCCCAACAGGATAAAAGTGAATGGATATGACTTATCTCACAATATCTCAAAGCTTTTCTGCTCTTCTTAGCCTTCCATGTGTCCTTTCCCAGCTGAAAGAGGATTACTAAAAGATAAGCTTCCAAGATAGAATGAAGTGTTCCTCGAGAGATTATGGGATAACTGTGAAATGAGTGAACAGTAACATCAGCAGCTCCAAGGAAACCTCCCTGACCAGCTGAGTAGAGTCTGGGTCTCCATGCATGTAGACTTCACATGCACAAACCCACCCAAGAGTTCACCACATACTCTTCCATAGCAATTCAACATCTAAGGTGTTGCACTGCCCTCCGCATCTCTGAATTCTGAAGCATAAAAACTGTTAAAGAAATAAATCTATTTTTGCAACAGGATTCCTAGTATTAGGTGCTTTGTAAAAAACAGGTTTGGCCCTGGCTTAGAAAATAAAAGTGTTAAGTTCCTAAAAGAGCTGTGAGAATTTGGAGTCAAACACCTCCCCAGGGCTTGAGGTGTTAGTACAAGGTATTTCTATGTCCCTCCCCTTTTCAGCCTGCCCCAGCACTTTAAGATGAGAAATGGAAACCAGAAAGAGTTCATCTTTCAGGGAAGGACTGGACCCTTGCTTTTAATAAAAAACATTCTCCTCTCTGGAGCTCCTCCTATGGGGAAGACAGACTTTTCTTCCCTGGATCCAAAGGAGGGTAGCTCGACAAGAATCTGTGGCGAGGTTGAAGGAACAACAGGGTAGTAAGTGTGTGGAAACAAAGGTGCAGGCAATGCAACGCTTGCAATTTGCAAAGATGCAGTGGACTCACGAGGGAGCAGCGCTGATGTTTCACCCCTTTGTTACATATCCACCCCAGAGCCCGGCTGACTCATCTGCTCTGTGCTTCTCAAGAAAGCAGCAAGGGACACCAGGGAAAACTAGTACAGTGGAGAAGCCTTTCGGAGACAGCCGGGGCACATCCTACACCAATCTACCAGAACCTAGCCCCTGAGAGGTAGTCCACGGTAGGAGTCAAAGGAGGCAGCCCCCAGGTGTACACAGGGCCTGTAGCCATGCATTGTACCACAGTAACATGGAGAAATGGAGAACTCCATTGAATAATGGCTAGACCATGTCACCAGCTCCACACCACAGGGTGAAAATATGACAAGTGCGGAAACGGTTTAACACATATGTCTTAGTATGTATTCAGGCTGTAAATACCCAGTAAGCCTTAAAAACTGGGTGCAAGAAGGGACTTCAGAAGAGACTTGGAAAGTGACAGCTAACAGGAACAATTGCAGCATTTTCCATACTTTTTTTTTTTTTTTTAAAAAAATACGCTTTGAGATCCTTTCTTTGTTGTAGCTGTTCAGAGGAATTTCTCCCGGCACTTCTAGACCATCTACCCAGATGGTCACCTAACCGACAGTTGCAGGATCCCCAACCATGACGATTTTCAATGGCTGGCTCTCATGATTAACTTTCCCCTGTGTGTTAACTGTCAGCAGTCACATGTTGAGAAATGTTGAACAACCAAGTGTCCTGGGAGGAACAACACACCTGTTGTGTGTGCAGCTTGCCAGTTTCTATGGCATAGACACTAGCTACTGCTAATTTCAAACTACCAATATGAGACCAGAAAAGGTAGAATTAAGAAGAGATTGGCACAATTGCTTCTCAGGGACCAGAGCAAGACATCTTTAACAGCTCACTGAACTGAAATGTGATTCGGAAATCCATTCATTCTTAACCATTGTTTAGCTTCAAAATGCTGCTAGACTATATCTTTGTCATTTGTGTTGTGTGTCCTCCCTGATGAACAGAACAAACACAGAATGCTCGTGAGAGAATGAGAACGGGGAGGAACTACAGATGAAAGGAGTCCACTTCAGCGAGAGAAGTCTTGATGGATGAAATGAACTAAGCATAGTACAGTAGATAATTAGCACATTTAAGGAGATAAAAGAAAAGTCCCACTAGCTTCAGATGCCCCTACTGCAGCACATCTTAAAGCCAAGGCCTTTGGAGATTTCCTGGTGGTGGCTTTTAAAGTAACAAGGGACAATAGGTACACAGGCCAGCCATGCAAACCTGACAACCTGAAGTCATCCCCTGCAAGTCACCGTGGAAGGAGAGAACTGACTCCTGAAATTCGTCTGCTCTCCTTCTCTCTCTCCCTCTCCCTCCTTCCTGCTTTGTCTCTCTGTCGTCTCTGTCTCTGTCTCTGTCTCTCTCTCTCTCTCTCTCTCTCTCTCTCTCACACACACACACACACACACACACACACACACACACACACACACACACACACACACACACACTAATAAAAAGTAAAAGAAAATTGCCTTTATTGTATAGGGTACTGATAGAACATCCTCTGCCCCTACACTGAATGATCTTATCAGTTGCTTATGGGAGCACAATTGTTTACAATACAACACTGTAAACAAGATAAAGCCAGAACTACAAAAGATGCTAGAGCTCTTGTTCCAAAGAAAAAGGTGCCATGTTCCCAAGACAGTACAAGGGTATATTTCTGACAAGTCTCAGATGCCCAGAGATCTAGTATTAGCTGTTTCCAGACTAAGATTTCTACTGGGGTCTCTGTGTACATTCAGATCTTCAACTGTAGCCCAAGTGGAGAGGAAAATGACCAGAGCACAATTAAGGTGCTTTCTCAGAGAATGCAATAAAAAGACTATGTCTATCCCTGCCATTTCTTGGAGGAAAATACCAGAAAGTCATACTGTTTTCAATCAAACCAACAACAAAGAAAGATTCAATAGCATGACCTCAATTTCACATCAACATTAACAATTCCAGAAGAACAATTTTGAAATCATTTCTGAGTAGAAGAGTCTATCACTGGCCCAATTCAATTACATGTTGAACTAAGGCCAAGTCAATTAAAAAAAATAGCACAGCAAAGACTGTATTCTCATACAGAACTTTAATAGAAGTCTACTTTGCTTTTGATGCGCTAGGTTTACACAGTGATTATGTCCTTATGAAGTTCAGTGAACAGCATGAGGTCAAGCCAATTAAATGAAAACATGAAGCCCTTCCTGCACCAGCCAGTCTGCCTCTCCCTAGCTACAACCTTCCTACTCCATGATGACCAGGACCACAGTTTGGTGTGGAGTTTTAAAAGTCTCACTCTGCTCTACTAAAAAGAAGAGTTTATTGTCAAAGTGTCATTTCAAGCTCTTTGTAGGAACATGTGATACGATCTCCCGTCACTAAAATGAAAAGTCAGAGTTACGTTATCGTATATATTCACAATTGTCATTTCGTCGTAATCCAATCCCCTCTTCTTCACAGGCAAACAGGCAGATGACAAGTGAATAAGTGGGGACAGACAGATGACAGACAAGTAAATAGATAGATAGGATCAAGATATGCTGAAGTTCCTCCATGGGACTCCGCCCACATTTAAAAAGTTTCTTCAGTAACACAGAAATAGAAACTAACTTGGTTAAGAAATTTTCAACTCAGCATTTCCCAAGTTTGCAGGGAAGAAAGCCTAATCAAGAAAATTAACTTGGTGAGATAACTCAGACAGGATGTGGCCTCAAAGCTTACAGCCATATTCTGGGTATGTCACAAGTTTGTACCTACCTCAGAACTCACCTCTTGCTCAAGTAGCTCCAGCAATGTTCCCTATGAACTTATTAAAGAGGATAGGGCCGACCAGGGACTCCAACAGTAAAGGGACATTCTTCTTGGCATGGCTTTATGGATACGGCCCCGTTTGGGAAACAGGGGGCCACCAGGTCCTCAAGGACCTTGCGTAATTGTGAGCAAAAGTAGGGCGTCTGTGGGCAGGATGGGGCAAGGGGACTATTTTAAGGATTCCCTGAAGCTCAGCTTCAGATGATGAGGCCCAGCTTTGTCACACTGGCCTGATGGGGATGTGCTTTTAAAGACCTTAGGCTAGCTCAGGAGACTCAGAGCAGCAAAAGGCTCTGATTCTGCAAATAGCAGCAGCGGCAACCATGCTTGTAAGAGCAGAATGGGTCCTTTCAGCCACACTTATTTAAATGATGAGGCTCTGTCACTGTCATCTTAGAGTTGGAAATCAACACTGCTGACCTAGATAAAGAAATTCATTTGGAACAATTGCTTCCATAACATATGTAGCCGGTGACAAGTCAGTACATGAAGAACTCTTACAGATTTTGAAATGTAGAGCTGCAGAAGTTGAAAAACATATGAAAAAGAAAATAAGTCAATTTAAATAATAACCAAAGACATAGGGTATCAATTTTTATCTATTTGATATTTCTTCAGTGCTAATATCCAATGTTCAGAGAATAACAGGGAAATAGAAACACAAAAATAATTATTTACTTACCTATTAAATATGTACCTAATAGATACCATATACTGAACATAGATATTAGGAATGTGGCAGTAAAACATCTTTGTTGATGGATGAATAGATGATTGCTAGACAGACAGAAAGGTAGATAGATAATAAGTAAATAGGTAGATAGGATTAAGATAAAAAAACAGCTTTGTTTTATCAGTCTTACATTTTTAAGAGAAATTAATAAATTATTAAAATAATTTTATGCATTCATGTTCCTATATAAAGTCCAACAGGCATTGTCATAAAACATGACAGGAGATATGTCCATATCAGGTAAATTGGGCAAGGCCTCTCAAAAGACATGATATTTGAGAGATGATGGCAGTGTGAGAACATTTCTAGTTTCAAAAATATGCAAAGGAAATGATGTGCTTAAAAGTATCCCACTGTGGAGTTGACTGCACTCTATTCTATAATTGTAGAAGAATAGAAACAACATAAAAGATTGGTCTTTGCTTGGATCACTTTCCCTGGAGGAAATAGGTGCCATATTGTGAGTTGTCCTATAGAGGCCCAAGTGGCAAACCATGGAAGCCCCAAGCCAACAGCCATATGAATGCACTTGGAAGGGATCCCTGAGTATAGCCAAGCCTTCTGACATTAGTGGTAACCCTGATCTACCTACCTAAGTAAGTTCTTAAATTATAGTTAACTATAAGTTTGTAACAGTTGTCTAATTTGGCCCAGATGGTCTTTGACATTGAAACTCAGTGTTTCAGATTTTGAATCTAGTCACTGCCCTCACTCCCCGTTTTCTGCAGACCCTACTGCTCCCAGATGCCATCTCTGACTCCCAACAGTGACATCTGTGCAGATAGCATCTTTATGACTTTTTGTCAGAAGCACAGTAAAAGTTGTGGATTTTAAACACTTGTACCAAGCCAAATATCTTCATACTTCAAAACCAAAAATGTATACCTACAGGTATGAGGTTTTATAATAAAAGTTATTTGAGAAGGGTATGTGATGTCCAACTTTCACTTGAAGGCTTGTTGTGCATTGGCATCTTGAAGGCTGTAGGACATCTTTCAGGAAAGAATTTGGTTGACTTTAATATTTTCCAAAATTTAGCCAATTATCTATTCTTCTTTCTATATTTTATTCTTTATCATGTCAGAGTAGCTATGGCCATAATAGGGCCATACTATGCAAACTTTAAGAAAAGTTGTTCCGGTTAAAACAACAACTAAAATTGTGAGGTTTGCAATACCATCATCGCTGTGGACGAACAGAGAAATGAGTTGGAAATGTAGGTATTCTGTACATTTCAATAGACAAAGCCTTGTCCGGCCTGGTGTCTTAGAATTTTCTTTGCTCAGAATCAATATTGCAAAATGGTTATATTACCTTAAGTGGCCTATAAATCCAACACAATTCCCATTAGTATTCCACTGATATTATTCACATAACTAGAAAAATATCCCAAAAGTGGCATGAAAACATAAAATAGCCTGAAGAATCAAACTAATTCTAAGCAGAAAGAACAATTTTGGTGATATCACACTACCTGGGCTCAAATTATACTATAAAGCTACAGTAACAAAAGCAGTATGGCACTGGCACAAAAGCAGACGTGTGTATTGATGAATAGCATAGAAGATACAGAATAAGCTTAATATACATCTATAGCCACTTAAGTTTTGGCAAAGATGTCTAATTAGGGGGGAAAAGGCCCCTTTAACAAGTGGCTTTTGGAGAATCAGATATCCATATATGGAAGTATGGCATTAGGTTGATATCTTTCACCCTGCATAAAAATCAGTTTCAAGTGTGACAAAGACCTGGAAGTCTAATCCACTAGTGGGAAACAAAGGCAAAATACTTAAGCACAGGCAAAAATGTTTTGTCAAGGATTCTCTTAGTAGAGGAAATAATCTCAAGTCTTTACACTAGATTACATGAAATTCAGAAGCTTTTATATGGCAAAAACAAAAAAGAAGACAGAGTGAAGAGCCTACAGGATAGGAGAAAAATCCTTCCTAGCTATCAACAGACTCAGGGTTAATAGCTAGAATATAAATAACTGCAAAATATATCAACAAATAAAACCAAATTTTCCAATTTGTCAAAGAGAAGAGGACATCTTAGGTGGGGTGTTGGAATTCCTGTAACATGAAAGCAGAAAAAGGGCTCTTGCAAGGAGGAGGGGCCAGCAAGAGTGGAGCCATGGGTCAATAAAGAGCAGAGGGAAAGGGGTCAAAGAAGAACAAAGTACATCTGAGAACGCTGCAATAAACACACGGCTTTGTATGCTGTCTGGACACTAACTAGAAACAAAAGGATATTTGCCTTGCTTCCTTCTATGTTATAATCCATTGCCAAACATGGGTGTGTAGGGAAGCCATTCCTCTGTAGCAATTGCTACCACAACCTTAAGTCTTTGCCAAGCTTCCCCCTGCTGTTTAGCTAGCATCCAAATCAGAAAGCATGACTATTTAGATGCTAGCATCTAGGAAGCAGGCCAAAAAAAATGAGAACAAGAATAAAAAGTGGATATACACCTAATATTGTGATTATTGGTGCCTTAGATATTAAAAACACAATTCTTTAGGAATAAACATTATGACAAATTTAACTAGTTTCCTGAAAGGGTTGGTCAGGTACAGACTGTTAGAATTACCAAATATCTAACAAATATGAATGTTCCTTTCTATATTAAATAAATCCCACCTGTTATGAGAATATACTGGCTATGCTTCAGAGCCATGTCACAATCCAAAATAAATTCTTATGCCCGGGCCTGGCATTGGGGTCTAAAGAGCCAGGACAGGTAGACCTGGAGGAGGTGGAACCTGTAAAGCCACCTGGTACAGGGCTGGCTCTTGGTTACAGGGGATCCTGTTCAAAGAGTCAACCCTGCAATGCATATGTGCAACAGGATGAATTGTCCCCCAAACACCATGACCAACAGCGTGGGTATGGAAAGCCATCCAAGAAGCTGGCATGTAAAACAATGGAGTTTAGTGTTTGCCTGTGGCCTCTGGGTTAGTCTGACAACATCAACACCTCCTGGCAATTTATTTAAAAATCAGAATTTTAAGCCATCTATAGATGCTATGTGAGTTGGCCTGTTTAAAAAAAAAAGAAAATATTGTAACCTGTAAAGATGCACTAAACTGAGAAATATTTAAACACATACCTGCAATAAGCTAACTAGAACTAACTACCCAAAGTGATTGACAGATTCTTCACAAAGTCTATCATGGTTCTAATGGAATTTTCCACAGAAATAAAAGAAAACAAAAACTCTAAAATTCAGATGGAGTCACAAGAGATCAAAGGAGACAAAACAGTGCAAAAGAGGAGCAGATTCAGATGCCTGGAACTTCTGACTCAGTAGAGTAAAATCAGACACGAGACCAATGAGCAGACCAATAAGTGCATCCCAGAAAGCGAATTCATGTGATCACTCAATCAAATCAGTTTTGTTGGAAAGTGTAGAAAGAGATGAAATTGGATCCTAATCTTATACTACACACAGAAATATACAAATGAATGAATGACAGGCATGAGATCTGAAACCATAAAAACACACATATCAGGAAAAATCCTGGGCATCCATCGGCCCTGGTGACATCGTTCTGAATCTGACACCGGAAGCAGAAGCAGCAAAAGTAAAAGAATAATTGGGACAGGATCAGACCAAAAAACTTGCGTATGCCAACAAAAGTAAGTACAAAGGAAAAAGTCCCCGTTGCCATGGTGATACCTGAAAGGAGGAAAGTTGAGGGTCATGTTGCTAGAGTTTTCCTGCCTGGCCCACAGTCAGGACAAATCTTCGTCACCCGCCAGTCCCACAGCTGCTCAGACCCAACCAAGTAAACACAGAGACTTATATTGCTTACAAACTGTATGGCCGTGGCAGGCTTCTTGCTAACTGTTCTTATATCTTAAATTAACCCATTTCTATAAATCTACACCTTGCATTGGTACTGTGTTTCTTATTTAATAAGACGGTTGGTTACATCTACAGGGTCAGATCACAGGAGCAGTTTCAAGGCATTGTTTCTTGGGCCTAGCCCTTTTAGACCTGTGGAGAGGCAGAATGTTATGGTTGAAGTTCCTCACAGAGGGAACTGGTTCCTGGTGTCCTGGAAGCAAAGGGAGAGACCATGCTCTCCTGAAGTACATGCCCTCACTGCTCCAACTCCTTCCAGTATGACCCCATGAGGTGCCAATGCTTCTCAGTGTTGGAAGACTGTCAACTCAGCCTTTAGTTTGAGGGACATTCAAGATCCAACCCATAAGAGACAACCAGGGGGGCAGGCGTGATGGTGGCTCACACTCCATGAATGTAAGCCAGTGGTTGTCAACCTCCCTAATACTGCGACCCTTTAATATAGTTCCTCATGTTGTGGTGACCCCAACCATAAAAAAAAAAATTTGTTGACGCTTCATGACTATAATTTTGTTACTGTTATGAATCATAATGCAAATATCTGAATTTTCTGATGGTCTTAGCTGACCCCTGTGAAAGGGTCATTAGACATTGTGGAGGGGTCGCAACCCACAGGTTGAGAATCACTGGTGTAAAGGCTCTAGCCCTCATCTCTGTGGTTCTGAACCAAAGCACCCGCCCCATTCTAGTGCAGCCAGAGGCTGACCTACCCACCAGTCTTTCAGACAAACTTCCCTATAGACCCAGCCAGTCCCTTTTCTATCCCTGTGAGAATTTCAGAGAAATATTAATCAATGAAAAGAAAAACTAAAGGCGTCAAGTGATTTATTGCTTTATTCTACTGGCTCATTTAGGAAAGAGGGAAGAAAAAAACTGAAAAAAAACAAGCTCCTGCCTCACTCCCGCACTTAATGAAGCAGCCTCAAAGACCTGAAGACAGATGTTTCTGTGCTTCTGCACATATTTGTCTGGAAATATTTGTGGCTGTTTTCTGTATTTAAGAGTATTTGAAAAAAAAAAACCTTGGAAAGTAAGCCCTCAGAATGCCTTATTTGCATCTTAAAATGAAATCCTTTTTCAAAAAAAATTTAGAACAGTTACTCATGATGTACATCAATTAGAAAAGAAATCTCATTGCATTATAGCATAATAATCTAAATGCTGCCCCTGAAAGGACCTGCCAGTCCAAAGAGCAGTTAGAATGCATGAGTAGACATCCTTACAGACTGCAAAACACAAACACAGTTGTTGTCATGAGGGTTAGGCTGGAAGGAAGAAATCACCCAGACATTGTCTTCTGACCCACATGTCAGGAAGTGAAAAGTCTACCAAATGCTGTTACCTTGTTTATCCCTCCATGATTAGATTTGGAAAGAGATTCAATTTTTATCTCCTTCAAACAAGCAGGGAGCCTTGACTAAATGACCAGTACAGTGAGGTCTATTAAGCTTGCTCACATTCCTGGAGAGTTTTTTAATTTTGAAATTGTGAGCTTGGTGTTTAATCAATGTGGTATTTCTCAGTCTGCTTCTCAGATCTTAAAAGCCAGAAAATACACCACTGTTGCAAATAGAATGGAAAAGCACCTCCTGCCCTCACCCATCCTCAGCCCACCTCTGAAACCTCCTGGTTCAGGGCAAAGCTGGTTTGAACCTTGTTGCCTACATGAGGCAGGACAGAGTGTTTTACTCAAGCCTTGTGACTAACCACCTATGATGGTAAGTTTAACTGTGAACTAAACACATCTAAAATCACCTGGGAAGGGAGTTTTGATGTAGAATTGTCTATGTTATGTTGGCCTGTGGACATGTCTGTGTGACAAGGTCTTGATTATGTTGCTTGATGTAGGAAGGCCCGGCCTAAAAGTGGCACTGTTCCTTGAACATAGAATTTAGCAAGCTGAGTACAGGCATGCTTGTTCTTTGCTACTGACTGTGGATACAGTATGATTACGTGGTTTGTGCTCCTGGCACTTTAATGTGCCCTTGGTTGTTGGTATATAACCTGTAATTATGAGATAAAATAGACCCCCTCTGTTGTAGAATATTATTTTAAGGTGTGTTACTTTTGTTTATGTTGCATTTGTTTAACACTATAAAGCTGTATTACTGTGCCTATCTAAAACACCTAATGATCTAATAAAGAGATTGAATGGCCAATAGCAAGGCATGAGAAAGAAATAAGTGGGGCTGGCAGACAGAGAGAATATATAGAGGGAGAAATCTGGAAGAGTAAAGAAATAGCCAGAGAAGGAGGAAGACATTAGGGGTCAGTCATCCAGTTACACAACCAGCAATGGAGAAATAAAGAAAGGTATACATGAGTAGAAAAGGAAAAGTCCAGAGGCAAAAGATAGGTGAGATAAGTTAGGTTAAGGAAAGCTGGCAAGAAACAAGCCAAGCTAAGGCCAGGCATTTATAATTAAGAATAAGCCTCTGCATGTGATTTATTTGGGAGCTGGGTGGAAAGCTCCCCAAAAGAGTAAAGAGCAAAACAAACCAATAACATTTTGGGATATCAATGTGGTGCTCCAATATCCCTAGGGCCTGAGAAAGAAGAAAAAAAAAAGGGCACAGCTCCTTTAAGAGACAGTGCTATTCAGCTGGCAGGGCAGCACTAAATAGAAACAGCAAACTAAGTAAAAACTGCTTGTGGCAGCACACAGGTACAAGCTTCCTATAGCTAGGCAGGTTGAATGCAGTTCCTGGTCAGACAAACCTCTGACCAGCCTTGAGTTTCACACTTGGTTTTCAGGATCTAAGAAGTGGGCGGGGCCATCTGTGGAGGATCTAGGTGTAGGTTAGCAGTTTAAAAGTTTGCTCATTCAGTCAAAAATGGCTGAAGATATGCAATAAAAGGGGTCCAGACGGAAAGACCTCTAAACAGGTTACAATGTGTTTAACAATGTGCATAGGCTTAAGAAAAAGGGTATAGTTGTAGAAAGAAATGAATAGTTTTAAAAAAAATAAAGTCATTAAAAAGAGAGTAAAATTAATATAAAAGAAAAAAGCCCTGTAAGATGGGAAATACACAGGGAGTCTGGATCCTGTATGTTATTGTGTTGGTTTTGAATTTTTTGATTGTTGAAAAGCAAAGGACAGATGCAAAGAGACCTGGAATTGAAAGAAGGACTGTTGAAATGAATCAGCCTATATACTTTAGGAATACCTTAACTTTTAAAAAGTCAAAAAATATATTTGTCAAATGGAAATCAAAAATGCTTTGGAGTTTTGTTCCCATAGGAGAGAGGGGCTGTGGATTCCTTCAGGGCTAATATGAATCAGGTTTGATCAGGCAAGATCTCTTGAACCTTAACAGGTGATATCAATCAACAAAGATTACTGCTGGTCTTCCTAGGACTTGGTCATTATCTCAAAGTTTTCTCAGGAGCCCCTGGGTATGCTTTCATTCTGCAGGAAGCAGTATGGTGAAAACTATGCCCACATTCCCAAAAATTGTAGGGTGTGGGAGGCTTTTGGTTATTTGGTGGGTTGTGGATGTTTGTTATCATGTAGGGGAATGTAGTATATTGATACAAATTTAAAGCTATTTTTGTTACACTGTTTCTACTCTTGCTTAAAGGATTTTTGTATATTGATAAAAATTTAAGATTATTTTTGTTACAACATGTAGTATATATGTTTCTACTCTTGTTTAAGGTATTTTACCTATGTAGTTTATTTAAAAATGTAAGGTGGTTTTCCTGTGTCCCACCCAGTCACGCAGCCATTCAGTCCCAAATAAACACATAGAGGCTTATATTAATTACAAACTGTTTGACCTATGCTCAAGCTTATTGTTAACTGGCTCTTACAACTTAATTCAACCCATTCCTATAATCTATGTTTTGCCACGTGGCTTTGTGGCTTTACCTGTATTTCATTACATCTTGTTTCCCGGCAGCACTCAGTGTCTCCTCTCACTCCACCTTCTCCTTATCTCTCTGCTTAGATTCCCCACCAGGCTCTGTTCTGCCTTGACATAGACCATAGAAGCTTCTTAATTAACCAATGGTAGCAACACATATTCACAGCACACAGAGAGACCATCCCACAGCACTTCCTCTTTTCTGTCTAATTAAAAAGGAAGGTTTTCATTTTGGTAGAGTAAAATTACATGTAACAAAACAGTTATCAAGCAAGGATTATAATTACAATATCTAGTGTATTTGTATTTAGCAAAATTAAAGAAAATACTCTATCGTCTATCCTATTTTTGTGAGTCTAAAGTTTCATATCTAATTTACCTTTTATCATGACTAAGGAAAACTATAACTATTTAGCCTTCAACTCCATCAAAGACCCCAGAAGGATATCACCTAAGTAATAGGTGCAGGAAGTGCATTGCAAACAACTTCTATAATTCTAGAAATGACAGAGACATCTGGCTGCCTGGACAGTCACCCCAAGTTGTCTATAATATTGGGGCATCCATCTTCAGTCTATAGACCTAGAGGATCTGGCAGATTTTTCAATAAAGCAGGAAATTTGAAGAACTGTTCACCTCTTTTGGCGAAGTTCATCAGTCTCTTTTTTTGTGTCCTGCAGAATGTCTTCCAGTTTCTTCTGTGAAGCAGGAACCTGAAGAACCATCTCACCTTGATTTGTCAAAATTCAGTGGTCACTTTCCTATGGGTTCTGTATGTCCAGTTTGTACAATATACTGTCAAACAGTCCAGGCAAGACCAGTTTCTTGCCCAAATGGCCAGTTTTGCCAAGAAGAAGATAAACTCAATATGGAGTGTCTTCTATGCCCATCTTCCTCTTTGAAGTAAATTGGTGCTGCCAGGAACAGACATATCTCACTGTCCAGAAAAGTCCAAGTTTTTAAAACATTTTAAATGTCATATTCTGTAGGTCTTTGAAGTGTTTTACAATTATTTACATAATTAAAATATATCTTTGTTAGAAAACTTAACTAACATGACTATAAGCTGATTATCATAGATGACTAATTATTAATCTGTATTTCTTAATTATACATTATAATTTTAAATGAGTTGCATAAACATAATACCTTAAACAAGAGTATAAATATACATACAGTATAACAAAATTGACCTTAAATTTGTATCAATAAACCAAATCCATATCAATGTAAAGTATTTTGAGATTAACAATTGTTTTTTGGATCAAAGTATATTCAATAATCTATCTTGTTTTATCATTTCTATATCCTATCCTCCTTTCTTTTTTTAGAAAGAGATTGACTATGACCAATAACAATTTGTAACCAAACTCTCTAAAAAAGACAATCCATTTTTGGGGGGAATGTAGGCATAGCTTTCTAGGCTACTTCCTGCTGAATGGGGGTGTTGGTAATCTTTGGGGGATCCTGAGAAAATTCAGGATTATGGTCAAATCCTGACTGGAGTAGTCTGTGAGGCTGGATCATCTCAGCCAGCAGCCTTGAAGCCTTTCTGGATGCAGAACTCAGAGGAAACTGCAACAGAGGCACTCTGAAACGTTGGGTCTTCTGGACCATCTGTTCCCATTGGAGATTTTTTCAAGGGGCCTTGTTTGATCAAACCATATTAATCTGGAAGCAATTTACAGGTCCTCATCTTCTGTGGAAACAAAAGCAGAACCTCTTTTCCAAAGCAACATATCCTTAGACCCAAAAGTTGAAGTCAAAATACCTTTAAAACATATATGTTAGTTTAACTTAGCAACCTTTACAAATCAAATGTCTTTCTGTAGTTAGCTCATTAACAGTCAAAAAATTCAAAGAAAACACAATAATATGCATAATTTAGACTCTCTGTGTATTTTCCATCTTTACATGGCTTCTTTTATATTACTTTTACTGTCTCTTTAAAGATTTTTTAACTATTTATTTCTTTATATAACTGCCTATACTTCTCTTCCTCTCTCTTCCAAGCTTATGTACATTTTTACACACATTGTAAACTGTTTAGAGGTTTTTTCCCATCTGAATCTGCCCTACTGTGTATTTGTAATCCTTTTCTGACCAGGACAGTTTTTAAATTGTTAAGCTGCATGGCTGAATCTGTGGCTTTGGCTGCTGGCTCCACCCTGTTCGTCTTCCCAACATGGCAGAGGTACATTTACAGCCAGCTCTGGGTGCCATACTCACCTCCAACTCTGGGAAGCGTAGATCTATGTCTCTATCAAGCAGCATGTAACCCAGAAACCTTACAGCAAAAGCTGAATCTGCCACTCAGCATGCTGCAAGACTTGGAGATGCCTCTGCTTACTCATGGCGGGAATCCACCATGCTATGCTCAAGCTAGAATGCAGCAACATCTCTGTACCAAGGCATCTTTATACCACTGCCCACATATGAAACTCTTAGGTTTTATATGGAAACTCTTGTCACCATGTCTGGGCACCAATTGTAGGTGGAAGCTTTTCTGTGTCTCTCCAACCAGTTCCCATTTCCATGGCTACTTGCAAGTAATCATTCAGAGGCTTAATATTAATTACAAACTATTTGGCCTGTAGATCAAATAGTCTTTTGTAGTCCCAGTTCAATTGAAAATTAAAGCTGGCTTTGAAGTTGGAGTGTGGCTCTCTCCTTCTCTAAACCCAAGCATGCTTGTTAAAAGAAAATGAAAAACCTCTGTATCATGTCAGAAGAGCCACTTGATATAGGACATAAGGAAAATTAAGGGACTATTCTATTGCTATTAATCTCATTATCCTTCAGTTTTATTTTGACTCTTTAAAACTTTTCCTAAGGTATGAATTTTATATCAAAATTAATAAGATTATATATATATATATATATATATATATATATATATATATATATATATATAACTTTTGTCATGATATTAATGGTCATATGGAATACTAACTAATTTTAGAAAAAAAGGTTCATCTAGCTAGATGAATATGATTTCAGGTTTGAGTCTCTATCAGTTTTCTGCAGTGAACCATGATCATGCCTAACAGTGACTTTGAAGTCTCCAAAAAGATGATGGAACCCCACAATGACAGTTCCATCAGGACTATGATAATACCACTAAGCTGACAAACACCACCCAAAGATCAGCTTTGGACTACAAATTGCTCAGGACAATTTCAAGATGGCTAGCTGAGATGATCCAGCCTCACAGACTACTATAGCCAGAACT
Organism: Peromyscus californicus insignis; assembly: GCF_007827085.1. Lineage (NCBI taxonomy): Eukaryota > Metazoa > Chordata > Mammalia > Rodentia > Cricetidae > Peromyscus > Peromyscus californicus. The sequence goes on from NW_026294424.1 coordinate 89,401,263, forward strand.
TGAGACAAGCCCTCCACTTTCCCATTATAAAGAGACTGGACAACAAATGATACACGTACCTCTCCCAGGACTTGAAAATTAACCCAAAAATTTTCTTTTCAGGATCCCCTAAAGATGCCTTTGCCCCCAGACAGCAGGAAGTAATTTTAAAAACACGAAGCCCACATTCCCAAGAGGTGGGGTAGGTGACTTTTGGCCTTTCAATGGGTTATGGATGTTGTCATTGTTTAGGATGGTTGGTTAAAATTGGTTAATTGATAATGATCAGGGAAAAAGCTAAACAAAGGAGATTAGATTCAAAGTTCTTGTTTGAAAAAAAAAGAAAAAGAAAAAAGAGGATATAAATAATAGGTAGACTATTGAATCTAAAATATAATATATAGAAATAATGGGATTAAAGGGTAGCTTATTGAATCTATTCTGAAAAGGAAAAAGGGAGGATACACATATGATAAGATAAAAAGGTAGATTATTGAATCTACATTTAAAAAGCAACTACTAGTTTTAAATATTTTACATTGGATTGGATTTTTTATATTGTATACAAATTATGTATATTAATACAAATTTGAGATTGATTTTATTAGAAAATACTATACTTATATCTCTAATCTTGTTCAAAGTATTATACCTATACAGTTCATTTAACAATGTAATGCAATTTGCTAGTCCTTGAAAGTTATTATTACCAACTAATTAGGATAGAAAGAAATGCAGGATAGTAGTTAGTCACCTATTACAATCAAACTTGTAGTCAGGTTAGGTATGTTTTCAAGTCAAACAGAGATATATTTTAGATAGACAGGTCATCTTCAAACACTTCAGAGATCTATAGAATATGGCATTTAAGATGTTTTAATAACATAGATTTGTAGCTAGAGTTTTCCTGCCTGGCCCACAGTCAGGACAAATCTCTCTCACCTGCCAGTCCCACAGCCACTCAGACCCAACCAAGTAAACACAGAGACTTATATTGCTTACAAACTGTATGGCCGTGGCAGGCTTCTTGCTAACTGTTTTTATAGCTTAAACTAGTCCATTTCCATAAATCTATACCTTGCCACGTGGCTCGTGGCTTACCAGCATCTTCACATGCTGCTTGTCCTGGTGTCGGCTGGCAGTGACTCCTTCTGCCTTCCTGTTCTTTCTTTTCTCCTCTCTGTTAACCCCACCTATACTTCCTGCCTAGCCACTGGCCAATCAGTGTTTTATTTATTGACCAATCAGAGCAACACATTTGCCATACAGAACATCCCACAGCATAGATTCTTTTTTTTTTAAATGACTATGAGACATGTCTGCTCCTGGCAGCACCAATCTACTTCAGAGATGATGGGCATCAGAGAAACTCCATATGGAGTTTACTTTCTTTGTGGCAAAAGTTAGCCACTGGGCAAAAAAGTACCCTTGGCTCAATAGCTGACAGTATGCTGTCCAAATGGACAAGCAGGACAGAAAAGAAAGGACTCCCAAACCTTGCCAATACAAGATAGGAAGGCCCTACAGAAAATCCTCCTTCACAGATAAGTCTGTCAGATATGCTAGGCCTGTAGGATGCTCCAACTTTGCAGAGGAACTTTGGGTGACTGTCCAGGCAGCCAGCTGTTTCTGTCATTTCTCACATTTTTTTTGGAAGTTGCTTATTTGCACTTTCTGCTTACGTAGGTGATATTATTTCCTTCATGGGTCTCTAAGGGAGTTAAAGACCAGATAGTCATAGTTATAGTTTTTCTTGTTAACAAATTCAGAACAGAAATTCACTAAAGAGGTGTAAAGTGTATAAGTTTGAAAGACATCAAAAGATATTATTCAGTTGGTAATACATGTTAGGATAGAACATAAATTGGGTACAACATTTTGGACTCACCAAAACAGGATAGATAATGGAATATTTTCTCTGAATCTGTCAAATGTTAATTGACTGGACATTGCTAATGTAATTCTTGACTATTATATTGTATACACTTATTGTACTTATTGTATATAGTTTTTCTTATATTAGTTATAACCTTTGTTTATTATTTTAGACAAAAAAAGGGAAATGTGGTGATATTTTGTGTACCCTAATAAAATTTGCCAGATCAGAGAACAAAACAAGCCACTAGATTAAACATAGATGCCAGGCAGTGGTGGCACACACCTCTAATCCTAGCACTCAGGAGGCAGAGATCTATATGGACCTCTGTGAGTTCCAAGCCACCCTGAACTACATGAGATTGATTCAGTCTGGGAGAGAAACAGAGCCCAGCAGTGGTGGCACAGACCTTTAATCGCAGGACTTCGGAATCACACACCTTTAACCCCAGCACTTGAGATCTCATGTGTTTGCTTGAGAAGCACACATGCCTTTAATCCCAGGAAGTGATGGCTGGATAGAGTAAAATATATAAGGTATGAGGAAACAGGAACTAGAGGATCTTTAGGCTGAGGAGTCCTAAAGGTAAGAGGTGGCTTGTTCCTTTGTCTGACATTTACCCCAATTTCTGGCTCTGGGTTTTTTTTTTTATTAAAAAGACCAAATTAGATTTTGTGTTACAGCTTATCATTAACTAACTCTTACAACTTAATTCAGCACATTTCTATTAATCTATGTTTTGACACATGGCTTTGTGGCTTTACCTGTATTCCATTACATCTTGCTCCCCCAGACTTCTTCTCCTTGTCTTTCTGCTTGGATTCCCTACTTGCCTCTATTCTGCTTTGCCATAAGCCATTGCAGCTTCTTTATTAACCAATGGTAGAAACACATATTCACAGCATACAGAAAGACCATCCCACAGCTGTTATTATAAACTATGTAGGATAATCAGGAAACATAGGTTAGTGGTTAGTCATTTATAACAATCAAATTTGTAGATATGTTAGATATGCTTTCCAGATCATATAGAGATTTATTTTAGATAAACAAATGGTCTTCAAACCTTTCAAAGGCCAACAGATTATGGCATTTAAAATATTTTGTTAACATAAAGTTTTTCGTGACAATGAGACACATCTGTTCCTGGCAGCACCAATTTACTTCAGAGATGATGGGCATTGAAGAAATTCCTTATGGAGTTTGCTTTCATTGTGGCAAGGTTAGTCACTGGACAAAGAAACTGTTCTTGCCTTTGGCTGCTGACAATGTGCTGTGCAGATTGGACACGCAGGATATACAGGAAAAAGATTGTTGAACTTGGACAAAATAAGGCAGGACAGTCCTTCAAAATTCCTGCTCCACAGAAGAGTCTACCAGACATTCTGCAGGACACAGAGGAAAGTGACTGATGAACTTTGCCAAAACAAAGCAGGACAGTCCAAAATTCCTGCTTTATAAAAAAGTCTGCCAGATACTCTAGGCCTGTAAGCAGAAGATGGATGCCCCAATATTGCAGAAGAACTCTGGGTGACTGTCCAGGTAGCCAAATGTCTCTGTTGTTAAATAATATTATATTCTTTCAAGTCTTTGATGGAGTTGAAGACTAGGTAGTTATAGTTGCAGTTTTTGTTAGTTATGATAGAAAGCAAGGCACACTCAACTTTGTTTGCTCTGGGTGACAGCTTTGCCTATTGTTTGTGAACATTGATTTCAGTGTCCCCTTGTCCTTCCCAAAGCTTTCTTCTGCTCTCAAGTCCCCTGACTCTGGTCATCCTCTGACCAACGCTGTTGACATGTCACATGCTTACCTCCCCCAGGCTTGTTCCTTTTATTGCTATCACAGAATGTTAGTGCCTTATTTCAACATACTAGGTTATACATATTTATACATGAACATCAATTTTTGTGACGATTATGCATATATGTGTGTATATATTTTATTTATGAAAATTTACATCTCTTTTTTATTAACATAATTTTTTATTGATTCTTTTGGAATTTCACATCATGCACCCCAATCCCACTCATTTCCCTTTCCTTCCATGTCCATCCTCCATCCTTGTAGCCTCCCCCACAAAACAAACTAAAAATAATTTTATAAAACCACTTCACCCCTCCATCTTTTCCACGTCTCCACCATATATTTATTTGTCAGAGTAACCTTGAGAGTTATGGTGTGTCACCCAGTAGACCCTTTTGCCCAAACAGTTAATTTGCAAATGTTCATTGCAGTGAGTTGTTGGTCTGGTTCAAGGCCTCTGGCTTCTGCTACCCCATCAATACTGGGCCCTTTCTGAGACTCCTCTGGGATATCTTACTGTTGCCCCAGTCATGGAGATCCTGCAACTATGGTTCCACAGGACTTGTCTCTTCACATGCTCTAGCAGTTCATAGATGGGGTAGATGTTGGAGTGGGCAAACTCAAAGCCCTGGATGTGGGCCCAGGTGGTAGCTGAGTTGGTCAGTCCAGGCCTCTATCAGACTGCCCCCCTCAGGCAAGGGTCAGGGCCAACTCTCTGTAGCCCACATCATCTGGGTCAGCTAAGTCATGTATGGTGAGTAGTGGAGCCAGCTCTCCCAAGTGCAAGGCCTGTTCTCCTGTTGCCATGGCTGGCAAGGGGAGGGTCAGTACTCCCAAGGCCATTGAGGGTCAGGGCCATCTTTCTGGTGCCCAGGCCACCAGGGCCAGCTCTCCCATGGCCCCCAGTGTAACACAGGCAACAGACATCAACACAGACCCCAGCTGGGGTAGGACCATGGACCCAGATATGGCAGTTCAACCTAGACATCATGGTGGGCCTGGGTGGGTGCTCAGGCCACTCACATCAGTGTGGCCCCAGCAACAGTATGGACCTTGGACATCAGCATGGCCTCAGGTAAGGCCCAGACTTCAGGGACCTGGATGGCCTTTGGTGGTAACACAGGCTGTGAACATCATCACAGACTCTGGCTGCAGTAGGGTCACAGACCCAGACATGGCCCTTGGCTGCAGCTCAGGCCCAGGTGTCACTGTGGCCTCAGGTGACAGCACAGGCCATTCAGAATATTAACATCTTAATTCAACTCAATAACACAATGCTTTGAGTTTACTGTTCTGTGTAAGAAAATCCAGTCATTTCTCATGTTCAAATTTGACCATACAGCCACAGAAATATAACAAGATTCCCAACATATCACACATTGGAAAGTATTCAGAGTTACCCAAGTTCTCATGCTGTTTATCAAACCAAACACAAAATGCCTTCCATGTACATGTGTTTTCTCATATATCTGCCCCACTTTGGAAACATTCAGCTGTCTCACATCATATGCCACTTAGAAATAGAAAATTATTACAATATGGTTTTTAAAGTGTGTGTAGGTGTATTTTATTTCCATAGTCTTCAAAAGCAAGTGGTAACGATTCTTGCTAGAGAGACATGTGTATGTATGCCTGGTTTCCAACATTCAGTAACCACAGTGCCTGGCCAAAGGGAGAGATTCTTTAGGGATTAAGGAAAGGAGGAAGTAAAGCTTCATAAATCAGGAGAAGAATGTCAGGGGAAACAGTTGAGATGGAAGAATGGAGCTGGTCAGGAGAACTTAACGTACTCCTGCAGGAAAATTCTTTCATCTTAAAAGATGTATATCTTTTTACGGCTACAAATTTCTAAGGAAAAAACTTACCATAGTAATTTATAGGTGTCATGCTCACATGGTCTGTGGAACCTCAGAGAGCTAAGCCTCGGTCTTTTACAAGCAAATATTTCTACAGGTTTGAAACACTTTTGTCAAGGCACATCCATGGCCTCACCTGTGTGGCAGTGGTTTATGGTGGAGAAAACACGGTGGTGTAACCTGGAAATCATCCACACTGAGAATGGAGTGATGTCAGTGTGGAGATTCATTCAGCCGGTAAGACCTCAATCCGATTTCTAGTCCTGAACCTACTCACCCTCTTTTCTTAGCTTCCCTCTAATAACAGAGACATTGTAAGGTAGTTTGGAGCATCATTGTACGATGTGTGTTCAATAAAGTAAGTTAGAACACCCAACACTGGCACTCTCTATTGTACACCAGCTTTAGCAGTAGAATGGGTTTGTTTCACCAGTTAAGAATTTGCTCAGTTGTGAGCAGATTTCCTGCTGCTATGCAGACAGTAACTAGTTTTAAACATATGTTTTCACCATTAAAGTTATTTTTCATTTCATCTTAAAATGGAAATAACATAGCGCTAAGCTATTCCAGAAATAAATAAATAATATCCATTGCTCCTAAATAATTACTAGTGAGAACATCAGTCTACAGATATGTAAAATTTATATTCAATAATTCAACAAATAGATCTTAGTCATAAGTCAAATTACAAAATAGATTTGGCTGTGGTGTTATTCTCCTTCGCCCCCCGCCCCCTGCCCCCCCCCCCAAATCACATCATACCCTGAAGCCTGACTGTGGCTGGATTTGGACAGGGAATATTTGTGAAACAATTTCAGAGTAAATAAAGTCATAGAGTATCTTCTGGGCCCATGATATGGGCACGGAGCTGATAGGCTTGGTACACTTCCTATGAGGAAGAAATAAGACCAGAAGGTGTGTGCTCCTCTATCCTCTCTCTGCTTCTCTCCTGCCACCCCCAACTCTTTCTTTAAACACACACAAGAAGGCAGAGCATGCCATGAAGAGGGCCTGCACCAGTAACAAAACTGACCAGTACCTTGTTCATAGAATTCCAAGTCTCAAAAGTTTACATAACACATTTCTATTGGTTAGATGAGCCAGCCTATGGTATTTTGTTGTGGAGGACTAAGTAGGTTAGTACAGATTCTCTGTAGGGGAAAAAGGAGGGAAAACATAGGAAAAGGAAGAAGTGGTATTTAGTAATGAATGGAGACACCCTTTATCATCTTCTTGAAGTCGTTGTTCACTGGTTTGTCTCTCAGAATTGTAGAACTCTACTATAATCTATAAATAAATAAATTTTTAAGCAAAGGCAAAATGCTACAGGGTGCCTGGCATACAGTATTTGACAAGACCTTTGGTTTTTTGTGTTTTCAGGAACTTGCCCTGAGTACCTGACTTCTAGATTAGTAGGAAGCCCATGCCGCATCATTCCATCTATGATTTCTAACCACATTTGCTTGACGTAGCTAGAAGTGCTACCCAGTCTGACTCTACAAGACTCTGTGAATGAGTTAAGAAGGCTATAAATGTCCAGGTAACGTGAGATTTGCACAGAGAGCAAAAATATGTCCACGAGAACAGATATTGGTTGAGGCCTCTGATGTCAGATTCATTTTTATCTGACAATGTGGGAGTACAATAAAAATGTTCTAAGAAAAAACATGGTGTTTGTTTTTTCTCCTAAGAGTCATAGCAAACAAAATAGCTCAGAGGGTGAGAGCTGAAAGAGTCATTGCAGAATAGCAAAGATAGAAACAGATGAAATAACAGATGTGTGCTGTGAGCATGCTGGGAAAGTAGAGTCTGCCCCTGACCATGATGTCAGATGATCTCAAGAAATCACACAGTGTGTTGATCAAGTCATACTTAGCCCTGCCCAACTATGCTCACTATATCATACTTGGTGCACACATGCATACCTCACTTTATGGATTTATTGAGCTTTGCAGGTATTTCAGATTTTACTGATTTCAGATTTGTGGCCACCCTGCTGCATCAGGCAAACCTACCAGTATGTTTGCTTCGTGTCTCTTCTTCCCATTTCTGGAGTTGGCACAATATTTCAAACTTTTTCATCACCATTATGTCTTTTTGATGATTTCTGACCACTGATTTCTTTTCAGTGATTTTTGATGTCACTACAGTAATTTTTGGGTGGCTGTCATGAGTCATTCTCATACAAGATGGTGATTTAATTGATAACTGCCAATTATGTTTCAAATTTCCCATCACTGGCTGTTTCTTTGTCTCTGCCTCTCCTCAGACCTCTACATTCCCTAATACACAATATTGAAACCGAACTAATTAATAGAATAGACTCTAAGTGGAAGCAAATGTCACGCATCTCTCACTTTAAATTACAAGCAAAGGATGATTAGGATTAGTGAAGTGTGCAAGCCAGAAGTCAAGATGGGCAGGGGAGAGAGCTCAGATGGGACAATGCTGCCTTCCAGGTACAAGGACCTGAGTTCAGTCCGGAGAGTCCACATGAAAAGCTGTGTGTATTGACACAAGCTTGTAACCCCAGCACTGGGGAGGCAGAGAAAGGCATATCCTTAGGGTTTTCTACCCAGGCAGACTAGCCTGCTTGGCAAATTCTAGGCCAGTGAGAGATGCTATCTCAGAACCGAAATGTGGGCAGAGCATGAAGAATGACACCTAAGACTGTCCTCTCACCTTCACATGTGTGTACCCACACTTGCACCCACATACATGCACCAACACACTCATAACACACAAAAATCTTAAAAACAAAAAGAACAAGACAGTCTGAAAGCAAGGCCTCTTGGGCCTGACAGCCAACTGGTGAGCACAAAGAATAAGTTCATGAAAAAAAACATGAGGGGTTTTTAAAAGCTGACTTGCCTTATTTCCTGATAAGGAGAAAACTTTAGAGGTCTTGATGGAATATCAAGCCAGACACAGAATAGCCTTAAAGCAACGATGAATCCAGAGTAAGCGCCAGATTCTACTTGTGCCTCCAAATGTTAGGAGGAAAGCAACTATACAAGACAGACTTAGTGTTGCAGTAGGTTGGTTCTTGAGGCCGAGGGCAAGACAGTTTTGGTTGAAAGGTAAAACAGCAAAGGTTGAAACAGAAGCTGCAACAAGCTGACCTAGCCAAGATCCTTGATGAAGCCGGACACACCCAGATTTTCAGTGTAGACAAACAGCCTGGAATTGAGGAAAATGCCATCCAGGACTTCCATAGATGGAGAGAAATCAAGGGCAGGCTTTCCTGTCAGGGAACAATAGAGCTAGCAAAAGTAAGTGAAAGCCATTGCTCATTTAACATCCTGAGAATCACAGGACTGCCCAGAATGGTACGTCTACTCTGCTTGCATTCTGAATACCAACACGTAGGTTTATACAGTTCACTGATTCCTTTAAGACATATATGGAGACCTACTTCTCAGGAACAAAGAGATCCTTTTAAAATGTCGTTGCTTATGGACAGTGTACCTTGTCATCCAGAGCTCTGATAGAAATGAACAGACGATAATGTTGTCCTCATGCCTTTTAAGGCAACCTCCCTCCTGCAGCCTGGGGATTGATAAGGATTTTTAACACTGTGACAATTTAGCATCCCAGAGATGAGATAGTGCAACATGAAGGAAAAGTAACTGTTAGCCTCCTGGAAAGGACTCCTCCATCTAGAAGCCATTATGAACATTTATGAGCCATCGAAGGAAATCAAAATAGCAACCTCAACAGGTATTGGAACAAGTTGATTCCAACCCTCAAGACTTTGAAGAGCTCAAGACTTGAGTGGAGGAAGTAGCTGCAGCTGTGGTAGAAGCAGGAGAACTCGATTTAGAAGCGGAGCCTGCGGATGCAGCTGAATGGCTGCAATCTTGTAATAGCTGAGGAATCACTTCTGGATGGACAGGGAAAGGCATTTCTTGAGGTGAAATATATTCCCAATGATGATGCTGTGGGTCTTGAAATGATAGCAGAGAATTTTAGAATGTTATATAAACTTAGTTAATAAAGCAGTATCAGGTTTGAGATAACTCGCTCTGATTGCCAACAAAATTGCTTTGACAGTAAAATCTACCCACCAGCATGGTATGCCCCAGAGAAATCTTATGAAACTGGAGGGTCAATCAATGAGGTGAACTTCACTATTGTCTTATCTCAAGGAATCATCACACCTAACCCAACCTTCATCAACTACCAATGAGAGCAATCTGCAGCCATCTACACTAAGACAAGATGTTCCACTAGCAAAAATATTATAATGTGCTAAAGGCCCGGGTGGTGGTTAACATTCATTAAAATATATTGAAATTAAGTTACATATATACATATGTGTCTATACGTATGTGTGTGTGTGTGTATTAGACATGATGCCATTTCACACTTAATAGACTACAATATAGCATAAACATCACTTTTGTGTGGACTGGAAAACCAGTCGATTGTGTGATTCTTTTTATTGCGACATTTGCTTTATTGCAGTGGTCTAGCACTGTGCCCACAATATCTCCCGAGCATACTTACACTCTTGTTTTCCTATATACAAGGAAATAATCCAATCAAACAGAGTCCACATATGCACAAATGGACGACTCGGTATTAGAAAATAATAGGTGGGGATATGAAGGGTCACCAATTTAACGTGGATAAAGCACAGCCCTTTTAGTTTGTTGGTTGAAAATCATCGCCAGAGAGAGCTTTGTAGTCCTTTGAAGCCCTGGCCATAACACAAAGATCTTAGCTGGCATGGAAACAACAGAGGGCAAGATTCAACTGGCTTCACCAAAGATGAAGCAGTTTAGGGTAGAGTCTCCATCCCAGTGGTCAACCTGGAGCTGAGAACTGGCTTTCTATGGATAGGACCTAACGGGGGATCATCTGGCAATTATTTTAAACAATAAATCTGTCGGCATGGTGAAATATGTGATGGATTGTTCATCTCTGCATATACAATTTCCAGAAGTTAAGAGACAAATTCACAGAGGAATAATACATTTGTCATGTGCCCCACGAAGCAGAGTTCATGAAGTCACCATGTCCATCACTATTATGTGTGCCAATAAGCATCTTTAGCAGGAAACCCAGAGAAGGGCTCTGACCTTGAGCACCAAGGGAATTTCTTTCCTCTGGTAGCCTTCTCCCAGCCTCCAATGCGTTTGTCATGAACCTGCATTTTCTCAGTGCTGAAGCAATGAAATCTCTCCCAATCCTTCCCCAGACACATTGTTTATTACTTCCAACTTTATCTAAAATGTGGAATGTATTTTCTTCTTACAAGATGATGTCCTATTCTCTACAATCTGTTTCAGTGAACCACAGAGGAAAATTGTTTCCCTTCACACAACCAGATGTGTGTGTGTGTGCGCGTGCATGTGTGCGTGTGTGTGTGTGTGTGTGTGTGTGTGTGTGTGTGTGTGTGTTACAGCAATTGACTGGCATATATCCCCACTCCCATTTTGCTTTATCTTCTTAAAGTTTCTTACAGTGAGACAAAAATTTCATGAGCAAAATAAATACCTAGGACTTGGCAGCTGAATTTACTTGAAATCAATGTTTTTAAGCTGTAATATGTATTTTCATTTAAAGCAAACAGAGAACTGAATTTCATTCCAGTTTCCTCTATTTGAGGGTTTTCCCCTTTTACTTAAATATAGCAAAGTTATCCATTTCCTTTCCTGCACTTTGCGTTAAGTATAACAATGGATGTAAATTGAGAGAGTTTCTTAGGCAGAAGCCAGGTCTGAAAAGAAGGGAAGCTTGAAAGCAAGTTTGAACACCAAACAGTAACAACAAAGCATGTTGGGATAGCACCTTCCCTGCTGAAAGTGTGTTGACTTACTATTCATTTCCTTCCCACCTAGAGACTGGGAACATTGTCTGCTGGTTTTGTCATTCTGGAATGATACTGGAGCATAGTCCCTTGCACTACAAATAAAAACCTGTGACCCTCTTTCTGAGTCAAAGTCAAAGAAGAGAATGTCAGTTTGGAAGGAAAGGATCAGTACCCATGCCTTTCAGCAGGAACCCTCTTCTTCATAAAGACCCAGGAAATCCCCAAAACCACCTCAACTTTTTTTTAATTATTTTATTTTTTTTCTATTATCAGCTTGATACAGTACAAATTCTTATCCTAATCATGAAATGTTTCACTGAAGATTGTCCAGTGATTGAGTAAAACCAAAACTCATTATAAGCCACAGTCATCCTAGGGTCCCTCCTGCTATGTAGCCTCACTGGTTCTGTGGGTTGCAGTCTGATTGTTCTTTACTTTATATCTAGTATCCACTTATGAGTGAGTACATGCCATGTTTAGCCTTCTGGGTCTGGGTTACCTCACTCAGGATGATATTTTCTAGTTCCATCCATTTGCCTGCAAATTTCATGGTGTCATTGTTTTCTCTGCTGACTAGTACTCCATTGTGCATATGTACCACATTTTCTTAATCCATTCTTCAGTTGGCGGGCATCTAGGTTGTTTTCAGGTTCTGGCTATTACAAATAATGCTGCATACTAATAAAAAAACAAATGAAAACATCAGACAGGATAGGCTGGCTGTTCAATGGAGCACAAGGCCATGCCCTGAGAACTTGGGAATGGAAGAGTCTGGAAAAGGGCAAAGGACAGCTGCAAGCCCCTTGAGTGTGAGCATCACAGAGGCTCCACTTGGCTCAGATCACAGGTGCTTTGGACTTTTTGTCTTTTCAGTACTGAGTGTGTGTGTGTTTTTTACATATATTCTGTTTTGAGACAAGGTCTCACTGAGCTGCCCATGACACTGGCTTTGGACTAGCAACTCTCCTGCCTCAGCCTCCTGAGTAACTGATATGACAAGCCTACTCCTACCAACCTCTGAGATGCACCTACTAAAGGTTCTTCTTTGACACTTAAAAACAAAACAATGAAGCCGATCTTTCAGATTTGACCTGAGGAAATTTCCCTCATTAAGACATGAGGGGGAGGCTTTCACAGTGACTTGGGCCAGTTTGTCTTAAAGGTGCCTTGGTTCCTGACTCTGCCTCACACACTTTTTTTCTTTTTCTTTTTCTTTTGTTTTTTTGTTTTTTTGTTTTTCAAGACAGGGTTAGTCTGTGTAGCTTTGCCTCACACACTTCTTATTGTCACATAAGTTCTGCAGGTCTGCGCATCTTCAATCTGATAGAGGAACATGCGAATCAGCCCTGCGATCTCTCTGCCACCCCTCAGAGGCTTGCTTTCAGATGCGGTACTCAAAATGATTCTTGTCTCCGTGTTGGTATTGTTGGCAGAGAATCAAAGCCACTGTCCCATTCAGTCCAGCATTGATACAGACTTCGCTATAGTTCAAGTACAAATATCCCACAAAGGTATACAAAGGTTTATGTTGGACCCCTTTGAGACTCAGACACACTATGCAAGCTCTCCCAAGGCATTCTGGATCCCCAAGCCCTCTCTCTGCTGTTGCTTTACCAAATTTCAGTCTATAAAACTCACACTGGTTCCCACCTACTTCAGTCCCTTCTCCTGACCATTAAGAGATGCCCAGAGGTCTCCAGAGACAAATGTCAGCTTCATTCACACAAAGAGGCTGACCCAACTGGTTAGATGTCTATTCCTAGAACTCTGCCCCTACCCAATGCTGCAGCACAGAAATTGCCGACCCTCCCTGGCTTTGTGTTTTCCTTGCATCCTGTGTAGGCATCACCCTCCCCAGAGAGGCTGCAGCCTGTCCAATGGGAGCCCAGACCTTGCCTTGTGTTGGTTCTCTCCCTCTTCTACCTTTTACACTCCTCCTCGCCTATGTACATTTTGAGTGAATTGCTTAAAAATTGTTTTATTGAGTAGAGCTATCTCCTTTTGTAGATGAAAATGCCTTCAGGCAAACAAACTGGTTCTCTAACTAACTTTATAAGCTTGTATTCTAACTTCCTGGGCAAATTAAAGAGAAAAGGCATTACTATAACACACATTTCTCCCAAGGAGCAATTTCAACCAAATCTGAGTGAGTAGTACTCTTTCTAATAGACTACGGAAAAATGTCGTCGTCAGGACGCTCCTGGTAATACACTGCTTAGAATCACAGTAACTCATTTTCCACTTCGTCACTCAGCACTCAGATCTTTCATGCTGAAAACATTGTTTTAAATTAACTGGGAGCAATTCATTGTAAAAGCTCTGTATTGACTCAATTCTTTGTAAAAATTGGTACATAAGACACAGAAATGACATGTCATGAATGTGCTCTTGAGATTGTCCTCAGTACAAGAGAACAACCTGGAACTTGTCCTGACATTGCAAACTCTTTGTCTTCTCAATCTGACACTCATATGTCAAGTTCAGTGACCTGCAGAATGAAAAGGCACAAGCTGTGGATGACTGGCCCCCAACACGCCTAGGCTTTCTTGGGCTAGGGTAATGTTTCATCCTCCCATCCCTCAAGCAAGCCACTGTTCTGTTTGTTTGTGAGACATTGTGGGAGGCAAGAAAATACATCCAGCCCTATGTTTTCTAGAAGTCCTGGCAAGGGTCCCATTGTCCACCTTTCTGAGATGGAGATAAATTTCAGATCTGCTGTCACAAACACCCTGGCAGCCAGGAACCAGAAAGATCTAGCGATAGTAAACTCGATGCAGTCCAGAGCAGGGCCCTACATTGCTAGCAGCCTCTCCGACTCAGACCAGTCCCACTCTCCTGATCACTACTGTGCTTGTTCTCTGATTCTGCCCATATTTACAAACCTTTGGCATCAGAGTGCTGAGAAATTCTCTAAGTCCTCTCCCTTCCACATGCACGGCCTTTTCTGTCACCTACCCACACACACCCTTCTACACTTCCCTTTCTCTTAGGAGGAAGTCTTGGGGCTATCTTTTGAAGCACATCTTTACTTTATGAAGAACGTTTTTTTTTTTTTGCTGCATTTATGTTTGTCCTAGAATATGTTGCTGCAGATACCTCAGTGTTTTGTTGGTGTAAATATATACAGCAAATGCATATCCAAAAGAAGTGTAAAATGTTGACTAAAATCCCTAGTGATAAATTGTCCCCCATGAAAATCCCTCCTACAGGCATAAAAAGCTTTGCTGACTGAATAATGTGCATCAATCCTTGGCTCAGTCACCCTGCTACATGAACTAGCCTCAGTTAGACATGCTGTATACAGCAGGTACTTTGCCAGCAGAGTTCCATGTCATTTTATTTAACTTCCCCAACAGTCTTAGGATTTATGCATGACTCTCATTTTTTTTCCAATGAAAAGTAGAAGTTCAAAACCACTACACAAGTTATTAATCACAACAGGAATACAGACTCAAGTCTTCTGAATCCAATTTCAGAACTCCCCTCCCCCATATCAAGATGCTTCTGAGTCTTTTCATTTCCTGAGCTTGTTTTAAAGCTACCATCAGCCTCTGGCATTACTAGGAGACCCAAACGTGAGCTGAAGAGGGATATGACAACAAAGGACACACCAAACTGGATGGGGAAAAGCCCAAGAGTCCTCAACCCTACATAAAGAACTACAAACCACTGAGGTAAGCTGGGAGCAGGAGAGGTGGTCCTCCCCAGGGAAGACCACACCCATTGGTTGTCCAGTGCCAAATGGCCAGCCTAAAAGCATACATACAAGAATTAGACAGACTGAACAGGTTATATTTCGGAATATATATGTATATACACATACATATACATATATGTATGAAATAACAATTAGTACAAAGGAGGCTATGGATTTGAAGGAGAGTGGTGAGGCATATATGTGAGGTTTTGGAAGGAGGAAAGAGATAGGAGAAATTTTGTAACTATATTACAAATACCCCCCACACTCACACAAACTCTCGGTGATTTTGAAGTTAGAAACCACTCAAAAAAGGATGAGTCTCATTAGAGAAAATAAAGTATATTTGCTTCATCAGTTTAAATCCCACTGTGTGGGGCTGGGAAAACTGCTAAGCTGGGAAAGTACCAGCAGTACAACACGTTCTCCATAAACTGAAAGCGCAGTCAGAGGTGGAGCTTGCTGGCTCACTCTGTGAGTTCAAAGTTCAGTGAGAGCTCCTGTCTCAAAAAGTACTGTGCAGAGTAACTGAAATAGATACCCAACATTGACCTCTGACCTCCATATCCACATGCACGTGGACACACACACACACACACACACACACACACACACACACACACCACAATACATCAATAAGTTTCCCTATGCTCTCTTTACTTAGAACTACAATTTATCACAGCATATTCAAGTTGTTTGCTTAAAATATAACAACAGTGCTGACTGTGCATCATGTGTATACTTGGTCCCCTCAGAGATCAGAACAGGGTGTGATCAGATCCCCGGGAACTGAAGTCGCATATAGTTGTGAGCCAACATGTGGGTGCTGAGAATCAAACAGATGTTCTTCATGGCTGAGCTGTCTCTCCAGCCTGACCTTTGATAATTCTTAAGAAGTAAATTAATAAAATAATTTCACTGAGAAAGCAGCAGGAGATGTTCTGCTCATTTCCTGCCCCTGTCTCTAGGCTATTTCCTATGACTGCCATTGAGGTCAGGAACGAAGGGCTTTTCTTGCATCCTGCACAAATATCCAAGTCAGATGAGGAACCCAGGGACCGCTAAGGCAGAAGCCTGAGACTGGGAAGAGAAGCCAATGGAAAGAACTGTGGCTCCATGCAGGGCTCCCTGGAAAGTCCCAATCCAGCTGCTCCTGGAGAGCAAGGGTTACTTATTAAATCATGTGCTTTATTCTCGGGTCTTAATCTTTGACTAATAAGAGCACTGGACAAAGTCCATCAAGATTTATTGCCATGTCCACATGTTTAGCTAACAGGTCATATGACGTTAGAGCCTTCCCCAGTAGTCTGTTTCCACAGATAAAGATAATAAAAATGTATGACTCTGCATGTTTTTAGCAAAAGGAAATGGAGTTGCATCTTCATATCTAGACAAAACCACTGCTATATAATTGAATATAGTAATGTGACAGTTAATTATTTTGTTATGATAATTTATTATTATTTAAGTATCATCTTCTTGCAGTTATTTTATTGAAACAGATCAGTGTATCTTACTTACAGATTCGATTTCTGGAAAGCCTGATTTCACCTTATCCTCTG
Source organism: Peromyscus californicus insignis (assembly GCF_007827085.1). NCBI lineage: Eukaryota > Metazoa > Chordata > Mammalia > Rodentia > Cricetidae > Peromyscus > Peromyscus californicus. Next base: position 89,417,855 of record NW_026294424.1, read on the forward strand.
AAAGCCAGACTCCAGATACCAGCATTTGATCCAGAAAAACACATGAGGTCTTAAGAAGTGATCAGTGTGTGTTCAAAAAGAAAGCAAAAGGAAATAAAGAGCCTCAATGGACAGCAAACTCCATAAGGCTTGGTGAGCCATGCTCTTCCCCTACTTTGGGGATACAGTGCAGTGTGGAAAACTTCATTTATATCTGTGATTTGTAAACACTGAAACTTCAAGTGACCCCTTAGTGCAGTGGTTCTCAACCTTCCTAATGCTGTGACCCTTTCATAGAGTTCATAGAGGTCACCCCCAGGCACAACAGGATTTTTGTTGCTACTCCATAACCGTAATCTTGTGGCTGTTATGAACCATAAAATAAATACTTGATATGCAGGATATCTGATATGTGACCCCTGTGAAAGGGTCATTTAACTCCCAAAGGGGTCATGATCCACAGGATGAAAACCACTCTGAGGGTTTGTTTATAACTCATATATCTTGTCTTCACACCCTTGGCTGTTCTGACTTAGTAAGTAGTAAACCCACATTCTCAGTCTTTATGTCCAACATTCCTTTTGTCCTTCCTTGGTTTTTTTTCTTTAATTCACAACCCTTAATCCCTTCTATGACCGTGGCTAAATGAATTGTAAAATACATGTTTTGTCTCTTTGTCAGTCTCCTCCCATCAATTTTCCTCACTTGGGTGGTACATACAGTGTTGAGTAGAAATCAAAGATGGAAGGTAGTGGCAGTGACTGACTCCTTTAGCCTAATTAGAACCAAAGGGTGATCCCACTAATGTGGTGTTGCTTAAATTTGGCAGGCCTGTCTCAGGCTATTGATGATCCCTGTGAGGATTAGCATACAGGTAATTACCACTTAGTGCCCTGGGGACTTCCCTGATCCACCTCTTTAACCAACCAGAGCATGTCCAGTGTCAGCAAGAGCAAGTAAGGCAGTAAGAACTTAGTCAGGAGCTGAGATGGGCTGTGTGCTTCCATCTAACCATGAAGGGAGGTGGGAAAATAGGACCTGGACAATGAAGGACGTTTCTAGATCAGTCGTAGAGGTAACTGAGTGAAACTCTTGCCTGGTATCTGGTGAGTGACAAGTGCCAATCCACTTTCCTATTTTAAAAAATGTACTAAATCTTAGAGCACATAAAGGTTTGGATCTACTAAAAGCCAGATAGATCTGTGGCATAACTCAGCTTTCCAAACAGTTTGACTTGTAAACCTGATTATACTCACAGGCAAACATGTTGAGAAATGTGGAAATACTGAGTCATCAATGAGACGGGAACTTTGCTGAGTCCTGAATGAGATTTGATATTACACTCACTCCAAAGGGCTCATTAAAGAGAGCTCTCCCACCAGCCCCATTGGATATCTACTGCACAGCTCTAGCACCTATGGCTCAGGGAACAATGTGGAAGAGAAAGAAAACAGATTGGAAGAGCCAGAATCCCAAGAAGTAAGCTGTGAAACAGTCTTTCCTAGAAATGGCTTCATAAACAGAACCAGAAGATATCAGTGGACATGTTAACTCGGAAGGAGGGAACTTTCACAGAGTCTCATCCCTAGACAAAGAACTACAGGTAGCTAATGACTCTTGGAGGAAGAGAATTAGCATCTCTTGGGGATGAACCCTCTAACTGGTCCCATGCAGAGTGGAGAGTCCTGAAACCACGTACACACAAACAACAAAAACAGACTCAGCGGGTTGTAGTGTGTGTGTGTGTGTGTGTGTGTGTGTGTGTGTGTGTGTGTGTGTGCACGCTCACATGGGAGGGGGACATACACATAACAATAGTAATCAAATAAAAAGAGGTTATCAACATGGGAGTGGGAAGATATGAGAGCGTCTGAAAGGAAGAACGGTACAGAGGAAAGTAATGTGATTCTGTTTCAATTAAGAACATTTTTTAAGGCGGTATAATAAATTTTCTTTATTCTTTTTCCCCTTTATTGAGCATAGATTCTTTCCTCATACAATATAATCTGAATACAGTTTCCCCTCCCCTACTCCTCCCAGTTGCCCCCAATTCCTCATTCCTCCAGATCCACTCCCTTTCTGTCTCTCCTTAGAAAAGAACAGGCTTCTAAGAGATAATAACAAAACATAACAAAATAAAATATAAAACAAAAGCCATTGTATTAAAGTTGGATAAGACGGGGAAGCAGAAAAATAAAAGAGCCCCAGAGGAAGGCACAAGAACGAGACCCATTCATTTACCCATTCAGGAGTATCATACAAGTACTAAACTGAAAGCCAGACAGCCACAGAGGACCTGGTGCAGACCCATGCAGGCCCCGTGGTTGCTGCTGCAGTCTCTATGGGTTCATACAAGCTTTGCTCAGTTACAAACATTTCTTTTTAAAAGGGAGTTCCCCCAGAAGGAAAATAAGATTAAACTAGTAAAATATTGGGCTATACCATAAGCTGTGCCGTTTACCTATCTGTCATTTAAAGGAGAGTCCATAGTATAATAGTTACAGAAATCATGCATTTGATACATTTATTATCTCAACGAGAATAGCAGTTCCTCTAAAAATCATGAGACTTAACAAGTGTTTACCACTACTTCTCCCAGTCCTGTAGATCATAATAGAAAGGGGAAAGGTAAGGAAGAGATTCCTGATAAATTTGTACCATATACATTATACCAGTTAAGGGAAGCAACAAGTTAATTTTTAAAGAACTATTTCTAAGTGAGTGAATCTTACCTTTTAGTTATTCAATGAAATGAATTAGATGGGCTGAAAAAATAGCTTAGTTGGTCAGAGTGTGTGCCACCAACCACAAGGAGCTAAGTTCAATCTCTGGAACCCATGACGAAAAGCTGGCTGTTACCCTCTAACAATTCCTGTACTAGGAAACAGAAACAGTTAGCTCTCTGAGGCTTAGTAGTCAGCCAAACTAGCCTGATGGGCAAGTTACAGGCCAATGAGAGGCCCCATCTGAAAAATAATATGAAGAGAACTTCTAAGGAATGACAGTGACACTAAGTTTCCACTAGGCTCTCATACATACACACACATGTGAATACCCTACACACACATGCTCATACCCCTTCACACAGATGCATGCACCCCACACACATGTACAATAAATAAAGTCCCCTAGCAGTATAATACCAAGGAAGCAATATCTATAAAACACACACTGAAAACTCAATACTTTTCTAAGACCATAAGGTTAGTAGGAAAGCTATAAAAAAATAAAACATGAATTATCCTTTGGGTTTTGAAGGGAGCAAATTTTAATATCATACTATATTTTCAACTTTAAAAACCCTAATAAGTGTTCAGCAAAATGAACAAAAAGTAAAGAGTATAACATAAGACAAATGTGAAGATTTAATTCTGAATATATACAGTACAGCAATTTTTATTGATAGCATTTTTAGTGTTCTATAAATAATTTGTCATGACGAAAGGAACTGCAGAGTAGATATCAACTAAAATCCAAATAAGTGTAACATGTGAAACATTTAGAAGAAACATTTAAAAAGAAATGTTTGTAACTGAGCAAAGCTCATATGAATGAATTAAGGTGACAAGCAGAAAACATAAACATGGTTCTTGAAATTCAAAAATTGATAATAGTGATAATAATGAGTACAGCTACATGATAAGTAAGCCTCTCATTAAAAAGCCAAAAGAAAACAGAAGGGTCCAGGGACTTCCCAGACACACACACACACACACACACACACACACACAGAGGAATACTATTTCTAACTGTTAAAATACCAGTAATAAAGACAAGAGCCCAAAAGATGCTCAGAGGAGATGAAGATCAGCGAAGGCACAAGGTAGCAGACATCCCACTAGCCAAGCAGCAGCCAGGACACAAAGTGACAAAAATTCCCAGAGAATGTCATTTCAGCTCCAAATTCTAGAATCCAATGTGGTAGAACAAGGTATTTTCAATTCCCCCCAATCAACCTCCCATGCATTCCCTCTTAGGAAGACGCTGGTTGATAACTCAGGCAACGATTCAAGGTCAGGAAGAGAGAGGAAAAGCAAGGCTTTCTGAGCACAGTAGATCTGACCACAGAAAGAGACCACTACACGTTGTAGGATGACATCTGCCAAACAAGACAAGAGAGAAACCAGGGCAGATTGGAGGCCGAGGGAATGCTCCGGGACAGAGCCCTGCGTGAGCTATTGACACAGATGAAATAAAAAAAAAAATTCCAACGTGATAATGGATGTGTGGAGGGTAAGAGGACACTCACCCGTACAGATAATGGCTAATATTTATTGAACTGAGTCTTCTAAGTACATGGAAAATTATGAAACTGAAAAATTATATGAACTATCAATTATTAAATTTAAAGGAAATGCTATTACAAGAAGAAAATGATTCTGTGTACATAATGGTATTGACAGTTCCTAACATAAACGGCATATCCATAAGATAAATATGAATCATCTATGAAGCATTTGCTGATGTTACTGACTTATTTAGGGAATAGTGTGGAGGCTCACAGGATGTGTCCAGTGATGTGTCCAGTTTTCCCCCCTTCTTTCTTTTTGGTGAGTATTACTGTACATTGTGTGCATTGTAGTTGTGTAGTGCATGCATATGACTAGTTGTGTAGTGCATGCATATGAATGCATGCATGCACAAGCCTATAGAGCTCAGGACAGAACATGGAATTTTTTCCTTAGTTGCTCCTCAGGCTTACAGTCTTGAGGCGGGTCTCTCACAGAACTGGAAACTTGCTGTTTGGTTTAGGCTGGCCGACCAGTGAGCTCCTGGCATCTGCTTGTCTCCCTCAATGAGAGGGCTACCGGCACATGCAGCCTTGACTGGCATTTTAGGGGGGTGTTGGGGATTTGACCTGAGGTCCTCTTGTTTGCAAAGCAAGAGCACTTACTCACTGAGCCATCTCCACAGCTCCCATTTTACTGTTTTCTAATCTTCCTAGCTTCAACACAGCATTTGAATCTAACTTGAATTTGCCACTCAGTTTGCCAATCACCCATGTTTCCCTTCTAATGATTTGTGCTCTCTTTGAAGGTGAAGTTTTCATCTTGTCCAGATTTTATGTCAGTGTCTGCTTTCCATTAACCCTTCACTAAATATTAGTCCACTTAAAATGAAGAGCTATCTGATCCACACTTATTGAATTAAATTAATTAGATTGAATCAGAATTTAATTTGATGTCATGGTAAGCAACCTCCTAAAAGAGCTATCAAATGGGCAAAGCTTTGGATCATTAGGCAATATAATGTACACAAGATGGATTCAAATGTCAGCTGCCTCTCTCTTCTGAGTCCCAGAACTCCACCAAGAACATAATCTTCATGTGCCTCAGTTTCCCTATCATAAGAAGCAGATGATATAAAATAGTTGTTAGTAATAAATCCATATAAAGTATTTAGCATAATACCTGCCACAAATGAAGCTCTGTGGTAGTAATATATACTTACCATATGTATTATTGCTATTTATGTTATAGGGAAATCTGATTTGTGGTCACTGATAGGATCAACCTGAAGTATGATTTGAATCTTTAAAACAGCTAAGCATATTCCCATCAGTCATATGCTTGTCACAAAACCCGACTTTACAATAGCCTCAGACTGTCAAAGCATCCCCTCTAGATGTGAACTGTAACTCATTAAACCAAATCAGGACTGAACATTGTGTGAATATTGAATGTTGGTCTTGTCTTGCCCTGACCTGCCTTGATGATTAGGTATATCAGAAAAAGTAATATGTTATTCTTCATATTACCTCATTGGGTCTTCCTGCCAACCATGGAGCTGGCAAATTTCATTTGCCCCTCAAAGGAAAAATGATTCATGGGGTCAAAGTCTCAAGTGTAAGAAGCAGAATATTATCTCTTTAGTCATTTACCATGCAAAATCTTTTCAGTTGCCAAGAGTGGCCTCTTAACAGGTCCAATGAGCTCCCATCTCACTTCTTTTTATCAGAATTTTTCTCTTGAGATGTGCTGCCTAGGAAAAACATCTATATTCATGTATTATTGACCCTTACTTGTTAAGGTAAACTTGTACACTAGGAACATTTTAAAATACTTTTCAAATGGGATGTATGCCCCTCCCTTTTCCTAGAGATTCCGTGATCTCATGGCTGCTTTAATTCATAGAATAAATGCCTCCCACCCCCATTCATTGTAGCACTCTCTAAATTGTTATGAACTGAAATATCTGGAGAAAGCCTTAGCCATGTGACATCAAGTAGACTCTCTGGTCAACAGTTCCAGCTGAAGCCAAACTTGGGTCATCATAGCCCAGGGGTCACCTGAGTGAGTGGAGGATACTTCATGCCATTCTGAACCTCAGCCACTGAAGTCATCACTATTGGCTGGTCTAGTCTTGCAGCTGAGCACCAGCATTATAAAGCTGATAAAAAAGATGCCCTACTACCATCTGTTGATAGCCTCGGTCCCAGAATCTGTAAGCAAAATAAAATACTTGTTGTTTAATGTTAGTAAATTGAGGATGACTTGATACGCACCCAGTGGGATGGAAACATTTAGCATGAACCAAAGAGGGAGTCACTGAATTTAAAAAAATGCATGGAAAAAACCCTGAAAAATGTACTATGAAGATGCACATGAAATAGATAAAAGTTACATACTAGACTCAGTACGTACTCATGTACACATGTGTATGCATGTGCACACACACACTATCATCCTTTTTTTTTTCTTTTTTAAAACTTAAGCCGCCGGGCGGTGGTGGTGCACGCCTTTAATCCCAGCACTCGGGAGGCAGAGCCAGGCGGATCTCTGTGAGTTCGAGGCCAGCCTGGACTACCAAGTGAGTTCCAGGAAAGGCGCAAAGCTACACAGAGAAACCCTGTCTCGAAAAACCAAAAAAAAAAAAAAAAAAAAAAACTTAAGTGGATAAGGGATGGCCCCCTAACTCGCCTTACCTAGAAAGGGCTTGAAGCAAAACACATGCTTTCTAACTCCCTTGTCCATCATTGACTATTCCTACACATGCCTCATCCAGAGGAATCTAACATTTCATCCCAACTCATGAAGGCTCTAATAAGCTACATTAGAAGGTTGGTGTTATTGGGAGGGGAGGTTTTTTCTCCTTCAATACTGGTAATGACTTCAGCTATACCCAGTGGTCAAGAATTGCAATACAGAACCATGAAATGGTCCCAGACACTACCGAATACAGTATGTAACTCAAGAACTCAATACCATCCAAAGGGAGTTGCTTCAAATTTACATGGTAGTACATGGAACAGATTGAATACTTTTTAATTTGTATGATTTTAACCAAAAGGATAAATATTACCAGTTAACCAATAAATACCCCAAAATAGATTTCTCATGAAAACTTGGCAGAGTGAGGATGCCCTATACAACAAAACAATTTAGACATGGACCTTCATTATAAGAGAATATCATTTTATAATAGCTTCTCAAGAAGTTATAATACAATATTATATATACAGAAACCTTCTCAAAGCCCCATTAAGGAGACAATACATTCCATCCAGAGAGCAGAGCAGGACCATCTTTGAATACAGTGACATGGTGGGAAAACACATACATCTTAATGATGTTGTCATGCCCCCGTCACCTCAGGCTTTCCAGAATGCAGCCTAGGTTTCTGGTCACAAACATCCATGACATCAATGAGAAAGGAGTAAGAGAGCCTTGACTTCCAAGAAAGTGAGTCCTAGTTCTGTACCCAGGGCTCATGAGCAGAAGAGCAGAACAGTACAGCCATACAGAACATCATACATATGATTCACAGGGAAAGGGACATCAGAAGCTTCTGAGACTAGGCAAGAATTTCTAGGTATTGGTCACCTGTGCTGGGCCCCATGGATTCCTCCCCAAAGCCCTGGCTGTCCTACACTTTAAAGTTGTACCACCTGGGATTTCATGAAGATGTCCCCAGTAGTCCTTACAGCCACAGCATTCGTCAGAACTGGAGATGGAATTTAGCCGTCTTTTTAGCACTAGCAAATGTTGTCACTTTCTTCCTAATTCTCTACTTCTGTGGTTTTTGTCTGTTCTCTCAAGCTATGCTCAGCACCCCCAAAATATAGACTCCGGCAATTTCCGTGATTAACTGTATGTGAGATACAGCTGTGTACAGGAATAAATGTTTTCAAATCTAAGAGGAAAAGAAAATCTCTTCTATTGGGTAAGAAAGAAAATGATCGTGATTTTGGGAGAACCTTTTTTTTTTTTTCTTTTATTTTGTGGGAGGGCACAATAAAATCGAGTGTTTATTGAGTGCCCATTATATGATAAATACTATTCATGGTACTTAGGACACATCAGAGAATGAAACAAGGAGCCCTGCCCTAGTGGAATACACAGTCTATTGTGTGTTCCCACTCCACCTATGTACTGCTTGTTACCTTGGGCAAGTTGCTGCACTTCTCCACCCAATGGAGCAGGCTGGGCTCGGTGGACACTGAGTCTGGTATATTGCAGATGATGAACAGGACACCAACCCTAACCCCACCACCCAGACAGCAGAGAGGGCTCACGGTTGGTTTTTAATAATCATGTGCAGTGGGAAGAAGGGGGAGGAGGCTGAGCCACACGGGCTGGATGGTTCCATGACCTTCTGCTGCTGTTGTTTGGTGGTGACCTTGTAGATGAATTTCTAAATGATCTTATTAAATAAAAAAAAATAGAGCCAAATATAGGGGTGAAAGCTTTAGAGAGATCAGGGAAATAAAGTCACCAGCCAACCTTACCTCACCAGTTCTGCAGCTCCCAAATGCAAGTTACTTCCTGTCTACCCAAACACATAGGCCTTGCTGTTCTGCCATCTGATTTGCTCTCTGTCCAGCTACATCACTCCTTCCTCTTCCTACACAGCTCTATCACTTTCTGTCTGTCTGTACAGATCTCCAGACCTCTATGGTTAACCAGTGTTGGAATTAGGGCATGTGCCTCCACATCTGGCTCTGTTTCCAATGTGGCCTTGAACACACAGAGATCCTGCCTGCTAAGTGATAGGATTAAGGGCGTGTGCTACCACTGGCTGACTTCTTTGTTTACTTATAATGGCTGGCCTTTTTCCTCTGATCTCCAGGCAAGCTTTATTCATTAAAGCGCAAATAAAATATCACCACATTTCAGCACAAATAAAATATCACCACATGACCTCACTAGCCAGGTCTTTGCCTTGTCTCTAGCTGCCAGTACGGTCTCCTTTGCTTTCTCTTTGGCCTCTATGACTGTCTCAACAAGTGTTTTGGAAGGGGCCTCATCACGTAGTTTGGCCAAGATGTACCTTCATTGTCTTGGTCCCATTGTTTCTGAAGCAGGCAAGACCAAATTCCTGGGCACCTCTGCAGATGCTAAATAAGCTAAAGGAGACCCATGCTTGCTGACAGACTTCAGTCCAGCAGCTGCAGTCCGTCAGAGTTCACATAGTAAATACACTGTTTTCCTCTTTAACCACCAGAGGGGTGTGGCTACTGTTCCAGGTGAAGGTGGTCATGGTCCGAGTCTGTGGGTCTTCAATAGAGTCTTCCAGGATATTGCCCAAGGGAGCAACGTTGACAGAAAACAGTCTCTGTGCCCAATTTAGCATCCCTGTTGGTCATAGTGATCTTGGTCAGGAGTCCCTGGGACAGAGGTATCTGGTTAGGGGTCACGTCCGGGTGCACTGTCTTCACTTAAAACATGTTTTCTATAGGGATTCAGGTTCCATTGCCAGAAGGCATCAAAGATTGGTTCCAGGAACTTCAGAGTACTTTCTGGCCCAGGAAATGCTTCATCATAATGCAAGTCAGGTGGGTTCAGTATTCACACAGCATCAGGGTGCAGAGCCTGGAGGCCATGTGGCTCACGGGGCTCAAGCTTAGTCACCAGTGTGCCCTGCCCTGGTCACTACTGCCACCATGAGGGGCTATGATCTGTTTTCCAAAGATTATTTAACACTATTTTTTTGGAACTAAACTATGAAATATGGAAGAATAAGAAAAAAAGAAAAATCATAGACTAAAAATATCAGACAGAAACATACCATTGTAATTCATATTATCAAAATTGTACGATCCCTACAATTTCCTTGACATTTGCTAGTATTTCTATTGTGTGTCTGACCTGATGCACCTTCACAGGACAAATGATGGGACAAAATATTTAAGACCTAGCTATGTGTTGTACTTCATTATTCATAATGCTCCAACTAAAATACTAAATGCCATCAATTAAAAAGTAAGGTCCTCATCATTCAAGGCTATGAAATAAATGACTCACACAAATGTAAATGCAAAAATGATGAATACATTTTATTGAAAATAAAAGTTCTAGGCAGGCGGATCTCTGTGAGTTCGAGGCCAGCCTGGTCTCCAAAGCGAGTTCCAGGAAAGGCGCAAAGCTACACAGAGAAACCCTGTCTCGAAAAAAAAAAAAAAAAAAAAAAAACAAAAAAAGTTCACTGGGAAAGGTCTTCATTATGACTTGCAGTCATTCAGGGGTGTCATTTGATGTTGATATTTGACATTGATGGTGAAACAGTTATAATTCTATGGTAAAAGAATGTTAAGACATTGGAGGCCTACTGGAATTCTGTGAGTTTCATACATTTCCCCATGTTGCCAGCAAAGAAGTAAGTGGACACAATGATATCTTACTAGTGAGAACCAGAATAAAACAGAGGGCAGGTCATGATCAGAGTACGTATGGCAGGCTGACAGTTGGTCATTTAATGTGTCCTTCCACATGACCTCACTGAATCCTGTGAACAAACTTGTGAGCCAGCCCATTCTTTCTATTTTATAAATAATCACCAGCTCATAGTAGCTGAACAAATTTCCCCAAGGAGAACTGCAACTCTGAAATACTTCTGCATATCACAACTTCACAATAAATAGTGTGTCAGTCTGTGAGAAAGATGAAGAAAGCATCACTTGGAAACATGTTTAAGAAAAAAGATAAGTTTTTGCTTTCTTACCAACAGGAAAGTAAAATTATATACACAAATATATTTGGGTAGCAAAGTGTACATCTGTTCAGAACAAGGAAAAAAGTCAGCATAAATTACAAATACACACAGGCAAAAAAAAACAAAAAATCTAACATTACAAAACTATAGAATGTTAAAAAAATAAAATTTTTTTAGGGTTGGTGAGATGACTCAGTAGCTGAAGACTCTTGCTATCAAACCTGAAGACCCAAGCTTGGTCCCTGGGGTCCACAGGAAGCATGGAAAGACTCTATGAGAACACACATGGAGGTTAAGGGCAGCTTGCAAGAGAGTACACACACACACACACACAAAAAAAAAAAAAAGCTCAAGACAATTGTATGAAGTAGCTGGTGATTGTTATTGTTTTATCTATACTTTGAATTGCATATTCCTTTATTATCTTTTCAAATGATAATGGTTTTTATACTATGGAACATACCAAAAAGGTATTTTTATATCAACTTGATATCAGGTATAGTCATCTGGAAAGAAAGAATCTTAGTCAAGAAAATGACTCCATCAGATTGGCCAATAGGCAAACCAATAGGACATTTTCTTGATTGATGATTGATGTGGGAAGGTCCAACCTATTGTGGATGGTGCCACTCCTGGGCAGTGGTCCTGGATGCTATAAGAAAGCAGGCTGAGCAAGCCATGAAAAGCAAGTCAGTAAGCAGCACCCCTTCAGGGCCCCTACTTCAGTTCCTGTCTCCACATTCCTGCCTTGGGTTTCTGTCCTCACCTCCCTCAGTAACAGAACATGACCTGAGAGTTATAAGCTGAAATAAACTCTTCCCTCCCAAAGTTGCTTTTGGTCATAGTGTTTAATCACAGCAATAGAAACCCCAACTAAGAAAATGAATGGCTAAATCTGACTTATCTGTGTCTTTTCATAACTGAAAAGATTTAAACATACACCCTCACACAGAGATCTTGTTTCTGTTTGTAAAACTTGTAAATATTTTTCTCCTACAACAAAGAACCCTGATAATTAAATCTTGACAGCTCTATCAACTGTAGAATGAGATGATTCATACATGTGCTCCATTAGTGAGTATTCCCAATATGAACTGCATAGACTGACTAGGAACCAGCAGGATCCAAATTCTCTACTTGCAGTTACACACATTCAATAGTTGAGTAGTTTTTTTTGTTGTTTTTTTTTTCAAACAAAAAAGAAGAAACCCAACCGTGTATCTCACCAGAATACAATCAATTAACAATGGATCAAAGATTTAAATATAAGAGCTAAAACTCAGAAACTGCTAGAAGAAAACAGAAGAAACACTTCAGGAGATTGAGTTGGGGCAAAGAGATTTTTTTTTCATAATTCCCCAAAAGCACAGGCAAAAAAAAGCAAAAATACACAAAGGAGATAATTAGCAAACTAAAAACTTTCTTCCCAGCAAAGGAAACATCAACGGATTTAAAGGCAACCTACAAAATAAGAATAAAGATTTGGAATTATTCATATGAAGAAGACTAATATCCAAAATCACGATAGAATAACAATTCTAATACCTACACCAAAAAGAATAAAAAGATAACATGGTTTTAAAATGGGCTATGGATATCAATAACCGTTTCTCAAAAGAAGTTATACAAATGACCAAGATTTACATGTAAAATTGTTCAGTATCAATATCCATGGAGTAAATAGTACTTAAAAACTTAGTGAGATACCATCTTTGGCTACTACCAAGACAGACAGCAAATAAAACCCACCACATTCCGGTGAGGGTGTGAAGAAAGGGAGGGAGCTCTCAGGCACTGCTAGTAGCAACATAATCCACACAGCCATTGTGGAAAACGGTGTTGGGGTCCCTCACACCAAAGAACTGTAAACAGAACTACCTACAATCCAGGAGTTTGACCATGAGCAAATGTCCAAAAGAAATAGCACAACATCTACACTCCATGTCCACTGAAGCATTATTACCAGCCATGTGGCATCAGAGTGGGTTTCTATCAATAGATCAATGGATAGAGAAGATGTGGAATATCTGCTCTACCGTGGGGTGTGATGCATTTATGAAAAAGAATGAAGTTTTTCATCTTATAGTGTCATAGACCAGCTTACAGGATGCTGGGCTGATATAATAAGTCAGGGGCAGAAAAGCAAGTCCCACATGTTCTCATCTATATGGGGAAACAATCAGGGCTCATACAAATACAGAATAATAGCCACTGAAGGATGGAAAGGATGATGGGAAGGCGGCCAATGAGCACAGAAATACTGCTGAATAGGAGGAACAACATCTAATGCTTCATAACAGGCAAGCGCAATTATAGTTGAAGCAATTCACTATATATTTCAAAATAGCCAGCAGAGAGGATTTTGGATGTTCTTCATGCAAAGAAATGACGAGTGTTTGACAAGTGACAATGGCGTGTCCATGACCTGATCTTACCATTGTGAGTTGTATATGTGTCTGTGAGCATTATACTATACCCCCAAAATATCTACAGCTATGCGCCAGTTAAATTTTTTAATGTATTTTTTTTAATTACTAGGATTTCAAAACCTTCTATTACTTCTTGGACTTAAACTTGAACACTCAATACCATATCAAAATCCCAATTATCTAAGGACCTTGTCAAGCACCACTTCTGTGCTAATGAACTCTATGCTGGGCTTTCAAGGAGCAAAAGGAGGCCCTGGGAGTTTTCAAATAATTTAAGATTCAAAGGCACTTCATCTAGATCAATTAAAACACAGTGTTGGCTAGCTTCATTTGCATATTTCTATTAGTTCTCCACCTCACCAAAGGCTGCATTCAATTACAGCCCACGGCCTCATTTATCAGTCACAAGTGAAGCTGACTGCAAACACACATCGTTGGCCTGTGCTACAAAGTGCAGAGAAATCCACAGAGGGGAGGTGCAATCTCCTGGCCTAAGCGATTTGAATGAACAGGGTGGTAGGAGCAGGAGGCCCAGGATCCCAGGCAGCAGTGCAAGCAGAGCTTGATGAGTTCTGGAGGATTTGCAAATGTAAACACTGCTCACTTTTGTAATTTTTGCATAATTGCAGGAAGTAGCGGAGATGTTGACAGTCTGGAAGTGGAAACTCTACCTATTCCAAAAGGGAGAAAAATATATATATTTTTTAAATGTAAAATCAAAGATCTTGGTAACAACTTCTAACAAGGTGTTAAAGGAGATTACTTTATCAAATAAGAATCCCACAGTTGCCAACTCCGTATAATCATTTATACTGTGGTTTCTGGATACTAGTCACAATTCTACCTGACAAAGCAAACAGTTTTCTCCAGGCTGGGAAGATGTCTCAGTAGGCAATTGCTTTCCACACAAGCATGAGGACCAGAGTTCAATCCCCAGTGTCCTAGTAAAAAGCAGGGCGCAGCCTGGGGAGGCAGAGACAAGATGATTTCAGGAGCTTGCTGGCCAGCCATTCTAGATAACAGGTGAGATCTTGGTTCATTCAATGTTCTTTCTCAGTCCTGCCTCAAAAGATAAGACAGAGAGCAGTTGAGGAAGACCCCAACATCAAACACTGGCTCATGAGCACACAAAAGCAGTATACTAAGTCCTGAATTCATTGCTATCTAATTCAGAATCTTTATTATCAGGCTTGTAACTCAGGAAGATCTTCAGGTCTTCTCTCAGGGTTCTTCCTATTCTGCTGTCATTGCTGAGGTCCCCTGACAAGACTAATGCTCATGGATGGTAAAGGGCATGGAGATGAAACCACTCCAGAGACAGTTGCAGGGAACAGTGTCTGCTTTATTGCGTGTGAACAACCACTTATATAGTGGAAGCCTATCAACTGTGATTAGTTAGCACATTACCTTGGATTAGACAGTGAGCACTCATACCACTGTGGTCTCTATGCAGAAGAAGCACATAAAAGGAGACATGGAGGGTGTAGGCTCCTCAGCAGGCCAGCTACCGGGTACTCAAGCTGCTTCAGCATTCAGCATTCTGGTTTCTGGGAATACTCGGGAGCATGGGGTGCCACGCTCCTTATTTAGGAGCACAGTGTGTCAGGTAGGCTGACCACCAGGTCATGCCTGCATTTTCTCCCACGTTTCCCTTGTTCTGTGGTGGATTCTAAGCTCTCTGCAAGTGAGGTGGTCAGCTTTGGAGTCTGCCATGCCTATACTTCCTGCAAGACATCCATTCCCTCATCTACAGAGAATCTTTTGGATGGATACTGGACACTGCCTCTTCTCCCGGACATTTCCTCTCCTCTAATGGCAACCTCAGTGACCTCCGTGGGCTATATGGAGTGGGAATGCTGCCACTGGAGTCCAGGAGATGCCTATACCAACCTCAGCTGCAAGGGGCCCGTGGTCCAGAGAGACAGCATCAATTGCTAACTCAATTATTTCAGCGTTACGTGCTCTCTCTCAGTTTGCGTTTGCAAATAGTCATCAAAACAAGTTATGTTGCTCCTAGGAATTACGATTAGTCCTCCATGTGCAGAGGTAAAAACACAGACAAACTTGGGTGTTAGGGAGAAGGAAAAACATCCAAACTTGAGAAATCACAGAATCCAGCAGAGATGATCTTTTCCCTTCCCCTCACTCTGCTTCCTTCCTTCCCTTCCTTCCTTCTTTTCCTCTTTACCTCCTCTCCCCCACTTCCTCCAACTCTCTCTCCTAACCTCTCTCCCCTTTCTTCCTTCTTTCCTTCCTTTCTGTTTATTTTGATTGAGTAGAATGAGAATTCAAGATTAAAATGAAGCTTAGTTTTAAAATAACATCCTATTTGGCTCTACTAAGCTTATGGCCTATAAAACTCATTACCTAACAAGCACGCTAGTGTCTCTTAGGTATTTAGTAAAGAAACTGTCTGCTATCAGAAGCTCACATGGGTTTACAAACAATAAGTTCTATTAAACTAACCAGTACTTTCCTAAGAGAAAAAAATAATCTCGGAAATTTTGAGGAAAAAGAAAAACATGAAAATCTTGGAAAACTGTAGACAAACACCTAAATTAAAGAAAACAATATGTTTTTCATAACATTTCAGAACCAGAATGATACAGGAGAAGAACAACTTCAAATTCCAGTCATCAAGTGTGGAAATGGGGTTGAGGGGTTGAGTGGCATTCTCAAGGACAAACTGCCAAGTTGTCTCAACAACTGAACTTGAAATCTGATCTCCTGTCTCCTGAACTGCTCTCCAGGTGTGATGCTGTGGTAGAAATTGAGGGCCAGAGAGTCATGATAACAGCCTTAGCATTGCAACTCTTGTAATAGAAAGTGTTTAATTGATGACTTGCTTACAGTTTTAGAGGATTAGTCCATGATCATTACAGCAGGATGCAGACAGACAGGGTGCTGGAGCAGTAGCTGAGAGCTTTACATCATGATCGTCAGGTAGCAATCAGAGAGAGAGAGACAGAGACAGAGACTGGGCCTAGCATAAGCTTTTGAAACCCCAAAGCCTACCCCCAATGACACACCTCCTCCAATAAGGCTACACTTACTCTAAAGAGGCCATAGCTAATCCTTCCCAAATAGTTCCATTAACTGGAAACCAAGCATTTGTTATATAAGTATATGGGCACCTCTCTCATTTGAACCCCTACAGGAATCCTGTAGGAAATACTGTGCTATGTGGAAATGGCCCCAAGAACCCCATACTAGGAGAAAGTCTCTCTGCCTGTTCAGCTACCTGGGACCACAGCTTGAAGCTGTAAGTTTTCTCAGGTCCCACCCTGCTCCTCTGTCCCTCAGCCGCTTATAAAATAATCATTCAGAGGCTTAATATTAATTATCAACTGGCCTATGGCAGGCTTCTTGTTAGCTAGCTCTTAATAGTTTAACTTAACTCATAACTATTAATCTATGTATCACCATGTGTTCCGTGGCTTTACCTGCATCCCATTACATGTTGCTCCTAGGATGGCAAGCTGGCATCTCTCTCTCCTCTCCTTTCTTCTCTCCATATATCCACTTGGATTTCTACCTGCCTCTAAGCTGCCTTGCCATAGGCCAGTGCAGCTTTATTTATCAACAAATCAGAGCAACTCATATTTACGGCATACAGAAAGACATCTCACAACAACAACTAAATGGACATGTGAAGGTTTCCTAGCTCTTGGTTCATTCTTTTGCAAGTTGTAACACACTGGCTACAGCAGAGCAGACTGGGAATTTTCTTTTCTCCAGCTTTAGACAAAATTATAAATGAATTTATTTTTCCGTGTGTGTGTGTGTGTGTGTGTGTGTGTGTGTGTGTGTGTGTGTGTGTAATAGGAAATATAGAAATTATGTGAAAAAGTATATAAAACCTGTGGCTAACAACTAAATATTTCTTTCCATACAATTACTTAGCCAATGAAATAAACAAATTTGATTTTTTTTAAGTATTAAATGAACAATACTCTAACAAGATTTAAATATATGGGCTAAAAGGGTAATGTATGTCACATTACTTGGGAAATCTCTCCATTCTTTGTTTAATGTCACTTATCAGGTAATCCCTTATCCCTTTAATATTATGCTTATCCCGGTATTAAGAGTCCCTTACTCCTTTAATATGGTAAATGGTGCCTCCTGGGAAAAAAATCCTTTTTCTTTTATGTGCATAAAGCTGACTTCATAAATGCTTATAGGAAATGCTGAGACAAATTAACTCCATGCAGATCAGATAAATATATTTTAAATATCCTAAAATGTATAATTTAGCAAATGCAAAAGGTAACTCTCTACTTAAATCCACATAATCTTATCTGTTCCTTCAGAGATATAAGTAAAACTTACTATCTTATTCATGGGACTTTTTCCACTAATGTATATTATTATTCCCTATACAATAAAAACTGAGCCTGTACTAAATCACACCACTTTTTTTTTCTGAAATGCATCTAGACCAGATGATATTAACAACTGTCCCTTGGGTGCAAAAGGCAAAACAACCACCCTCAGTTTGTCTTAGACTAGTTGTCTACCAGAAAGCGTGTGAGACTTTTAAAATGTAAGAAAATGTATCTAAACCGGGTTCAGTCAATGAAATGCTTGCCACTTAGCCTAAAGTCCTGAGTTCAGGTCCCAGGCCAGCACTGATGTATGCATAGCTCTGGAGGGTGGAGAAGGGAGGCAGAGAGAGATAGATCCCTGAAAGTCAGTGGCTAGTCAGACTGACCAGTTGGTGAGCCCCAGGTTCAATGAGAGACCCTGTCTTGAAAAACAAGGTGGAAAGTGACTGAGAAAGACACCCCACCTTGACATCTGGCCTTTATGTACAAATGCACACACACACACATGCACACAAATACATGCACATAAACCATACACACACACACACAATAAAAAGAAGAAAATATATCCATTCAATAGAATAAAGAAATCAAAGTTAATTTTTAAGTATGGTTACACCATTTTTGTTAAATCAGAGGAATATTAAAATAAATGCATGCACATTGTAATGTCCTCTCTGGGAACAAAACAGTAAGTTTTCCCATTTATACTGTTCACAAATAGGCAGTTGAGGGAAAGTATAGATTTTAACACAGACAAATGTCTGAGGGTTATTCTCACAGATATTCAGCTCATCAGAAGTAGATCTGACCTTTGAACTATTCAGTAGCTTCTCTAACAATCTTAACAACAGGCTTTGATCATTCTTCAGGTCTAAGAACCCTTCCTTCTGAGGCCAAGGTCACTGGTGACACTCTCTTGTGATGAAGGGCAGAGATGCTCATGATACAACTTGTGAATTTTCCCTGTCTGTGCTAGAGAATGAAAGAAGGGGATGTCTTTAAAATAAATACAGTAGACCTTTCCCTTTTCTTCAGGGGACACAGCACAGCTACTCTAGTGGACACCTGAAATCCTAGTGAGGACCAAGCTCTACTCATTCTAGGTTATTCCTATGCATACATGTGAGAAAGTCTAATACATAACTAAGGACAATGAGAGATAAACAATGACTGAGAATAAGGCACAACTCTAACCATATGCTAAAATAAAAGTAACATGAATATGGTCTCTCTTACTCACTCTCCCTCTCAATATCATACTGCACATTCACCTTTTCACTTATAGAAGCCCCTTCATGGATTCCCTTCAACATGACTGCCACCCTCATTTGAATTGTCAACATCAGTGGACCTATACTCCAGGCTATTAGTTAAAATATTGGTTGCTCAAATACAAACACTGTGATAGCAGCACAGTTACTATGACAACCAAGATGTCTAGGAAGAAATGCCTCTCAGGCAATGTATACAATGTGGATACACTGGGTAGAGGGATTAATCAGGTTCGTTCATGCCACTCATACTGGCAATTCCATTTAAAATTTATGAATTATTTCTTTCTGAAATTTTCTATCTATTGTTTCTAGACCATGGTTAACTGTAGGTACCTGAAACTCCAGAAAGCAAAATTGTAGACGCAGAAAAGCATCACACTTACCTACAGCCCTGGAATTGACATTGACTCTGTGTGGTAGCCATTGCTTTCAGGGAAGAGAAGAAAGATCCTCCATAAACTATTCTGGGGGAAAGTGGTTCCCACTCAAAACATGGAGTCCAATTGTATATTGTCTAAGTATTTGAGAACAAGGAGGAGAAAGATTAACACCTCGTTATATTAAGAGTACAATGAGAGAAACTGAAGGACCCAGTAGCTTGATGAGGCTTTACTGGCAAGAAAGAGCGTCACAGGTTCTGTGCCACTCAAGGGAAATCAGTTTGGTAATCTTTACTCTACAGAAGGCCTTGGGAGTTGGGGTTCCTTCACTGGGGGTACCTAAAGCCAGATTGTCTGTGTAAACTGCACGTGGGTGTGGGCTGAAGTGGGCAGCAGGCTAGGACTCTATCCAGAGGACCTCAGTTAGTCCCAGACAGACAGACATTTACCAGCCCACGGCAGTGTGAGGTTGCCCCAGCAGCATATCATACATTTCCCCAGTTGTGTTCCTACATATTACTTGTATCCAAAGCTAACCACATGCCCCTTTCTCCAAAGTATTCAAACCCCAAGGTTGTTGCACAGATGATGTGATGGTAAAGATATTAGCAGAAGAACCCTGGGACCCTCGTTCAAAAGGAGAGAGATCTTCTCTGAAGCTACTTGCAAAATGCAAGAGGGGCAACCATAGTTAATTCCAGACTTGTGACACAGTAGTAAGAATTATTCAGTCTCAGAGTTACACAGCAATCACAGTGAGAGCTGGCCAGCCAGGCCTAAACTTACAGTTGAACTACGAGAAAATGGAGGAAGACAATTCAGAAAGCACATTAATGCAGCTCTCCATTAGAAACAAGAAGGCAGAGTGTACAGAATTTCCAGCGTTAATTCTAGTACCCTGTTGTAATGTCGAAAATACCTTTGCACCATCAAATGCATGAGTAAGTATCTTGGAGAAGATAGTATCTAGCAACAGTAATATCTGGTGACTGAGGCCTACTCAAAGCACTTAATTGATGATTATTAAAAGTATACATATATTATGTACTTATTTCTCTAACAAAAATCTTATAAAACTGTCACCAAATACAATATTCAACAATCCTGAGTTAAAAACAAAAAAAAAGGTCTTCCAGTTTGTGCCAAAGGGGAAAGAAGTAAATGAAATCATCACTTATTACTATTTTGTATTTATGCATTCACCTGTTTTTTCTGTTATTTTTTGTTGCTCACTTAAAGCACCACCTAAATCACGGTTCTTCGCTATGCCCTAGGAACGCAACAACAAGCAAAACATGTCCCTAACCTCTAGAGATGAGCAGTCAAAGCAGAGCAAGTGACAGACACATGATAAATGGCAGGGTGCTGGAGGTCTTGGGGTACAGTGGACCAGTGTTTTCTGGAACCTAGGGAGCAGAGGGAGGGAGGAGTTGGCGGCAGGAGCAGCCCTGGGTATCAGGCTTGGCACTCACACATCATGGTGCAATTGACCACGAGCATAAGGGAAGGAGGTCCCATTTCCCAGGGAAGGTGGCATTTTTCAACTTCAAGTTCCCAGACTCAGGTCAAGAGCCAGTCAACCTTGTGAATAGGAGAGTGCCTAGGCCCGCTGTTGCGTTAACTTTTTTTTTTTTTTTTGCATAGACATTGATGAAACAGGTTGAGATTCACGGACTTCAGCATGACATAAGAGGCTTTGAGATGTCCTTCGCTCTGGCTGCCCTGGTTTTGTTGGCAGAGTTCTCAGTTCAGACACCAGCTTTTGGTTCAGCAGAGTAAGGCTCCTATTCTGAGCTCTTAGGAATAGCTGGCCTTTGACTGGTCTGCCCGGCCCTAAGGAGAATTCAGCCATGGATATAAATCAGTCATAGGTGACTTGTCCTGAATATGCAAGGCCTTGGGTGTGATCCCTGGTACCAAAATAAATGAGATCAATTAATTAAAGACAATGAATGGCACCTGCTTCTTTGGCTGGAAGATTAAATGTGCACCAGCTAAACTGATGTTTCTTTTTAGGAACCTCGACACAGAACTCCTGAGCTCAATGCAATCCCAAGCCAGCTACGCGTAGCCTCTGCTTGGTCTCGGTGTTTGTCTGGGTGGCACACTTCCTGGGTGGCACACTTCCTGTGCTGGTTTCAGCCCCCTTCTCGTGCTGCTGGCTGCTTTGGCCGACTTCTCTGTCCCACCTGCTTCTCATGGAACCCTCTTCTTCCCAGCATGCCTGTTGCCAGTGCTGGGAAGTGCATGCTGTCTCCTATCTCCCCATCTCTGAGGCATGGGAGAGGGAATGATTGCAAATAAGAAGTCCTGTTATCTCCGCTGTTCAAACATGTGTCAGGCGTTGGGGCCCCATACCTTGCTGGTGAATTAGGTGTTTACAACAGCGAACTTTGTCCTAACTTCATTCTGCATCCCTCAGCCCTCTGAGAGGGGTAATCTCCGAGTCTTGGAGTGAAGCCAGGGTCCATAGTCACGTTGGGCTGCTCCTACGCACTAGGAGGGATGGGGGAAGGGGACAGCTGGATCTCAGGCAGCTGCCTGTACGGCAAGCTGATCGGGATAACGGCAAACTGGGAGGGAAGGGGAAATGTATTAAGGATTCACTGGAGCACATCTCCAAGAACACAGAAAAACCGAGGAAATTAAGAAACTCGGGCTGACAAGCAGCTTTTAGGACCGCAACTTTTCTTTTTAGACACGGGTGTTGAGCTAACTAGGAAATGGTGGCAAACAGCAAATGTCAATTGGGTAGCTGTGACCAGCAGTAATTAAGACCCTTTCCTGTGAGCCCAGTTTAGCAAGGGCTATTAGGCCACTGGGAGTATTTTTGGCTATGTATTTATCTAATCTCAACGCGTCTCTGACAAGGGATGTTGTATGTGTCTTCCCCAAGCCCTCTATTTTGCAGGATATGCATAAGTAGAGTCAGCCAGTCATTCTTCGTTCTGAGTGAAAAGACTTCAGCAACCACAAGAGACATTGAGGACAGACCAGTTCACAATGAGGAGGCCACTATGGCGTCACAAAAAAGGATCCAGGCTGAGATTCAAATCTGAAGTCATATGAGAATTTGTTTTCTGGTCTATAAAATGAAGAGGAAGTGCCTCACCCATTCCTTCAAAACGCCATGAAATAAAAGCCTTCTCATAATAGAAGGTCTACATGCATGCCATTCCCTACTCTGCCTTTGATGTCCTGAGGGAAACAGACAGATGCAGCCGGAGGGACCCAGCCCTTCCTTCCACTGGGCACTCAGGTCTTGTTTTGGGGCTAATGACTTCACCATGATGTTGCTCCAAACTGATTTTGTAGTTCAGTTTATAAGTCCTAGTAATTTATGAGATAATGATTTTACCCTTGGCCTCCTTCTGAAGAAGAGGTGAGCTTTTAGAATGCTCTTAATTGTGGTATATGCTTTTTTTAGAACAACGAACTTCACATCATATTTCCCAAGCTTGTATCAGAAAGAGAGGGGTGATCACAGGCAAGGCTCTCAAGGCTTCCTCGATGGCAGCAGCCTTCCATTGGAACATTTAAACACTTGTCTTCCAGAAGGTTTTTCAATACATAAGGGATTTTTTTCCAATACATTCTATGACTTCAATTTAAAGCTTGAAAACCAGTCTTCTATAATATTGTTGTTTAGAGAATGGGCAAAAAGCAACAGTATCTTTATACACTGCTTCAATTAACACAGCTATCTCTGGGGCTTCCTCCATGGGGAATTAGAAATTGGTATACAATGTAAGAACAGTGCCCTGTTCATACCAGAACTGGTATCTGAAATAGCACAGGAATAGGAAACATTTTGAAGATGCTGATTTAGGCATTCCCCCCAGACAACCTCATATTCAACAGCCCCCTTAGAGAATTCACAAGGCTCAGTGTTTAATGATAATCATACCTATGATTTATTATAGCCAAAGAATACACAGAAAAATCAATGCAGCAAAACTGTTGTGGTTTGAAAGAAAATGACACCCATAGGCTCATAGGGAGTCACACTATTAGGAGGTGTGGCCTTGTTCAAGTAGGTGTGGCATTGTTGGAGGATGTGTGTCTGGGTCTTTTCCTGCTGCCTAGGGATCAAGATGTAAAACTCTCAGCTCCTTCTCCAGCACCATGTCTGCCTGCATGCTGCCATGCTTCCTGCCATGATGATAGTGGACTAAGCGTCTTCAATTGTAAGCCATCCTCAATTAAATGTTTCCCTGGAACTTACCAACCTGCTAGGCTTCCAACAGAAGTAAAGCATTTAGGGTAGGCCCTCATGCAATGTTATTTTCTCCTGCTTGACCAGACAATGTAATACCAATAGGGGCAGGGGGGTGGGAGGTGGGGTGAGAGGTCTAGACATGGGTAAAAGTCTTCTCTTCCCCAAAAAAGAGAAGGTAGATACTGCAGACCTCTTGTCTTGAAATTTAATCTTAGAGAAAAAGTGTCCTGGAAATTTGTGGTTTCAAGCTTCTGGGGTGAGTCACCTCTTTCACCCTTGGGGGCCCTCTGAGACAGGTCATCGTGTGTGGCTCCCATGAGATCTCACCTCTTCTTTCAAATGAGCAAAAGACTTTCCTTCAAGACCACATTTCTCTGTTATAGGGAATTCTGGTCAGTGCATTCCCCCCATGACACTCCACAGAGCAGAATGGACGTGGAAAGAAATATGCTCTCCTCTAAACGTTGGGAACTATTATTAGAACTTTCTTCTGTGCTCTGAGTATGATCCATTCTCTGGTTCCAACAAGCTTCACTCTGAGGGAGAGTCAGCACAAAATCAGATCAAGTTCCCAAGGTGCTGGACAATTGCTCAGCCGGTCCCCCACCTGTCTTCACCACTTAAAAGACTGAGGTGGTGAGACTCATCTCCCCCATTCATAGAAGTTATCAGCTTTTCCTCCAGCCCAAACCCAGGAATCTGACAGTTCCCCATCTTTAAATATCAGTGTTGGGTGCTACCAATACTTGAACTGATCAGTGAGAAATTGTGTAGACCTCTATTTATTCTGAATACCACAATACTGAATCCACCCTCTTCTTCTGGGCCCACATATTTCTCAGTCCAGCACTCCTCCTTTGTAAGAATCTTTTATTTTTGTTTTTCATTGTTTTGGAGGATGCACCTGAGTGAACTGCCCTGGGGGCAGAAAAGGGCATCAGATCCCATGGAGCTGGAGTTACAGACATTGTGAGCCACATGATGTGGGCACTTAGGCCTGATCTTGAGTAAGACAAGGCTGGTGTGAGAACTCTGGGGAGCTCACTCTGATCCTCATACAGCCCTTTCCTTATCTCCTTATCATTGCTGTCTGCTATTCTGATATCCCAGCTCCATTCCCTCAGCCACATGCTGATGTAAAGCGCTCTATGCACACAGTTGGAGACAAACCTCCTCTTCTTGAGAAGTTCTCTATCCTGCACCACAAAAGACATCTTCTTGTTGATCAGATTTTGGTCTAGAATACCAGTTGCCTCTTTGTTCCCTCCCTGTCTGTATCTTGGTATGGGCAACAAACTAAATCAGGGTCTTTGGACTTTCTTCCTCCCCCTCTCCCCGTCTCCTCTTCTCCTCCTCCCCCTCCCTCCCCCTCTCTCCCCCCTCCCTCTCCCTCCACCTCTTCTTCTCTCTCTCCCCTCCCTCTCCCTACACCTCTCCTTCTCTCTCTGCCCTCCCTCTCCCTCCCACCCCCTCTCTACCCCTCTACCCCTCTACCCCTTTCTCTCTCTCTCTCTCTCTCTCTCTCTCTCTCTCTCTCTCTCTCTCTCTTAGCTGAATGAGACTTGCAAAACTAGACAGATGGAAATTTTTTTTATTTTAGTGTAATTAATCACTTTGTGTGGGGGTTTTACTTGGTTTAACATTTTAATCTATAAATATGAAAGAGCAAGGAAGTAGGTGGGTTTCTGTGTAAATGGATCTATGTATAAACATGAAAGAGCAGGAGACAGAAGAGTGAGAAAAGCGTTTTGCTGGTTTTGCTCAGCTGGAAATGATGCTATTTTAGTAGTTATCATATATGAATATTAAAGAGACTGATTAGAAAGGCACGCTGAAAATATGGCTAAGTCAGTGGTTTAAGGAAAGAATAAGATATTGATTGAGAGTCAGGCTCTGGAGAGTAACAGGACTAACTTTCAATACTGACTCCTCTACCTGCCTATCATGTGACTTAATAACTTTAACCTTTGTAGAATATAATGTCTTTGTCTGTAGCAAATACTTATCGAAGTACCTCAGCATGAGACAGAAATTACAGAATATACAAAGCACATAAAAAACACCTACAGTTAGTAGTTATCGTCTGGGTAGGGGCTAAATGGCTCCTTATTGTATTTTAGGGCTAGCTTCATGAAAATAAAAATGAGCAGGCTTTATGCCTTAGTCTGAGTGATGTGCTTGTGGTTGGCTTGCGCATCCTCCCATTGTCTATAAAGCAAAGTGGCTCTTGGATTCAGTTATTAAATAAACTAGATTTAATAGTGTACTAGTTACATTTATTGGATTGGCTTACACAGTTGGACATTGAGTAGTCCCACAGTGGTCACGTGCAGAATTTTGACAACTGGTCAGCCCAAGAACATGGAAACCAAAGCTGAAGGGATGGCTCGGCAGTTAAGGGCACTCTGGCTCTTCCAGAGGACCAGGTTCAATTCTCAGCAGCCACATGGTGGCTCACAACTGTCTATAACTCCTCTTCTGGCCTTCTCGAGCACCAGGTACACACACATATGTGCAAGAAAAACACATAAAATAATAAAATAATTTTTTACAAAAGATGCTGGAAACCCAAGGACAAGAAGGGCCAATGACATAGGCCCAGTCCAAGGGAAGGGCAGTATGCCCCCTGGAGTGTTCCTGGTGTGAGTCCACATTGATGAGAGATGGTGTCTAATGTCCACAGGTGGCAGTACTCTGTTAGAAAGGAGGGAATTTTCTCGTATTGACTAGTTTTCCTTTTCTACTTTTCCTCTACCTAAGCTCCCATCCTTTAATTTCTATCTCATTTGCTCTCCCACATGTCAATCTTCTCTGGAAACACCCTTGTGGACATACACAGAACTGTGCTGTATAAATCCACTGGGCACGCGGCGACTCAGTCCAGTTAACGACCAAGACCCTTTCCCCTTATGCTGTCTCTTTGAAGGCGTTCTCTCACTTCGTTCTTTGCCTCAGGACGAAGGCTGAGTGGTTCTCATTGTCCTCTGTTACTATTCAATGAGAGTCACCATGAAGAAGTAAAAACCTGATGCTATTCAATAACCACATAATTACAAACTCACATCCCATTTTGATTGTCACTGTACCAGCTCCAGCCTGTTTCAGCATGTCCAGCCTGAGGATGTAGATGGTATACTGCCAGCTTTATTATTTCCTTTCTTTACTGTTCATTAAATGTTATTGGGGGAGCATGAAAGAAGCCAATATTAACTCCACCAGTGTAACTCTCATTTCCTTGTTATATTAGTCTTCACGAGATAGCTTCAGCAGGTGCTATGGTTTCCTCCAGTGGTGGGTATAATTTTGCCTCACTACATCAAGAAGAGACAGGGTAGACCTGTGTGCAAGGTCTCTAGCCAGTCTGGTGGTGCAGGGATAACCATTGCCGTTAGCAAAAGGCTTGTCTTGTGTCACAGTCAGGACAAACCACATACCTCATAGGGTTCTGTGCAAAACGAAAACGCAGGCCCCTTGTTCAAAAGATGTTCAGAATCCCTGACTGTGATGGTAGAACATTCAGACAAGCTTGGGCCCCTTCTGAGCACAGGGCTGTGAGCAACTGGAACTCTCACACAACCCTGAAGGAGGTATCTGGCTATGGAGCAAATGCAGGAGAGAGAATGACAAGAAACGTAGCAATAAATGGAGCTTCTGCTGGCAGGAAATGGCAGCAACAGTGAAGTCCAGAGCTGGGAAGATGAAAAGAGGCCATCAACTCTGAGAGGCTGGAGGATTCCCAGAAACAGACTTCAAGAAAGCACCCTGTGGTGCTTTGAATAAGGATAGCCCCCATAGGCCCATATGTTTGCTTGTTTAGAAGGCTTAGGAGGTTTGGCTTTCTTGAAGGAACTATGTCACTGGGGGTGGGCTTTATAGTTTCCAAGCCAGGCCCAATCTCTCTCATTCTACTACCTGCAGATATGTAGCTCCAAGCTACTGCTCCAGCACCTGCCTGCATGATGACATGCTCCCCGCCATGATTATAATAAGCTAAGCCTCTGAAACTGTAAGAAGTCTCCAGTTAAATGTTTTCTTTTATAAGAGTTGCCATGGTCATGGACTAAGACACATGCTCTTCAGAGAAGCTTCTTCTTGCAATAAATAGGAATTAATACAGAGAACCACAACTGGACAGGATGCAGAGAGTGGGGTGACTTAGAGCACTCAATACTGATGGGATGCCTTCATCAAACTCCTCCCCTTCAGGATCAGGGATCTGTGTGGAAGAGAAGGCAGAAAGATTGTAAGAGCCAGAGGTGGTGGAGGACTCCAAGGAAACAGACACAACAGGGCTGATGCATATGAACTCACAGAGACTGTGGCAGCACGCAGAAGACCTGTACAAGTTCAAGCGAGACAAAACCCCAGCATGGAGAAAGAAAGGCAGGCAGGATGTCCTGCCCCGAGCCAAGAAGCTACCCACAACTGACAGCCACTTTAAAGGGGGAGAAATCAGTTTCTCTCCAGTGCAGTGAAACTGACTCAAACTCTGGGAAAATGGGTTTCATATTAAACAAGAAGTGTCTTCCATGGGAGAAATTCTGGTGTCTACTTACCAAAAAAAAAAAAAAAAAAAAAAAGGTGGAACTAGTTGAAAGAAGAAATTGAAGCTAATTGGAAAAGGTGATCATAACCTTCCCTTGGTTTATTTCAAAGTCATACTTGAGCTTCGTTCTTAAAAACAGTATTTTCCTACTTAAATTTAGATCACTTAATAAAGAGATATTTTCCCAAAAAATAAGAGTTGAACCTTCGATTAAGAGCTCAAGGCTGTTCACATTCTGTAACCACCCTTATACTTCTCATGAGTAGCATGCTAACACCTCAAATTTAACTCTGATGAGTAAATAAAACTGTAACTAGATATAATCCTAAGTACAGAGCAACCATAAACAATAAATGGCGTAAATATACATGCACATGAAAGCCTAATGTTTATCCTCTCACTTTTCCTTACAGCATTGAGGTGAGGGGCTTCGTCTTCCGTTGCCGACCCTACACTGTCCTTGATAGGTAAGTTATATGATTAGAAAGTGTCCAGAGTATATGAAGGAGTGTTAGGGAAGGCCAATCATTTCCTAATAAAATCAGCACTATTTCTTGTAGCAGATTACTGGCTATGGCAAATGTTACTCATAAAATACCTGTCAATGGGCCAGAAAGAAAATCTAATTGTATAATAGGTAGAAGCTACATACATCTTGTTTTGTTTACAGAAACTATGTTATCTTCAGTGGAATTTTAAAGCTTCCATATAAATCAGAGCGCTGTTTGTATATGGAGTATCAGAAAATACTTAAAATAAAGCACTTTCTCTTGTACAAACCCATAAGCAATTTTTTGTGCTCTATTAGTTTTGAAGAAAAAGGTACATATATCATCATGCTTTTTTCATTTCTAAACAGTAAATAGGGGGAAAAAAACTAAAATATGGTCTTCAACGGATATGCTTTGCTGATATGTAGACAGACAGACAAACACACTATTTATCATGAGCATATATCTGGGAATAAATATAAATCACACACACACACACACACACACACACACACACACACACACACACACATATTTGCACAACAAAGAAATAAGTAACCACTGCTCATCACAAGATGGTTGAAATTTGAAATTTGTTTCTGTGTTTATCTCCTTGTTAGCCTTTTCTGTCCTTCTTAACCGTTCCTGCCTTTCTTATGTCTGTCACACACATGCGTATTCTGTCACTATGCAAACCCCCTGGAGGTCTGAAGCTGTTATTTCTTTTGTACTTTATACCAAAGTGACAATTAGTGCCATTTGGATCTTGGTCATGTTTTTCCCCTTATCCAAAAGGATCTATCCAAATCTATCTATTGCAAATACTAAAGCAATGAATATCATAAATTGAATCTCACAGAAATATAAAACTTTCATATTGCAGAGGATAACATCAAAGCCATAAAAATACAGACCCACAGGGTAGGAGAAATGTTTTTCAAAGGGTGTGTTTGATAAGAGACTCATACCTTCAATATATAAGGAATATTTAGAAGTCAGTAACAAAAGGATAGCACAATTTTAAAATTGACTAAGAGTTCGAACAGACGCGCTAAAGAAAACATTCAAATGTTGTTAAGTCTATAAAAAGATGGTCAATGTTATTAGTTATCAGGGAAGCATGAGCAAATCCTAACCCATCACTTTATACCCACCAGGATAGCTGTCAATTAAATATGGGAAAACTGGTACTTGTGCATAGTTGGTGGGAAGATAAAATGGTGTTGATTGTCCTGAAGTGCCTGGGAATTCCTCAGATGGCTAAAAAGACTTACAAGGTTCAGTAGCTCTACTCCCACAAATATATCCACAAAAAATAGTTCTTGTTCACATAAGCTCTTGTACATAAATGTTCATAGCACTACTAGTCACAAAAAGTTTGAAAAACGGAAATAGTGTTGTAGAGGTGACTCAGGAGTTAGAGCACACAGCATTGGTTCAATGTGCCACCCACATTGGTAGGCTCAAAACTACCTGTAATTTCAGTCCCAGGGGATCCAAGACACTCTTATGGACACCATGGGCACATACTCTAACACATGCCCAAACACACACATACATACATTTAAAAAAAAATTTAAAAGAATATTTTTAAAAATGAAACCAAAATAAGGTATATCTGTGCAGTGGAATATTATTTGGCAATAAAGAGGCATCGAGTACTCACACATGCTACAACATGAGTAAATCCTGAAAACATTTTATCACAACAAGGAAGTACAAAGAACTACAATATCAGAAAGTAGTGATTTCTTAGGGTGGGGGATGGGCGATTAGAGTGATACTGAAACAAGCTGAAAGAGTCCTTTCTGCACTCACCCCCATGATAGTGATACAAGTACACATTAATAAACTCAGTCTCATGAAAGCCTGCACATTTACCTACTCTTTCATAGTGGAGAAGTTATGAGTTTAGTATCTAAAGCCTTGAGCTGTGTATCTTCATTTTTAATTGTATGACTTTAAGAAATTCATTTCCCATTTCAGAGTCTTAGCTAGAGTTCATAAAAACTATCTTAGAGATACTGTGAGAACCAAATAATGTGGCAAAGCTAGAAAGCACTGGAGGCTGTAAATGAATACAAATGCAAGTGGTTACTGATACCAGTTCTATAGACCCAGGACCTGGAGAAGCACGCCCCAAAGAGACTGGATCTGCAAGACCCAAGTGCCCCAAATCTAAATGCTGAGATCTGAACTTCCAGTGAAGAAATCTCACCACCACGCAGGTGGGAGAGACATGTCACCCTGTCTACTCATTCCCTTTCCAAGACAGGAATCCGCTGGTGAAACTCTATTATCACTTCCAAGTTGCTAGGAGAATCTAGACCAGGGGTAGGAGAAGACTTGACTCTCTTGGAAACATTAGCGTGAAGACACAGCCGTCCGATAACCACCTTCCTTCTCGGCTTTGCCAAGCAAACACAATATCAACCTCTTCAATCGAAGACTGCTCACAAGCATGTGTTTACACTGCTGCTTTTCCAGGCTCCCATCGGGGCGTTTAGAACTGCCTCAGCATTATCATTGCTTGGTATTTCACACATTGCTCTTTCCCATCTCTGTGACAAAATGACAAAGGAACAAAAAGGAGAGGTCCACTTTGGCTCAGTTTCATAGGACACGATCCATGCTGATTGGGAGGCAGGGAGCTGAGCGATCCACCTGTGGCAGCAGGAGGGCGAGACCATGGCTTTTGCATACACCAGACCCAAACAAACAGGAGGCAGCTGTAACATTCAATCCTCATCTTAAGGTGACCTACTTCCTCCAGCTAGCCCCACGTCCTTACAGTTCTGTAGCCTCCCAGAACAGTGCTGCCGGCGTGGGACCACATGTTCAAGCACACTAGCCTGTGAAGAGCATTCAGACTTGAGCTGAAACAAGCCACCATCACCAGTCTCAAGTGTCTTTTATACTGACCATATTTTGCAGGCAGGTTGCTTTTCTCATGACTGTGACCTGTTCCCTACTCTCTCTAGAAACTTTGATCCTACGCAACTTCTACAGAGAAATCTAAACTCGTCTCCATGGAATGGCTTCTTTTCTGGTCCAGTTGTCTTCCAGACAATTTATCTGTGACCACAGGCCTTCTACAAACATGAGTTATTATGATCCTTGCAAAGTCCTGCAAGGTCAGGGGCCTGGGTAGTTGACTATAGCAGCATGAATTGTCCTCCTCAGAAGCAGAACTCTAGCCTCTAACTCACCCGCCTTCCTAGCATATGCATATATCTACTTTTTTAAAAAATTAGCCTTGCCCTAAATAATTTCAACAGTAGAAGAATGAAAACCATCCAAGCCTCATGACCATAGCATTCATTTTTACTCTCACGGAGAGGCCTTTATTCTAGAATAAAGGAAAAAGTACTGGTTAGCAGATGTATAGAATATTCCTGGAAATGCAGACATCATTAGGAATGCTCTATGGCATAACAGTAGAAAGAATATGGATTTTCGGGGGCTGGAGAGATGGCTCAGCGGTTAAGAGCACTAGCTGTTCTTCCAGAGGTCCTGAGTTCAATTCCCAGCAACCACATGGTGGCTCACAACCATCCATAATGAGATCTGGCATACATGCAGACAGAACACTGTATACATAATAAATAAATAAATCTTTAAAAAAATATGAATTTTTGGGTCAGAGAGTTTGTTCAGTGTTCTTCTAGTTTGACCTCATCTGAGTAGTACATCTTGCTCTGGGTACTTAAGAACTCTAACCTGGCTGCCATGCATTACAACTGTCTTCACTAAGGTTGACCTACACGTTGGCTACTTGTCTCATTGTGAGCACACGCCTACAGAAATGCCTGGAGATCATAGGATTTATTTCTGCTCATGGTTTCAAAGGGCACAGTCGCTATGACAGGGAAGGTCTAGTGGCTGGGGTAGAGTGGCTAGGCTTTGCTGGTGGGAGCCTGGAGTGCAGCTCCTTCATGTCTCGGTGGATCGGGAAGCGGAAGTCATCAAGGCTTGTCTCTGTTAGCCTACATGGTCAGTTCCAGAAAGTTCCATAATCTCCCCCACAAACAGCGCCACCAGGTGGGGAACAAGTGTTCAAACACGTGAGCCTTCAGAGGACTTTACCACTTAACATCTTACAATGGTGAAAAGCCCTATCGAGCAACGTAGCGACCAGCATGCTGTAGGCATGCCACAAAGGGGACCTTCACATTCTTCAAAGAGACTTCTGTCATCCTAAGTTTAAAACCAGCATTGACCTTGGCTTGCTTGTGTGACCTTCCAAAAGTATGACTTTCTAGTCATTTTTAAAGTGAAGGGTAAATGTCAGTTTCCATGTTCGAAAAAAAAAAAAAAAAAGATAACTGTGGCTTAATATTTTTCTCAGCACCCTGAATATTTCTTCCTATGCATTTCCAAAAATGGACTTGGTACAATATAGAAGCTAAGTGGGGCTTATGGGGCAAGCTCTTAAGAAATTACCTGCTATGTAGGGAACACAAACAGTATCTGTACAAATCTCCTTGTCTGATCTCATGTGCTATTTCAGGAGGGTGAGAGAAGCAGAGCAGATCACAGCCTCACAGGCCTCCGACTTCAAAGCCCCTTCAATTTAAACTGCTGTTTGACTTGGAAAAACCATGGTCAGATGTCTGGGCTTTTTTAAAAAATCAAACAGCATATAAAGCCCCAGAAACTGCATTCCCTGGGTTTTCAAACCACATCTTTTCCATAAAGGAAAGGATGAACAGTCAGGAGAGTGCTGTGTAATGAGACGTTTATAGCAAGTCAAGGTCTATGCTTTGTCAAGGTGTCTCAGTGCGAATGACCTTGGCGCCCCCTTTTCCCCTGAACAAACAGATGCCGAAAAATGGGAACCCCCAAATGAAAGATCTGTGGTGGAACACCAAACATCACACAGTCTTAAAGGGAGTCAGGAGCGCTCTTCCCTGTTCTTCTTCCTAAGGTCATATGCTCTGGCTCTCCTTTCTCTCAGGCTGGCCTCTGGATTTCAGGAACCTCTCCTGCCTCAGACACTCAAGGAACTTGATCTCCTTTTTTCCCATTGGCCTTTTAAACTAGTTGTTCGTGATTGTCATAACAAAATATTAATATCTGGGTGACTTAATTAAAAGAAATTTTTGCACAGTTCTGAAGGCAAGCAGCCATGATTAGTATACCAGCACAGCCTTCTGGGAAGAGTCCCTTCCCGTAAGGCAGAAGGATTTTAAGAGCCAATGGAGATGGAAGGAGGACATCAAGGAGGCATGGCCTCCTAGATACAGCAGGAATGATGCACATATGAACTCACAGAGATGGCAGTGTGCACAGGACCTACACTGATCTAGACCAGACCCCAGGGGTCCCAGAGCTAAGAAGGGAGTCACACACAAGTCCCCATCCCTCACCCAGAAGCTATCTCCAATTGACAGCCACTAACAAAAGAAAATTTAGATTATTTCCAACAGGGTCTCTTGGAGTATACAAACCACACTTAGAGCAGGCCCATGCTCAGCCGTAGATGGCCAACAAAAAAACGAACTCCATGGTAATTTTGGAGCTTTTGTTTTGTTTTGTTTTGTTTCATAATGCTTTATCTGGTTTTTTTTTTAAAAGATTACCAGTCTTTTTGCTTATATACTATGGTTTCCAGTTTTGTGTTTTTATGGGATTTCTGTGTGTGTGAATGTGTGTGTCTCCACGTCTGTATGGGTTTCTTAGGCTTTTTCTTTCACTCTCTACCTTGTGTTCATTTGTTGTCCTGTTCTAGTTTGTTGTTATTTCATCTTACATTATTTTATTCATTTTTCTTTTTATATTTTTGATGCCTGTTTGGTTTTTAATGAGAGTGAGAAAGGATGTAGATTTGGGTGAGGGAAATGGGGGAGGCCTGGGAGGAGTTAGGAGGGGAGAAGATGGGAAACATAATCAGAAAACATCATGTAAAAAAGTTTATTTTCAACAACAACAACAAACAGCCTTCTTCCTTTGGCTGTAGATGGTTCCCGCCCTCCTGTGCACGAACAGAGAGCTGGAGGAAACAAATTCTTCCTGGTTTTTCTTCCGATGATGGTACTAATTCCACCGTGAAGATCCCAAACTCAACCCTTTATCAAAGCTCAGACCTGCTGTGGGATGGTCTGTATGTCAAATGTGTTGCTGATTGGTCAATAAATAAATCACTGATTGGCCAGTGGCTAGGCAGGAAGTATAGGCAGGACTAACAGAGAGGAGAATTGAGAGAACAGGAAGGTGGGAGGAGACACTGCCAGCCACCGTCAGGACAAGGAAGATGTAAAGTACCGGTAAGCCACAAGCCACGTGGCAAGGTATAGATTTATAGAAATGGATTCATTTAAGCTGTAAGAACACTTAGCAAGAAGCCTGCCACGGCCATACAGTTTGTAACCAATATAAGTCTCTGTGTTTATTTGGTCGGGTCTGAGTGGCTGTGGGACTGGCGGGTGTCAGAGATTTGTCCTGACTGTGGGCCAGGCAGGAAAACTCTAGCTACACAGACCTGAATTAGAAAATCCCTATTTATGGAGCTCAATAAATGAACATGTAAGTAAGGATGCCAATATGTTGGTAGACAGTGAGAAATCAAAGATGTCATGGCACCCTCCTCAGTAGCACACATACTAAAACTGAAATACTGCAAAACAGATTAGAATGGCCCCTGTGCTGGGACTACATGTGAAATTGAGTTATAATATCCAGCAATATTCCCCAATAAAGCAGGTTTCAGGGGGTCCCATAAATCTCAATGTTTGATTTAACAAACTCCAATTCTAAATGTTTGAGGTTTTGTCTTTCTTTTCCCCCATAAAGGGGAATTCTAATTAAAAAGCACTCCATCATGCAGCACCCCAGCCAGGGAAGCAGGTAGGCTAATAGCCGATCATCACCTCTACTCCAAATCCAATTCCCTGGTCCCATCCCCAGCTGTAGCAAACCATCTGCTGCAGCCTACCCCCCTACCCCCATCTCCAGTGACACATGGACCTTCCTGTCCAACACCCTCCAACTCATTGCTTTATCCGGCACCGGACTCTGTGAGGCCCCCAAGGCCACTTCCCACAGCCAGGGAAGCAGGTAGCCCATTGTGGATTTTCACCTCCCCCTCTTCTCCTCCAAATCCAGTCCCCCAGTCTCACCCCAACTCTGTGGCAGATCACCTGCTGTGGTTTTTCTCCTCTCTCTGTCCCTGTCTCCAGTGGGTCCCTCCTGTCTTCTCCTCCTGCCTTTCCCCTCACTAATCCTGCTATCCCAGCCCACGACTCCAACAGGCACTCCCTGGGAACCCACCAGCCAAGCCTGCCAGAGAAGCAAGTAGGCCAGCTAAGCAAATAGGCAAGTTTCAGATTTTTTGCTCTTCTACCTTTCCTCCAAATCCCCCAGGCTCATCCTCAACTCTGTAGCAGACTACAGATTGTGGCCTCTCTTTACTGTCTGTCCCCACCCCAAAGAGACTAAGCAGATCCTGGTGAAACGCCTTGCTTTCCCCCCTCCTGTGGATCCCCTCAGCTCCCCACCCCTTAGCCCATCCCCATTCCTAAGTGTCAGTTACTAATACCTAGAAATACATTTTATCTGGAATCCCCAGTGGCCACACATAACAGGATCCCAGAATTCTCTAACAGGCAACATACAGCCACCCCACTCTTCTAAGTATCAGAGCAAGCAATAGAAACCAAGGAAGAGAACACACACCCACCAAAGACAAGACCAGACATCAGCACCTAGAACTGCAATCTCCCCAAACCCGGAAGCCTAGATGCCACCAGAAAAACACAACCAGTAACAGTGAGGATGACAAGACAGTGGAAGGAGGTCAAAGGGATACAAATTGGAAAGGAAGAAGTCAAAGAAACTTTATTTGCAGATGATATGATAGTACACATAAGCGACCCCAAAATTTCTACCAGGGAGTTCCTATAGCTGACAAACATTTTCAGCCAAGTAGTTAGTACAAAATTAACTTTTAAAAAATCAGTAGCCTTCCTATGTACAACTGGCAAACAGACTGAGAAAGGAATCAGGGAGACAACACCTT
Source organism: Peromyscus californicus insignis (assembly GCF_007827085.1). Classification (NCBI taxonomy): domain Eukaryota; kingdom Metazoa; phylum Chordata; class Mammalia; order Rodentia; family Cricetidae; genus Peromyscus; species Peromyscus californicus. Next base: position 89,454,453 of record NW_026294424.1, read on the forward strand.
TCACAATGGCCTCCGATAATATAAAATGTCTTGGGATAACTCTAACCAAGCAGGTGAAAGGCTTGTATAATTAAAACCTTCAAGTCTTTGAAGAAATTGAACAAGATACCAGAAGAGGGAAAGATTTCTCCCATGTTCAAGAATCAGTAGGATCAATATACTAAAAATGGCCATCCTACTAAAAGCAATCTACAAATTCAATGCAATCATCATCAAAATTCCAACACAATTAATCACAGATCTTGAAATAATAATTTTTAGCTTTAATGGAGACATACAACTCAATAACTTCTAAAACAATCCTGAATAATAAAGGAGTTGCTGGAGCTATCATCATCCCTGACCACAACTTGTACTACGGAGCTGTGGTAATAAACACAGCATGGTATTAGCACAAAAACAGATATATTGATGAACGGAATCAATTGAAGACCTCAACATAAATCCACATACCTATGGACACCTAATTTTTTACAAAGAAACTAGAAAAGCACACTGGAAAAAAAAAGTCTTCAACAAATAGTGCTCATCAAACTGAATGTCTGCATGTAGAAGTATCCAAATAGATTCATACTTATTTATTATCTTGTACAAAATTCAAGTCCAAGTGGATAAAAGACCTCAACATAAAATCAGATACATTGAACCTGATAGAAGAAAAAGTGGGGAACAGCCTTGAACACGTTGCCACAGAAAAAGACTTTGTGACCACAACACAGATAACACAGGCATTAAGATCAACAATTGGTAAATGGACCTCATGAAACTGAAAAACTTCTGCACAGCAAAGGACATCATCATTCAGACAAAGCAGCAGCCTATGGAATGGGAAAATATTTTTACTAACTCTATATTCACTAGAAGGCTAATGTCTAAAATATATAAAGAACTCAAAAAATTGGTTATCAAGAAAAATAACTCAATTAAAAATGAGGTACAGATCTAAACAGAGTTCTCAAAAGAGGAAATTCAAATGACTAAAAAACACTTAAGGAAATTTTTGACATTCTTAGTCATCAGGGAAATACAAATCAAAACTACTTTGAGATTTCATCTTATACCAGTCAGAATGGCTAAGATCAATAAAACAAGAGACAACTCATATTGGTGAGAATGTGGACCAAGGAGAACACTCTTCTACTACCAGTCGGAGTGAAAACTTATACAGCCACTATGGAAATCAGTGTGGCAGTTCCTCAGGAAGATGGGAATCAAACTACGTCAAGTTCCAGCTACACTACTCTTGGACATATACCCAAAGGATACTTCATCCTACCACAGAGACTCTTGTTCAACCATGTTCAATGCTGCTGTATTCGTCAGAAATTGGAAACAACTTGCATATCCCTCAACAGAAGAACATGGATAAAGAAGATGTGATGCATTTACACAATGGAATATTACACACCTGTTTAAAAAAATGAAATAATGACATTCACAGGTAAATGGATGGAACAAAAAAAATCATCCTGAGTGAGGTAACCCAGACCCAGATAGAAAACTATGGTATATAATAACTTACATGTGGATGTTGGCTATTTAGTCAATGATAACCAAACTACAATCCCTAGAACCACATAGGTTAGGTATCGGGTAAGAGATGGGGGAGGGGGGAGATCTCCCTAGTAAAGGGAAATTATATATATAAGAGCTGGGCAGTGGTGTCACACTCCTTTAATTCCAGCACTTGAGAGGCAGAGATAAGTGCATTTTTCAGTTGATGATCAGCCTGGTCTACAGAGGGAGTTACAGAAGAACCAGGGCTACACTGAGAAACCATCTCTCAAAAAACAAAACAAAATAAAAAGAACATATAGCTTTGGATAGATGGGGGTGGGGAGGCTAGAAAAGGAGGATCAAGCAGCAGGGAGGGAGAGAGGAGGAAAAAAAAGAAAGCTCCGTGCAAACAAGAATTCAGACAAGAGATTATTTGCATAATTAAAATATCCAAAATCACACACATGTTAAGAAAGTCTGATATAACCAGCCTCGCTGTAAAAATGGTTTAAACCAAAGAGACTCTGAGGAATCAAGTTCTATTGGCTAGACTTTGTCTTTCTGAGTAGATCCTGGCACAGACCTACTCAGTGCTTCTGATTCCCACCCTAACTAAACACCAGAGACACTAGAACTCTCCAGGATTGCTCCAGCTGGAAGCCATGGCACCTTAGTAGAGACATTTCAAGGTGTATCCAGAACCAGGCTCCAGGGGCAGATGGTCTGATTCAGTCCAACAACTTCTGTTTCTCGGTTTGTGAACTTGAGGATTTCACTGAAGATGCCCTAAGTATTCATATCCTCCAGTGTAATAGGGGGTTAAAAAGCCCATGTTGTCTGTACAAATGCTGTATGGATTAAGTAAGTCACACTTTTAACACATTAACCTCAGCAAACACCAACTAAATGTTGTGGGCTGTTCTGTAAGCATTTCCCAGAGCTCTGCTTGGATCCCACCCACTGTTAGTTCATCTCTCATTTGTAGTATTTCCACTCTTTCTGCAACTGTAACTTATCTGATACTCCTGGGACCTGTTCCCATTGTCTTAATGGTATGTACAGACAGATGGTGTAACTCTTCTAGAGTGACTTCTGACTTTTCTGTCCACTGACAGAGGATTTCTGAAGATAACATACTGACCACTTCTACAGGCCAAGAGTTAAATGTTTAGACCATAAGAGAGAGCATCATGGCAGATAGTTTATGAAAATGCTTAAAAAAAGCAGTGGACACACTGAGGTCAAAGTCAAGTGTGTACTGCTATGGTCTTGTGAATTTGACAAAACAATCGTGACCTCTTTTCCTTTATTTTCTACTTTATTGCAAAATACAATGGCATTGTGAACTTAAGGCAACTCTGCTGACTTATTCAGTAATGTTTCCTTGCTTTCATTTATAATTGATACCGAAATATTGATCTCTAAGTACTTCCATCTGTGCTTGAATCTTACATGGATATGATAGATTCTCTAACTTCATCTTGACTTATTCTTTTAACTTTGGTACCTGTCAATTCTAGTCCACATTCAGTCATTTTTGATATTTCACTCTATGAATGATACAATATCTTTTTCCATTCCACTTTTGATAAATTTTTTGTTCCAGGATTGCCCTTTTTAAATAATGCTTCTGGGGCTGGAGAAATAGCCCAGCAGTTAAAAAGTATTAGCTGTTCTTCCAGAGGACCCAGGTTCAATTCCCAGCACCCACAGAGTGGCTCACAATGATCTGAATTCCAGTTATAGGGGATCTGATGCCCTCTTCTGGCCTCTTCAGGCACAGGTACAAAGCATGCACATGTTACACAAACAGTCATACATAAAACAAAACAAAATTTCAAGCCATGTAGAACACGCCTTTCACAGAAGCACTTGGGAGGCAGAGGCAAGTAGATCACTGTGAGACTGAGGCTAACCTGATCTACATAGAGAGATCTATCTCCAAATAACAAAATTAAATAAAGTTTCTTTGAAAGTAATTGCGTGTGTATTTGGGTAAAAAAAAAAAAAAAAAAAAAAAAAAAAAGAACCAAATAGACCTTCTAAAATTGAAAAAAGCTCACACATGTCCTTGGTTTAGTTACAAATGGGCACAATAAGAAATGATAGCCATTAACGAAAAGACAGCTAAGTGGAAGGGATTCAGTTGAAGCAGAGAGAGAAAAGACTGAGAAGTCACACAAATGAACAAGTCAGCAGAGCTCCAGTGCTGGTTTCTTCCCCCTCACTTAACCCTAGCTAGGGATTCAGATTAGGGCAATCAGTGCCAACCTTTGAGTTGGGGCTTAGACCACATGAAAGAGATAATGCCTTCTCTCTTTGCCTGGACCCATGGAGGAAGGTTAACCTGGAGCTCCTTGGTCAAGCAGCACCAGAAAAGAGATTAACAGAGTCTTGAGTCTCTGCAAAAAGCAACAATAGCACTGCCCTGGATTGCTCAGTTGTTTGAATAAATATTTCCCTTCTAGCTTTAGAGATTCTCAAAGCAGTTGTTTGGCTTTCTCACTTGCAGCGGGAACCCTCACTATAAATACTCCTTTACTCTTATGCCTTTCCCAAATGCCTTAATCCATGCCTTCCAAAAGAAAAAAGTCTATCTCAACATCTGTGTGTGTGTGTGTGTGTGTGTGTGTGAGAGAGAGAGAGAGAGAGAGAGAGAGAGAGAGAGAGAGAGAGAGAGAGAGAGAGAGAGAGAGGTCTTCATTTGGGGCCTTTCCCCAGAAAAGCCTACAGTATGGCACTGGGATCCTGGCTGGGAGCGCACAGGACATCTGGGTTGCACTCCTCTACAGCAGATCCCAACTGACCCATATTCATTTAGCAAGCCTCGGCATTCCTCTGTCCTGGGCTCATTTCATGGACTCCTAAGCTTAATATATGGTTTTAATTAACACTAAAAGCTCAAATCTTGGAGAACAATGACCTTTTCTGAGTGGAAGGGTTCGTGATTCCTTGAGGAATGGTATCACATTCAAAGGGAAGAAGAGTCCTGCTCATTTCAACACTTGTGCTTTTGAGTTGAGAAAGAAGCTAATGTTCAGTGCTGCCATCTGGAAGGGCAGATCATCTACTTACTCACCTCTCTGTAACTTGCCAGATGGAGCTTCTCAGCATCTCCTTCTCAGCATCTTCCTTGCCTTGTCTCTTCACATGTGGTCCTCTAGGCCCACAGTTCTGAGCTGGGCAGTGTTTATTGAATACTGGTTATTACACACAAAGAAACTGCCTTCATTCAAAGCTCTTTCCTCAAGTTAAGTAGTATTCCTAATCCCATCTTCTTCATGGGATTATGATTTTTAAAGGTGGTGGTATGGCTTTTTATTCTTTGCTCCATTTTATTCTTTGTGTGCCCCCCCCCAACCTCATAATCCACATATACATAAATGTAAAGTCTAACAGGCAGGCTGCAAGGCTGGCCCAACAGTATGTTTTATTTTGCTTTTATAATGTGTCTTTAAATAATGCCTTTGCTACATGCCATTAATACTGAGGGATGTTACATGATAGCTCTCATTTCAAGATTCTCTTGAGAAATCAGGTTATCTATCACTCATGGCAACAGTTAGCTAAAGCAAGGTAACCATGGTTGCTTTCCTTAAGCCTGGTCCTCCTCATTCGTTTGCTGATTTCCCCTCACACTTTGAGTTCCAGGAAGATAGTACCATACAAAGTACAAATAGCCTCCAACTGAGTGGAAGAGCCTTCAACAGCCTATGGCATCTTGCTGTATTGTCTTAAGCACAACCAGAAGTAGTTCAAAGTGCCAGACTTAAAGGGGTCTAGAACCCCTAAACTGTGGACTATGGATGAGCATACAGCAATAGATGCCACCAGGTGAAGAGAGGAAGGCAGAGTCAGGAACCCCTGTACCTCAGCACTCAAAGAAATGGGATCATGGAGGACAAGGAGGAGCTGTACTATCAAGGTTGTAGGTTAACTCTCCTTGGGAGCTGGTTATGTGGAGTGAGGGGCACCCTCTCCACATTACCAAGGTTGTTCATTAGTTTCCCAGTAAATCAGGATGGTCTTTTACATATTTTTGATGGAAGCCTAATAAAATAATTTTCCTCTGCATTTTGTCATAGGCCACGCTATTTTCTTTGGTGGTTTTTACTCTCAAAAACATTTGCATAATCTCCTGACATCTGATTACTAGACTATTTTTTAAAGTGTATAGCCATATACTTAAGAATGACCTTGGAAGGTTGTTTTTGTTTATTACTGATATTAACAAATGACTAATAAATACCCACTACCATTCCTAGGGGGACACTTAAGATCCAAACTACAGCTATACTTAAAGTTGAAAAATTGGGGTTTCATCTTATATCTGAGCATTCCTGAAGGTTTGTAGTGGGAGTCTACCTTTAATGTAGCCCCCCACCCCGTTTTTCTAAGGCAGAGCAAACGTGGATTTGCATGCCACCTCAGAACATCCCATTTCATCATGAATGCCTCTCCTGTCGTTCCGCAACAGGAACATTTTGTGGAACTGCAAAATCACCTGCCCATTGCACGGGGAGGAAAGGGCTAAATAATTCATCCTGGACTTGAATTTCTCCTGCACCACAAACCAAGGTGAAAGAGATGTGGAAGGTGTGGTCCGGGGTATAATCCTCAAGTCACCATGAATATGCATCTATTATGTGGACACGTCTCATAGGCAATGGTACCTGGTCTTTATCTGTTGTACTTTCACTTCTCTGGCGTGCTTCATTTCCCTACAAATGTTCACTTGGGGAACTTATTTCAGGAGGAGCATGCGTTCGTTGAGTTTCTCTGGAAGCAGGCCCTGAGATGACTATTGAACGCATGCAGTTAATTCCATAAGTTCGGGGGTGATTGAGACAGAGGACAGCCAGTAGGATGATGCTGAGCCTGTTGTCTCTGTGGGGAACTAGAACTTCCTCTGAGAGGGAAGCTCTGGAAACAGCATGAAGTGCACATCAGAGCTATTCTGCCACCATGCACCCTCTTGAAATGTAAGGTTGCTCCAGGAAGGAGGTATTTAATTTCTTCATAGTTCATTAGCCAAGATGGCTTCCAGCAGCCCAAAAAAGCAGGTGATGTCCATTGTTAATCAGAACCAAATGAAGGAAGATGGTTCTAGATTTTTAAAAACAATAGAACAAACCTGCAATACATCATATCTCACATCGTGCTCTGGCTTCACATAAACTTTCAAACTGGCTCTTTCCAGTCCCTTTGTGGTGTTGTCTTAGATCATACATAGAACCTCCTTTCTCTTGGAGGTGAAGGCTGACTGAGAAACTCATTCCCTTTTATCTCTCATTGACAAAAACAGCTTCTTATTGACAGAGGAATTGACTTGTGTAACATCTGAGATGTGGTATCCAGATGTGAGCCTTCCAGGGATGAGCTGTCTGCATCCAGAGCACACCACACCACTGTAAGAGAACAAAGATGCAGAAATTGGGGGGGGGGCATCTTTGCTTCCATGAAGGACCGTGGCTGTTTTGAAGTCATCTCTCCTGGCTTATTGCATGATATTTTAGTTTTCAAGCAAGGGAAACATCTGGGCAATTTCTTTGTGCTGGCTGCTCTCTTAAGTAGTGTTTGGGATTGTTGTTTGGAAGAGGCCAATATGCAACCTTGCCAGTGATAACACATGCTCTGGCTCTGTTTCCTAATGTTCTCAACATTGCCTCAACAAGTGTCCAAGCCAGTCCTGTGCTGCCCAGATGTCCCTTGGCTACTAGCTTCCATATTTACTCTCATCAGAAGGCAAGGGGAATGCAAGACAGCTAATGTACTTGGATGACAGTGTTCTGTGTCTAATCATTACTCAAGGAGGACAGGGCCATTGGGGGGGGGGGAGTTAGTCCAGTTATTTTTCTTTGATCTGTAAATCTATCCTGCTTACTAAGTGTGCATCATTTTCCTCTCCAACTGAGACCTACTTTCTTTCTTTTCCCCCCTTAGGTTGTTGCTATTTAAGGCCATGGTGTAGTTTTGTATTTGGAAAGATCCTCGAGACACAACAGCAGGCATGGGATGAGACTCCTTGTGCAGGCTTCACATTGGCCACTCTGTGTGTGCCTCTTAATTTGCTTCTCTATGTATCTGTTCTTCCTTGTTTTACCTCAGTTGCCTTGCCCTATGAATTAAAGCCCTTTAGGGTCACATAGGCACTCAACAGGTCAAAGATGCTTTGGAATATATTTTCATGGACAATGATTGTTATATTACATTTTATTGTTATAAACCAGAAGAGAGAAACTAGACTGTGGTGTTAAATCGTATTACTCTAAATCAGAAGACAGAAACTAGATTGTATTGAATTTTATTACTCTAAATCAGGAGATAGAAAGTAGAAACTCAATATTATGTCAAGTTTAGTATATGTATAAATTTAAATCTATAGACATAGACCAATGTAAAAATATCCAAAATTTTAATATGTAACCAGGCTGTACAATATAGATATGTATGCTTTGTTTGATTCTGAAAAATCTGAAATATCTACTAGATACATAGAAAATATTTATTAATATTAAATATACTGAGTTTGGGGGTATATGTGTGTGTATGCATACATTCATGTGTGGGGCACAGTGTGCATGAATTTGTGTGTGCATGCATATAGAACCACAGGTCAACCTCAAATGTCATTTCTCACAAGCAATCCATCTTTTTTGATACGGACTCTGCCACTGGTACCTGAGACTTGCCAACCACCCAGCTGGCCAGCGAGGGTTAGGGACCCTCATCTCACTACCTCCTTAGCCCTAGGATACAAGCACCTGCCTCTCACCTAGCTTTTTCGGTGGGTACTAGGGATCAAACTCAGGTCTTTCACAACAAATACTTTACCAAATAAGCTATTTCTTCAGCCCCTAAACTAATTTTTAAAGACAGTATTCAGATAAAGTTACATTTCATTCATTCCTCATAAAAATGTTAAACATTTGACCTGTTTTTAAAATGTCATATCTCATTTGCCAATATAAATTTTTCTCTCCTACTTTTTTGAAAAAGTTAAAGATTCAGCTTCACTGGGCCCTCGTTATGCCCAGTGACCATGCACTACAGCAAGAAAGCCCTGCTCCTGCAGAAGTGAGAAAGCCTGCCCAGTCTGCCACAGACCTTGCCACTTGCTGTTGGCTTTTCTCTGTGGAGACCCAAGGCCTGTTACCAATGTTTCTGAGAACACATACTGCCCTAAGTTTTTATGGAATTTGAGACTACAGTTCTAGAGAAATGGCAAGTTAATTCACTTACCATTGTTCATTGAGTACTTACCATATTCATAAATGAGCATGAGCTAATAGGTAAAGGAAAGGTTGCTCCTATCTTAGTCTTTATAGATGAAAGACATTCAGTAGTAGGAATAGGAGAATGTTGGGCTTCAGTACCTTTGCATACTCTATTGGCATATGACTTGGACCAGAGTCAACAGCACCAGAAGAGTTCAGAGTTGGAGTGATCAAAATTACAAAAGACTGAGTTCATTGATAAAGACTCTAGAACTTTCCTCTTCTGGGTCACAAAAGGCTTATAAGGAGTAAGGGGCCTACTGACTCTTTCTTTTACAAAATGTGGGCACCTGAGGTATCAGTGTATCATTTGGTGCCTACATGTTAGGAAACTGGAGTTTCTCCCCCATGCTCTTCATGTGGCCTTTTGTTATTAATACTGTTTGGTTAATACTGACTGTCTGGTTCAGTTTAGCTTTGTATAAATAAATATCACTGATATATGAAACATCTTGATCTTTCCAGAAGGTCCTTGCCTTGAAATATTTTCTTGTGCTTGGAAAAGACCCCAGGAGTGTACCATAATCAGAGAAACCCATTGATCAGGGCTTCTACCTGGCCCAGATGAATTTAGAGTGCTCCTGTCCCAATGGCCAACTAAGACAACACCCATCCCAGATTCCTGCCTCCCTCCAGAGTCAGCCATGCCAAGGAGAAATAGGAATCCAATTCATAAGGCCTTCAGAGTAGAAACCTTAACTGTGAGCCAGAAAAAAGGCACTCAAGATACCATCTATGATGTTGAAGGGAAAACACAACTTCTAGAGTGAAAATATGTTTATTCTTCTGCTTCTCCAGCAGCAGATTCATTCCTTACCCCATCCTATAAAGCCTGACTTGATGAGCCGATTTTCTTTCTGTGGGCTCTGGCTCGGCTCTGCAAGTGCTAAGAGCCCTTTGCACTAGCCTGGAATGCTGTGATCAGCACACAGATGGCTGATAGTCACCCTGCAATCTCAGCTCTAATAACCTCCTCAAAGCCATCTTCCTTGACCACCCATCTTACAGTACCCTGACCCCATCTTTATTTGCAAGTTAACATTATCAGAAGTTATCTAGTTTATTCTCTCATATGTTATCCACTTTCTCTACTTGGATGTAATGTGTTTCACTAAAGTCAGGTCCTAATGTCTATGCTTCCTTGTGTTCCAAATACATGGCACAGGGTAAGTCCTCAGTAGCAAGTTGTTGGATAAAGGAATAAATAAGAGACGCTTACAGCCTTGCACGTTTAGAAGCAGGTTTTAAAAATCAGGAGGCAATCCTCCAGCTATCTGCTCTATCACCTTCTGCGTGGATACAGTTTCCATCTCAGCCAAGCACTTTAAAGGGACAGGCAGATACAGGAACCAGCTGCTATTGTTCCTTTGAGCCTCACCATACACCTCTACACCATGCTCTCATCCTGCCTTTTGTGTGTGAGGAGCTTGGAGGACATAGTCCAGCAGCTGGAACAGCCTTTGTCCTGTCTACAGGGGTCAGTTTGTTCCATCCCTGGGGGAGGAACAGCATGTTAGCCACAGTCCATAAGCAGTTCCCACTTCCTCCATTTACTCCAGCTGGGCCCATTTATTCCTTGTGCCTGTCTCTCACTTGGGAGCCTGACTCTAGGAATTAAAAAGCTTTGAAGGCAAGGTTTATCCCCAACAGTGAGCTCTATGGACACACTTACATTTACTGAGGGGCTGAACAGCTGAGGCCAAGTTCCTCAGATACTTCATCTGTCTCGTTGAAACCTCACACCTTCTCAGTGGCAGTGATCATTGTCCACATATCTCAGCTCAGAAACCAAAGCTCAGAGATTTAACCCTTCCTGGTGCCACAGCACAGTGTAGCCAGAAGTGACATATAAGTCTAGGTCAATCTGGTTCTAAATGCTTTCAGGCTTCATTACCACCAAATGAGTAGATCTATATACCCAACTTTATTTTGGTCTTTGGCACTGGCTCTCACTTTAACTGAGTAACTGGTTCCTATTCTCTTTCATTATTGCATGGAAGATAAATATCTAAGTATATTAATCTAATTTTCTATAGACAGCTACCATGAAATCTAAGGAAATGAGGTGTTCTCTGTGAATGTTTAAGTTTTGTCAAGAGAATTGAGAAAATACATTTTTGCCTGTCTGCTTTGTAAGGCTCTCTCCTTGTCTGCCCCAGACGCCCCCACCCCATTTTCCAGCCAGACAAAAGGTCTATAAAGCAAGAAGTAGCTTCTAGCTGGTCCACACTGTCTATACCGTGCTGCCCCCTAGTGGTGAAAGTAAACTAAGCTTCCCCACACCTGTATTCCAAAACTAGATGTTGACAGGGTCCACAAACAATAACTGGATACTTTAAAATAATTAACCTGTACCTACTGAGTGATAAATTCTCTCTGACCAACAACCCAGGACTGGAACATGGGTTCAAAACTACTGTGAGATATTTCCAAATGAAACAGGCTGCATTCCACCTACGGGAAGTGATCATCTTCCCGCAGATCAGAAGTAAAGAAAGCAGTGACTGTAAGATGCAAAGAAAGGTCAAGACCATGGCACGTGAGATGTGAGCCACAGGCAGCGGCCACAGGCAGAGCCTACTGCTTCCTGTACCACAGAGGGTGAAAAGTCAGCCAGCACTGTTGCTGCTGCACGGAGCTATAACGTGCACCACAGTCCCTCCTTAGGAGTCCTAGCCTTTCTCGTTTGTTTTAATTCAATGGAGAAGGTGGGAACTTCAGAGGTAAAAGGGAGAGGCCAGTCATGACTCTCCAGAGAGTGTCTTGGCTAGAAGTACAGGTCAGAGTTGTGAGGAGTCACATGTTTATTGTAGCTCATTTTGGAACTTGTTTATGAGAAAGTGCAAGCTCAAACGTCCTATCAAGGTGGGCTTCTGAGGTTGGCCATGCTGCCTAAATCAACCTGCCCTTCAGCTTTCCTTCGCTGAGTCGACATCGTTCTAAGAACTCACAGAAGTGACCAAATCAGCCTCATGCCTTGGGCCAGACCATAGAGCTTGCAAAAAAATCAGGCAAGGGTGACTTCCACTTTGATTTTCTTGCAAAGTCACAATCAATGTAATGGTTACAGACAAGGCAAGGGGTTCAAAGGTAGATGCTGGCTGCTGAAGCCTCACATGTCCATCCCCAGAGTTCATCCAGCTCAGCAGCTGGTTCAACCCACACGGGTGATATTCCACCCAGGAAGAATGAGCCAGACTCAGACGGCAAGGAGCTCTGTGGACTACCTGGAAATCTTGAATTGGAGTAAAATAAAATGGCTGAGGGAGAATCTGAGGCTGTTTCTCTCAGGGAGGTTCAAATGCCATTGGGAAACCATCTGTCTACCCCTACCAATAGCACCTCGTCCCAAGTATGAACATAAACTGTTAAAGAGATGGATTCAAGATGAACCCTTGAGAGAGCAACACTGCAGTAGAATACAGGATGACTTTGTGTTAATTCAGCAAGAAAGTGTCTGGGTGACATTGAAAACAAGCTGCTCCCATCAGAAGGCATGCATAAATATATGATTTATAATCACAACCACGGGCCACAGCTATATCTTCCATCATTCTGTATTTTTGTTTTTCTGTTACATCAGTATTTCTATTAAATAAAGCCAAAAAATCCCCTATAAGAATGTTCTAAGACATTTCCCTGGGCTCCTGCAATTATTTCATTCATAACAGTTGTAAAAAGCACTATATAGTCCTCCATCACATCCACAAAATCACACGGAACTCACTGGGCTCAAAATCAAAGGTTTTATGTTCCATGGGAGGTAGGTTCCTTAGTCTATAAGGTAACACCTTCTGCCCATCCATTTGAGACCCTGACGGAGTTTGAATCCAGGATAAAGGTGGTGCTTAGCTGTTGAGGGGGAATGTGTAAGGTCAGTATCAGAAACAACATCCAAGCAGAGGGAAAGGCTGCCTAAGACTGAGAAGTAGAAACGTTGTTTTATTTCTCAAAAGGTTTTACATTTTTCATTTAAGTTTTTGATACAGGGTTTCTCTGTATGGCCCTGGCTGTCCTGGAACTCACTCTGTAAATCAGGCTTGTCTCAAATTCATGTAGATCTGCCTCCTCAGTACTGGTACTAAAGGCATGTGCCATGTGAAAACATTTCTTATCATGATGTACTGGAGAAATGATTGAGTCAAAATGTGTCACACAGATATGCTGAATGCTGTGTCCATTTGTAGTCTATGCTTGGGGAACACAGGATAAACAGACCATGCTTTGGACACTACCAGTGAGCCTTGAGGCTTACAGAGTTTGGTGGGCTGAGTGTGATAGGTTTTTGGTGGCGCTCTTAACCTGCAAGGAAAAGTCATCAAACACGACGGACAAGAGTTTTATTCAGACAAGGAGAAAGGGATAGATGTGATCAGGCCTGCTGAAAGGACACCTGGGGGAGAATGGGGCAGGGGGATATGGGGCCTGCCTTTTTAAGCCCCCCCCCCCCCCCCCCCCCCCCCCCCGCCCCCCCCCCCCCCCCCCCGCACACAGGCCCATGTGGCTACTCCACGCATATGCATAGATCACAAGGTCACACTGCACAATTACGTGACGACGCAGTGCATGGGTTACTTAGGACACATGACCTGGAAATTAAGTGTCCGGACAGGGCATTCGCGACCATGGGGGCGTGGCTGGAATTCCTATCGGAGTGGTCATGTCCTCCCCTCATACCTTCTCTGAAGCATCAGGAATTAGGTCAATTCCCTACTCCAGTCTCCTACAACTGTTTATTCCATGGTCACAAGTGAAACTTTGTTACAAATAAACAATGTATCTCAGCCCATTTATTCTGTTTCAAAGGAATTTCAGATTCACAACAAAGAATAAAAAACAATCTATGAAGTACATTTTTTTTATTTTACACTATTTTAACAAAAATATTATAAGAGAAGTACATGAAGTCAAAGCTGCAGGTATTTGAGAAATTCATTTCTTTTAAAAATATCATCTTCGTCTATCCAAATCTTTTCTAATTAAGTCAAATTCATTGGGGTTCGTGTAGGTCCGGTGTACAGTTTCAATGTGTTTTCTTCACCTGCACTGAGGATGACCACACTGAGGAAGTGTTGAGGTTATATTTTTTTAATCCATGCCTGGGAACCACATTGTACTAAACACTCTAGAGAAATAAATCTATAATTTATTCCTGTACAGATACCACCTGCAAAATGGAAACCACCACAGCCCCACAACCCCATCCATAGCTCCTTCCTGAGTTTTGGCACAGTCAAGGGCTTGGGGGACCAAGGAACCCTGATTTGTGGCATATAAACGTGTGACCTAGTCACAGTAACCTAAGGAACTCCTAAAACATGTAAAGATCAAAAGTGTTATAAGGTGTCCCAGTTACACTTCACATGAAGTAATATATTTGTAAGTCCTAAAGTACAGCTTCAGACATCAGTCCTGTGCCCTGTTTACCCTCACATAGGCATCATATCTATGCTTGAATGTGACTGTAAATATTTGTTCATATGCAGGCAAGACATGGGTTGCTACAACGGCATGAGAGATGTGTGCTTAAGCAATTGTTAGAGATGTGTGTGCTTAAGTAATTGTTAGTTAGTAGCTCTGGAACCATATAAAGCTAGCCTAGCCATGGACTGGCCAATGTTTCTCAAAGTCTATGCCACCATCCTCAGATCAAGTAAACAAGAGCCTGTGCCATTGAAGGCATGGCATCTTCACCAAGAACAAGCTCCCTAAATTATTTTTATTGATACCACGGTTTATGAGTAATAAGGCGTGATCATTTCTTCACTCATTCATTCATTTGTGAATTCATTTGTTCAGCAGGCATTTATTTAGCTTCTCTTAAATACTGAAGAGTACAAAACAGCTTGACATTATAGTCCCTGTCTTCAGAAAACTTAGAAGCCCCCCTTTTACTGAACGGCGTTACATAGTCCCCAGTGTCCTCTGAGACCTTAATGGTTGTCACAAAATGTTGAACAGCTCCTTCTGCTGGATAAAAGGAAAGCCATCAATAACCTGAGAGCTGAAGAATATAGACAATGTGAGCAACTAGAGACCAGGTTTTCATTATCTCTAGGGCATAGTAAGTGGAAGCCAAACCATCCCCATTGCCAATTGCCTATGCAGAGTAAGAAGAGGTGGGGCAAGAGCAGGAGCCGTACACTGAAATCTTCAACTGGAAGTGGATAGGACTCTGTCTCAGGGCTACTGGAGAACAGAAAGATTGCTTGCTCACCACAAATATGAAGTAAAAAGAGGTGCTAGTTGAGACTCCCTTAGAAAACAGAATGCCTGAGGCTGAGGAGATGGACCAGCCGATAAAGTACTTGCTGTGCAAGAGTAAGGACTTGAATTTGGATCCCCAGAACACACAGAAGCTTGTGTCTGTGACGCCAGCCCTGGGGCCTTGGGAAACAAGTGGATCCCTGGAGGTCATGAGCCAGCCAGTCCCCTGAGTCAGGAAGTCACAAGTTATACATTATCATGTCTTAAAAATAAGGTGAAGAGAGATAAAGACATCTGATCTCAACTTCTAGCACACGTGTGTGTGTGCGCACACACACACACACACACTGGCATGCCTTTAAAAGGGAGATTTAATTCTTTAATTCCTTCCTGCCCCTGCCCCTTCTCCTTTTCCCCTCCTTCTCCTCCTCTTCTTCTTTGGAAGGGTAGGAGCTATTTTGAGATCAGTTCTCACTATGTAGCCCAGGCTGGCTTAGTACTCAGAAGAATTCTTCTGCCTCAGCCTCTCAAGTGCAGGGACCACAGATGCGAGACACCACACCCAACTTAACTCCCACTTCATGTGTCTGTTCCTGCAGGGAACTTGCTGATCTGCCTAAGAGAGTCAGCAGGGGTGGGGCAGAGAGGAGTGACAGCTGTAGCTACACGCCCTCGCTGATGTACGGGAGGCGTTGTGACGGGGCTCCTCACAAAAGGACGGCTCAGAACAGCTAACTCTAGAGTCCCCAGAGGTAAGGACTGGAAATGTATCATGATGCGGAAACTGAGAAATTTAGACAAGGCAAAATTAGAAACTCAGCAGGGCCTGGTGAGGTGAAGATCTAACATCCAGGAAAAGTGATGGGAGGGCCGAATGCGAGAGAGTCTTGGCCTCTAGATGACTGTCTTCAGGGATCACGTGTGAGGCTCCCCAGCTGACAAGCAGCCCCACAAACCACACACAACACACACTAGCATATTGATTTGCATTCCCATTAATTCTTTAAAGGAGGATATTTGGTCTTTGTGAAACAGAATCTAGAACCGGGAAGAGATGAATAGTGAGGGACCAGGCTAAGCCCCCTCTCTCCTTTGAGCATCCTTACTCAGCGGGGGGTGGGGGGGTGGGGGTGATAGCATATCATACTACATTTGAAAAGAAAGCTACATTTTTAACTGGATTTAACCACACTCAAGTGATTACAAAACTATGGCATGTGACCATATCTTGATGATGAAAGTGTGTGACTGAAGGCAGGAACTGAAAAAAAATTAAACATGTCATGTTTATCCTACACCGACTTCACCATATACACAGGTATTCTGTGATTCAATTGTTCTTTCCTGGAATAAGATTGGTATTCAAGGTAAACTAGTCCCTATACAAGACACACTGTTATGTTGAAAATGACAGTGACAGTGTAGTGAAGACTGGGGAAAGTGTGTGAGAAGGTTTTCATGCTGCAATCAACTTGGTATTTCTTTATCTTGGGGTGTGTGTGTGTATGTGTGTGTGTGGTGTGTGGTGTGTGTGTGTGGTGTATGTGTTTGTGTGTGGTGTGTGCTGTATTTGTGTTGTGTATGTGTGGTGTGTGTGTTGTTTATGTGTATGTGCTGTATGTATGGTGTGTGTGTGTATTGTGTGTGTGGTGTGTATGTGGTGTATATGTGTGTGGTGTATCTGTGTGTGTAGTGGATGTGTATGTGTGTGCATATGGTGTATGTGTGTGCTTGTGCATCATGTTTGTATGTGTGCTCTATGTGTGTGTGTGGTGTGTCGTGTGTGTGGTGTGTGTATGTGTGCTCTGTGTGTGTGTGGTGTGTCGTGTGTGTGGTGTTTGTATGTGTGCTCTGTGTGTGTGTGTGGTGTATGTGTGTGTGTACTGTGTGTGTGTTTGTGGCGTATGTGTGTGTGTGTGTGTCCTGTCATCTCTTACAGGATACTAACATTCCATAGAAGACAGTTTGGGAAATAATTGCTAGGATGAATGCTACTTTGTATATTATAAGATGCAGTTCCATGAGGTCATAGATCAAAGAGATTACCTGTAATGTTAGATCTCAATATTTTATTATTGTGCTATCATTGTAGTCAGTAAAAGTAACTTTGAGAGGATTATCATTCATAAAATAACAATAACTAATCTTTATTGTTGCTATATGTCTTCTGGAGATTTTTCCAAGCATTTTACAGGTATTACCACATTTAATCTTCCCAAGAGCCTTCCAAAGTAGGTATCATTTATCTCCCTAGATTACAGCTGAAAAGATAGAAGCCTGGGTCACTAGTGGAGACCCCTTAAGCCCATGACTGTCAGAGTCCAGCTCTGCCCTGGGCCACTGGGTTATGTTGTTCTGTGTTCACATTTTTCACTACACTCATATGGGAAATTATCCAAGCCATGATTCTAATGTTACTCATGGCCACTCTGAGTAATCAGTCATAGCTGAGAGTCTTGTAGCAATTAAAATGATCCTGCCTTTTCTAACCTGCTTTTGCAGGTTAAATAACAATGGAAGGGTCTGGGTAGTGAGTGGACTAATGATTTGAAATTGATATGAATTACAAGAGAAAGGCCACCAGGAGGGTGAGCAGCTGTACGCTGTGGAAATGTTAAGGTTCCTCTGGGTGGCATATTATATGAGTCTCTAGATGACTGTGAGGGGGCAGGGGTGGGGGCGGGAGAATATTTATCTTCAGTATACCCTGAGTATGAGAAAATTGGTTGCAGATGGCTCACAGCTGTAAGGAATACCTTTGTTTCATTTGAAACTTGGTATAAATCTCCTCCTTAAACTACCTGTTCCAATGACTTCTAATTTAGAGGCTGTTGGGTAAGTCCCTGTATATGACCCCCATAGATCATCATAAAATTGGTGGGGTGGCTTGGGCCAGAAACCCCTGGGAAAGTCTCTAGATTTATTGAAAGGCAGCGTTGCTTCAGGCAATTTGGGGAGCTTGAGTAAAGGCTTTTATTGATTATCAACATTGTAAGAAGAAATCAGTTTTTACAAGAAGAAGGTTTAAGGAAAGCAAATGCCCTTTAGCTAACTTTCTTCCTAAAAAGTGCTAGGTTAGAATTGGGGGGGGGGGTTGAGAATGTTTTGGAAAATGGAAATATTAGGCTTGGACTAAAAAGACAGGTTTGGGGACTTAGTTCACCCTTTTTTTTTTCCTCTAGAAAGTCAGTATTTGCTGGATCAAGGACTGACGGTCCACTTGGTGAGAAGGCTAAGCTGATGATAATTAAAGAGGTATTTGTTTCCATGAAGTTCAATTTAATGCACATCACCTTTGGAAGGAAACATTTTTTGTAACTGTGTTTGTCCATGCAAGTTTTCACTAGTTCTACAAAGTAACTTTATATGATTTAAAGAACTTTTCTTAAATATTGAAAGTTACACCAACTCCAATATCACTGTTTTCCTTTCTCGTTATTGAAGGCTTAAGCATCATTTAACCCAAGTCTTTGAAAGGTGAAAGTTCAGTACTTGGCACTATCCTCCTCCAACTCCTTGGAAGTCCTGAGGGACACTTGTGGGCAGACATGCTACACTGGTATGCTTTGGTGAATGTTCACCTGCACTAGAACCAGGCTGACAACAAAACCTGCTCTCACCCCACTGCGAGTTCCAGAAGCCCTCAGAAGGTTTCCAAGACACAGTGGATGAATTGATGAGGAAGACTCAAGGGAAGGTAGTTAATTAGGGCTTGTATGCCATTTACGATTCAACTATTCATGTGTGTGTCTTAGCTTTTGACAGAAGACATAGGACAAGATGGAGGACATGTGGGCTCAAGGCCTGTCTAAGCCATGCAGGGAGTTGGCAAAACTAGACCTCAACTGTGTTGAGGAATCAGACTTAGGTTTTCATTCTGCCAGTTCTCAGAAATGACAATGTTTAAAAATTCTGCAAAGAATTCCAGCTAAGGCATTTCCCACTCTCACCAATGTTACTGTGTAGTCAGAGGTCACACTGACCGTTGGTGACAAGCCAACTGTGTAGATATGCAACAGATATGTTACTTCATAACCTCCAAGTAGCTTCACACATATGAGTTCACAGTGATGGCTTCATTTTATGATTGTATATGTATTCAAGATAAGAAAACCAAGCAGTAAAGTTCAAAAAGGGAAAAGTCAGGTGGTCTGAAATCTTTCTACATAAAAATAAATCTTTTCTTACCATCGGATGAACATTTTTCAGACTCTTCCCATAGATAATAAAACAAATGGACTTAAACCTTATTTCCAAGTTATCCCAAACACTTTCCTTGCTCCCTACTCATGTATCTTAGTTCCCTAGTTTAGACAAGGGCTTAGCACATTCTGTTGAACAAGTTCCACATTTTTCTGGGTTCCAGCTTTGCCCTGCTAACTGACCTCTACCTTGGCTTGGCAGCCCAGCCCACCCCGAGCACAAGCACTCAACTGCTCTCCAGGGCTGTGATAAACACCTGAGACTGGAGGGGAAGAAGGGGGAGGTGAATTTGGCAACCAGGAGGATTGTAAACATCTGTAAAATTCTCAAATAATAAACTAAAAAAATAAAATAAACAACCACAACACCACCTGAAGACCCACAACTTTCTTTCGGCACTTGGCCTCTGTTGCTTTTTTATGTTTAGTTGGGGTGGGTGTTTGCATTACTGTTTTTCTTTGCTTGACACCTGGGGTCTTCCACCCACTAAGGGGACAGTGAAGGTGCTTAACCAATAGGTTTCAACTGAGAACTCCCAGATCACACAGCTGGGATCTGCAATTTGTAGAAACTGACTGATTCACTGCCTACTTGCTTTACAAGGTTGACGAGGAGGATCAAGACGCTGAGGTGTCAGAGGAGGACTCATCGATATAAATGTAGGGACACCTCAGGACAGGCTAGGAGCTTCCTGGGGCCCTATAGAAACCTGCCTGACAACTCCAGCCCATCCATGAACAGCTTTATGCAAACTCTAATTAAAGGAGCCCAAATGACGACCACGTGTAATCTTCGCAGGAAAGCTAACAGATTTGTGCCCTTGGATTTAAAAAGGATGAAGATGAAAACAGTGAAAAGATAAAACTGGGGGGTTGGGGTGCAGATTGCCTTTGGGGCAAGAGGAAAAAACAGTTACAAGGTCCCTCTAGGGAAAATATAGTAAATGAGAGGGAACAAGTGTCACATGAGGAGGTCTTTGGTAATTGAGTATCATAAACCTGCTGAAAAATCCTGTTTATGTGAAAGACAGCAAAACCTTGGGGGAACATGATCCATAATTGAGACCATATGCATTTCTGTTATTTGGGCTTTCGGGGACTGAAATATGTGCATGCTACCAAGATAATCTCAGGAGATGCTTTGCTCTGTTAGGTAACACAAAGCAGTTCTGTGTCCTCTATGGATGAAGTTGTATTTTGTTGTTAAACTTAGACAAGGAAAGGCCTGGGCTGACTTCATGTCTGACTCCACGTGTGTGTTCACAGTTGCACTTGCACACTCTCAGGTTGAGTCAGTCCCTCAGAACATGCAATGGATGCTCCCAGAGGTATTGCCCAGGCCCTGAAGCAGGGGCTCTGCCTCCACCCTGGAGACAAATCCCAAAGAAACCTTCCCATGCCTTCCTCTGGCTTCTGATAAGGAATAGCAATCCTTCCATAGCGACCCTGGAATACCACACAAGTACTCCATCTACTTTGCCCACATCTGCCTGTAGCATGCTTCCAGAGCAAACTGTGTCTTAGAATAGGGAGAGGTCCAAGGCTTCAGTATCTGAGTGGCCTGACTTGGCGTCATGGCTTTGTGATCTACCAGAAGTCATTCTAAACCAAAATGCTAAACACTAGTTAAGTCTTCAGTGAAATGTGGATGTAATTCCTGCCCCACAGGTTTGACAGCACACTAAATGTCATAAATGTAAGTTACTGCACCACCCTGAAATCTTTATCTACACAGAGGAACAAAAAGAATTAAAGTCAATGTGGCTGTGCTGTGTGACATTAGCCCCATGTCCAACTCTGGACAGAATGTCCCTTGTCTAAGGAAGTCTTTCCACAAGCTTGGCTGAGACCTCAGAAACAGCAAGTAGTCAAGTCTAGTTAATGACCTGTTCGATAAAGAATGCCAGTAACGAGCTGGGGGTGTGGCACAGTTGGTAGAGGCCTTGCCTGACATGCAAAAAATCCCTGGATTCAACCGCAAGTGCCAGATGTGGTGCTACAGGCCTGTGATCCCAGCACTTGGGAAATGGAGGTAGGAGACCAGAAGTTCAAGATCATCTTTAATTGTATAACAAGTAGAGGCCAGACTGCTAGGAGATCCTATCTCAAAAAGAAAAACAAAACACCACAATATGGGTAGTTAAATGGGGTCTGCATGCCAAAGAGCTAAGAGTTACCTAAGGATGAGAAAGGAGCAGAGGAGAGGTGCCACATAGTTCCTGCTCCTCCTGTTATTTATCTAACCCCTGTCTTGTACCCATGTTCTAGTTCACTGATCTTATACAGAATTCCACATATGCATGGAATAGTTGGAAATGATTATTTTTCTGCTAACTAAAAACCATGTCCTGAAATCATACTAAACAGGAAGAAACCCTTGGTACCATTTAATGAATTGTAATATTGTCACTGGACATTTTTGAAAGAAGATTCCTAAGAAATTTTAAAGGAGTCGAATCATCATGGGCCTGGCAAAGCAACTGATGAAGCCATTTCTTTCAGGTGATAAAGATAAATAAGATAATAAAAGTAAGTTTACAATAGATGTTGACTCACCCAGCTTGGGACTTAGCCCCAGTTTGTTCTCCAAATTCATAGTTGAGCCTAACAGTGTGGCTACAATGTAGCAAATGAAGAGCAAAGTCATATGGAGAAAAATATTATTTGAGATGCGATCTCACTAGATAGCCCTGAGTTGACCTGGAACTCACTCTGTAGACCAGGCTGGCCTCGAACTCAATGAGGTCGGCCTGCCTTTGCCTCCCAAGTGCTTAGACTAAAGGCATGTGCCACCACACCAAGTCAGAAATAATTTTCATCTATGCATTATATGTACTTTTCAAAATGAGACATTTACAAACAAATATATACTATATTCCAATGCACTAGATATTACCCAGCTCTGTGGAAAAGTTCTAAAAGCGATGTAAGTAGAGAATTTAGGAGGTGGTGGGAAAGGATATGGGAAGCAGATCAGTTAGATGGTATGGCTCACTTGACTGAGTCATAGGGTGCCCAAACTGGACATTATTTCTAGTGTGTTTCAGTGAGGGAGTTTCCAATGAGATTGGTGTTTGAAGCACTGAACTCAGGAAACTACACTGTCCTCTTAGATTTGTACAGACATCATCCATTCTGCTGAGAACTTGGACCGGGCAAGAAAGGAGAGACATGTTCCTTCTGCCTTACCATTAGAGCTGGGACATCTCACCACATCTTTTATCCTAAAATGGAGTTTATATGAGTAGCTCTATTGATTCTCAAGGTTTCAGATTCAGACTGAATGATGTCACTGGCTCCTCTGGGTCCTATGCTTTCAGATAATGCATCATGGAACCTCTCAATCTCCAATGATCATGCAAGCCAGTTCCACTGGGCTGGATAGTTTTATGTCAACTTGACACAAGCTGTAGTCATCTGAGAAGAGGAAACCTTAGTTGAGAAAATGCCTCCATAAGATCTGGCTATAGGGAATTTCCTTAAGTAGTGATTTATGGAAGAGGGTCTAGTCCATTGTGGGTGGTGCCATCCATGGGCTGGGGTCCTAGGTTCGATAAGAAATCAGGATGAGCACATCATAGGGAGCAAGTCAGTAAGCAGCACTCCTCCATGGCCTCTGCATCAACTCCTGCCTCCAGGTCCCTACCCTGCTTGGATTCCTGTCCTGACTTCCTTCAGTGATAGACTATGATTTGCAAGTATAAGCCAAATAAACCCTTTCTTCCCCAACTTGCTTTTGGTCATGGTGATTCACCACAACAACATTAACCCTAACTAAGTCACCCTCACAGAAAATATGTCACTTGAGTATAAGAAAAGATACCCAAGTCTTTGCCCTCAAAGTTTTTATAAGTTAATGGGAGGAGTAATACAAGAACATGAATATACTATGTCTAAAATGTTTATGAAATTATACTGTGAGAGAAGTGCCAAGATCTACAGTAGAAGATGGCAGAAGGCCATGACATTTGATTGAGGGTACAGGAAATTTAAAACCAAACAGCATCTGAGATGGACTAGAGCAGTGGTTCTCAACCTGTGGGTCATGACCCTTCTGGGGGTAGAACATCAGATATCCTACATATCAGATGTTTACATTAAGATTTATAACATAGCAAAATTACAGTTATGATGTAGCAATGAAAATAATTTTGTTGTTGGGGTCACTACAACACGAGAAACTGTATTAAAGGGTCGCATCATTAGGAAGGTTGAGAACCACTGGACAAGAGGAAAGAGTAAGAGAAGTGAGCTGAGCTTAGGACGCCCTGTCTCCTTTTCTGAAACGCCCTAGTCCAACCCCTTCCCATTTAACCAGCTTCCATTTTCAGACTTGCCTTGTGTGTCTCTTCCTCTTCCATCCCAATTGCGTTCAATCACCTCTGCCCAGTACAACTGACAGTGTTGACTCTGTGTTTCCCGCATCACCATGTCTACATACAGTGATCATTTATTCATGAATGCCTTACTAGACAACACTTCATTTTATTATTTAGTATTAGTCAGTGGAGAGCATGTGTGCAGCCGTGCACATGCACACATATGTGTGTATATGTGTGTGTGTGAGTGTGTTTAAGTCAGGAAACAACTTTGAGGAGTTAGTTCTCTCTACCTGTATGTGTATTTCAGGCCTTCACAGCAAGTATCTTTACCCACTGACATCTTGCAGGTCCCTAGAAAGCATGTCTCAACATAGTGATATAGATGGATTATTTCTCAGATGTATCACAAGTTTACTACTAATGATCGTTAAACAATAAACCTCTTCTGCATCCTTTTCTTTTGTCAGAGAATGTGCAAGGTGTTCTACTCATCATTTACATTCAGCTCCATTTACTTGGCTGAAAAAACATGATGTGCCTGTCTGAGAAGCTGGGCCATTACTCCAGTTTCAGTTCCCATTTTCATAATGGCTCTGATGCTATTAATCTCAAAATGCCATCACTCTCAATTTGGGTTCAGTGATACTGTGGTAACTACCAGGCATTTCTGAGTGAGTTAGAAAATAGGACACTTGTGTTACTCAAAATATCTAAGATCCTACAGTCCTACGGGGTCTTGTCAGTGACCAGTCAAAATAAACTCTGCAAGTGCTGGGGCAAATTCCCAGAGATTCTTGCTTTTTGTACCCTTTTGAGTATGGGGATATTCAGTGCTGCTGTCCCCTAAGTCCCCAAAAGGCTACTTTAGGAGGTGGGATCTGGCTGGAGGAAATCACTTACTAGAATCATGTTTTGGGGGCTATCTTACCTTGGCTCCTTATCTTTCTCTTTGCATACTGTCCACCATGTAGTGAGCTTCTACATCACCTCTTCCAGGCCATGATGGGCTGTGAATGCTCTGAAACCAGGAGCTAAATAAGTAATCCCAATCCTTGGGTTGCTTTTCCTGGGTATTTGATCACAGGGACACAAAGTAACTAATCTACACCCCTCACCTGCACAGCAAGAATCTTCATTTGCTACAAAGAGAAGACCAGAATAAGTCAGGTGAGAAGTCTGGCTCTCCAGGGTCCCAGAGGATACTTAGGAGTTCAGAGAAGTTATTATTTGTCTTGTGGTACAGTAATATTTCAAGATGTTTTGCAACTAGACAAACCACACTGTTGCATGCCCAGCAATATCAATAGTGCCAGCTGGAGAGGAGAGCTGGAGCCATTAGCACCGAGAAAGGGAAACCTTCAGTGTCATATGTGCTGAAGCCTGGAAAGGGTTCCTAACTGTGCTCCACACCAAGATATGGCCAGGAAAGCATTTCTAGCTGCCCCCGGGAAAGAGTTCCTGTTGTCAAGAATGATTGAGATGGATTGTTCACATTACATTCTTTTCGTATTCCTCAGCACATTAGCAGATTGTCAATCATAAAGAAAACTCTTGAACTTGGTTTAGCTGCCTGGCTTCTACCGAACACCTTCCCCCGGGGGATCTGTGTCATACAAGGATTTAGTTTTATGTACTACTCATATTCTTAGCAACAATTTGAGGAACACCATGGAAATTACCCTCCGCACTTAGACATGCCAGGTTTGTGAGTTCTAAACACAGCTCACCTTTGATACATGCAAAGGGCTGTTTTACCTGCAGCGATAGGATCCAGAAAGGTTATATAGTGCTACACTTCAAGGGTCCAAGAGTCTTAGGAACTTGTTTGTTAGTAAGACCAAGAAAAGCCCTCAAACAATTTCTATAAATTTCAAAAACAAAATAACCTTTTTTATGTTGTTTTGTTTTGTTGCACTGATTGAGTCCAGGGCCTTATGCATGGCAGGCAAGAATTCTACTGTTGGAGTACACTCCCATCCCTCAGAAAGTAAACATCTTTGAGACTCTGTCCTTACAGTTTATCATCTCTGCTGACATAGTATAGAAGTAGCCATATATGTCCTATGAAAGGATGGATGTGGCTCTGTTTCAATAAAATGCTACTTACAAAAATGGGCAAATGGCATGATTATTCTTATGGGTTGTAGTTTGCAGAGCCTTGATCTAGGCAAAAAAAAAAAAATTAAAAACAAACAAACAGAAAAACATCCCATGTCTTGAGAAAACAAAAACAAACAAGAAGAAAACTAGACCCCAGAAATAAATATTAACTGGAATTTGTAAATTAATAGAAATAAGCAAATGGGTCCCTGTCACTATCCAAATCTACAAAAAGAAATGGAACTGGGGCAGAGTGGAAAAGAGAATTCCAAACAGCGATGGAAAAGTTGTAGCGGGCGTACAGGAGGAGGGACTTTCCGCTGAGTGCCCGAGACATTTTAAATTAGCCTTGCTTCAGCTACTGCCTTGAGACATCTGGGGACTAAAAACCTAATGACAATTGTTTGGCCGAGAATCAAGTAGCTGTCACTTCGGTGACCCTGCTGCTCGCTACTATTTTTATTTGATAAGCAGAACCTTCTACTTGGGCCCAGATTTGAGGCAAGATCATCAATGATTCATGGTTTGGGGACCAGAGGCCCCCATCTCCACATTGGCTTGTGTTTGGGATTCCTTGGCTCGAGTATTGTAGATGTTTTCAATTAGGTGAAAAGTGAAACCTCAAGAGAGTATGGCTTTAACCCAAATAAAACCTCCCCTTGGATATAATTTCTCTCTCTCCCTCTGAATGTGAATGTGAGTGTGTATGTGTGTGTAAATGGTTGAGACAGCTGCATTACACAGGTGGCATTCTAAGCAGTAAATAATACAGATTTTATAGATGGCTTGAGACACACGGTCTCAAAACAATTAATTTTACCACTACACATTCGACCTAAGAGCACTTTTTATCACAGCAGGAATTCCTTATCAAATTCTCAGGTGCAGGTGCCCCATAAACACTTTGGAGTCATGGCTGAGGTGGCTAGTAACTTGAGAAAGAGTAAGAAGTGGTTTGGAAGAAAGAGAAATATAAAAGACTAACCTGCACTCAAAAGGTAAACCTAATACTCAACCCTGCAAAGAAAAAAATATAAAACACTGACCCTCACTCAAAAAGGCAAACCCAAATGCTCAGCCCTTCCCTTTTTGAGGTATGTGTGTATCAGTCAGCCATTTGAGATGCTGGGAGACCCAAGGAATTCAGAAGTCAGCAAACCAGATGAGGTGTTGTTTTGTAATAATAAAGCATGCATCCTCAGAGTTATAAGAATTTATTGCATTTGGAAAGCGTGGATAAAAATGGCCAAATGGAGGACAAAAGAGTCCCCTTGCTTACAAATCAAGGCTATGTAATATCATCTAGAGATAACTAACCAAGAAGAATATCAGAGGGAAAACACTCACCAGGAAAGGTATATATATTCAAATATACTTTACATTTATTCGCATATATACATACATTAAGCATCATCTTCCTCTGATGCTCGAGACCATCAGTTTTATTCATTCATACATTATTTAGCTACTGAAAATTCCCTGTCCAACTGTCTCCATTTGATTAAACAAAGATTTATTCCAAAGATTCACACCATCTCCAAACTAGAGCTGCTGCCAGGATTTGTACTTCAGTTACCAAATTTCAGTTTGGTTGGTTGGTGTTGGTTGATTGGCATTCAGTTTTTTCCCCACTTAACATCTGCTCGGCCATCAAGTCTTTGTTTAACATCAACAAGGGGTGAAAGGAACTATTACAATTATTTCTGAGACTCTCCAGAATCCTGACACTGCCTCAAGTTCAACACATATTTCTGCAGACAAGTAGCCTGGAGTGACAGTTGGATGCACAAATCACCGTGGCTATAGTGAGCATACATTCAAAGAGCATCCATCTGCTTCCATCCACCAGGCTCTCCTGAGATGCAACTCATACACCCTAGGAAAGATCAGGGGCACTTGGAGAAGAGAGGGGGGCTTTAAAAAAAGTCTGACTACTCTCAGTGTGAGTTTTGTGTGGAATTATAAACTGACAGACTTAAAATCCCTGTACTGTGTATGGAACGCTGTATCTTGCTTCTCAGCAGGCTTCTACTTAAACTTATGTTTTATTGCATCTCTTATCCCCATTCCGCTGTCAAAATAAAATTGCTCTGGTGTCTTCCTAGGTACAAGATTTTGATTCTTGATGACTGGGGCCTAATCTCCTGGAAACCATGGTTGACATGGGACACACATAACACAAACACATAACCAATTAGAAACCGACCAATTCCCCAAAGCACTCTGTGATCCAGGTCTCTTTCCAGGAAATGCACACTAATTTGTTTAAGCCTGAAATGTCTGCTTCAAGTATTATTTCGCTATTTTCCTCAAATGTCTGAAATGTTTAACACCTCACAAGTCTCAAGTGGCTCCCACTCTTTCAAAGGGAAAACTGTAACACATTCTCCGTTAGGAAAAAAAAGTGCCAGTAAGACAAGAGTGACAGGATATTTGTTCCTCGAGTGTGTGTGTGTGTGTGTGTGTGTGTGTGTGTGTGTGTGTGTGTGTGTGTGTTCAACAGAATCATTAGAATCTTCTAATTTATTTCATCAAAAGCCAAAAATGCTTGTCTGTCCATCATGGAAAGAAAGGACCCTGAGCACCCTGAAACAGATTTATAGCTCAACTCTATAGACATTAGCTGGAGGAAAAAAAAAAAAAAAAAAAAAAAAAAAAAAAAACCATTCTCCATTGAACTGTGAAGTCATGGGACTGCTGCAGCAGAAGATATCTCCCTTCATATAACTCCCTCCACAGACCTCAGGGAGCAGCAAAGTCTCTGCCCCTGCCACCTGCTCTACAAGCTGTTTGTTTTCCTCAGGTTCCTTGTGTTTCAGGATTGAAAGGACTCTAGTGGCTGAGCATGGCAAACATGGCTCTGGCTAGTCTCCCTCTCCCCCATTCCCTCTTCCTTACTTAAGAAAAAAAAAAAACTGTTAGACTACTACCGCCTTGGTGAAGCTGGCCACTGAGCTCTTTTCCCTTATTTGGCCACTTCCTCCTCCTGAGACTAACTACCAAGGTCCAGCAATCAGAAGCCTGCTTTGGCTCACCTAATTAACATGCCCAATTAAAATTAAACACCTCATCCTAACTCAGGGTTTCCCATTTTACTTTTATAAACCACCATTTGCCTATGGGTCATGTAGGTTTCCTCTCTATCCAGAGGCAGTCCTTTGTCTCTCCAGAACAAATATCCTTCCCCCTCTCCCTGGTCCCCTTCTCCCTCATCCTCCATCTCCTGTCTTTGTCTCTTATTCCTTGCCCTTTGTCCCTCTCTGGCACATAAATCTCCTTTGTGCTGAGAACTTGGTCTTGGGGTGTCTTGTGTTGACACAGGTCCTTTCAAATATCTGTCTTGTTTCAAGATTCTTCTAGAATATAGAATCTAGATACTCTGAGGAACTTCACCCAAGTGTTCCCAGGTATGCTGGACCCAGTTTTCATCTGTTGCTGGAACTGGATTCTGTGAATATTTTCCCACTTTCCCCTTCAGTGAGTACATTAGTACCTTGAAACTGCTGGTCATGATGAAAACTGAAAAACGCTACAGACCAGGCCCTTCGTCGTTCCTGGAGATCTTTCCAGGGACCCCTCATAGCATACCACCATTTTAGAGAACTTCCCTCCCCTCGCTCCCCTCCCCCTCTTGTGCTGGATTCAATCAGATAACCACACAACTGAGACCCTCCAGTAAACTAATTTAGCCGTGACAGAAGAGAAAAATATAATTATTTGTTGTCATCAGGATAAAGGAAAACAGGGAAACTGGTGTTATCCATTCTATGATCAATAGCTTTTTATATTTTGAAAATGCATTTTTATGCACAATGATACAACTTACGTGTAAAATAGTAGTGTAATAGAATGATTTGGTGTAGTTTTAAACAAAAGGATGAATTTCAAGTGACAAAACCCACTCCCCAAAACAAATGTCTTCTGCTTAAAAGTATGTCAAATCTTTCTATCATAGTGTTTATTTAACAAGTAATACATTGCTACTATGTAAAATAAAATAAGGTTCTAAGATATATATGAGAAAAAAGCTTTAAAAATAGTCATTTAAGGGAAAAAAGATCACATTCCTTTCAATGCTATATTGTCACCATATTTCATTAAATCTAAGACACCATTGACATAAAGATCTACCATTAGAGCATGCTGTTGTGTAACAGTTTCCTCCTGGATTAAAGCATTTCATTCATCAGGAAGCTCCTTAAGCAGGAAGGAAAACAATGCAAAATAGCTTCAGGAAGTCCCTGAAACTGATCAGATTCACAAGGGCCCTTCTTCCCAAGAGTAAACAAATCAAGCTACTTAGTCCTTCTCAGATAAGCCACCATGAAAAGAAGACTGAGACCAGATCAGCTGCTTGGAAGAAGCAGGAACCAGCTGAGCTGCCTAGAAGAGGTTTAAATGAACTGAGTCACCTGGAAAGGTCGCTCTCCAACCTGTTGAGCTGCCTGCAGGCTGTGCACTGTGCTCCAGGTTCCCAGCTCTGTGAGCCGTCACCCGTGTCGGGGTGGGCTTTGGTGAAGCAGCTGTCTGTGAGTCATTTCCTCTCCTATAAGTAACCGCTCACCTATATTCCTTCTAAGTAACACTAGCCCCCCAAAAATCATCCGTTCACCAAGTTGGACTTTAGTGGTGTCTGTACTTTGATCTATCATGGGCTCCTCTCTCTGCAGTGAGTAGGGACATCTGTGTTGTCTCTCCCCAGAAGTCTTGTCATACAACACATGCCTGGGGTCCCAGATACTCAGGAGGCAGAGTCAGGAGAATCTCTTGAGATTAAATTAGAATTTCTTCATTAAAATAATTCTCCAGAGTCAGGCTGTTGTGACCCATGCCTTTAATCCCAGCACTCGGGAGACAGAGGTTGGCTGATCTTTGTGAGTTCAAGGGCCGCCCTCGTCTACAAAGTGAGTTCCAGGACACACAGGGCTATACAGAGAAACCTTGTCTTGAAAATAATAATACTCCTCCATAAGGCCCTAAGCACACATCTGAAGCCTTATCTCTTCTATTGTATCTTTTTATCAGATATCACATATCAAATGGTTGATGCTCCATGCTTTCTTTCTCTAAACTGAAGCATCTAGGGTTAGCCTGTCACCCAGTTTCTAGGGTAGAAATAAAATTCTGTCTGTCTTTTCAACCTTTTTTAAAGTTCAGAATCTCATCCTACATGTCCTATAATTTTGATTCACCTTGGTAATTTTCGCACTCACTACTGCAAACATTAGCTAATATTTCTAAAATTAATTAATTCTTCATCATTTAAGTGCTGTTTAGTTCAAAAATGTCTTAGAAACATTTGAACATCTTATTTTGATGAGCACTTGTAATTTATACATGAAATAATTTTGGATTTATAAGCTAATGCCATAAGAATATCATAAAATCTCTCCAACCTGAGACCAAATTTTATTCTAGTATGCTAACAATAAACACAGTTGATTGGAGACAATGATTTTAATTACAAGTTCTTCTCTAGCTGGGACATCCACTAATCATTCTGTCGGTACTTATTAGCCCATAAAGACCCTAAACATAGTTTTCCAAAATCCAATTTTCCCTTCTCCTTCCTTCTGACAGAATCAAGCATCTGCTTATTTCCAGCACCAGCTTCCGACGCACGTGACTCTTCTGGGGCTGTTGTTAGTGGACATGGATGGAAGTGGGGGCCTGATCACACCAAAGCAAGGGACCAAAGGGCAACTTTGGATGCAGTTTCTCAGCCTCCCCCTTCCGGGAGTGGCAAGAATGCATGAAGCCCCAACTACCCTTAGCCAATCTGCAATCAGGAGGGACCAACTTGAACATGAAATCAATACAAAGCTGAGTGGAGCTCACAGTGGTATAAACCTGGGCCTTGAGAGCACCACTGATTTTGAGTTACAGAAGCTTGTAAGTTGCCCTTTTAAGCTGGTCTGTCTCTGATTTTTCCAGCTAAAACCATCGGGTTCTGTCTGCTTCTTCTCTGTACATCACAACGGTATCTAAGCTCTATTTTTGGTTGGATGCTGATGGGCCAGGCTAGGGATAGGATGAAATTTTTAGTAATGTCTGACTACTTGAATTTTAGAACATTTTAGGGCTTAGGTGGGAGAGAAAATGGGTGGGTGACTTGTAGCTGTAGAAAGGTCAGTTGGGCCCTAAGACTTCTATTTACTGACTATGCCAATTAGTTATTTAGAACCTGCAAGTCCTCATCTGAAGGACAAGTTTATTATTACTTGAAAGCACTGAACCAACTATCCACAAATTCCTTCTGTAAAGAGCCAGATAATGAATATTTTATACTTGGCAGACCGCACTGTCTCTATCACAATTTTATAACTCGGCCATTATAGTACAAAGTAGTCGTTGACAATATAAGGCTATCTATTCCAGTAATGGCTTACTTACAAAAATAGACAGCAGATTGGATTTTGTTTGTGGTTTGAAACACCTGAATTAGATTATAGGGAGGCTGTAAACTGACAGCCAGTGAATCTGAGACAGAGGAGCTGCACAGCACCATTCATGAGGTCTTTGGATTTCAGTTTGTAACAGTGCTGGGGCCTCACACACTAGGCAAGTACTGTACCACTGGGATTTATCCCCAGCCCTCTCTCTTAAAGACTTATTTTATTTTATGTGTATGGATGCTTTGCATGAATGTCTCTCTATGTATCTGGTGTGCACTGTGCCCACAGAGGCCAGAAGGGAGCATCTGATCCCTTGGAACTGGAGACACAGGCAGCTCTGAGAAGTTAGGTGGAGGCTGGGAACTGAACCTAGATCATCTGAAAGAACAGTCAGTGCTCTGAACTGCTGAGCCATCTTTCCAACCCCAAGTTGTCTTTTTACTTTTTATTCTTGAGACAGTTGCACGAAGTTTAGCTGACTTTGAACTCCCTCTGTAGCTCAGGTGGACCTTGAACTTGTAATCTCCTTACTTGTGCAGTAGCTGGAATTCTAGGACTGCACCTCCATGCTGGCTCCATAAAGCATTTTTGTACCTATTCATCCACCAAAAAACTGAACTTAATATAATTAAAACTAAAACTCAGTTACCAGGAAAAAAAAGGAAATATATTAAATGTTACAATGAGAAAAGACACAAGACAAATCCAGAACCTTGGACATTCTTGGTGGGCAAGTATCTGCTCCAGATTAAAAGGAATACTCAAATGTGGCATAAGGGTTTTGTCTGAACCCTAAAAACTAACCTTTAAAAATTACAAATATCAGTATAATTTAAAATTTTCTTCAGTATTAATTGAGACCAAGAAATTAGTGACTATGTTGTGCACAATAACAACAGTGGAGTCATTTAAGGAGACATTTATCTAGGTATAGTGGTGGCACACACATTAAACCCAGCGTTCAGGATTCAAATTCCAGTGAGACCTTTTTGCCCCACTCCCAGGCCAGGGGCAGGTGTTAGCAGGGTAGTGCAGTAGGCAGAGAGGAACAAGGGGGTCTCACTTCACAGGATTCATGATCAGATGTCAGGATGAAAAGTTATGAGGTCTCAATGTGCGTAGAAGTGTTTGGGAAAGAACTGTGACAGTGGACTGTCCACACCACATTTTCTTCATCTTAGAGTATCTGTCCCTGAATTCCTTTCCTTGAATAATCTAACTTTCAGTTAAAGAAACTGCAGTGAATTTTCAGATGATAATTCCTGAGAAAGAGGCTAATGAAAAGTTACTTGTTTTTATTTTGAGGAGTTGCCTTTTTTTCCACAAAAATATTTCTAACTGAACTGAGAACCATGCCAAAAAATGGAAATGGCCCCCCAAAAAAACCAATGGAAATGTGTCATCTCTGATTTATGAAACCAGGAGCCCAAGAAAGTAATAAGTCATTTTACTGTCCCCATTCCTCTTTGTTGATTTGTTGTTGTTGTTGTTATGTGTATGGGTGTTTTGCCTGCTTGCGTGTGTGTGTGTGTGTGTGTGTGTGTGTGTGTGTGTGTGTGTGTGTGTGTGTGTGTGTATTCTTCATATTCACACCTAGTGCCTGCAGAGGCCAGCAGAGGGCATTGAATCCCTTGGAATTGGAGTAACAGAGGGTTGTGAGCTGCCCTGTGGGTGCTGGGAATGGAACTCAGGTCCTCTGGAAGAACAACCAGTACTCATAATCACTAAGCCATCCCTCCAGACTCTGTTGACTTTTAAGCCCATGGATATATTCCTTACAGTACAAATAAATACGACTTTATAGACAAATAGGATCACTTTGTACACAGCTTGGCACATCAGATTCTTTCTCAAGTAGTTTATTTCACTCAAGTAAGGGAGTCCTTCAGTGTCCAGTAAGTTTGTGATGGCCAAGAAGTGTTGTAGAATATTAGTTTAAGGTGTGTTACTTTCATTTATGTTGCATTTGTTTAACTCTCTGAAGCTGCCTGCCTAAAACTCCTGATGGTCTAATAAAGAACAGAACGGCCAATTATGGTGATATTTTATTTGTACTGAAATGTGATTTTATTTGTATGTTAATAAATAAAGTTGCCTGGGGGTCAGAGCTAACAGCAAGTCATAGCAGAGCTGGGCGTTCATGGCACACACCTTTAATCCCAGCACTTGGTAGGCAGAGCTAGGTAGATCTCTGTGTGGTCAAGGATACAGCCAGCATTGGAGACACACGCCTTTAATCTCAATACCAACCATAGAAGACCTGGAGGTCTGTACAAACAGGCAGTGACGAGGCAGTCATGTGGTTGGGTTTGCAACCAATGAGAAGGCAGAACAGAAAGTCTATATAAAGACAAACACACAGGAAGTAGGTCTCTCTTGGCTGAAGACGCTAGCTGCAGCAGATGGGTAAGGCTCTTAGCCCTGATCTCTTGGCTTTCTTCTTTGCATTGGTTCTGTGTTTCTTATTTAATAAGATGGTTGGTTACATCTACAGCCAATACCAAGGCAGGAGAAAGGATAGGTGGGCTGGCCGGCATAGAGAATAAATAGAAGGAGAAATCTGGGAGGAAAGAAGATGTAGCCAGAAGGAGGAGGACTCCAGGAGCCAGCCAGCCAGCTACACAGCCAGATATGCAGTAAGAGTGAAAGTAAGATTCACAGACGAGACCAGGCAAAGCCCTGAGGCAAAAGGCAGAAAAGATCATTTAAGTTAAGGAAAGCTGGCAAAAAACAAGCTAAGCTAAGGCTGGGCATTTATAAGAATAAGCCTCTGTGTGTGACTTATTTGGGAACTAGGTGGCAGGCCCCCAAAAGAGCAAAATCAAACAACAACAAAGAAGGGTTAAGTTCATTTGGAGAGTAACTGATTTTTCAGTGTCTGGGACCCTATGTGTCTGACCTAGATTGGAGTGGCCTTTCTTGAGTCTACTCAACAAAACTGAAGTCTGAGTCTCCTGGACTCATGTGATGGAAGCATCAATCATAGGACAGATATGTACATTGGATGGAGAAAACATTCTCCAGGGAACTATATGGGATAAATGTGTTCTTCCTGCCTCAACCCTCATTTGCTTGTCCTCTGCATGATGAACTCTCTTCATATTTTGGCTCCCATGTGGTTTTCCTTGTAGCACTAAACCAAAGGGCATCTTACAGTCAGAGATCCCTGAACTGAGAAGGCAAATAGGGGCTCTCTGTATGGATCCCGTCAGAACGCAGAGTGTGAGGAGGCTATTTAAGGCAAACCTCTCCTGTGTCCCTTCCACTATTGAACATCTGCACCTTGAAAGCGAAGACAAGGACATGAGCCTAGGAAGGGCGGTCAGCTCATCTTCCACCAACAGCAGCCTTAATTTAGTCTTTATGACAGAGGGCAGGAAAAGGTGCCTAGGAGTCTCAAACAACCCAACCCAATTTTCTACATCAGATAACCAGAGAGTGTGTTCACTTAAATGCAGTATATTTCTACATTGTAGTAGGTTGTTTCCAACCAGAAATAACTGCTAGAAACTTCACAGTCACTGAGGATAAGTTCACTCCGCTTCAGTTACCTTGACACAGTATTAGTCAGAGGTTAGCTCCCACCACCAGCAGCCCCCAGTAATAAGTTTTCTTTGGGATGCTACCATTGGCCACCAATATCTTCTACCCAGAATGTACTCCTTGGTTCTGGCTTCCTACTAACTGTTGGGCAAAGCTGGCCATTCTGGGAGAAATCACCTCAGGGACTCCACAAAATTGTGACTGTATGGGCAGATCTTCACCGAAGCTTCCTATTGATGCAGTAAATATTTATGAAGCACCTATGAAATTTCAAATATTATAGAGAATCCTGGTGCTTGAGTTACCCACTCGTGCTGTAGGTAAGAAAAAATTCTACTCACATAGAGTCATTGTGGGAGAATCACACTAAGATGAGAAGTGTGGGACATGACAGTATTTTTCACAGCCGAAGAGAGCAAGGTAAGAGGCCTCACAGCAGTGGCTGTTTAGGCAGAAAGAAAGAAAGGCGTTCCTAGAGATCAAAGTCAACAGGTGTCTTTCAGGGATGTCTGAGGGAGGACAGAATGGAGTTAGGCCATCCTATGGAAGGTGCTGTGTTCTTTGAGGAGGTTGGGCTTTACTCAGTAGGCAAGAGGCTTTAAAACAGGAATGACGGGAAGAGGCAACTGTACTCAAGACCAGCCCCATCTTTATGGTTAATTCCTGTAAGCAGATCCTGCCCACCAGTAAATCTCATTTATTCAGCATTCCCAGAATGTCCCTTTCACTTTCTCGTTTTCCAGTTTGTTTAATTTCTATCATTACCCCTACCTAAAACAAGTTCTCAATTTCCTGTTGAACAGAAACCTACCCACCTTTCTAAGCCTAAGCCAAATCCTCTCCTGTTCAAAGGTCTATGTTCACGCCTCCCATGAGACCTTGATAAGACTAGTCCCCAGACCGGGGGCAGCTGCTCTTTCACGTCAGGCTGTAGGTTAGCCTGTCTCCTAAGGCTAAAGGCAGCAGTTACTGAGGTACAAATGGAGGGAGGAGGGGGGAACAGTGAAGCAGATCATCTCTTACGTTCTTATTGGACTCTAAAACCTCTCCTTGCTCTAACTGTACTATAATGCACTGTTGATTTCATTTCCCTCTTAGCCTGAGGTCCTGCACCTTACAGATTGACAGTTCCTATGTCGAGTAGACAACAATTGTTGATTGGATAATGAACGGGGATTCTCTCTCAGGAAAATACCACATAGGTGAATTCTTTCCTCAATTCTAATTCTACTGTCGGGTTTCTTTTTGAACTGTGGAGTTTACCTAAGAAGTAATTTCACAAGCTTTAAGTAGTTTATTTTACTAGTTGAGAGTCAAAGGAATGGTACAAAGGATGCAGACATGGTGAGTGAGGATGGAGGGCCCATCCTGACCTCCTGTGACTAAGCCTGGCATTCCTTCACTTTCTCGCTGATCAGAGGGGTACACAGAATACAGCAGCATGCAAACTGTCCCCTAATGGCCATGCTTCCTCTTATTGAGGTTTGTTTCATCTGTGTACAATGTAAACATACCAAAACTCACTTCACTCACTCACTTGTGAGCTGCTTTAATGGAGCAAACGATAGCAACTCATGACTCTAGACCATTCTTGAAAATGTCTAAAACATTATATAATTCTCATATCACTAGTGTCTTACTTAGAGTTCTCATTGCTGTGACAAAACTCCATGACCCAAAAGCAAGTTGGGGAGGAAAGGGTTTATTTGGCTTATACTTCCACATTGCTGTTCATCACTGAAGGAAGTCAGGGCAGGAACTCAAACAGAGCAAGATCTTGGAGGCTGGAGCTGATGCAGAGGCCATGGAGGGGTGCTTCTTACTGGCTTGCTCCACATGGCTTGCACAGCCTGCTTTCTTATAGACCCCGGGACCACCAGCCCAGGGATGGCACCACCCACCATGGACTGGGCCCTCCCCCATTGATCATTAATTGAGAAAATGTCTTACAGTTGGATCTCATGGAGGCATTTCCTCAACTGAGGCTCCTTCCTTTCTGATGACTCCAGCTTGTGACAAGTTGACACAAAACCAGCCAGTACAACTGACCCCTTGTCAACTTGACATACAAACGTATCACTATTAAGCCACAACCCTTCCTTTCTTATTCATCCCTAAGATCTCACATTAAAATCATAAATTTTAAAGGTCCCACAGTCTTTACAAATTCAAACACATTAAAATTTCAATCTTTTTAAAATATCTAATCTCTTTTAAAAGTTCAAGTCTTTCATCTCTGGGATCCTTTAAAAATCAAAATTAAATGAAATACCTTCAGGAGGGAGGAACCAAGGCACTGTCACAATCTGAACCAAGCAAAACCAAACTCCGACAGTATAAATAACTCAATGTTCGATTATGTGGGATTCACTCACCACCTTCTGGTCTCCTCCAAAGGGCTTGAGTCACTTCTCCAGCTCTGCCCTCTACAGCAACACAGCCTGTCTTCTAGGCTCCAGCTGGCTCCACTCCACAGCTGCTGCTGTTCTTAGTGTTCCTCCCATGGCACTGGCATCTCCAAAATGCGGGGAGCCCTTGTTGCAACTGGACTGAATTTTCACCGTTATCCTCTCATGGGCTCTCTTCATGGTGCCAAGCCTCAACTTCTTTGCATAACCACTATTGTGTACCTGAAAAGGAAAATTCAAACAAACATGATGAATGATTAGTACATATCAATGACAGACCAGGCATTCTGTTAATTTCAAAACAGGTATTTCCATTTATGAGTTTCCACTATGTGACCTTATCCAGCTGGGGTCTATATAGCCATTCATTACCTTTATCATTTCACCTAATCCTTACATCATTTCTCTAACGACTTGCCATCAGGAAAGCTAAAGTGAGGGTAAAGACTTTTCCAGAGCTGGCTGACCCTGAGCATCTGCCATGTTCTCTCTGCAGGATGCTCACATCTAGCAAACGGGATGAAGAATCTGAAACTTGGACTCAGGCATCTGAGCATCCCTGTGACCTCTCACCTCGCAGCAGTTTATAAGATTTTTTAGGGGAGTCGGAAATCAGGTGTTTCTTGATCTCCCTCTGCTTCACCTTTCCTGTTGATGCTACCAGCCATGTTCCTGGAAGATATTAAATTCACAGCAGGAGATTTCTGTGACCCTAAACATCAATGCTGTTTGTATGTGGATGGATACAGGAGTTGGGAGTGAAGCCAGGGGCATCACCGTTTCCTTCCTTGTCTGCTTCCTCCAGCCTTTTCCCTGTCCCTAAGCTAAAACAGCCCAACAACAGCATGTGTGTCTCTAGAATCATCTAGAATCCCTCCCTAAGCTACCCTAAAGGTGGAAAATTCCTCCTTTCTCAGTCTAATTGAACTAAGATGGGAATCTTTACAAAAGAATTTCACTACAAACCAGAGTGTGGAAACTAATGATAAGAATGGAAGTCCCAAAGCCAAGAAGTATGTGAGTTCACAGGGCACAGGTTCTGTTACCAATGGAAGTCTTTACTGTCCCCCAAGGCCCATGTGTTAAAGGCTTCATCGCCAGCAAGTGAACGGATGAAAGATGGTAGAGCCTTTAGGAGGTGGGGACTAGTGGGCAGAAATTAGGTTATTGGGGCCCATCCTAGAAGGTGTTTTATATCTTCCTCTCTCCTCTTCTTTAGTGCCATGAGATTGAAGCGACCATCCCCTCTTATAACAGGACTGACCCTAGCAGAGCCCATTGATTTTTTTCCCCAGGGGCCAATTTGCTAAGACCTCTGCCCCATATTATCCCACCATCCTATGTTGACTCATGTCTGGCTTTAACCAGACCCTCAGGAAGTATGTCCAGTCTGGTAGCCAATCAGGGTCCTACCCAGCCACAAGCAGGAACTGTTCTTGCTATTTTCAGTCAAACAGACACAGCAGACAGACCCCTGACACAGCAGACAGACCCTGAGACTGCAACCACAGTTGCTGACCAGATGTCATGAGCCAATCATAAAATGATTCCTGCACCAGTAAGGGTCTATACCCAATCGCTTCAAAGTATACGTAACTGCAGCTGGAATTCCCCTAATCCTGCTTCAAAGGAGCCTGAGAGCTTCTCTCGGGGTCACCATTTTGCCACTTTGTCAGATGGTTTGACCCCAGCATGCTGGAATTTTTATTCTCAAGAAATTAAATGCTTTTGTTGATTGCATACACATCTGATGTTCTTTTGTGGGACTGCTTGTGGACCCTAACAGAGGTAAACAAACAGAGGCAAAACTTTCTATGCCCTACCACACACTGCACTATGATGTTCTGCCTCCTCACAGGCTCAAATCGAGAGAACTAAAACACCTGAAACTGTAAGTCAAGGAAATCTCTCCTTTTGAAGAGTTTATCATCTCGGCTGTTTCGTCACAGCAGCAGAAAGCTGACTGATGCAGGCTCTTGTGCTGATAAAGCGGGCTGTGATTTCTAACCCAGACATCTTATCAAGCTCAGATTCTGATTCCTCCCTCCAACCTGATGAGAAACAGGTCTGGGACATGCTGTTCAGCCACAGTGAGTATATTTGGGACCAGTGCTAGGTAGGATCTTGCTGGTCCTTGAACCATTCAGAATGCTGCTTTCTCTGGGTTGGCTCTGGAATCAGACTTGAGGTTAGGAGGTGTGGTGGTTTGAAGGGAATAGTGTAGCTAGAGTTTTCCTGCCTGGCCCACAGTCAGGACAAATCTCTCTCACCTGCCAGTCCCACAGCCGCTCAGACCCGACCAAGTAAACACAGAGACTTATATTGCTTACAAACTGTATGGCCGTGGCAGGCTTCTTGCTAACTGTTCTTACAGCTTAAATTAATCCATTTCCATTAATCTATACCTTGCCACATGGCTCGTGGCTTACCGGCATCTTCACATGCTGTTTGTCATCATGGCGGCTGGCAGTGTCTCTCTGACTCAGCCTTCCACTTCCCAGGTTTATTCTCCTCCTTGTCCCGCCTACACTTCCTGCCTAGCCAATGGCCAATCAGTGTTTTATTTATTGACTAATCAGCAACACATTTGCCATACAGAACATCCCACAGCAGAATAGCCCCCATAGACTCTTGTCTTTGAATGCTTGGTCCATAGGGAGTAGAACTATTAGAAGGTGTGGCCTTGTTGAAGGAAGTGTGTCACTGGGGAGCTGGGCTTTGAGGTCTCCTATGTTCAAGCTATGCTCCGTGTCACGGTTTCTCCTGTTGCCTGTGGATCAAGAGGTAGAACTCTCAGCTCCTTCTTCAGCACCATGTCTGACTGGATGCTGCCATGTCCCGTCATGAGGAAAATTGGCTGAAACTGTAAACCACCTCCAATTAAATGTTTCCCTTTGTAAGAGTTGCCGTGGTCATGGTGTCTCTTCACAGCAATAGAAACCCACACTAAGACAGGAGGGCAGGGAGCCAGGAAAATACATTGTCCAAAGTGGAGTCTCTCCAGCAATTCCTTCTGAGGAAACACATGGACAGAGCTGTTCTTAACTAGTGCTAAAAAGTCATTAGAGCCATGAAGGAAAACCTGAGGGTACAGGGAGTCAAAGGGCGAGCCATTTTTTACTGGTGCCTCTGCCAAAGCAGCAGGCCTGCTTTTCCTTCTGTTGGAGCTCAAGGCACCACAAGCTCCAGGCTTGGCTCCTGCACAGTCAGTCTGCAGACCTCTTGGCAGCTCTCCCTTTATCCCCTGGTTGAAAAGGTGCATTTTTGTCTTACATACTGTGGTTCTCTGGGATTGCCTTTGAAATCGCCTTCTTTACCCTTACAGGGCAGATCTGAAACTGGCTACACTTCTTGCACATGAATCTCTTTCCCTTGGTCCTGCTCCCTTGCCTGAAGCCAGTCGCCCATGATGGATGGTCTAGTTTCTGGAAAAGCTTATCTTTATCCAACCTAAGTGAGCTATGACTTCTACTCTATCCATGAACAATACTGGCTTCAGAATACAATTTCTGGATGCATCATAACCAGTGAGGGACAGAGGACTAGTCATCTGGTTCCATGATGCTCCAGGAGAGACATGGTAATGGATGAACCATCAGGACCCAGGGTGGATGAAAGATAAGGATAATGTTGTGGAGAACCAACTGGCCTTGGTCACTCCTCAAATGATCGAATGAGGATTGAGTGAAATAACACCTGTAACACAATAAAATGATGCCTGTTACAAAAGAAGTATACAGCAAACATCTACTATTCTAATAACTCACAGTGGGTAGAGTTTACCTCTGTGGTTGAATAATGGTCTTTATTATTGGCTGAGATCCATTATTCAATCAGCGAGTAATGTCCCTATCTCTTAAAGAAGCATAAAATATGAACCTTCTTAATACTGTACCTATCATAAATGCCAAAACTGATTCACAATGAAAGACAGATTCAAGAGACAATCTGATGCAATCAAGTAGCATTTGTAAAACTAAATCTCCTCAGCACACATTGTAGTTCACATTGGCAATGACCTCCTTATCTGTGGTTTAAAATCACACACTAGTCCCTGTCACCTCTGGCCAGTAATTCAGCTCTTGTTCCTTATTATCACTAAACTTCCAGGGATTTTTTTCCGCTCCCCATTTTCATGAGTTTTTGTCATTCACTCAGACAGCTGACGTTTTCTAAGGAACTAAGGAAGAATTCTAGGTAGCTGAGCCGTGAGCTGCTTGACTTCCAATAACCTTACATTATCCCTGAGAAAAATGGAAACTGTGGCCTCTGTCCAGGAACAGGGCAAGGGTTTTTCTGCATGTCTGACTTCTCAAGTCTCTCAGTCTGTTTAGTCAATATTTACCTGTCAGCTCAAAGCATGCTGCTGCTAAGCTCAGAGGAATTAAATCAATCCATTTTTCTTCTTCCTTATTGGACCTTTTCTTAGCTACAGTGTTTTGTGGACTGGATATTTTTAAGGGACTGACACAGCAAAAAACCCTTCATGGCACAGGACAAAGGGACCAGAGCACAGGTAATTCAGAGGTTCAGCGACTATGACCACTACACTGTTATTATCCAGAGCTTCAGAAACTCCACAAACACGATCAGATCAAGAGGGGTGAATCCACATGATCAGTAGGCATGGGAACAGTTTTCTGTGCCCCAGAATGTAATGTTTTAAAAGCATTTGAACCTCCATACGCACTATTTAAACAGGTTTTCTTGTTTCGGATGTGTGGGCTTTCCTGTTATTTTTCTTTACTGGGGTGCCACATATGTATTTGCAGTATTTCCCCAGGAAAGCTTTCTATCATGGAGGCATTAACACAGCTTTTCAAAGCAGTCTGTCTGTGCTAACTCCAAGTATGCTGGGACTTATCTTCAGTCTTATTTTCTGCAGGGTCTACGTGTTCTCTCTCACTCACCCCTTTGTCCTCTGCTTCTTACAACACCCATATGGTGGCTGTTTGGAGGACAGAAAAGAGCCAAACTCAGTGACTTCTTCCAGTTCCTCCCCAATCCATGTCCTGGTGAGGCTCAAAGGTGATCCCATCCCATCAGCAAACAAAAGCATTGTAAGCCAGCGTAGACTGTCCTGTAATAGCTCAGCAGAAACAGTCAGAGACATTACCACAGTGAGATAGAACCATTTCTAATAAACACAGTTCAAGAAACAAAAACAACAGTTTTCAAGTGGGCGGAGGACAACCAAGTACATCAGGGGTAGTGATCAGCCTTACCATTTATTTTCCTCTTGCCGAGATAATCATCAAAAGCATCTCTTGGTGTGGTCCTCTAGACAGTTTTGCCCTGGCACATTTTACTTTATTTTGTGGTGTTTTGTGGTGCTGTGAATTAAATCCAGAGCCTCATAAACACTAAGAGAAGACTCTACTACTGAGCTCAAAACCCCTACGCAGGGCTGGGGAGCTGTCGAGCCCATTAAGGGCACTGGCTGCTTCTCCGGAAGACCAGGATTTGATTTTTAACAGCCACATAGAGGCTCACAACCATCTACACCTCCAGTTCCTGAGGATCCAATGCCTTTCTCTGCCATCCTTAGGCACCAAGCATCACATGGTATCCAGACGTATCTGCAGGCATTTTAAGGATATATAAATTTTAAGGACATTAAAGGAGTAATTTACACAAGTTGCAATAAAAATATCATAATTGCTAAGAGGTCAGTTCTGCCCAGTGCAAGGTGTGAGACCCATCCAATCTAGAACAGAAGTATTTGGACAACTGCTAGAGAGGTAGCAACAGGGTAGTCAGTTGATAGTCCTGAGTCCCTACAGCAGGGTAGTCAGTTTATAGTCCTGAGTACCTACAGCAGGGTAGTCAGTTTATAGTCCTGAGTACCTACAGCAGGGTAGTCAGTTCATAGTCCTGAGTACCTACAGCAGGGTAGTCAGTTCATAGTCCTGAGTACCTACAGCAGGGTAGTCAGTTCATAGTCCTGAGTACCTACAGCAGGGTAGTCAGTTCATAGTCCTGAGTACCTACAGCAGGGTAGTCATTCGGCAGTGCTGAGCACCTGCCTGCTGGCACTTCCCAGTGTTATGGTGCTAGCAGTCAAAATCAGAGGTTGATAATCCCAGATCCAGTAGCTACAGAACATTGCATTTCTCAGTTTTGTTTGCTTCACTGCATCTAGCTCTTTTTTTTTCTTCTAAGAGCATTGGTGGGTGGGTAGTTTTTACAAATAAACTAGTTCTAAGAGCAATGGTGGGTGAGTAGTTTTTACCAATAAACTAGTTCTAAGAGCAATGGTGGGTGGGCAGTTTTTACAAATAAACTAGTTCTAAAAGCAATGGTGGGTGGATAGCTTTTACAAATAAACTAGTTGCCCACAGGAGTGTTTCTATTTCATTTCAGGTCTGTCCTGGAAAATAATAAGGCTAGTCTTCCCCAAAGGTGACTTCAGTCCTTCAGTGATAATGAAAGTGCTGAAAATATTTTTAAATAATATTGTTCTTAGCCTTTTGAAGAGTCGGAATGCTCAGCTGGCAGTTTCCTCATCCCCCAAGGGTTTCCTCCTACACTATCTCAGAAAGAAGAGGAAACTCAGGGGAGTTGGCATGAGTCAGGCAGCAGAGGAATTCTTGTTAGAAATGACTGGGGGAGGGGGATTAACATTTTACTGTCAGGAAACTTCTAAACAAATATTAGGTGACTGAGTGAGCTGGCTGAGAACA
Organism: Peromyscus californicus insignis; assembly: GCF_007827085.1. NCBI lineage: Eukaryota > Metazoa > Chordata > Mammalia > Rodentia > Cricetidae > Peromyscus > Peromyscus californicus. Next base: position 89,499,087 of record NW_026294424.1, read on the forward strand.
ATCAGTAGAGAGAGGTGAAGCGGGGCGAGACAGTGGCTAAGAGTCTCCGGGGAGGAGCTCCCAGCAGACACCAATCTAAACGGTTATTCTGGAGCCAACACATCTTCACACAGCTGAGGAAACCAGGTTTGAGGCCATAGAACCTGATTTCGTAAAATAATAAGGGATGACATTTTGAAAAGGCAGGACAGTAAGAGTTGCCTGGGATAGCCCTTCCCAACTCCAAGTTCATTGAGGAGGGAGAAGAAATTAAGTCCACGCCTTAGAGTTGAGGTCCAGTACCAGGCCCACCACTGAGAAGCCCAGGGCCATTTAGAGGCCATGCTCCCTGTCCCCAGTCTGTTAAAATAGACCAATAGATGTAAATAAACATTTCTCAGGAGGAGACATACAAATTGCTAGTAGGCATGATGAGATAATACACAAGCACTTCAGTTCAAAGACCATTAGGTAAATTAAAATCAAAATGAGATGTCTCCTCACTCTGGTAAGACTGTCTATTATCAAAAAGGCTGCAGATAGCATGCATTAGTGGGGATGCAGAAACAGTGACCTTTACAGTCTACGGGGAATACCCATTAGTGCTGCAGCCAGCCTGCTGGAAACCAAGATGTCCTAAAGGGATGCTTGTGCCTCTCAATCTCACTAGAAAACTACTGAAAGGCCTGGAAGAGGGAGGAAGACCCAGGCTGACCAACTCACCTGCCACCCTGGTCCAGATCCAGTACTCCTAGTCAGTCAGTCCACCCTAACATCTACTCCATCTACAGAGCAAGTGGAGGAACCTGTCCTACAGAATCAGATCGGGACTACATCATGGCCATCCAAGATGAAAACCTGGAGTACGGCTGTGATCAAAGATGGTGGTGGCGGCAGGCACCTGCTGCAGGACTGTGGAGCAGCTCCGAGGCGCCAGAGAGACCCATGGAGGAGGAGTCTGCAGAGCCCACAGTGTGCCTGGAACAGCTGGAGAAGGGCAGGCCCTACGGGAAGATGATTTTAAAAAGTGGATTCATGAAATTGAGAAGAAAGTGGCAGAACAGAGCCGCATGCACAGGGAGAATGGTATAACTACAGAAGCTGCAGAGAAGGGTACGGGAATGACATGGGTGCACAGCCCAGCAGACAAAGAACATGGCATTCATGAATAGAGCTGATGTTTTTGACCCTGTAGCACGGACCTGCCACTACTGCTCACCATGCAGTGAGCCTCAGTGTGGCCAGCATTGAAAGGTATGTGGCAGTCTGGAGCTCTCGAGGATCCTGCTTATCCCATGCCCCTCCGTAGCCACAACATCACCCTGACCCTGACTCTGGGCAACAACAGGATATCCAAGACGAGTCCCAGTGATGGTCCAGTATTTATGGTGCTTCAGAAACTAGAAACTTTGAACTAGACCAATGACTCCTTGCTATGTAAAGCTGTTTGGGCAATGTATGTATGTATGTATGTATATGTATACACACCACACACACACACACACACACACACACACATATATACATATATATATATATACATATATATATACACATACTTATACACACACACACAGAGTGTGTGAAACATTGCAGTTTGCAATTCCACTTCAATGAACAAATATGCAAAAGAGAGGTGGTAAAGAGAGATGCCACAGTGGTAACAGGCGTGTGAGAAGGATCCAATAGACGGGAGAGCATGTTGATGCCAAGCATGGCTGGCAGGGTGATGTGCAGCAGCCTGGAGATAGCACAGACTCTGCCCCCAAACACACTGCCCAGCTGCATGATTGCCCTAGACTGGAGCAGCCACAGGAAGTCCAAAGTGGAGAATGGTTCATTTTCTGAATTGGGCCTCCTTGAAAGCCCTCCAGGGTCTGTGGTGTCCCTGGAGACCATGTTGGTATCTGTGATCCATGCTACTGCTGGAGGATGTGCTGGCATCCATGTGGTCTGTGCTACTACTGGAGGCCATATAAGTGTTGGTGGTTCACGTTGCTGCCAAAGGCGACATCCATGGCCTGTGCTGCTGCCAAGGTCTATGATGGTGTCCATGGTCCACGCTATGGCTGAGGGCTGTGTGGATGTCTGTGGTCTGTGCTGTGACCAGAGGCCATGTGGATGTCCATGGTCTATGCTCCTGCTGGAGGCCATGTTGATGTCTGTGGTCCATGCTGCACTGAGGGTCATGTCAGTGTCCCATGGCCCCTGTAACAACCAGTGGCCATGGTCCATGATGCCACCTGAAGCCATGTTGATGTCCATGGGCTGTGTTGCCACAGGAAGCCATGTTGATGTGTGTGGCCTGTGCTGCTGCTGCTGCCCAGGGCCTTGTAAATCTCTGTGGTCTGGCTGTGTGGATGTCCATGGTGATGTTACCACCAAAGGCCATGGGGCTGTCTGTAGTCTGTGCTGACACCTGAATCCACGCTGATGTCTGTGGCCTGTGCTGTAGCCAGAAACCACGTGGAAGTTCATTATCCATGGTGCCACTGACTATGAAGGGAAAGGAAGCTTCTTTTGCAGTATCCGTGTATCCATGACTACAGACTCACAATTGAGAATGAGAGACACTGAAGGCTTCTGAGACACATCCCCTTCCCCCCCCCCCAAAAAAAATGAAACAGCCTAGACAAAAAGCCATCCAAGAGAACTCTTTTAAAAAAATTGTGATAGGGAAGCTGAAGTGTAGCTCTTCCCAGCTGATGACTTCTGGTGGGTGGGGAAGGACTCAGTTTTCTTTAAGGGGCTGGGCACAGGAGTGTGAGCATGCTCCAGTGAGTCTGTGGACAGCACAAATTGGACTTGGTGTTTTTTTTTCTTCTTCTTTCTCTTTTGTTTTTGGAGAGGTCACAAGGGTGTGGGTGGACCTAGGAGGACTAGGAAGTGAATGTGATCAGGGTGCATTACGTGAAATTTCCAAATAATCAATAAAAATATTGTGTTAATAAAAAAGAAAAGATAATGGACCCCAAAGAAATGGACATTTCCCCAGGAATCTCATGCTAGGAGAAGGAAAAGGCCAGCAGGGAAACTTGTTCCCCAGAAAGAGATTTCACACAGTTCTGAGAACTTGTCAGGACACCGGGGGAGACTGAAGCCCAGACAATAATGGGTCCGGGTGGGCGGGACCACACCTTAACCCATGGCTGCTTAGATGTGATGACCATATCTCTGGCCCTCTGTTTAAATCTGACCTCACTTCAGATCCCCAAGATAGACTTAGGGTTTCAGTGAGCCTCTTCTTTCCTCTTCCCGTGTGACCACATTGAATAAGTCTCTTTTTTTTTCTGCTTTTCATTTTTAATTTGGCTCTTTTAGTTCAATTATTAGTGACTGGGTAGCCATACCTGACTTAGGGCACAGATTGTGAACCTCAATTTTGATAACAGTACAAGCATTATGGGAAACAGTATGGAGAGTCCTCAAAAATAAGACTACTACATGATCCACCAATCTCATTACTAGGAACAGAGCTGGGGAAATGAAGTCCGCACATCCAAGGGATAGCCTCATCCCCATGTTTCCTGCAGCGCACACTATTCATCATAGCCAAGGAACAGACCACATGTCCACCAAAATGATGACAACTAGATAAACTGGTACATATATACAAGTAAATATTACTTGGCCAAAAAGAGAGAATAAGAGAGAACAAAGTCCTGTCATTTGTGATACCGTGGATGGAATTAGAAAATATGTTCAGTGAAACAGAACAGCCATCATAGATGGGTGCTGGTTGATCTCATCTACATGGAAAACCTAAAAATGTTGGCTTCCTAGAATTTGAGAGAAGGATGTTGGTTGCTAATGGCTGCAGAGAGAAGGAGGAAGCGGGGAGGGCTGGAGAATTGTTGACCAGTGAGCATTCAGTTCAACATAAACCAGAAGTTCTGCTCTGCATCTCCCCTCTGCAGTGATCTGCCTACAATAATGTGTATTCCAGAAAGCTACAAGAAAAGAATTTCAATGTTTGACCACAATGAAATGATAAAAATTTGAGGGAATAGGCAAGTTTAATCGGACTTAATAACGAGATAATATACATGTGCATAGAAATGGTACCCCATAAATATGCACAAGTTTTATATTCTTATGTGTACATTTTATAAACAAATTTGATTTAAATGTAAAAACAAGAAAAGAAAGTATTCCCTTCGCAGACCACAATCAGGGCTCAAAGTTTCCTGGCACGGGTTTGAAGCACTCCATTTACCATGTTTGTGAAATCAGTTTCAAGTTGCCTTCTCCCCCAAAGCAAGGTCAGAGAAAGGGCATGTGTCTGGGCCACACTTGCAGGCTGAGAGATGGCTCCGATGGCCTTCCAGAGCCACTTGCACACTGTGATTAAGCCGCAACCATGAAGCCTCATCCGCTCAACTGAACAAAGGAAATGGTTTTCCAGTGAAAATTAATCAAGCTGTTACTGCAGTTTCACCTGGTTCCTTACATGGTTACATACTAGGTTTTTCACCTTTCTGTCGAAGGTCTGTGCTTTCAAAACTTACCCACTTGGGAAAGTTCTAGATCCCTGTCTCGGGACCCGGGTGCATGGTTATAAAAGCAGCTGTGCTGGGAGTTACACTGTTTTGCACACTCAGTTGGCTCTGGGTGGCAGGAAAGCTGTTTCCACTTTGCTTAATGACTAGATTAAGGCTGAAAGAATGCGGTGCAGGCCAGGGGTCCCTTTCCGCCACACAGCTAGATTCCATTCCTGAAATGCAGACGTTTGGCCGCTTTTACACCCTGAGCAAGTGCTTCTTAATCGCCAGTGGAGGACCGCAGGTGTTTCTCCCGGAGCAGCCTTCCAGGCAGCCAAGACTCAGTGGTTCTGAACCTGACAGTGACCCATCTGATGAACTGGACCTTCGCTTTGGAGTCTGGCAGCCCCGGTGCTCACTAGACTGCACGTTGAGCATGTGATGATGCCCTAGTCGAAAGTTACAAGTGGAATCTGCAACACAGCTATAAATGGTTTTATTTTTGTTGGGCGAGAGCCTGTCTCTGAATGAAGTCATGATTCCTTCATGGAGCTTCAGAGACTTCAAATCTGGCATCTGGCCTGGGCTTTTTAACATTTGCTGAGCATGATTGTTGGGTTGCTTCAAGACACTGCAATAGGACTTCTGAAAGTTTTCATTCCCACAGTTGAAGAGTGTCCACGTGCCCTTAGGTGGCACCTCCAGAACACTGATGCCACAGGAGGTAGGCTATGCCACTGGACCACAGAGAAGGCTAAACCACGACCCACAGTTTGGGAGGAGGGGTTAGAACTGAGCCGTTAAACCAACACCCAGTCCTCACAGCTGTGGGGAAGATTTAGTTTCCTGAATCTCTTTGACACCTGTGCGTGCTGTCACCTTAATTCAGAAAACAGAGAGAGGCTGGAACTGTAACCGTGGTAACAGCATCACCAATAACAAAGGCCTGGACATAACAACATTCGCCTACAACCTTGCACGTCTGTCAAGTATGCAGAATTTACAGACTATTCTTTAAGCTGAAGTCACTGTATGCATACTGTCACCTGTCCTGCTGAAAGCACCTCAAATGGAGTAAGCAGATTGCAATTATTCTCATAACAAGCGTGAGGTAATAAGATGGCCTTTGGAGTCAAATTGACCTGTTTTGAATGGCAGACTTGCACAGATTCTTGGCCTTCTAATATTACTTAGCTCCTCAGGCCCCAGCGTACACATCTGCTAAATGGGACTAACAGCTTCAGCATCAACTTTGTCCTCAACTTGACAATGAAAGTGCCAACTGTAGTGCTTTGCGTGCACACAGGAGACATTTGAACAAATTTTCTAAAAATAAGCAGCTAACATTTTCAAAAATGGGAAAAAATATATACTTTGCAACAATCCTGCCTATGAGTAAGAGAAAGAACTAAGGGGACCCTGCTGACTGTCCACTGTCCATCGTCAAAGGGCACATTGGTGGTAAATCCCAAAAAATCAAATCTCCTGAGGCTGGAGAGGTTACTCAGTGGTTAGAAGCACTTGTTGCTCCTACAGAGGGCCTGAGCTTGAATCCCAACACCTATACAGTGGTTCATAATTATCTATAACTCCAATTCCAGGTGATTTGGTGCCTTCTTCTGACCTCCTTGGACACCAAGCATGCACGTGGTGCGCATCCATACACACAGACAAAATAAAATAAATAGAATAAAATAAATTATCTGACTTTTAAAAGGACTTTAAAAAACTCAAGACCCCTGAATTTTAGATGAATTCTTGAAGGTTATCTAAGGGTGTGAAAATGTCTGAATTCCAAGTCTGCAATGGTCCATCAAGAAACAGAATGGAGCAGGCAGATGGAAGATCTTCCGGGACTGGGGAATCTCATCGGAGCTAATGTAATTTTTGGATACACCTCGTAGCAGCTTTGTAGCCTCAACCAAAGGCATGAAAAACGGAGTCAGGCTCAAGAATATCTGAGAGGTTCGTTTTCTTGGCTAGAGCGATAACCTTCATGGTGTGTCCTCAAATAAAGGAAGGCTTAAGATGAGCTAGAAGAAAGCATAATACCAAGATTTCCCATTCCCACCTCTACCTCTATATTAGGTCATTTTCCATTCCTGTATCGCCGTACTTGGAGCTGGTTAACACACAGATGGAAAGCTCATGGTGTTGGAAGCCAGAAATCCAAGACAGGCTTGGCCCATGGATCTACCTCTGCAGAGAGCCTTGGCTGAATCTCATTATGACTGATGGCATCGAGGTGTGAGCATGTGAGAGGGACAGAACACGGGGCAAGGAAGGATGCCAGAGGCTGAGTACCCCCATCAGTGACACAGGGTACCATCAGAAGGCCAGAAAGGCTGCAGCAGTGGAACAGGAAGACTGCTCAGCACAGCCTCCATAGAGGGACAGTAACTATGGGCTGGCTGTCACTGAATCCTCTGATTTTTCAAAATCAGTTTGAAGTCCAAACCTTCACACGAGTCATTCCAAATTCAAAACATTGGTAAAATGCTGTTCTTCATTTAAAATGCATCTGCAGGGCATGGTTGAACCAAGACTAAGCCTGTCAGGTGAGGAGGGGGCAGTGGAAGAATGTTTAACTACCAAGAATAAGGAGTCAGAGAGCTGCTGGTAGAGCCAAACAGGATAATGAGTGCATGAGGTATTGGCTGGGATATTTTGAAGCGAGGCACATGAGCTTGGAACTCACTCGGTTTTTGCAGTATTTGACCCCTACCGTCCTTTGCCTTCACTCCGTGAACAGGGAAATAATAATGACCAAACACAGCCAGTGAGATCATTGGAGAGGCTGCGCCAGGGGAACGTGCCTGGTGTCTGGTTGACGGAGTTCGGTCTAGGGAGAATGTGGAGGATGGGACCTCCAAGGCCTTCTGGATCCGGACATGGGGCCAATTTGAGAATCTGGGTTTCTCTTTAATGGCCTAGCAATTTTTAAAGTGGGTCACTTGAAATCCTCGGGAAATGAGCAAAATCTTTGGAGAACTCTTGGCCATAGAGGAATCTCTAGGTTTTGAAGGAACATGTTGCCATATTTAGACCTGTTGACTTTGAAAACAGAAACCAATGGCTTCTTATTCATATTTTAAGAGAATTTCACCTAATATTTTTCTAGTTTCTCTATTTTTTTCCCTTTTCAGTGTTCACTGTAAAAAAAAAAAAGTGGAAGAAATGTAATTAGAGGTCCAGGTCTATAAATAGATAAGACTTGGACCATGCTCTTGGGTTCTTTCTGGAAATCCTGCATTTTGTGTATTTTATGTACTCCACCGAAGCCAGCATGCACCTGTGCACTAAGGAAGGGTGGTCTGCTCAGTGAGGTCAGAGGCAGAAGCAGAACTGGTGGCTTCAGATGGGAACCAACTGAAGTAAGTCTTCAACTTGAACTTCTGAGTCACACATTAAAAAACAAATCAACAAACAAAACTATAAATTGACCCCAAAGTGAGATTTAAAGTCACAATATTGTACTCTGTAGTTAAGATGTACTCTGTTATTTCTGAGTTGTCATTTTTGTTTTTCTTTCTTTTATTGAAAATAGCTTTTTTTCCCACAAAATATATCTTGATTATGTTTTCCCTTCCCTCTACTCCTCCCAGTTCCTCCCCACATCCCCTCCCATCCAATCCACCTGCTTTCTGCCTCTAATTAAAAGACAAACAGGATTCTAAGGGATAATAATAAAATATAGTGTAATGTAATAAGATAAAACAAAAACTAACCACATTGGGATAGGATGGAAAAAAGCCCAAGAAAAGACAAGAGAAACAGATACAGATGCAAGACTCCCTCATTTGCACACTCAGAAGTCATAAAAACACAAGCCTGGAAGCCCTAATATATATGCAAAGGACCTGTTGAGTTTAAAGGGGGGGGATAACTAAATAAATAAATGAGTAAGTACATAAAATATATAAATAAAATACAAATTAAAAAAGATTTTTTAAAAAAAGTCTTGGCATGACATTATGAGAGAAGGAACCTCCAAAGACGCCACTAATTTTGTTTTCTGTTGGCCATCTACTGCTGGGGATGTGAACTACCCTTTAAGAGTAGTTTGTTTCCTTAGTGAGACTCCTCTGGAGAAAACTAAACTTCCATTTGCAAGTGGCTGTCAATTGGTGGTAACATCTGGGTTAGGGATGGGGGCATGTGTCAACTTCTTTCAGCTCTGGGGCCCCATCTGCTGGAGACCCTGCGGGCCCTGTGCATGCTGCCTCGGTCTCTGTGAGTTCCTGTGTGCACCAATCCTGCTGACTTAGAAGGCCTTGTTTCCTTGGTGTCCTCCATCCTCTCTGACTCTTACTCTCCTTCTCCCTCCTCTTCCACTGGGTTTCCTCAGCCCTGAGAGGAGGGATTTGATGGAAACATCCCATTTAGGGCTGAGGGTTCCAAGGTCTCTCATCCTCTGCTTATTGTCTGGCTATGGGCCTCTGTATTTGTTTCTATTTATTGCAGGAGGAAGCTTCTCTGATGATAGCTGAGCAAGGCACTGATCTGCGAGTATAGCAGAGTATCATTAGGAGTCATTTTATTGCTGTAGGTATTTTGTTTGTTTGTTTGTTTGTTTGTTTGTTTGTTTTTCCTGACAGGGTTTCTCTGTTTCACTGTGTAGACCAGACTGGCCTACAACTCAGAGATCCACCTGCCTCTGCCTCCCAAATGCTGGGCTGGGCATGTGCCAACACTACTCAGCAAAGCTTTGTGGTTTGGTTTTGTTTTGTTTCTGGTTTTTCGAGACAGGGTTTCTCTGTGTAGCCTTGGCTGTCCTGAAACTCGACCTGTAGACCAGGCTGGTCTCAAACTCACAGAGATCTGTAGATGTATCCAACCTTCTTATTAAATAAGAAACACAGAACCAATGCAAAGAAGAAAGCCAAGAGGTCAGAGCTAAGAGCTAAAACCTTACCCTTCCTCCTGCAGTAGTCCTACCTCTCTGAACCAGAGCTACCCCTGTGTAAAAGTCTTTATATAGAGTTCCTGTCCTGCCTTCTCATTGGTTGTAAACCCAACCACATGACCGCCTCCTCACGGCCTGTCTGTATAGGCTTCCAGGTTTTCCATGATTGGTATTAAGATTAAAGGCATGTGTATCCAATAATGGCTGTATCCCTGAACACACAGAGACTTACCCAGCTCTGCCTACCTTACCCTTCCTCCTGCAGTGGTCCTACCTCTCTGAACCAGAGCTACCCCTGTGTAAAAGTCTTTATATAGAGTTCCTGTCCTGCCTTCTCATTGGTTGTAAACCCAACCACATGACCGCCTCCTCACGGCCTGTCTGTATAGGCTTCCAGGTTTTCCATGATTGGTATTAAGATTAAAGGCATGTGTATCCAATAATGGCTGTATCCCTGAACACACAGAGACTTACCCAGCTCTGCCTACCAAGTGCTGGAATTACAAGCGTACGCTACCACTGCCCTGCTTTCCTATGGCTTGCTAATAGCTCTGACCCCCGGGCAACTTTATTTATTAACATACAAATAACATTTTAATACAAATAAAATATCACCATAGAGATCCGCCTGCCTCTGCCTCCCGGGTGCTGGGATTAAAGGTGTGTGCTGCCACCGCCCGGCTGCTATGTTCTCTTAGTAAACCAGTAGTAATTGGTTTTAGCATGGGTCAGTGGGCTATCTAGTCTCAATCTTGGTCATCCGAGCAGTGGATTTAATCTCATGGAGTGGACCTTATATCTAATCAAACACAGGCTGGTTTCTCTCACAAGCTCTGTGACACCATTGCACTAGCATGTCTTGCAGGCAGGACACCATTGTAGATCAAAGGTTGTAGCTGGGCTGGTGTTTACCTTTCTCCTTTAGTAGACTGTTGTCTTAGTTAGAGTTTCTATTGCTGTGATGACCAAAAAGAAAGTTGGGGAGAAAAGGGTTTATTTGGCCTACAGTTCTACATTGTAGTCCATCAGGACAGGAACTCAAATTCCAGATACCTGGAGGCAAGAGCTGATGCAGAGGCCATGGAAGGGTGCTGCTTACTGGCTTGCTCATCGTGTTTTGCTCAGCCTATCTGCTTCTAGAACCCAGGACCACCAGCCCAGGAACAGCACCACCCTCAATGGACTGGGCCTTCCCCATCAATCACTAATTAAGAAAATTCCCTACAGCTGGATTTTATGGAGGCATTTTCTCAATTGAGGGACCCTCCTTTCAGATGACTCAAGCTTGTGTCAAGCTGACCTAAAACTAGCCAGGACAAGTGCAGAGTACTTCCCTGTACCAAAGATTCTAGCACATAAAAGTGAAGGCTCTGTGTAGATAGCAGCTAGAATTCTCTATGCTCAATGAGTTGTGTAGGTGTTGTCTTAAGCAATGGGGCCTTTCTGTCAGTTTGTGGAGAAAAAACCTATAGTCTTGGCAACAGCCTGGATTGTTTAGGGGTTCCAACAGAACTCCTTTGGCCAGCAACTCAATTAGATGTAAACCATTGCCAGTACTGGAAACACAAGGGATGTCCATTTGGGGCTTTGCCATCCCCATTATTTGGCAGTTTCATTGAGATTGCCTTTATATATGTATATATTTTAGGAGGCTTCTACTGTATTAGGTTTCCATACTATCCCTCAAATGGCCTTTGGTTTTAGCCATCTCTCCGCACGTTCCCTCCCTCATCCCCCTCTTGACTCCCCCTCCCTACTTAATCTTCCCTTTCTAGCACCCCCTCCCCATCCATCCATAAGTATCTGGTCTACTTCCCTTTCCTAGGAATATCTATCTGCCTCACCCCAATCCCAGTCCCTTACTCTATACCTAACCTCTATGTTTCTACAGATTGTAGCTTGCTTATGATTGACGTGACAGCTGGTGTCCACAATAAGTGAATACATACCATATTTGTTTTTCTGGATCTGGTCTACCTCATTCTGGTAGACGAGATTTTCTGTAGTTCCATCCATTTATCGGCGAGTTTCATGATTCATTTTTTTTTAACTTTCCGGTAATGCTCCATACAGTAAATGTACATTTTCTTTATCCATTCATCTGTTGATTCCAATTTCTGGTTATTATGAATAGGGCAGCAATGGACATGATTGGGTAAGTGTCTCTGTAGCAGGATGAAGGGATCTTTGGGTACAAGATCTTTTGGTCCAAGAGTGGTATATAGCTGGATCTTGAGGTAGATTGATTCTCAAGCTGAGGAACCGCCATATTGATTTCCAAGACAACTTTGTCTTGTTCCTGATTTTAGTGGAATTATGTTGAGCTTCTCTCCATTTAAGTTGATGATGGCTATGGTCTTGCTGTGACGGTACAAGTTTGCACTCCCACCAGCAATGGACAAGTGTTCCACATCCTCTCTAGCATAAGCTATCATTTGTTTTATTGACCTTCGCCATTCTGCCCAGTGTAAGATGAACTCTCTGAGTAGTTTTGATTTGCATTTCCCTGATAGCTAAGGATGTTGAATATTTAAGTGTTTCTCAGGCATTTGAGATTCCTCTATTGAGAATTCGGTTTAGGTCTGTACTCCCATTTTAACTGGGTTATTTGTTTTCTTGATATTTGGTTTTTTGAATTTCTTATATATTTTCAATATTAGCCCTCTATCTGATGTGCACTTGGTAAAAAAATTTTTCCTATTTTACAGGCCTCCACTTTGTCCAGATGATGGTATCCTTTGACATACAGAAGCTTTTCAGTTTCATGAGGTCCCATTTATTAATTGTTGACATGTGCCTGTGCTAACAGTGTGCTGCTAAGAATTTTTTTCCTGTGCCAATGAGTTCAAGGCTATTCCCCACTTTCTCTTCTGTCAGGTTCAGTGTATCTAGTTTTATGTTGAGGTCTTTGATCTACTTAGAGTTGAGTTTTGTGGAAGGTGGTAAGTATGGATCTATTGGCACTCTTCTGCATGCTGCCATCCAGTTTGGCCAGCATCATTTGTTGAAGATGCTGTCTTCTTTCCTTTGTGTATTTCTGGATTCTTTATCAAAAAGCATGTGTCCATCGGTGTATGGATTTATATCTGGGTCTTCCATTTGGTTCCATTGATTAATGTCTGTCTTTGACCTGATGTCATGTTGTTTTTATTACTATAGCTGTGTAGTATAGTTTGAGGTCAGAGATGGTGACACCTCCAGAAGTTCTTTGATTATTCAGGATGGTTTCAGCTATCCTGGGTTTTTTCTGTCCTCTCAAGATCTGTGAAAAGTTGTGTTGGGATTTTGATAGGGATTACATTGAATCTGTAGAATGCCTTTGGTAGTTTGGACATTTTTACTATGTTGATCCTACTGATCCATGAGCATGGGAGATCTTTCCATCTTCTGGTATCCAATTTCTTTCTTCAAAGACTTGAAGTTCTTGTCATACATGTCTTTCACTTCTTTGGTTAGAGTTACCCCAAGATATTTTATATTGTTTGTGTCTATTGTAAAGGATGTTGTTCCCAGATTCTTTTCTCAGTCTGTTTGTCATTTGTTTATAGGAGAGCTACTGATTTTTGTGAGTTTATTTTGTATCCAGCTATTTTGCTCACAGTGTTTATCAGCTGTGAGAGTTTCCTGGTATAATTTTTAGGGTCATTCATATATACTATCACATCATCTGCAAATAATGATATTTTGACTTCCTTCTTTCCAATTTGTATCGCCTTAATCTCCTTCAGTAGCCTTATTGCTCTAGCTAAGACTTCAAGTGCTACATTGAATAGTTACGGAGCAAGTAAACAACTTTGTCTTGTTCCTGATTTTAGTGGAATTGCTTTGAGTTTCTCTCTATTTAAATTGATGTTGTCTATGGTCTTGCTGGAAACTGCCTTTGATATGTTTAAGTATGTCCCTTGTATTCCTAATCTCTCCAGGACTTTTATCATGAAGGGGTGTTGGGTTTTGTCAAAGGCCTTTTCTGCATCTAATGAGATGATCATGTGGTTTTTGTCTTTCAGTCTGTTTATATGGTAGATTACATTGACTGATTTTTGTATATTGAACTATCCCTACATCTCTGGGGAAGCCTACTTGATCATGGTAGATGATTTTTGTTATGTGTTCTTGAATTTAGCTTGCAAGTATTTTATTGAAAAATTTGCATCTATGTTCATACGGAAAATTAGTCTGTAATTCTCTTTCTTTGTTGGGTCTTTATGTAGTTTATGTAGCAGGATAATTGTGGACTCAAAAAACAAATTGGGTAATATTCCTTCTGTTTCTATTCTGTGTGATAATTTGAGAAGTATTGGGGTTAGCTCTTCTTCAAAAGTCTGGTAGACTTCTGCACTAAAACCATCTGACACTGGGTTTATTGCTTTTGTTTTTGGAAGAATTTTAATGACTAATTCTATTTCACTAGGGCTCATAGGTCTATTTAAACTGTTTATCTGATCTTGAGTTAGCTTAGAGTGGTATGTATCTAGAAAATTATCCAATTTTTTTAGATTTTCCAATTTGGTAGAGTTTGTCTTTATGGGTCTTTGGGTTTCCTTGGTGTCTGTTGTTATGCCCCCCTTTCATCTCTAATTTTTTTAATTTGGATCTTCTCTTTCCACCTCTTAATTTGGAGAAGGGTTTGACAATCTAACTGATTTTTCTCAAGAACTAACCTTTGTTTCATTGATTCTTTGTAATTTTTGTTTGCTTCTATTTTATTGATTTCAGCCCTGAGTTTATTCCTTACCATGTACTCCTTTTGGTGTAATTTCTACTTTTATTCTAGAGCTTTCAGGTGTGCTATTAAGTTACTAGTCTGTGATTCAGAACCACCTTCATTGTGTCCCATAAGTTTGGGTATGTCGTGTTTCCATTTTCATTCAATTCTAGAAATTAGTTTCTATCTTATTTCTGTCATTCAGTAGTGAATTGTTCAGTTTCCACAAGTTTGTAAGCTTTCTCTTGTTTCTGTTGTTGTTCATATCCAGCTTTAACCTGTGGTGGTCCCATGGGATGCAGGGTGTTATTTTAGTTTCATTGTATCTGTTGAGACCAGCTGTGGGAGTATGTGGTCAGTTTTGGAGAAAGTTCCATGAGGTGTTGAGAAGAAGCTATATTCTTTTGTGTTTGGGTGAAATCTCTGTAAGGAAGGTTCATTTGGTTTATAGTGTCAGTTAGCTCCAGCATTTCTCTGTTTAGTTTTTGTCTGGATGACCTGTCTATTGGTGAGAGTTAGGTATCGGAGTCTCTCTCTCTGAGTGAGTCAATATATGATTTAATTTGTAGTAGTGTTTCTTTTACGAATGTGGGTGCACTTGTGTTTGATGCACAGATGTTAAGAATCAATGTCCTCTTCATGGATTTTTCCTTTCATGAGTATATAGTGTCCTTCCCTAACTCTTCAAATTAGTTTTGGTTTTGAAGACTATTTTGTTAGATATTAAAATGGCTACACCAGCTTGCTTCTTAGGTCATTGTTCTTGGAATATCCTTTTCCAACCCTTAACCCTGAGTTGATGTCTTTCCTGATGCTGAGGTCTGTATCTTAGATGCAGCAGAGGGAAGATGGATGTTTTCACATCCATTCTGTTAGTCTGTGTCTTTTTATTGGTAAATTGAGACCATTGATGTTGAAATTGATCAATGAGCAGTGTTTGTTGATTTATGCTACTTTGTTGTTGTAGTGATGGTGGTGGTGGTGTGCATATGTATGTGTGTTTCTCCTCTTTTGATTCACTTGTCTGGGATTATTTATTCCTTGTAAATTTGTGGGTGTGGTTAATCTCTATAGATTGGGTGTTCCTTCTGGGACCTTCTGTAGCGGTGGATTTGTAGATAGATATTGCTTAAATCTGGTTTTATCATGGAAAGTCTTATTTTCTCCATCTATGATGATTGAAGGTTTTTCTGGGTAGAGTAGTCTGGGCTGGCATCAGTGTGGTCTCTTAGAGTCTGCAGCACACATGCCCAGGCCCTTCTAGCTTTTAGAGTTTCCCTTGAGGAGTCAGGTGTAATTCTAATACGACTGCTTTAGCTTTTAATATTCTTCCTTTGTTCTATACATGTAGTGTTTTGATTACTAATAGCTGAGGGCAATTTCTTTGCTGGTCCAGTCTGTTTGGTGTACTTCTGTATGCTTCTTGTACTTTGATAGGCATCTGCTGCTTTAGGCTAGGAAAACTTTATTCTATGATTTTGTTGAAAATATTTTCTGTGTTTTTGAGCTGGGTTTCTTCTTCCTCTATTACTATTGGTCTTAGACTTGGTCTTTTCATAGTGTCCCGGATTTCCTGGATGTTTTGTACCAGGATTTTAGTTAGATTCAACATTTTCTTTGACGGAGGATTCCATTTCATCTGTTGTGTCTCAGTGCCTGGAATTCTCTCGTCCACTTCTTGTATTCTGTTGGTGAGGCTGGCTTCTGAGGTCCCTCAAGTTTTCATTGCCAGATTTCCCTTAGTTTGGGATTCCTTTAATGATTCTCTTTCTGCTTTCATGTCTTGAACTGTTCTATTCATCTCCTTTCACTCCATTTGTTTGCATAGGTTTCTTTAAGGGATTTGTTCATTTCTCTGTAAGGGCCTAAGAATATTCATAAAAGTTATGTTAAAGCCCCGTCTTCTGCTTCACCTGTGCTGCAGATCCTGGGACTGCTGTAGTCTAACGGAGACGTATTGTCCTGGCCGTTATTGACTGTGTGTTGATGCTGGTGTCTAGGCTCTTGGGTTTGGGGTGATTGTAAATCTAGGTGCTGCTTTCTGGTCTTACCTTTGTTGGATGGGTGTTTTATTCCTTCATTTCTGTCGCCCTCTCTAGTTCTTAGGCTGGTATAGTGCCTGCGTATTGTCTGGAGGGAATTCTTCTGGGTTCCTGCCAGGTGTGGCCACTGAGGTTTCCAGGTAAAATGTGTTTCTAGGCATTCAGATCAGACACTTAGGAATGGGGATGGACTAAGGGAGGGGATAGGAGAGGGTTCACAGGAGGGAAGAAAGCAGGAGGGTCTACTGTGTCTGTTTAGTCCCCTGGGAATGGCATCAGAGAGTGAAGAGAGGCCACAACAGGTAGCCTGCTCCAGAGAGCTGAGGATGAGATGAGGGGATTGAATTTGGAGAAGAGGAGGGAAGAGTGAAGACATAAATCATGCCCGCCTGCATCATTGACCTACTAGCTTCTCTGCGGGCTTGACTGGTGGTGTCTGGGATAACAGGATGAGTAGGAGGAAGGTTGGGGGAGAAGATCTGAGTAATCTGCTGGAGATGGGGGCAGAGAGGAATGGCCATTTTTTTTTTTAAATGGCCAGGGTGAAGTCAAGAATAGTGGACACTTTTTGTTTTCCTCCTGAGCGGATGGGGAAGTACAAGAAGCTTTGGTGAAAAAAGAGGGGAGGGGGGAGGATCATTGAGTGTGTGTGTGTGTGTGTGTGTGTGTGTGTGTGTGTGTGTGTGTGTATTTTGCTGATATGGATGGGGCTGAGAGATTTATTCATTCACACAGAAGTGGCCAGGCTACAATTCAAAAGTCACAGATTCCATTTCTCTACAAAAAGAAGATACCAATGCCAAGGTTTATTCAACTGGAGTCACAGTTTTCCTAAGGATGAATTCCTACTTCAAGGGTCTAGGTGGCTCACAAAGCTGACCACACATGCCTGGAAATGCCACAGCTCTTCTCACAGTTACCACAAGATGGCAGCATTTCACCAAAGATGTCCCTCTCATCGACTATAAGAGAAAGAAGTAGAAATCAAGAAGCGAACTGGTTGAGAATTCATAAAACTAGAGAGTTCAAAAGAGTTCCAAACCCTGATCGTCCCCCGATTAAATGAAGGCCTGTAACCTGAGTGCTCACTTTCAACTAGAATGGCTTCCAGCCTCCTACAACGTAGAACGAGTCCCATTTGATTCCTTCCGCGCTGTCCTGCACTCACCACATGGGGGCAGTAAAGGCCCTTTCTCATCAGAGTCGTTTTGTTTTCAGAGTTGATGGTTCTGAATCCATCCTGTTCAAGACGTTTCGGGTTATTCTGAAAGGAGGATGTACAGTCTTCTCTTGTGGCTGCTAAACCTCCCTGAGCTGTCACTGGCACCGTGGGAGCGAGGGCAGGGTCACAGGGGTCACAGGGGTCACAGGGGTCACAGGCGGAGTCACACTTTCTCCACGGTCGGCCTCACACATTCGGTAATTTTCTGCCTTCCATCCCCACGGCTCCACAGTTGTCTCGGCCTTCTTGAACTCTGCTTCAAGCACCTCCTGAGCTCCCGGTTCATCCCGATGCGACTCTATTTGATTTCTTGAGAAGAGGGACCATGTTCAGTATTTGCAGTGAGTATACCGCACACCCTGGGGATCCACGAAGATGCTAACAAGTTGGGTGGTTCAGAGTCACACGGGAGACGAGAGAATATGTGAGGAGAGTCATAAAGGACTATACAGAGCCATCTTCACTCCCTCGGATGGGATGCCTCCAGTATCAACAGTAGCTTTAAGCCCAATAGCAAGGCTGCTGTGGATCCCTCACACCCCTATCCCACGGGGGACATGTGGCAGTGCTCATGGTAAGCATGGTAACGTGCTCATGCTTTGGTTCTGGCCATCACTACTTGGGTGAACATTGCTGGAAAGAAACAATGGAGAGAATTCAAGAAGGTTATTCGGAGATGAAGAAAATCGAGAAAAAGGAGCTTCTGTGAGGAGTTTAAAGTTTACTGGGGGAAAAATAGGAATAAATAGTGAGTGGGCAGACAGATTGGCGAACGTTGTCCTCAGAAAGGAAGTAGACTTTGTGAAATCCCTTCCGTCTCTATTCCCCTGCCCCTGTAATTCAGGATGCTCCGTCTGCATCTCTGTCTGCCCGGCTACTGCTCAGATTGTATCTGTGCTGGGTGAGGCAATGCCTTCTTGGCGCTCCCTTCATACACACTCGGTGTTTGTAGACAGTTATCGTATCATTAGTCACTGCCTAGCAAGTTTGCTTTCATGTTTCCACAGAGAGGAGTCCCTCCCACCCCCTCGGCCGTGTCTGCCCCACTCTCTGATCTCCTTCCAGCACTCCCGTCTTCTTCAGGCCCCAGCGCTCTTCACTAACAACTTACTGTCTCAGGTAAAAGATCAAAGTTATCAGGGGAGCGTGGGGGATGCTGTGTAGACTCGGGGCGGGGAGGGGGTGGGAGAGAATTAACACTTCTCTAAAGCCAGAACCAGAATCAAAGAAACTTCCTTACTGGCCACCTCATTTGTACAAAAATGTCTAAACTATATTCAAAGTACGCGACTATTGCGAGCATACCTCTAAAATGTATTGAAGACATGTAATGCTTTTCTTTCTCCTCATTAGAGAAAATCTATTACAGAAACCATAAGCTCGTGTAGAGCACAGCACAAGAAGACCCAAGGCGAAAGGAATGAGGATCACAGGAAGAGGCCTCAGCCTTGAGCCAGAAGAGTCCCCGCTCTGAAGCCTCAGCAAGCAGTCATGCCGGGAGCAGGCATGAGCCGGTTGGAACAGAAGATGGGGAGGAGGTGCCAGAAGATGGGAGTTGAGTTGATTTATGTCTGCTGGCCTCGATTATCTTGATGAATCAGGAGGTGAGAGGGAATGGTAATGGAGTAGTTCTGAAGAAAATCAGACCAGCACAGCCTCGAAAGGAGAGGCATTTAGGACTCAGCAGAAAGAGAACACCCCTACCCGGCTGGACTTTTAAGCTGAAAGTTCGGTACCCCTTACCCCAACATGGCAGTAATATCATCAACACTTGTTCATTCTGACTGTCCCTGTTCCCCTCGGTCCTGTGCTCTTCCCCATCCTGACAGCCATTCTCTCAGAACAGGTCCACCACTTGTCTCATCATCTGCAGTGAAGCCCAGGTGATCTTCCTCCTCTGTGTCCCCACCCCCACCACACAGGCATCTAAGAAACCTCGGCACATGGCTCCATGTAAAAAGTCCTCAGTGACTTCCTTGCCTGTGAGACATAAGACTGGATAAATTGAAAAAATGGCAACAAAACTTCTCAATTATATAAATACATTTTTGCATAGTGTGGTGGTTTAAATAAGAATGTCTCTCCCTGCTGGGTTCATAGATGTGGACACTTGGTCCTTAGGGAGCGGCACTACTTGACAGGGATTAGAAGGTGTGACTTTTTTGGAAGAATTGTGTAACTGTGGACTTTGAGGTTTCAAATGCTCAAGCCAGGACCAGTGTTCCTTTTTCTCTTCCTGCTGCCTGCAGACCTGAATATAGAACTCTCAGCCACCTCTCCAGCACCACGTCTGCCCGAGTGCCTCTATGCTCCCTGCCATGAGGATAGTAGACTAAACTTCTGAACTGTAATTAAATTACGGTTTTCATTTTTAAGAGTTGCTGTGGTCATGGTGTCTCTTCACAGCAATAGAACATCGACTAAGACATCTATCTGGTAACTTTGCATCTCTTCTTTTTGAGAAATGGGGCCCATCCTGACTTGGGCTTAAACATGTGACTGAAGACAACAACTAAAAATGTCACACACACACACACACACACACACACACACACACACACACACACACGGTGGGGGGAGCTTAAGCTTGTGTCCTTCTTGATCTTCTTTGACACTTGGAGAAGAAGTCCATGTGATGAGGCTCATCTCGGTGAGTTAGACAGGACACCACACAAAGAGACTGAACATCATCCATATTGCAGACAAGACCATCATCACCCAGGCAACTCCAGCTACAAAAGAATGGCTCAGGTGAGCTCACCCCAAAGTATTAACCCACTGGCTAATAAACTAAACTCCCTATAGCTAAAATGTTTCTCGGGTCCCACCTGGCCTCTAGCAGTCCAGACAAATCCCTCACCCATGTTTTAAAAACTTACACTTTCCTGGACAACGAGACACATCTGTTCCTGGCAGCACTGATTTACTTCACAAAGGATGGGCATCGAAGACACTCCATATGGAATTTATCTTATTTCTTGGCAGAACTGGCCATTCGGGCAAGAAACTGTTCTTGCCTGGACTGATTGACAGAATGTTGTATAAACTGGACATGCAGGACCCATAGGAAGGTGGCCACTGAACTTTGCAAGATGAGATGGTCCTTCAGGTTACTGCTTCACAGAGGAGACTGCCAGACATTATACAGGACACAGAGAGAAGCAACTGAGAAACTCTAGGACTGCAGGCTAAAGATGGATGCACCAACATTACAGAGGAACTTTGGGTGACTGTCCAGGCAGACAGCTGTCTCTGTCATTCTAGATTTTTGGAAGTTGCTTACAATGCTCTTCCTGTTTACTTAAGTAGTATTAAATCCTTCTGAGGTCTTTGGTGTAGTTGAAGACTAGATAGTTATAATAATTTTCCTTGGTTATGATAAAAGATAAATTAGATATGAAACCTTAGACTCACAAATATAGGATAGATA
Organism: Peromyscus californicus insignis; assembly: GCF_007827085.1. Taxonomy (NCBI): domain Eukaryota; kingdom Metazoa; phylum Chordata; class Mammalia; order Rodentia; family Cricetidae; genus Peromyscus; species Peromyscus californicus. The sequence continues at coordinate 89,519,852 of NW_026294424.1, forward strand.
GAATATTTTCTTTAAGTTTGCCAAATATAAATAGACTGGATATTATAACTGTAATCTTGCTTGATAACTGTTTTTTTATATGTAATTTTACAAGGTTGAAGTTAAAGTCTTCCTTTTTGATTAGACAGAAAAGGGGAAGTACTGTGGGATGTCTTTCTGTATGCTGTGAATATGTGTTACTCTGATTGGTTGATAAATAAAGCTGTTTGGCCAATGGTGAGGCAGAATAAGGCCAGGCAGTACATTCCAACTGGAGAAAGAGGAAGAGGAAAGGAGAAGCACAAGAGATGCTGGAAGCTGCCAGGAAAAGCAAGATGTGAAAGTACTGGTAAGCCATGAAGTCACATGGCAACTTACAGATAAATAGAAATGGGTTAAGTTATAAGAGCTAGCTAGTGAGAAGCTTGAGCCATAGGCCATACAGTTTGTAAATAATATAAGCCTCTGTGTGTTTACTTGGGACTAAGCAGCTTCGGGACGCGAGTGGGAGACATTTGTCCCAACCTCGGGCCAGGCAGGAAAACTTCTGACTACACTACCAAGGATTGAGAAGGCGGAAGGCCAGGCCTTCGATGGAGTAACTGAAACATCTGGGGTACAAATTCCAAGACAGTCCTCTCGTCTGAGACCATGAATGCTCCTTAAAGCTCCTACCGCTAAGCCCACCTTACCTGCCTCACGACATTCATTGGTTACATGGCCATAGGAAATGGATACAAGGATCCTCTTCATCAGGTCCCTGGGAAGTTTATCCTAGCCAGTCAGCACCTGGACCACGGCCTTTACTCTCCCTCATCTTCACTGTATCTTATACCATATTACTATGCACTCCTCCAGGTAGACATTGTGGTCAGGCACCTGCCTCAGACTTTCCAGCAAGTGAAGAAACATGCATTTGGGATACAGAATCCCTGTGAGTGCAAGGCCAGCCTTGTCAATATATTGAGTTCCAGGTCAGCCAGGGGCTATATAGTGAGATGAGACTGAGACATGGGGGGAAGGAAGGGAGGGGGGGGAATCAAGCAGATTCTTGACCTTGGAATTTAAACAAGGAAAAGTAAAGAAGATCTACCAGAGATCTACCAGTAGCAACCCATTACGTTCTGCCTGTGAAATGCCCAGATCACCAGGACCCCGAATTGCATTCCAGAACCTGTCTCCTGGAAGCAGCATAGTACTGTCTTCTCTCCAACAAGATCTCCATGAGATTGCTGCCTCCCTTGAGCTAGCTTGCTGGGGGATTTTGTCTCCCACCAGTCAGCTCCTGGTCTTTTTCCTGCTTTTGTTCTGTTCGTCCTTTGTGTTCCTGTGAAGTTGCATCCGTCCACTAAGCCTGCATTCTCTCTGTCCCTTTGCTTGGGTCGTTGTTTTGATGGAAGACTCTCCCTTTCATGTTGGTTATGAAAGATGCTGTCGATGCTCCTACTAGAAGACATGTATGGTCTTCTATGTCATATACCTATCCTCCAAGCTCTTTCTGCATGCCTTGATGGCAATGGCTCATACCCTACACATGTAGTCTCTGAAGAATTTCAGCACCTGATATGCCAGAAGTTTTCCGTCTTCAGTCTCTCTCCATCGAGGTAGCTCATAACCAACTAATGAGGGTTCGGGTACAAAAGCCAAGCAAATTCTGGGATGTACCACATGTTCCAGAGTTCCTTTGGGAACTGAGCTGCGTCTGGAACTTTACTTAAAATACCCCCATGCTTGGCTTCTTCACATTTTTATACGATGCTCTTAGCTCATCTCTGGTTCCTTTTAGAAGCAATTTCGCAGCACTTATTCCCTAGAGACACTCTTACTATGTGTGTAAATTATACTTAATTATCCTTTAAATCAAGTGCCCCTGACCCCTTTGAAAGAGAATTAATCACCCTTTCCTCTGGACCACTACTGACATTCATTCATAGCAATGGCAATGGTTACAATTAAGCAAATCAACATCTATAATTGAACGAATCTCCCCCCCCCATAGGTCAATGACTATTAGAGGAGAAGGGTGAGGTTGTTGCTGTCTACTGTATGTCTTCCATAACCACTAGGGATGAAGAGTACATTTGTGGATGAGGAAACTTTGGGCATTGCCTTGAAGTCTGCCTCTCTCTAATTTCTTACTGGTACCAATTCTTACTTTTTCACACAGCCAGGTTAACTTCCCACCAAGCTGCAAGTCTCAACAACTCTGCATCTAGAGAGTCTCTCACATGCTTTTGAGTCACATGATTTAGCATCTTCCTGCTACTCTCAAGTCTGTCAGTGTCCTCTCAGAGCCTGGTAATCAAAACTGAAAACAAGAGGCTGACATGAGACAGATCTGTGGCAACTTACCTCCTCTAAAAGCTGGACAGGTTTTGTTTGTTTTCTTAACTGAGACTAAAATGTTTGCTGAAAACACTGGTGTGGTGTTACCCTGCGGATGCCACATAAAGAGAGCAATCAGTTAAAACCACCAGGCTCCCTTACATGGAGATGTGGAGCCCAGTTTTTCTCTTCTTGAATTAACGACATTGGGTTTTGAACCTAAACTGAAGTTTTAACTTCAGCCTACCAGGCTTCAGCTCTTAATCTTGTTTTATTCATTATTGTCACGAAAAGGAAACGTTTTGCAATATTGATATGTCAGTTTGTGACCTGTCCAATCATTTTCCTGATTAATAAGAGAGAGAGAGAGAGAATGAGAGCAAGATAAGGAAGGGCAGAGCCAGGAGCCTGTCACCTCTTTATTCTTTATACACCCGTATCCAGGTGGACACCAACTCATTAGTCTCCACCCTGTGGGACCTTCGCCCAGCAAGCTACAACTCTCCTAACTGCTATGATGCCATCGGAATTTATTTGCTCACAGAGTGATATAAATACCTATTTTTAAAATTGCCAAAATCAATTTTTAATGTGCACTTGAAATGTTCCTAATGGAGAGAAAATAATAGAGCAAGCAAGATCATAATTTCAAGGGTCAGAGTCAGATAAATCTGAGTTCTGCCACTTACCAGATTTGTGACCTTAAGCAAATGTTAATACAGCTAAGCCGTAATTTCTTTACTTCTTAAGTAAGAATAATTATGGTTTTCATTTCATAGGAAAGCTGAAGTAAATGAAATTAATCAGGAATTTAAGAGCTACAGAACCAGTCTAGATGTCCATCCATAAATCAAAGGGCAAAGAAAGTATGCTATATACAAAATGAAATTTTTTCTGTAATGAAAAATGAAAATTTCAGGAAAACAGAACTAGAAATCATTATGTTAAAATAAACCAGACAGAAAAAAAACAATAAATAGTATTTTCTTTCAATGCAGAATATGTATTCAAATCTGTACAGATACAGACATATAAATGCATACTGTATAGATTTATCTATGACAGGAAAGCAGAGAGGTGGTTATGAGAGTTAATGGGGAGGGGAGAGAGAGAGGAGGGAAAGATCTATTAGAGAGGGGATAGAGAGAGCTAATGGGGAGGGAGGGAGAGAGGAGGGAGAGATCTGATGGGGAGGGAGGGAGAGAGGAGGGAGAGATCTAATGGGGAGGGAGGGAGAGAAGAGGGAGAGAGCTAATGGGGAGGGGAGAGAGAGGAGGGAGAGATCTGATGGGGAGGGAGGGAGAGATCTGATGGGGAGGGAGGGAGGGGAAACAGTAACTGGTGCTCTGTTTTGTAGATGGAGTTTTCCTGCCTGGCCCACAGTCAGGACAAATCTCTCTCACCTGCCAGTCCCACAGCCGTCAGACCCAACCAAGTAAACACAGAGCTGAGGAGCTCCTGTTCAGTGACAGGACTTTGTTTCAAAAACAGTATAATATGGGTACCTAAAGAATGACAACCAAGGTTGTCCTCTGACCTTTATAAGTGTGTACACATCACCACCACTACAACCACCTCCACCACCACAACCACCACAACCACCACCACCATCACCACCACCACCTGTAGCTAGAGTTTTCCTGCCTGGCCCACAGTCAGGACAAATCTCTCTCACCTGCCAGTCCCACAGCCGCTCAGACCCGACCAATTAAACACAGAGACTTATATTGATTACAAACTGTATGGCCGTGGCAGGCTTCTTGCTAACTGTTCTTACAGCTTAAATTAATCCATTTCTATTAATCTATACCTTGCCACGTGGCTCGTGGCTTACCGGCATCTTCACATGCTGTTTGTCATCGTGGCGGCTGGCAGTGTCTCTCCCTCAGCCTTCCACCTCCCAGCTTTATTCTCCTCCTTGTCCCGCCTACACTTCCTGCCTAGCCAATGGCCAATCAGTGATTTATTTATTGACCAATCAGCAACACATTTAACATACAGACCATCCCACAGCAACCACCACCACTACCACCAGTGAATCTGCACAAATAAAGTTTAAAGTAAGGTTCCAATTTTGTGTCAGATCACATTCATAGCTATCTCTAGTGGAATCAAGCTTTGTCAACTGCATGTTGGACATGCCAGGAGGAGAGAAAACATTTTCTAGTCTGGAACTTTCGAGGTGTTAAAGTAAGTATTAAAACACAAGGGAAGCTTGCAGCCTCCCAGGCAAAGGATGGGATTTACCTCTAGAAAAGACATGCCATTGTCTTCCTCCCTTGAGGGTTAATCCAGTTGTGCTGGCCAAAATCTAGCCAAGGGAACACCTTTCAGGAAGGCGAATTTACCTTAAATTATGCTAGAGACCCAAGAAGTAATGAGCCTTTTAGTGAAGCAATGTGCTGTTCCTTCCCAGAATCCCTGCCCACTAGTGCAGTTCCCAGGAGCTTCCCTGAGGTCTGTTAGGACTGTCCCCCTTTCTGAGTCCTGAGTCCAAGGCTTAACCTTCCCCTTTGTGTTCCTTTCTGCCTCTTTCAGGGACTGACCAGGGCCAAAGTACACCTTTGCTTGTTCTCTGGGCTTCCTTACTCTTCCTCCCATCAAATGCCTGCTTGTCCACCTTGCACCTAACTCAAACATCGCGGCTCTTTCTTCCTCTTAGTTCCCATCTACAAATCTGTCAGAAATTTTTCTCTAAAACTTTGGTGGTCTGTGGATTTCAGCCTTTGAGTTCATGAGACAAGAACCTGAAAGTCATTAGCTTGGGTGGTCAGAGTTTCCAGGACCCTAGCTCCTGAGAAAGATGGTGTTCTCAAAGCTATCCCCATATTCCCATATAAATGAGGGAGGCTGAGAAACTCCTGGGTCATTCTGTTTCCAGCTCTTCTTTGCCCTTCCCAGTGGCCTTGTTAGTTTTGGGATGGGTAGAGAGCAGCTGCTGATACCTATTTTCTAGTATTTTACAGCATTCACGGGGTCAGTTCAGGAAGTTACTATAACTGAAAATACGACTCTATGCTATCTAGTTCTATTCACTTACCTAATACCTAATTTATAAGCAAATAGTTTGTGAGTTCCCAGGAGAACCGGTTTCTTGGCTTCATTGTTTTCTCATTAGGTTTTAAATGAGTTTGATTATTTCAGATGCTCAGATATACTGAATGCCTAACCTTTTCCCAAGCTCTCTCACTCACCCAAAGCTGTTTGCTTTGCTATTTACATATCCCTCTCCATCACTCCCCCACCTGGGGGACTGTGCTTGTCTTTTTCCACCTTTGATCTAGTCTCTGTTACCGAGTCTTAGCTAGGTTACAATTCACTGAGTACTTAACCACAGGGAAAGGTCTAGTCTTAGCTAGGTTACAATTCACTGAGTACTTAACCACAGGGAAAGGTCTCCATCATCCAGGGATGATGTATTCCCTTCCTAATTGCCTTAGGTAATAGGACTTTGTCTAGCACACGTGCCATATGCTACAGCCCACCTCCACCTGGGCAGCCTTCAAAGGAGGTGATATTGTGTCCCCAAAAGGATGGTGGCAAATTCAGGAGAGGACTGGGATCATCACTTCTCTAGATCTTACTTTGGTAAACCAAAGGAAGACCTTTTTTGCACATGACTAGGTGTGGACAGGCACGCTGTGATTTTTATCCATTCATCCATTCATCTATCGATCTATCTATCTATCTATCTATCTATCTATCTATCTATCTATCTATATTAGCAAGCACAGTTCTAACAGCTGCTGTGACAAAGAAGTATTCTATACAACAGAGTCATCTATGTGGTCCTTGTGCTTTCTCAACCTGGCACCTTTAAATTGTATAACAGATCTTGCACAGGCCTACTCTCCATTTCTGGGCTGGGTACCAACCACTCTTTCCTATGAAGAACTCTGTCTCCTTGTTTCGTGGCATGCAGCTGGAGGGGTGATCTGAGCCTTTATCATGCCTTTGTCTGCTACCAAGTAGGAGCAATTAGCCTCTTGCCCTTTCCCTCCACAAACACAATTAAACAAAACACAAAGGGACTCCCGCAGAAGGGAAGGTGGCAGTATACAAACAGGACACTGCATTTACTTGCTAATTCACCTTTGGATCCAGCAAGCTGAAAAAGTCCATTCTAATACCAAAGACCTTCCTTTAGACCCCCAAAAGTCCATTCTGCTTCAGCTAACCTAGATCTATTATTCACAAAGAAGATCCTGAGGTTCTGAGGGGGGGAAACTTCCCCAAAGTCCCAGAAAACTGATTGGAGTGAGGTTCACTAATTAGTCCTCAGTCGTGGTCTAGTGCTTTCCTAGAAGGTGTTTCAAACTTATCCCATGTCCCTACACCATGTTAATCCCTTTGCTGGGTTTTTATATTATTGTTAAGGATGGACTTAAGTCATGTACTAATAACTACAGAGGAGTATTAACAACTTAACCATTTTTTTTTTTTTTAAAAAAAGCACACTAGCCGGGCGGTGGTGGCGCACGCCTTTAATCCCAGCACTCGGGAGGCAGAGCCAGGCGGATCTCTGTGAGTTCGAGGCCAGCCTGGGCTACCAAGTGAGTTCCAGGAAAAGGCGCAAAGCTACACAGAGAAACCCTGTCTCGAAAAACCAAAAAAAAAAAAACACACTAGCTTGGATTTTCTTTGCTGGTCTCTGTAGGGACAGTGCCACCCAAGACAGTTGTATTAGAATCATTTTGATTTATTTGATTTCCAAAACCCAGATAAGTTAATTATTTAACTAAAGAAAATGAAATCTGTGACTCCTGGATGATGACCAGCCTAAGAATTGTCTTGCTCATGTGTATGTTTTCCAAACACACATTATCTCCATATCACTACCCATCTACACTTAGGATTCGTAATCACTTGAGAAAAAACAAAACACAATGCCTGTCCTCCGACCACTTGTCTCAACTGACTTGACAACGCATTCTGCTAAAATTACTTTCCCACAGTGATTCATCAGGAGACAAATGATTTCACACTTTCATTTCCCTAAACAGCGTGGGTGGAAAGGGAAAGGAAGCAAACCCAGCTTAGGTAGAGGGCATGTTTGGTGTCCCATCGAGGGGCACAAGGTAATTTCAGTCTTTTTTTTTTTTTAAAGATTTATTTTATTTATTATGTATACAGTGTTCTGCCTGCATGTGTCTTTGCAGGCCAGAAGAGGGCACCAGATCTAATTGCAGGTGGTTGTGAGCCACCATGTGGTTGCTGGGAATTGAACTCAGGACCTCTGGAAGAGCAGTCAGTGCTCTTAACCACTGAGCCATCTCTCCAGCCCCAATTTCAGTCTTTATTCTAATTAGTATGTCTCCTTCAGTTCCCTTAGGATGTCCACACTTTTCTCTGGAAGTGCTGAGTTGGACAACTCACACAGTTGACAATATTCTAGAGCAGCTGCCTCGTCCTGCCGACTGACTATACACCCTTCCATAGCAAGGAGGCAGAAAGGACACCTACAAATGGCTGATTGTACTAGAGGGGAGTCAGCTACCTGGGAGTTTCTTCACCGAATGAAGTGAAAGGAAGGAAGGAAAGAGTAAATAATCCTCTAAAAGACCTTGGTTCTTAAGTACAGAATTGGGCTGTTCTATTTCACGTGGACCCTGTCTGCAATTTTGAATGACAGTTCCTAAACCATAGGCTTGGAGACATAAATCTTCAATCCTAGCATCCCTGTCAGCACTGAGTCAGATGACCTTGACTAGATGAAGCAGAGAATGGAGGCGACTTGCAGCCATCTGAACACACACACACACACACACACACACACACACACACACACACACACCCCAAACAAACAAAAAACCCTCCAGTTTGAAATAACCAGAAAGGGCCTACTTTTCCACCCATCTCTAGAAGCCAAAGTCTGGCCAAAGCTTTGCCTTTCCAGCTTCCTAAGGGGAAATAAAGCCCATGGACCTAGCACTGTCATATCTTTGAGTTTTAGGTTTAGTTTCCAGGTTATGGGCCCCATTCTTATTCAGGAAACACATTCAGGAGTTCCTCTGAACCCTTAGCTATAGCAGAAAATCGGCCTAAACCACTTTAGTCTCAGTCTGGTACTCTTCCCTTAGAATAGTCGGGGTGCTTTGGAACACAGGCCAGCATTGCTTTGTATTGAGAACAACAGAGGAAGCCAAAGGAATCCGTGAATGGTGGAAGCCACTCATCATCTACAGCTCCATATACAGTTGAGCAGCTCAACTTCTGATGATGGAGTCTTCTTCACACACAAGGAGCAGGTGGACAGCAGTGAGAACACGGATGTGCCCACAGAGCAAGGAGTGTGAGGAGAGAGGTGGACTTGGAAATCAGGGCTTCCAGCCCTGGGGGGGAAAGGGGAGGTGAACATGCAAAACCTCCCAAGATAAAAGTGACAACAGGCTGTTAATTGTGGTATCTTTGTTAGATATGGAAAATAGGCCACCCCCAAGTTAACTGAGCTGTGTCCTCAAAAGCAAGGGGTTCTTTCAAGTCATGACATATCCTCTCCTGTTATCTACCTACATCCATCTTCTGCCAGACCCCAGCCAGGCCCCAGCTCAAAGCCCTGTGGGTTTGGAATGTGTGGTGGGGCATGCCTCAACAGAACTACTGACACTGCCTAGTGCAGTTTATGCTTGCCTTTACGAAGGCTTCCAGCCAACCACACAAACCGTAAATGTATCTACTAAACTGCTCTGAAAGGCACATGCACATGTGAGATACTCAGTAGATTCCATAAAAGTCCGCACACGGTTGGAACCTCTGGCTCACCTGGAGAGTAAAACATAACGGGAAATCTTCTCTTTACACTGCCTTAGAATCACATTTCTAGTCTTAAGATCACTTTAGAAAAAAAAAAATCACTGGCCATATTTAGGTATCTAATGTCACAGGGTAGCAGTCTTGAAAACTTGAACCAAAAGAACTACTTAGATCAGGTAAACTTTCTATAAAGGGACAAAGTGTAAAACTGTGGCTTAGGGGCTACGTTAGTCTCTGCCACAACCACAGCACTGTGGTTTAAGAAGAAAACAGCCTCAAGAGAAACACATAAATGGCTAGCATGGCCATGGGTCCCTTAAATCTTTATTTATGGACACTGAAATTTGAAGTTCACATCATTTCCGTATGGTATAAAACATAATTGCTTCTTTTTTTTTTTTTAAGTTTTTCAACTTGTTACCTGTAGGCCATAGAGAACAAGTAACTGGCTAGATTTGACCACCCCTGACAATAGACAGGTGACATATAAACATTGCCACTCTCAGTTACAATTATGGAGGCCAGGGAAAGACAGCACAGAAAGCATGGGGCAGTATGGTAGAGCTGTATCCACCACATTTTAAAATTTTCTGTAAGATGTTTTAACATCTAAGAATCTGGCTGGCTGGTCAGAAACAAACCCTCCCCAGGCTGGACAGGCCTGCAGGGAGTGAAGGGGACGCCTTTCATTAGCCACCGGACTAATCTCTAGTGTGTCCCACTGGCTCTCCCCATCATCTAACTCCCAGATAGCATTTCTCCTCTCTTCATCATTCCAGGGCACCTAAGGACCACCCCAGGCCCCAGGAATTAGGGATTAATGTTTTCCTTGCTATGTCTTTCCTAAAGAAGCCTCCCTACAGGGCAGGGCCTCTGTTTCTCTTCCATTTCTGCCTCCTATACCTACTGACTCCCCCCCTCTGGTCCTCACTGGCATGTCCTGTCCTCTTCTCTCAAGAAATGTAAGATCTCTTTCAATGACTGGCTCTCTGAGTCATTACTCAGTCACTTCTACCCAAGTAAACCTTCAGGTACAAATGAGACAAGGAAGCCTGGAGCCTAAGCTGATCCAGGACCTCGGCATCACATGGGTCCACTGCAAGGGTATAAAAGCTTGGGATGCCCTGGTCGTTTAAAGCCTGGGCTCTGGATTAAGAGGCCTAGTTTAACCCTGTGCCTCTCATTAGCTCTATGGCCTTTGACAAATTATTATCAGAACATACCCATTTCCTGTTGTGTACCTAAGGGTAGAGTGACAAGGGCAGAATCTGTGATTAACACCTTAGAAAGTGTCTGGAAAATGCCTGCTAGGATTTCTTTTTAGAACACAAACGCCCTTCCATGTCTGCAGTCCTAAGACCACTCCTTCAGGAGTGCACACATTTTGAACCCGTCCAATGACCTACAGCTATAGGCCCATCCACCCACGATTCCATCCACAAAGCAAAGAAAGACACCACAACTCTTGGCTGCAGAGTGTAAAATGTATTGACGTTGTAAAGGGACAACTTGGAGACAGTTGAGGCCTGCTGAGACAATGCACGCTAAGGACATGCTGATTCTCAAAACAGCGTCAGAAAGGTTAATGAACATGTCTGGGGTTGGAACTTGGCCTTGTGCATTTTCATTAGCTGGGATCACTACTCTAAAGCTTCTCCTAGAGTATACACAATCGCTGCTGGCAGAGGAACTATGGACCTATTTAGATGTTAACCAGGGGAACGAGCTCACAGTTAGACCGATCAGAGTTAACAGCAACCTGGTTCTCATTGGTTTTGTTCACTGCTAGAGGGGAGGAGGTAACATTTCCAATTTATTCCTTGTTTACATGTTTAGTAGTCACCAACAGACTCCAGAAAATAACGAAAAGTAAGTTAGTAAAAAACAACTGTGATTATGTCATGGATTTTTCCAAGACCCTTAATGTCATCAGATCATTTACATTTACGGGGGGGGGGGGGCATGGCGGCGTTATGGAAAACTAAGTAACGATAAAAACAAAAACTACTGAAAAATACATCTACAGAACACAGTGGTCAGTTGTAAACAGCTCAGAAGGGTAAAGAAAACACCATCCTTCCAGCGGGACGGGCAGTCCAACAGGGCCGAACTCTGCTTTTTTGTTTCTTCCTAGTGGCTATTTTCCTACCACAGTGTTGCGCTTCATTATTATATTAAATAACTTATATGGGCAAGGAGGAGTGTGCTAACCAGCAGCCAACTCAAAACCTCGGAGGAAGAGGGAGGAGAGATGTTTACAACGCTGTACACGCTAAGGGGAAGAATGCCCGCAGCAGACCTCCACCCAGTCTTTGCCCTCATTGGAATACTGCTCAAGCAGAGGTCTGGGACCCAAACTGGGGGAGGGGCGCGGGCGCTGAGGGGAGGGGGTGTTTCCCCTCCCTCCTCTCCCTTTTTCATTTAAATTAACAACAACAACAACAAAAAACCCATGGGCTTTCATATAGCCAGCACTCAGCTGGGTAAGTTCCATTAGCAGCAAATGTTCAAGCAAATTAAAAAAAAACAAAAAACAAAAAACAAAACCACACACACACAAAAAAAGAAAACTCCATCCAGGTGCAGAGCTGTGATTCACGTGGAAATTCCAGAAGATGAATCATGTGCAGAGCCGGGAATTTTAGAGGCTTCTTTCTCAAGTGTCTTCAGTGAACATTTCAGTCTCAAAAATGCGAGTCCATCTGTCGGCTGTAGGAAATGAGTTTTCCATCTGCTCCGCAGTTGGGCTTGCTTGCAGGGTCTGCACGACTGTTCCTAGTACTAGATGCCAGAACACAAAGGCCAGGCCCTCCAGGGTCTGTTTGATGCAGCGGCGGCGGCAGCAGCAGCAGCAACAGCAGCAGCAGCAGCAGCAGCAGCAGCAGCAACAGTCTCCATTTGTTAAACTCTGCCCAACAGGCTGGATCTGTAAGGCAGAAGGCAGAGGACCACTTGTATCGATCGGCTCAGATTGCCTTGTTTAGTACTTGTCTCTCCTGTACTTTAAACGGATTTTTACATAGTGGAAACGATGGGGTGGAAATCAAGGACGGGGAGCCTTAGCTGTCCTGCAGGGAAACTGCTAAAGCCTTAAACAGCTGTGAATGGAGACAGCCAAAGCACTGCTTACAGTAAATCTCTATCTTCAGATTTTGTTTGATATTAAAACAAAAAGTGAACACCATTAATGACAACCAACTTTTATACATGTGTGACATGTGCATGATACCATACAGGTTTATGTCTTAGATATGGCTTCAGCTGCTGTGATAAAACACAATGAGCATAAGCAACTTGGGAGGAAAGGATTTGGCTGACACCTCCACATCACAGGCCATCATCAAAGGAAGTCGTGGCAAGCACCTGGAGGTCAGACTTTGATCCAGAGGCCACAGAGGAGTGCAGCTTACTGGCTTACTCTCATGGCTTGCCCAGCCTACTTTCTCACAGCACTCAGGAACACCAGTCCAGAACTGGCTCTGCCCACAATGGGCTGGGCCCTCTCTGTCAATCATCAATTAAGAAAACTCATCACAGGCCAATCAGGTGGGGGCATTTTCTCAATTAGGTTTCCTCTTCCAAAATGATTCTAGTTTGTGTCATTGACCTAAAACTTGCTAGCAGTTTACTTAGTGGGTAAAGGCAACTTCCACACTATGACCCCTGAAGGAAAACAGTGGGTGATAAGGAAGGTGTCTGTCCTCAAATGTGGACTCACATCTACACTGATGTGTCTGAATCTAGAAATACCACAAAAAGCGTCTATGGCCAAGCAGTTCACCGCTTCAAAGCTAACGCGTAGACAAGTTTTCGGGCAGGAACTGTCATTCTAGAGAGTTTACTGACATGGTTTTATAAGAACTCAGTTTCTTGTTTTTATCCTTTCTATGGCTGCTAGGCCTTGGCCAGCACCTGCACATCATTCAATCATAGCATAGGAACTGGGGCTGAGGAGCCACGGAGTACAAGTGTCCAGGGTAGGAGCAGCCATGGGGCGTGCCCTTGTGCTCACTCTCAGGGGGACTACATAGCAGCTGTGAAAGAGGTACACACACACACACACACACACACACACACACACACACACACACACACTATACTAAACAAGGTGTGACTGGCGACAAGAGAGCTAAGAGTATCCGAGGAGTATGCCTTCAGGAGCACTTTCTGCCTAGGGAGGAGGCAGGGGAGGAAGCCATGACTATAGTTCTGAGAAAGGCAGAGCACACGGCTTAGATATGAGGGGGAAACTGTTCCTTAAACTTCCCCAGAAGACAATTTTAACATAGAGACTAGTCTTTTGTACCTAAGAATACCTCCCACTGTGTGCACAAGATGTTTTCTCATCAAGCGACTGACTGCCATAGCAGCAGAACCTGTACTATTATCATTCTGGTGATGGGGATGTGCTTTCTATTTATAGCCCAGGCTGGCCTTGAACTCACTCTGTAGGTCAGGCTAGCCTCAAACTTGAGATTCTATTACCTTGGCCTCCAAGAGCTATGGATCCTAGGTGTGTGCCAACACACTTGGCTTCCAATGCTCAAACACATTCTGACAAGACAATCATTATCACTGATCATTTTTGAGTTTATACAACTGTAAACAGATTCCCAAGTTCATGTCTGAATTCAGCTAGCAGATGGCCTCTCTCACATCACATTTCTAGTTCCACCACTAAAATCTTTAGTTATGTCAAATCCTTTGGTTACCATATACCGTGTGTACAGGACACAGAGCCATGGGGAAAGAGTATGCAATTCATTCTTTCTTGTCAAGCCTTCGATTTGCAACCAAACTACTGATTGCAACAGAAGAGAATAACTATAAAAGAGGTATGAGTAGGCTTGGGTTGTTAATATTCCATGTGTAATTCAGATACTGAGTATCTTGCAGAATTGACCTGTCTACTTCTTTAAATTTAAAAACAAACAAAAAAAAGTTCTGAGCCTTGCCAAAAAAAAAAAAAAAAAAAGTTCTGAGCTTTGCAAAAAAAATAAATTTAAAAACAAACAAACAAAACAAAAACAAACACACAAAAAACCAGTTGCTACAGCAAGGTTTTAGACACTAGGAGTCTTACCAAAGGTCATGCTTGCTCAAGGAGGGGGGAAAAGGTGATTACAAAGAAGAAACATGGAAAGCAAGGTTCACCTTAAAATATAAATTAAAGGAGTAATTTCCAAGTTTTCCTTTATTTTTGTAAGGCATGGTCTCATCGTGTAGCCCATGCTGGCCTTGAACTCTCAGTTCCCCCTGCTTCAGCCTCCTGAGGGCTGAGAGTACAAGTCCAGGCTATTCTACCTATCCAATCCCACAGATCTGTATCCGCTTCAATGTGAGCTCTGAACCAGTTTCGATCATCCTGGATCATATTATGTCCTGGCTGCTTCTACCCATTAAAATATCTTCAATGCTTACAATATAAGCACTTATAAATTTGTTTGAATATAGAATAGTAAAAGGGTTTTTTGTTTTGTTTCTTTAAAAAATAACTCTACTGATTATATTTTAAATCCAGATTCTCTCTCTTAAATGGAGGGGGTGGTGGTGGTTGATACCTGTTAAGTGATACCCCCCATCTTGAAATGACCTTAATTTTAACCAGTATTTTTTTTGGTGCCCCACCTAAATAGTGTTTTAAGATTAGAACTATTCAACAATAAAGTCTGAACTTCTAAACAAAGAGAAATAGGTTTTTTTAATTTGTTTGTTTTACTATACCATGGAGTAATCTCAATTCCATATTCTATTCCCCAACAGGGGAAGAACTGCAGTCATGGTATTATCTGCCAGGGTAAAAAAATAAAAAGCAATATAACTGAATGATGGCCATGAGAACCCAAGCCACAGAGACTCTGAACTGAAGAGAAGGCTCTGCCAACTTGAACAGGTAGGCAGGGCCCTCCCACACAAGGCACACATATGGCTCTCTTGAGGTGAAACTGGCGTTTCCTTTAGACTTGTACTTCGAGAAGCACTGAGACTCACCTTAAAGACTTCCATCTGTCCTTCTCTATATTATTTTCAGGTCCTTCACTCTCATAAGAAGCCAAGTAGAGAGCTACAATCAACGAAAGGAAAGAATGCGTTATGATGGAAGCCTTCTCCTGATACCTTCACCCCCACCCCCATTGCTAGGAAGGCCTGCTTGACTTGAGCCCAACCTCCAGCACACCCTTCAGATACACTGGATTAGGAGTCACGAAAAACACAGAACCCCACTTTGCTTCTGATTGGCCACCTCAACAAAACCCAGGGCTCTAAGCTGAAAATGCACTTAATTAACCAAGAATTTATGAGGCAAAAAGCTTTGAAAATGCAGACCATACAATGCTGTCGAACACTTGGGTTTATAGTCTTTGCAAAGGAAAGGGTCATGGCTCTTTCCTGGCACCCCCAGAACTTTAATAAAAATCATGTGTAGGGTGTTTAAATCGGAAAGAAAATCATCTCAAAATTATAAAAAGCTTTTGTTAATCTTATTTACAGAGATGAAAACAATCAAGTCTCCTCACACCCTGAAACAGGCTATATGAATTCAAAATGGCAGTCGGGCAGACACTATCAACACACCATGAGGATATAATAATTCATAGAGTAAGTTCCCAGGTCTTCTACAGACTCTACTGGTGAATCTTCCTATGCAGAATCAAACATGTTTCCTGTCTCTATTGCCCAAGGCTTTAACAGGTCAAGACTTTCCACAACTTCCTAAATATTCTTCAATAGCTTTCCTTTCACACTCATCACTTTGCAGAACAGGCATTAGGAAGGATGTTTAAATGTCCTATGTTTAGCTGATTAAAACATTTTAGCGGTCAATCATGACACTTTCCACGAAACAGAAAGAAAAAGGTGGATCAGCTCAGAAGCCTGGCTTCATACATGAGAGGCAACCAAGTCCAAGCATTTAGACACAGGATTTGGGGGTATTCAGGGCAGGTACGAGCTAAAGGCCTCACCGTCTTCACTGAACACGGGCACTGAGAGCAGGTACTGTAAGACCTTCCGGTCCCGCTCGAATGGACACTCCACCTGTTTCCACGTCATAAACTCACTCACTTGTTTGGCCAGTTCCCAAAATTTCTGAAAGAGAATTGAAGAATTTTTAAGGGCAAGTGTCAAGAATTATGGGGTGGCAAGACACAATGCCATTTGAAACGCACCCAGTTTGGGAACTTCGGAATCATCTTCTCTTCTTCCCTTACTAAGCATTGCATTTGCCAGCTAGGGAAGGTGAGATTTAGTCGCATTCCCTCAAGCGACAGTGCTGATGGGGTGGCATGGCTACTACATTACTTGGTGGTGTTCATATCTTACAGGCAGTAGGGAAATACAAGTCTGTTGCCAACTGCGAATCGAATCTGCCTTGCTGCTGGCTGGGGCACTGAGAAATCTGCTCCCACTCCTATGCTCTGGCTTTATTTTAACTTTTTAGTTTTTTTGAGACAGGCTCTTACTGTGTAACACTGGCTACCCTGAAAATCACTATGAAGACCAGACTGGCCTCACACTTGTGGTAATCCTTCTGCCTCTGTCTCACAAATGCTGAGATTATAGGCGTGGGCCACCATGCCCAATTCCTACTCTAGATATCCGAACCCTACTTCATTACACTCACCTCGAAGTTAACGTGGCCATTTGGAAGACGGTTGGCACAGCCCTCGTTGAGGAAATAAATATCTTTGATTAAGAGACTGAAGAATGGTATCACAATCTAGAAAGAAAAAGATTCAGGGTTGTCTGGGTAAACAAAGCACTTAACCTCTTGTCACAGATATAAGTGATT
This sequence comes from Peromyscus californicus insignis, assembly GCF_007827085.1. Lineage (NCBI taxonomy): Eukaryota > Metazoa > Chordata > Mammalia > Rodentia > Cricetidae > Peromyscus > Peromyscus californicus. Next base: position 89,536,701 of record NW_026294424.1, read on the forward strand.
AACGAACAATGTTAACTTGGATTACGCGGAAGGCCACAATGAATGCGGGTACACTGTTCTATACACTCTGTACTACAACACTTGCTACCTTACACAGCTTAGCCCAAGATGCCAATGTCCTCAGTACCCAAGCACAGTAGGAACTAGCACTGTTGGCAAGTGGATGGGTGGATGGATACTTTCAGTACAGTTTTTCCTATTCTCTTCAACGTTTAACTTGATAAAATTTAAAGCTTCTTGCCAAAACTAAAGTATATATATATATATATATATATATATATATATATATATATATGAACTCTATTTATTTAGCGACCCCTAACCACAGCAAAGTCTTAAAGGCACATGACCCATCTCTCCTTGCTGTGCTCTATATCACTCCGTCATCAGTTAGACATCTACATTTTAGTTGAAGTTTCTTGTTCTTTCTGTTTTGTTGTTTTATATTTTATCCTTGAAGCCATTGCTCAAGATAACGTGACGGCTGAAGGTTTTAGGCAACGGTTGCTACCGTTTCCTGCGGAAGAAACCTGGCTGTGTGAGAAACCAGTCAGTATCTGCTGTCTGGGAAAAGTCCCCTGGAAGGACCTGGCACCATCTGTTGTAAGACAGATGGCCACAAGTGAGAGAAGGACAGAAGTATGTGAATGAAAGTTAAAGACTGCTCAAACAGTACGCTTCTCTAATGAAGCCTTCTTGGCCTTGATGCCTTCGCTTGAGGAGGTGGTACTTAGCTGGTACCTAGAGTAGCAGTCTTTAAAAGTATCCTGAGTCTGACCACGCCCATCCCAAACAGAGATCAAAATTCAGATACAGTCATTTTAATTTTTTTCCCCTCAAATACAACGTATTTGAATCAAAAGGTTCTGCAATGTAAATAATGCATCAAACAGATTATCTGGGAAATTCTGAAAGCCCCAAGATCAGGTCTTTGAAGTCTCTTAAGCTCATGACTCATAAATGTGAAAACAAACTTTTTGGCTCACGCACAAACAGTAAGCATCAATTCACTTCTAGAGAGAAATTCTGATTTTTTCCCCCTGAAGTCATTTTCAAAAAGCCAAAACACCTTACAAATTTTCATTTCATTGATCTCTGAGAATCATCAAATTTACCGTCAGCTTCACTCGTACCCCGACTGTCTTCTCTTTGCTCTTGTGTGTGAAGCCCTAAAGCAGAATTAGTGGAGCGTGTGTACCTCCTGCCCCCTCTGATGTTATGGGCTAGCACTGAACAGTGTTAGAACTAAGATCAAGACAGATTTGAATGCCACCTCTCCTAGGGCTGGGAAGCGCTGGGCTGTGGACTCCCTCAGACATCAGTTTAAAAACTGACTCTACAACTGGCCAGGAATAAAAACTAGGGGTTGGGAAAATGTAAGGTTTTTGTTTGTGGGTTTTGTTTTGTTTTAAATGTACGTGTTGTTATTTTTGGTACGGCCTAGAAGACATATACTTTACATTTTTAAGGGGCCAGGAGGGGGCATCAAAATAATAATAACTTCAGGGTGCATGAAAAAATCATGTGAAGCTTAAATGACAGTGACCGCAGCGTTTCACCAGAGCACGGCCATGCTCATTCATCTAGACACTGGCTGGGTCTGCTTTCTGCTCCTATCCGAGTTGAGTGTGCACTCAGAAGGCAATAAACACACGTCATCCTGTGACAGCCCCGGGGAAATGGAGACACAGGGAAAATCAAGAGGTAGTAGTTTACAGTGCACCAGCTTTTAAGCAAGAAGTGTCCGTGCTGTTCCAGTCGTTGGGGCTGGGCTCTGAGCCTCCTTTTCTGGCTCGTGTTGGTATCTAGACTAACTGCTTAGTTCCTGTCACTGCCTATAAACTGCAGGAGGCAGAATGGTTCCTTCTGTGGATTTTGCACTCAGCGTCCCTGCAAGGTTCTCTGCTACTAACCGAGTTATTCTCCCAGGAACACGGCCATACTGCCAGCCTCACTTGGGGCACGTGACTGCTCTGTTTCTCATGGCCGTGACAAGAAGGGAACCTCAGACTTCATCTCCTCACTCACTCTTGGGAGTCCCCATCAGCTCTGTCCAACAAATTGGACAGTGGAGAGGAGCAGAAAATAGCAACTCCAGATTGCTGTGAGATAAATAAAGAGAGTAAGTCTTGCTTTTATTTTATTATAAGTAGGTCTTGCCAATATCATTAGTGGGAGAACTTCTCAAGAAGTCATATATAAACTATTATATATATGGCGGGGTCACATATTCCTGGCCGGCCCTCAAATTTACCATGTAGCCAAGGATAACCTGGAACTTCTCTAATTCTCCTGAGTGCTGGGGTATCAGGCATGCACACCCCATGTGGTTTTATGTAGTGCTAGGGACTGAACTCCATGGTTTTGTGCATCTTAAGCAAGGCCTCTACCAACTGAGTTACATCGTAAATTTCCCCTTTAAATATATTCTGAATTCTAGGGCTGGAGAGATGGCTCATCAGTTAAGAGTACTGGCTGCTCTTCTAGAGTTCAATTCCCTCTTCCTGAGTTCAATTCCCAGCAACCACATGATGGCTCACAACCATCTATAATGAGATCTGATGCCCTCTTCTGACATATAGGCATGCATAAAGACAGAGCATTTATGTACATATATACAGAATACATAGAGCTTAAGTATATATATATAATTACATACACACACACACACATATTGTGAATTCATTTGGGTCTGGTAATCTCAGCTACTAGGGAGGCGAAGGCTGGAGGATTACAAGATGAAGGCCTGCCTGGGCTACAAGGTGAAATTCTTTCTCAAAAACAAAACAATAAAATGACAGCCAGGGATATATTATAGTCGAATGGTAGAGTCCTTGCCTGGTAGGCATAAATATCCGGGTTCATCCCCTAGTAATGAAAAGTAAGATGCTCCTCATGATTCGGAGTCAGACTTTATACTTTAAGGTATTATCAGTTCCATGTCTAGAAACAGATGCTCATGAGGAGGAGCAAGTTTACAGAAACAAATAGAAGGTCAAAGGGATTGAAAACCATGTAAAGCACGAGGCATGTTAAAAACTGAGAGACACACGCACTGGCAGGGAGGGAAACTATTAGGAGAGCACTTAAGAACTCCTGTGTGGAGGAAAGATTTGATTTGCTTCATAACAGGTACCTGGAAATGTGCCACTCTCTGACACACAAACTTGAGATTGGAAAAAGATCAAAGACCATTCATTACTCAAGATGTGCTGCCAAGGAGACTGTAAAAATGCAATGAAGAAAGTCCTCCCTTGACTCAAAATAAGGAAAATAGTCTCATTTCTTAATAAAGGATAGATCTGACCAGACATGTTTTTATTTCTTATCTTCCAGGTCCAATTATGAGGAAACAAAACAGTGTACTTCTTCAAATGGTTGTAATCATTCTTTTATCAGCTACAGGGTACAATCCATAAATTTATGTAGAAATGGCTTTTAAAAGTAAAGCAGGCCGGGCAGCAGTGGTGCACGCCTTTTATCCCAGCACTCGGGAGGCAGAGGCAGGCAGATCTCTGTGAGTTCAAGGCCAGCCTGGGCTATAGAGCAAGATCCAGGACAGGCACCAAAGCTACACAGAGAAACCCTGTCTCAAAAAACCAAAAAAAAAAAAAAAAAAAAAAGTAAAACAGAAAGAATTTACTCAGGGATATAAAGTGTAAGTTTGTTTTCTTTTCTGGGAACAGCTGTTAAACTTGCACAAATGACATCTTTGGTGGCTGATGACAGAGTAGCAGCCCTCTAACAGACAGGACTCCACAGCACGCCCCGCCCCCCCACCTCCACTGAGGGCCATGTGGTGATCCTGGTGTCCACCACAGGGAGATGTGACATGGTCTCATATCCTCCCTGAATCCTTCACTTCTGAACATTGGGGCCCTCCCACACATGTGCTCATCCTCGGAAACTCAACCCACTTCAGATTCGCTCTTTTCAGCAAAATATAAAATCTAATAAACTCTCAGGCAACTGGAAGCTTCCTCATTTAAAAGTCAAAATTAATACATTTACAGTGTTTCTCAGACATCATCAGAGCTGGCATTTCAGTTGTGGTGGAGGAAGTGTCACGTGTTTAAAAGGAGTTTGAAGCCTGATGATTCTGTGGGGATGTGACTTAGAAGCCAGGGAATATTTTAATCCTGTTTTCCCAATCTGGTTGAAAATACTACTTAACATGGGGACAGAATTCAAACAGACGTAGCCGCCACTAAGAAATCAGCATCAGCTGTTTATCATAACTGGACATTTAACTTCTCAAACAGCATGACAGACAATCTGTCCTTCCTCTATGAGAAACCGAAACAGAAATGGGCCAGTGGGACCCTCAGAATCCAGAACTCCATAGATCCAGGGTGATGCTAATGAGTAGGGGACTGAGGACAGGATCATTCATTTCTCAGAAATTGCTCCTGTATTTTTCATGCCACCTACATATCCAATTAGTAACAGCGGGCCCTAATGCTACAGCAACTAACCTACTTTCTGAGAATAAATGACTTAACTGTGGGAGGTAAGCTAATTCTTTTCAAAGAAAAGGTTACATTAAGTGAGCCACTTTATGCAGAACTTAAATGTCTTTTCCCCATTAAGCCAAATTACTCTCTTAATGCTATTAGTTACCTTACCATATGACTTAATACTGCCTGAAATACAACTAAGACATACTATAGAACGCATCAAACATATAACACAAGTAATATAGTAAGATACATTTGTGAATTGAATTTCAAGTCACTTCTCTTTGTCCAGAGCCAACTCTGCTCTGTGTTCCCCTTCCTCATGTGCCCAAGGATAAGGTGTGTGTAACTGCACTTCTCTCAGATCTGAGCTGGTAAAAACAGCCTCAGGAAGTAGTTTACACCATGTCAGTGTAAAACATGGCAAGTCTATAACAAGTAACACACACTTTTCACGGCATACCTTTTCTCTGCTACTGTGAGCAGTTAGGGACCTTTGCGCTGCGCCTCGGAGAGCTGTTCTGTAGTTATAGAAATTGCTTGAAGGGTCCATCTGATGCTGTAGAAAGACAATATTATATTATATTATTATTAACCACTCATTTCTCTACTATAGATGTTTACAAGTTCATGCCTTTAACTATAAATTCAAAGTCAAAGTAAGCTGGGAAATTCATTAGAAGTATGATTTCTTTCTTTCTCTCTCTCATACACACACACATATAAGCGCACACACACACATATAAGCGCACACACACACACACACACACACACACACACACACACACACACATACACACACACACACACACACACACACACACACACACACACACTCAGAGTTATATGGGAAGGGCTGTTCGGGCTAACCAATTTTCTCAGAGTGGTGAATGAATATTCTAAGGCAAGGAGGATACTGTACAGAAGTACATAAGGCAAACTGGGACATAGACCTCTCTACTGATCAGGGCTCCAGGTCTGTTCTGGCATACAAAATTATGTGACTGTGAAGTCAGCATCTTCCATCAAAACGTCCACCTCTGTTTATAAAAGGACCAACCTGAACCCCAGCTCATGTTGCCCTACTCCAGTCAGAATCCCTCTCCTACCTCTGGGTCTGAAAGCCTTTTCCTTTTACGGTACTATCTGATCAAGAAGCAGCATCACACAGCAGAACTCCATCCAGGCAGGTACCTTGCTATTCTGCCCAGGCTGCCCTGAAACTCATAATCCTCCTGTCTCAGCCTCCTGAGTGCTGAGATCACAGGCATGCTCTCTCCAGTCAACTCTAAAACATCACTTTCACATACCTCAAGAATGTCAAACTTTGCCGTCTTCACTTTGGCCCAAGTTTTTTTTAGTCTCGAGACCGGGCTCATGTTCATACCAGCTTCCCATTTAAAATGCACATGGAAGAAGAAAATCAAAACAGAGCTGTAAGAAGTCATTCTAGCTCGGACTCCTAAGAAGTGCATGTTACCAAGCATCAATAACTGAGTTCTGCAACTAGCAGTAACAACCTCAAGTTTTACAGCATTTCCCTGCAAACTTCCTCAGTTCAGAAGCAACATAGCTGGGAACAGGGCTGAGCACACTTCTTGGGAAAAACACTGAGCATTTTAGGGTATGCATGCCATATGTGGGGCCACGACACTGCCATGCTGTATCACATGAGCACCCACGGTAACCACGTAAACAAATGGCCATGGCTACAATCCATCAACACTTTACTTAAAGGTGCTGGAGTTTATGCTTCGTTTGGTTTTAGTTGGCTGAAGCAGGGCCTCATGTGGCTCAGAATGGCTGGACTTGGCTTTGGAGTCAAGACTTGAATTCCAGACCCTCCTCCTTCATCTCCTACGTGTTAGGATGAAAGGCAGAAGACTCTATATCTGACTAGATGCTGAAGTTTGGATTTATTACATTCATATGATATAATGTAATTATATATTATGATATTCACATTAGAAATTCTTTTTTTTTCATTTTTCTCAATCACTTCAAAATATTAGATCTCTAGTTAGCTCATTGGTCATTAAATAAACAAAACAAGACAGTGGGTGACTGGGCCAGAGGTTGTAATTTGATGACCTGTTTCCTGTTACCTAACAAGCCATCCATGTTTTGCATATATCTTCTCACATGCCCACTAGACATTGCTACAAGAATAAGCTAAGTTCCAGGGTTATGGAATTTTTCCAAGGCCATCTGCCTGCCCCAGTAGCAGATACCATACTGATGCGACTCCATAGGCCATACACATCCCACCATGCCACACTGCCTCCCCCAGTGAGAACCTACAAATTACAGCATTTTCCACTGCAGTGGAAAAGGGGTCCACATGGACCCAAACGAGTACACATATTCATCTCGTGACACCAATATTTCCATGTTTAATACCTAGAAGAGATTTCTAGTTGAGGAAAAACACAGACACATACACAGCTCTTAAATGTACAATCAGATGAATTTGATAGGCATGCAAGGTCATATATCTCCACTCCAATCGAGGTATGACAGGACATTCTATCATCCATAAAGCCTGCTTGGATCCACTTCTGGTCAATTTTCCCCCACCCCACCCTCCAGAGAATTCACAGCAGTGGTCAAGGATCATCTGTTGTCAGACACTCATTGGCTTTGTCTGTTCTAGAACTAACTTTACATGAGTGGACTCATATTGCACATACTCTTTTCCTGCTTGGCCTGGTAAAGGTTCAGCACAATGATTGTGAAATTTATCCAGGTTCTGTTTCAATGATTCATCTTTGTTGCTCAAGAGCATTTATTGTCTGAGTATACCACAGTTTCTTCAGTCATTTACTTGCAGATGGGCATTTTGGGCTCTTTCCAAGCTAGGGCTATTAGGAATAAAGTTTCATTTATAATTCGAGCACAAATCTTTCTGGAGCTGTACTCACTTTTTTGTTTGTTTGTTTGTTGTTTGTTTGTTTTGCTTTCCCAGACTGGGATTAAAGGGATTAAAGGCATGCGCCACCACTGCCAGGCTTGCTCATTAGCTTTTAAAGATGGATATTTAACTGAAGATCAATGAACTAAAGGTAGTCAATGAATTCAAGCTTACTAAGGAAAGAGGATACATACTGGCACCAATTTGGCTCCACCAAGCATTCCGAATGCTCTGAATTAACTCCAGATTAAAAAGAATACAGTTTTTATGAAAGAAAGATTTTTGTTTGTTTGTTTGTTTTTTGAGACAGGGTTTCTCTGGAAAGAAATAATTTTCAGTGGATACATATTGCAAGCCCCATAAAACTAGTGTTCTCATAGAAATACTCACAGATTATTGCCATCAAGGAGTTGAAGTTTCCAATGTTGAAACACTCTCGAGCCACATCGATGAAATATTCAATCATTCTCGCTCTGTGCTTCTTCTTCACGGGCTGTAAAGAAAATAAAAATGAGCAGGCAGGAACCCAGCACACGGGCCCAACAGAGAGAGAGTTACAGGGAAAACAGATTTGAGAGAAAATGAATTGTCTCACCATGCAGATTTCTGTTGCAACCAGGTAGCTTAGGCGATTAAACCACTCTACGTAGGCTTCTAAATTTCTCGTTTTCTTCCGTTCACTGTAGCAAGTCTATGGAGAGAGCAACATGGACAGATGAGGTCTGTGAAGACACGCGGATGCACTCACGAAAGTATCCGTCCCTCTCTCCCAAGAAACTGCGTTACTCTGGGTGGCCAAGTGCCCTCAGACCCTCAATTCCAAAGAAGGATTTGTTGGTTAGTTTTAACCGTCAACTTGCCACAAGCTAGAATCACGTGGGAAGGAAGTCTTAGTGGGGAATTTGGTTGGCCTGTGAGCAAGTTTGTGGAAGACTGTCTTGACTGTTAATGGATGGAGGAAAGCCCAGCCCACTGAGGGCTGCACTGTTTTCTCTAGGCAGGGGGTGCAAACAGTATAAGGGGTGGAAGCTGACTGGTAGCAGAGCAAAGCAAGAGAGTAAGTAAACAGCCCTGGCTGCACCTAACTTCTCTCTACTCCATTTTTTTTTTCCTTTAAAGGTAAAAAACATTTATTTTTGAGGAACTTGTTGCTGTTCATTTTTCAGAGAAAGCAACATAAGAAAACAAAAATGTTACCCTCCTTTCATCCTAGGAATAAATAAGGGCATAAAATCTCCCCTTAAATCGTGGCATGTTTCTCTCTACTCTTGACTGTGAGGTGTGACCAGCTGCTTGGATTCCAACCTTGACTTCTCCTCAATGGTGTTCTGGAATCTGGAACTGTGAGCCAAGTAAGCCCTTTCTCCCTAGGTCACTTATTGTCTGGATATTATATCACAGCAACAGAGATGTATCTAGAACAGGGCTGTACACTCAAACAGGATGCAAACGCCAATTGCTGTCAACACAGCAGGGAGAGGCTGAGTGCAGGGGCGAGGAACCCCTCTCTAACATTCAGATGGGAACAAAACGGTGGGAGCACCATTTACCCAAAGATAAATGGAAATCTACACCATCACTCCCTTGAGCAGGGTGAAGGGCACACCGTTCAAAAGCAGAAGTTAATCTTATCTTGGAGTTCAAGGCCAAGCTTGAAGAGGTTCATCTCTTTCCTTCCTTTCAGAAGACACAAACAAGAAAGTCCACTAGTCTCCTTTTAAAAACATAGTCTTCACTTCCTATGCTGAGAAAAACCAGTCTAAGGCCGGATACAGCTGTAGCCTTGTCTCCCAGAGAGACTTCATCAGTAGACAAGTGGCCACAGACAGTCTAACAATTCAAAATGCTGCTATAGTTCACTCTAGAAGGAAAAAAATTGTGCATGTGTTTATGGAATGTACAGTGTAGGTCCAGTGCCATGTTCTTTATGTGTGTGCTTTGCCATGGAGCTGTCATGAGGGATTCACTTGCGGCAAGGGACCAGGCCAATTAGAGTTTTGCTGGGCAAGCTGGATGTACATCCTGTCTCCCCTGCCCCTGCCGCTGCTGCTGCTGAATCACAGGCAGACCATTCTCTTTGACTTTCTTTCTGGCTTAATCTGCTAAAACCATTATGCTTTTATCGTCTACCTTCATCACCACAAACACTTGTATCTCCCCAGGAAGGGCTTATTAAATTCTCCCGTAAGGAGGAAGTGATGGGGTAAGACTATTGTACAGGCACTTAGAGACCCAGCCCAAGAAAACTACAGTGACTCACACACAGCTAATGAAAAACACCAAAACAAACAACTTGATACTGATTACCTTATCATTGTCCAAAGGGTCCTTCTGCACGAACGCCTGAACAAATTCTTCTGGACCAATGTAATTGAGTCTCTCCTGAAATAAAAGCCAATAATATTAAAGAAAATGAGGAGAAACAGATGGTCACTTCCCCCTATTAATGTTGGCGGCACCCCCAAATTTCTTAAAGCAGATTATAAAATAAGCTTTTAGCCCCAAATACTTTCTTCATCTTCAATATGTAAAAGGAGGCAATGCTTCATAAGACAGTTGAAGAATGAACAGTTACAGGAAAATAATTAGAGGCGGAAGATAAAGAAGGTCATAAACTCTGCTTTTCCCCATCTTGTTTAATATGTGTTTACGAGTAAATTCCCAGGATATCAAAAACATCCATATTCAAATGCCCAAACAAAACACGATTCAGCTGTTTTGTGGATTGTTTCCCTTTTGAGTTATTCTGACCTCTATCAGCAAACAGTCTCGTTGCCAAAGCAAACTAATCTGTGGCCTTGAAGGGCAAAGACGATAGGGCCTTCCTTACCAGCTCAATGTGAGTCAGCTGCTGGGCCAACGTGTAAGGATCGCTGCAGACGGTCATGATATCCCGCTGTATGGACTGTGGCTTGGTCTTCAGAACTGTGAGCCGGTCTGTGGCTGTGGAGCTGAGTTTAGCCAGGACTTCCTCATACTGGCTGAGGGCAGCGAGTTTTCGGATGAGACACTGCATCATCTGTTGGACATTCTTCCGGTATGTCTGCTAGGAAGAAAGCGAAGGATGACATTCTTGTGCTGCACATTCTTTCCCGGCATTCTGCAACCTCAGACGCCCTGTCTTCAAATGCTTGGAGCTCTACTGGCTTAAAGGAGACCCAGACATGGCAAGGGTTTAAAAACCTAGGTCGATTGGATTATTCTCTTAGGACGCTTTTTAAAATATAATTCCGGCTGGGCCTTGAAAACACCTCAGAAACATCAGCTTAGCTATGGAGGTGATCCAGTGTAATGGATATGACACACAATGAGGTGTTCTCTAGTGAGACTGGACCTGTTTCCTTCTGCTAGGCTAAACCACATGGATCTCAAAGCAGGTCATCCTCTTCCCAAGTTTTTAAAGCCACCGGCATGGCCTCTCCATGCCTACTATTTCCAGCCTCACTCTAAGCACGTGGAAACCACGGGACAAGAACGCATCATGACTTCCCACTTCCCCGCCCCTGCACCTTCCTGATTTGCACATCCTACAGAGGAGCTGGGGTATTCATGTTTTTGTTATCTGACCTATTCTTGACTCATGTCCATTTTTTCCCCATTCATGATACCGATGTGCACAGCCACTCTGTCACGTGGCAGCTGCCACCACAATGCTGCTGTCAGATGCCACCTTGTTCATGATCTCATCAGGCTGTACTTGTGCTAGACTCGTCAGACTGATTTCAGAGTATTTCCTGTATCATACCATCAAGGAAGGATCAACTCCTTGCCTTTTAAAACACTTGTTAAGGCAAGAAATGACTTCCCAGTCCATCCATCCATCATCCATCCATCCATCCATCCATCCATCCATCCCTACCCCCTCCCTCTATCCCTCCTTTGGGTATATTTATTTGATATGGCATTACTCTTACCTCCCTTTTCTAACCCCAAACCATTAACAGCAACTATCCTTCTAGGTAAGTTATGATGCTCATGTTAGCAAGAGGAATGCGGGCTGACTCAATGCCAGCTGGGCACTTAAGCTAAAAGTCCCAGAGTGTCTATCGATGCAGGCAGGCCTGTGCTTATGCCTCGGTGGCTTTTTAAAAGGTGCCAGATACACCATCTGCCAAGATTAGCAATTTGAAAATTGTAAATCTAAAAAGTATAAAAATTATCTTTTTTCTAATTTGGCTTGGAGTATGTTTAAACACACACACACACACACACACACACACACACACACACACACACACAGTAAGTGGAGTGCGAGGACTGGGAATTTAAAGTCATCCTCAGCTCTGTAGTGTGTTTGGGACTAGCCTGAGATACATAAGAACCAGTCCCCCACCCCACCCCCAAAAAACCACTCACCTTTAAACAACCTATCTCCCATCTAGGCCTAAAGTTGGAAATTGGGATCACTCAAAGACAATGTGTCTTTCTTTGGTACCCAAACCAGTCAAGGCTAAGTAGCGTGCTACTTCAACCCCACCCCAACCTCACCATCTTTAGGAAGACTGAGATCCACTAAAACTAACTTGTGTTTACTTCAGTTTTCTGTACCAAGTGTCCTTACAACTGCCTGCATCAGTGTTCCTACTACTTCTTAAAATTATACAGATAGTTCCCAATATATTACTCTTCTTGACACACTTCAGCTACATCATGTACCATCCGGAGTAGAAAACACATGTTATAAGGGTGCATTTTTACAGTCACTAAAAGCAGTTTACAAGAGTATCCCACAACTGTCATTACTAAAATATGAAGCACAGTATGGTGTGGGTAAGGGACATATTGGTCAAATTTTTATAAGAATCCAAACATTGCTAAATAAACACTTAATCTTCTAAACCCACTGTTCCTATGGGTGTGTGTACCCGTACATAAATACATGCACACCAGAGGCATTCTGGGAAGATACACACAAAACACTTGACAACACTTGACGATATTCAGAGAAATAGGATTGGTATTTTTACTTTGTGTGAATACTCAGAACAGATTCCTACATTACTTGATTTGTTGCAGATAAAGTGACAGCCCACCCAGGGTCATTTCTTGGACACCACATGTATGAGACATGTATAAGAAAGTTGTTTTTCACTTGAAAAAGCAAAAACTCATCTTTGAAATGTCCATTACTTTACATCCCTCCTGAGTTATTTCTATACCTCACACTTCACCTCTTTCCTCCTCAGAGTCCCTGAGGTCCCAGGTCAAGAGACTTTTGGTAGCAATGGCCACTTTTCTTCAGGTTACCACCTGAAGGTCCCAGTGGAGAAACAGTGGGCACAAGAATGGCTGAGTAGGGATAGCCTGCAGCCTGGGTCCCACAGCAAGGATTCTGACTGAGCAGGGGTGAGTCTGACTGAGCAGGGGTGAAGCACAGTCTGGGCAGCATGCTGTAAATGCACCTCACATGATTCCGACAGGCAGCAACGGGTAGGAACCAGAGCTCGCCTAGAAGTCCGGGCGGAAGATTTGTATTCTCCACTAAACAACATTATTTTCAGGAAGGGGTGGAGGAACTGTAGGTCACTAGTGAGCAAAAGCAATAGCAAGACACAATGCAAGAAAGTAGACAACAGGACATACTGAAATTGGTGTGTGGAGAGAGACGGATGGAGGGAAGGGGTCCTGGGACCCTTTTCAAAGTCTCCCGCTTTCATCTGACTCCATTTGAGAACTCAGGTTCTGTGTAGTTAAGCATGCTTCCTCACTGAGTCATGAATTGCTAAATATGTACTTATTCTTTTTTATAACTCTAGTTGCCAGAGACAGTCATTACCTGGCAAATAAAGACAGAAGTTCTTATTATAGAGACCAGCCCCTTAAGGAAGAGAAAATTGCATTCTACCCACTCCAGTCATTTGTCATGTAATTCAATCATTAGTTTCATTTCATGTCTCTTCCAGGCGAGGCCTAATAAACCACTTCATTTGGGGCAAATCCCCAGGGGAGAAGCATATTAAGCCAAATTATGTGGAACTGTCCTAGCAGATTCTAAAGAGCCTGACTAAATTATATACAGGGCACACCTGGATTCACCGAGTGCCAAAAACTTCCCTGAAGTCAGAGGCAAGAAGCAACAGGCCCCAGTTCAAACCCAGGCTTCTTCCACTGGGAGGAATAATGTTTCTCCATTCTCGTAATTGACTCCTTTGTCCATTCGTTCGTTTCTTCTTTCACTCACTCATCTGTTCAAATATTCTGAGAACCAACTACAAGCTAGACGTTCAGAGAGGAGTTAAAGGTGCCGTGGTGAACCAAGTAGGCATAACCTAAAGTCCAATGGGACGACGAACAAGTACAAACTCCAGAGTCCTACAAAACAAAAGGCCTAAGAGCCAAGAATGGAGGGGCGGGGCTGTGACTGGAGTTGTGGAAGGTCTCTCTGAGTAGAGAGACATAAACATGGGATCGGAAGGAGGCTGCCAAGACAATAAATGCATCACCGGCCTCTAGCACATTATCACAAGGCAGTTAGTGCCATGATTTATGGACATGGGAAGGGAGCTAGGAATTTAGTGGATTAGCCAGAGCACACTCAACTCAAGCAACTGTTATGTGTGGACCCAATTCCTAAATTCTGGATAAAAGCAGCCAAGAAAAGGCAGCTTCCTGTGAAGCCCTGGCCAGTCAAGGCAGGCACAGCCTCCACTTAGCCGAGTTCAGCATAGTCCTAGGTAAATCTTGTTTCCCTAGTAATACTTTCTCCTGCCATACCATCCTCAAGGCCAGCTGATCTTTCCATGGTGCGGAAAGAATAGGCTATTAACACAAGAGTGCCAACAAGAAGTCAGTCAGAAGGCTGTCCGACCCTTTCCTCCGGTCACCCAACTCCTGAAGGCTTGACCTTGTTTCTGCAGACCAGATCTCAACTCTCAAACAAACAGAAGGACCACCATCTTTGATTTCCATGATAAGAAAGACCAAAAGCCATCAATATGGTATTTCCAAATCACAGCATTTTATCTTAAAAACAAAACAAGACAAAAACAATCAAGTGTACCTTTCAGAAAGAAACAAGTTATGATTTCTAATTTCTATGTCTAAAAGCAACAGCGAGCAATTAGCTGGCAGTATCAGTAGCTCTGTATATTTGAACTGAAAAGAAAAATGGACTGTGACTCAGGTCCTCACCTTCATACAAGAAACAGCCCTAGAATGGCACTCATCTCTTGACCAGTTTATGTCAAACCAAAGCCACTGAGCCAACACTGACCCTGCAAGAGGCCAGTAGCAGTCACCCATAATAGAATGCTTACAGCAAGACTGCACTATTGGCCTTTCACCTCTGTGGGTGTTCACCCACAGCAGGAAGAACCTAAGACAGGCAAACTGACAAGAAGACTGTCCAGTCATAACCAGTAGGGAGTCCCACATGATATCATAAAGCAACACTGAAAGGATTAACTCCTGAGTTGAATACCACGCAAGACAGCTAAGTGCAGAGATCTTAAGAGCTGGGTTTTCCCAATTTCACTGATCTCAGGTTAGGAAAACGGCAGTATGAGCATCCACATGAATCAGGACAGGTGTCTTGAGCTGTTGTCTCTGCAGCACAGAGCTGAGAGAACCACTTCTCCAGGGGGCTGCCATGGAGGGGGCAGTGTGTCAGTGCAAAGGACATCCCTGCACTCCCAAGTACTTTGGCTGCCTTCCTCTAGGTGACAGTTCCCAGACACTTATCTGCCACACGGAAACTACAAACATATCCAGCGAGCCTCAACACACGAAGTTAGCCCTCAAGGCCTACTATCAAAGGCTCAGTTGACGGAAGTGGATGACCTAAGAGACTTATTTTGAATCTCCACTTATTCGAGGTCCTAGCCTTGAATCAACTTCCGGCACCAGAATACTTGGATTGTTTCCTGCATGCCACCCCCAACCCCAGACATTCCCGCCCTAAGAATTACCTTTGTTAATTACACAACACTTCATGCTCTCCCTTTTATCAAGGCGTGTTCACTGCAAACACTATAAAAGAGCAAGTTAAGCCTCCTCCAAGAAACCCCTCCTAAGAAGGGTTTCGTCATCACATGCCTTATGTATGCCAGGCAAATGTTCTACCAGGCCAAAATTTCTAAGTTTTCCATCGAATGCCTGGAATCATTAGTATGCTTTTTCTTCCCCTGAAAATGATATAACCAACTATATTACCCTTTTATCTGGAACAGACCAACCACAGCAGTTCTTTCCAGCTGCACTCACTCTCAACACTGGCCTATGTGCTTTTCCCCTGCATGGTCTGGACTGTCTATTTCTACTTAAGAGTTATTAACATGCTATTTAGTGATATCTACTGTAAGTGTAGGCAGACACACAGAGAGAAGAATTAATATGTGAGCTGGGTCACACCTTTGTAGAAGACAGACTGAGGTGAAAGAAAATCAAAATGCACCTGGCAACATGAATTCACATGAACACAGCTGGAAATAACAACATAAAACTCCAGATCCCACTCATCTGAAGTGGGATGAAATGATCCTTCCTCACATGACACACCAAAAAGGCCAATACATGCCATGTAGAGGGCAAAACTAAAAGGCAGCGCTGATCTAGGTCAATCCAGCCCAGCTCCCCACCCAGGCTCCCTCTGGAAACTCCACTGGCTTTCCTAAATTCCCGGGACCAACCTCCTCGCCGCTGGCCATCCTGTGCGCCAGGTCTTTTAAGTTTCTCATCATCCTCTCATCCCGGAAGTCGTAAGGAAATGTTTCTGTCCACTCTGTCAGGAGCTGGAGAATTTTAGGTGCAATTTTTCTCATCTGGTTCTAGGGAGAAAAAGAAGTCCACGTCAGAGATACACACCAGCATGGTCTGCATTAAATAAATAACCAAGTAACTGTGTCACTGGCTAACTGCTATGCTGCACATCCTCTGGGGTCAAACCCTCCTCCACATCAACGCCAACTCCAGTTAACAACAGCAGGACAGAGGGCTCCTCCGTGACTTTTATACTGCTCATTGGTTTCTTTCATTTTATTTTGCAGGGCTGGGGATCTGAGCTAGGGCCTTACACTTGGGAGGTAAGCATTCCATTACTGAAACACTTCTGCAGTCCTACACCGCAGTCTTTACACCATTCCCAATTCCATATGCATGGCCATCATGCCACTTAGGCACATCAGCCTGGGGCTAGGCTAGGGTCACTTATGGAAATCGTCATCACAAAATCTAGGCCAGAGTTAGCAGATCTAATTAAAAAGAAAAAAAAAAAACCCATAAAACTCAAATGTCGCATTACCTTCTCGCTATCCCCTTCACTCAGTCGCTGGTGCTCAACACACAAGTGGCAGACTTTGGCCATTAGCTCGTAAGGATGCATGAATAGGCGAGAACTAAGCAGGAAGGTGAATATGTATGTTCTCTGCAGCAAGAGAAAAAAAAAAGTTGTCATCGTTTCAATCTCTCAGAATTCATGCTATCCCAGAATATTATAACCTTCTTATACATTGAAGCTAAGAGGCTGCAGGTTCCTGTAAATGCCTGCTCGTAAAACAGCATTAGATAATTCCCCTTCATCTCACCTTATCTTTCCCCTTAAAACACACTAAAAATAACAGGATAAATTCGACTCCTGAAATGATCCGGAGGACATTTTCTTATCTGTCTTTGGGGAGCCAGGACATATTCATTTTCCAGTGTAATCAAGAATGAAATTCAGTCCAGAGAAGCCAGACTGGCTTCAATATGTTGCCCACACTGAATAAGCCTAGCTGTCCACATAACTATTGTAACCAATAACAAACACACAACTGAGAAACGAAAGCCCACCTACCCTACCCGCATTCAGAAGAACCGTCCAGTGTGCCCCGTGTAGCGCACGGTGTTTGTGTCACAACTCAACTAACCCACTGGCTTGCTCGGGACTAAGAGACCTGATAAAGCACGACAGAACACGACAGACTCTTCTTTAACCACACTGTCCCCCAGGAAGCCAGTGAGGAAGCAGCGCTTATTTGTTCTAACAGTTTCTGGCTCTCGGTGAAAAGAGGAATTCCATGGATTGTTTGCTTCTCCCAAGCCTCCTTTGGCACCTTTAGGTGGTTCATAAACACTTACAGTACTGAACAAGGGACTCCTTTTACTTCTGATAGCAAGTTTTCCCTGTGTGGGAACATATTTGAAAATGCTATGCAATGAATCACACGGAGATAACTCAGTAAGGAACATGGGGGTGAACGACCATTGGCGAGCACGCGCTCTCCTTTGCACGACAAGGTTATTATTGTCGTTATAAAAACTAATGAATGTGGTCTCTAGGTATTTCCATGAACTCACCGTCAATAAACAGCTGCCCATTAAACCCAACCTTCTTGTCCTTCTAAATTCAGCTCAACAGACACAAGAGGGGAGGGGAACGCACTTGACCCAGGAGGGAAACCTGGTTTGACCGCTGGTACTGAGAGGAGCCAATGTGTAAATGGGGTGTTGGGTTTCCATTGTCCACCCCGCTCTGGGAACAATGAAGACTGAGCTAATGTACAGCGGCTTTCCTGGGTTAGAAAGTGCCGTCTGTACAAATGTAGGTTAGCAAGAGAAGGCCAAAGTGAAGCCACCACCACCACCCGATGTCCAATCTATTCATCAGTGCGTCTGTGCGTAACGTCTCTCTCTATGTACTTTCCCCAGTTACATTAATTTCATACTGATGTCCAATCTATTCATCAGTGCATCTGTGTGTAACTTACCTCTCTATGTACTTTCCCCAGTTACATTAATTTCATATGACAGGAGCACCCAATGCTCTTTCTAATTGCTTTTTCATTTATGGAACGAGGAATAGGCATGGATCAAGTCTACAAATCTCTCTTCATTTAGACTGCCTAAAATGTGGTGGACAGACAACTTAAAAAGAATCAGATGTGGAGACTTTGCCACAATCTGACCCATCCCCAGGCTCAATTTGGTCTCAGAACTTTCAATGATTACTGTGCAATTCTTCTTGGAAAAAAATCTTAGCAACCAATGTAACCCCACAGCAAGGATAGAATCCCTACATAGTGAGTGCAATTTCTAATCCATACCAAAAATGGGTTTCAGAGGAACATCAATACCTACATCTGGATAATAATCCACATTGGGTACTAGGTGCTGGATAAGAGCCTCCAGAGATCCAGAAAGGAGGTTATTGTCATGGTAATACAAGCCTCCACAGCTGTCCTCTGCAGACTGGTAGAGATTTCGGTTGTAACCACTGCTGTCAAACATGGCTGAAAAGGGAGGTGTCTGAGGCATACTTTCCTAAAAGGAATAAAAAACAAGAAAACACAGTCATCAGTGACATGTGACATGAAAAGTAAGGTTTCATCAGTAATTCCTGTGATAGTGGAAGGCAGGCAGCTTAAGAAAATAGCTATGACACACTGTCAGAACTATGAAGAGCCAAAGTGCTCTGAGTTTACATGCACACATACTTTCAATTAAATATTACCAAATGCTTAGTAGTCTGGACTTACTCCACATGGTGTCATTTTCACACACACTCCTTTACAGCCACTTGTGAGCAGCTGTAGAGAAGCCTGGTTCCAGTTGCTGAACCTCATTGAGTCAAGGATTTTCAAGTCAAGACGTCACTCGGCTGAATTAGATAAAACCTGAGGAGACTCTGACAGGCACTGGACATGTGGAAGAGCACCAAGGCTGAGGTTGAAAAGCATGTAATTTGCAGGAGACCCGGAATGAAAGTGCATAGCGTGTGTCTTTGCCTGTGTGTGTCTAACGTGTGTTTATGTTTGCGCACGTCAAGAGATGTAATGCTGGCTCCCCAGCATGTTATTTGCCCTTTCCTCCTCTCCTCAAATCTCACGTTAGAGATGCTGTGTGTCCTGTGTGCAAAGTCTCCGTCTCAGACAACAGGCAGGCCGAGAAGGCACTTTCTATAGGAACAGGGCGTACTGCCTCAGCCTAGATAAGTTGCTCTTGCCCATCTGTGCGTTGTCACTCATGAAGCCCTGTCAGACAGTGCTCAGTGAAGGCCAGAGGCCATTCCGTTATTAGTCGGATTTCTGGGGACCTAGTGCAGGGTTCTGAGAGCAGACTCGGATTTCTGGCTATGTGTCTGGACAATACAGGACTGGCGGAGCCTGGGGATTCGGAGCTGAGGGAAAGCCAAACCTATGCCCAGGACTGACAGGGAGCAGCTTATAGAGGTTGCAGGAAGACACAACCTGGGCAAATCCTTCTTTCAAGATGCTGAAAGGTATCTGCACCTAAATGAGGGGGTGGAGCTCAGTCCTCCAGCACATCTGTTCCACCTATAGGGATGGGGCGGGGCGGGGCTAAGAGCCTCATAACAAGGTGGTGTGCATGACTTGGGTAGGTGGTGCCCAGGGATAGGGTGTTAGAACAAAAATCTATAATGCTAACGTGGCAAATAAAAACAGCATTTAGGAAGAAAGAGTATCAAGAAAGATATAGAGATACAGAAGTGCTGGACATGGTGGTACACGCCTTTGATCTGAGCACTCCAGAGGCAGAGGCAGGCAGATCTCTGTGAGTTCAAGGCTAGCCTGGTCTACAGAGTGAGTTTCAGGACATCTGGGGATATGTAGAGAGACCTTGTTTCAAAAAGAAAGTAAGATATAGAGAAAAACAGCATCTTGTTGTGACCTTTATCAACCGAAAACCAGTACAGAGAGAGAATTTCTAAAAGTTCCATAAAAAAACAAAACAGTGAAAATAGGAAGAAAGCTAGTTATCTTTGGGAACCACTCCACTGGGATTTCACCACCTGGGCCCCAGAGTTATCAGTGTTGTGCTTCAGTTAGGTAGGACTAACTAGATGGTCCTAACAGCCAAAGGTCACAGACTAGACCATCAAATCATCTAGTGGATGGTTAAATAATCAGGACAACCACTCAGATGATGAGACCTGACTTGCAGAAACTGTGGGTAAATTAAAACAAAACAAAACAAAAAGAATTCTCAGTGTTATTGTCTTATATGACATAGACAGGGGTGAATTTCTTTCCTCTTCAAATTGCCACTTTTCCTGAATATAATTCAGGTATAATTCACTTGTTATAAATTGTTGGTCCCTGATGAGACAAAGAGAGGAGCAACCCTTGTTCTCAGAAGCTGGGCCCAACCTCACACTCAGAGGCAGGACCTGAGATGCCAGCCTCACCTACGCTACTTCTCATGCCCCGAAGGAACCTTATCTGGATATGGTTGTCAGTATCTTAGAACAGCTTCTAACAGTGGCACAGCATCCTTCATACACAAGATAAAGAATAAGAATCTGGGAGATGGGAAGCTTTTCTACCCAGAACCATGAATTTTCCTTGACGTTGCTACTCAGTTATAACTGAATCCAATCTACTCAAGTGTCTTTGGGAGATGGTTGGCCAGGACTTAAGAACTCCAGAAAATCAAAAAATGATAAACATCCAAAAGGGCCACAGAAACTGTTTGAAAGGTAAAAACTAGATTTCATTTCAAACTACAATCAATTAGAAGTAGTAGGTCAAGAGGATCAAGGATGGCCCAGAGGCTGTGGGGGCTGGAACTCAATGGTAAAGGTTATCCTGAGTGATCAGGACTGACTGTAAGAGGCCATAGAATAAGCCATGTGCCCTCACGGTCAAATCCAAACCCCTCTTTCTATAAATGTGGAACCTGGGGCTCAGGAAGGTGAACTGGGGTGACCAGGCTAACATAACACAGTCATGTGACTGCAGTACAAAGTGGGTCTCCAAGGAATCTTGGCTTATTAGCAGTAAAGAGCTTACCGGATAGTCCCAGATCACCCCAGTCCCCTTTCAAGGGCTCATCCCCAAAGCTATCAGTATTTGTAATTCTTATTTACTCTCCTGTAAAGTAGATAAAAACTTAGATTCCACTCCCACCCACTACCCCCTAAATTCAGACTCAGTTCTGGAGAGATGGTTTAGCAAAGAACATTCACTGTTCTTACATAGTTCATAGCACCCACATGAAGGCTCTAACTCTAGTTAGAGGGAACCCCAAAACCTCTGCAGACCCCTGCATGCATGTGCTGCACATATACTCATGCAGGCTCACATACATACACATAAATAAAAATCTTAAAAAAATGATTCAAACTCATTGAAATAGCACTTGATAGTTTTGAAGTTTAGAAAGTTATTTGTCCCACGTCCCAGGTACATTTCCCACCTGTCACTTCAGCTTTCCTCACCTTGACCCAAACCCTGAATGACATACACACACATTCATCCATATTGATAGCCTGTCTGTTTGGCAAAGTTCTTCTTAGAACATTATTTTTAGAGTTGTGGCAAAAGCTTTTAGGGATCATATCAACTCTCTCTAACCACAATAGCAGCACTCAGAAAATGCCCCCCAAAGGCTTCTCAAAAAAATACTGTAAGTAGAGATGGCAACCTAGCCGAGGTGAGTTAATCAGTACTGTAGCTTATTATACCTAAACCATCAACTGAAGGAAAGAGTGTGGCTCTGGCCATTATTTGCCTTCAAGTCCATCCAAAGGCCTGTTGCTACCATAGCAACAGTCAACGGCTGAGACCCAATCATGACAAGAGACCTCCATGCAATGGGGACATTTCCTCTTCCTTGCCTTGTGCTCGGAACCACACCTCTGACATCTATAAGCCCTGTTCTGTTCATGAGTTCCCCTTCCTCTCACTGTGATCTCAGACACTGGAAAAGTCATCCACATTCCACAAGCTTCGAATTCCCCATTAAGCTGTCTCTGGAGAGACACACATGCTAGGCTCTGAGAACCTACCTCACTAACTTCTCATGCCCTAAGTTTACTGACTACAGAGGACTTTCTGGATTACCATCTGGTAATTCTTGTAATTCTTCTTCACATCCATTTGTGGTAGATGTCTTGTTTTGCTTTGTCCCCCCCCCCCATGCCTGAGAAACAAAGACTACACGCTTGGGATTACATATAAAGTAACAGGCAGAGGACAGCTTCGAACCCAGGTCTCCAGATCCCAGGTACAAACTTTATTATGCCACTTACATTACATTAAAAATAGTCTTTGAACTTCTAATATTTAACTATAAAAAGAAAATCCCAACATTTTGCCTCAAATCATATGCTATTAGAATGATTTACATGTTTTACACATTCTGCATAGATTCTTGTTCATAAGATATATTAAAACCATGAACTACTCTTATTTAAAAAAACAGACTGTCAACGGTAGTAGTTAAGCTACTGACTTGATAATCAACACACAGTGCCATCTAGACAGAAAGTTCAGAGATTCTAATATGCGCTTTAGAAAGCCTACTTTCTTTACAACTGGGAAGCATGTGTACCTGAATAAAGAGGTTTCGTTGAAAGTTGCTTAAGCAGCATATGAAATAACAGAGCACTGTACAGTAGATGGCTCGACCCTTACCTGGGGCTCAATGAAATACAGAGGTGTTTTCTTTACAGATTACCAGCAAAAGAAAATTTTAATGAGCCAAATAATAACAGAAAGATCATGGAACATAGTGTCCATCACTCATTTCAGACAAGTTCTAGCTAGCAGCCAATCCAGAAGTTTTCTGACAGTCTAACTGCCCATGTAGGAGTAGATAAACACAAAGCCAGCAGAATGGCACAGAATGTACTGTTTGGAAACTTCATCTTAAATACCTAAGAAGTTAAGCCACAGCAATTCAGTTTCTCTCAAGCATCCCCTGTACTGTGACCCACGTCTTTAGCTAGGGTTTGTTCAACAGCACTCACATTCCACGTCAAGACCTTGCACTCTAGAAGCTTCAGTTCTGGAGCTGAAAACTGAGGCCCAGATGACAAAATAAGATTGTAAACTGTTAAGAAAATAAACTCAGTATCCAAAGTACTAGACACAAGAATCAGAGACTTATCGATCCCTGGCCTCCACTATCCCCAATGAATCCCCAAGGGAGATCTGGGCAAGAAGAAGCTGCTCTTAGCCTCTGGCTCCCATTCGCCTTTCTACCTCACTGAAGTTCTGATGCCTTCACTGTACAGTCCTCGTGACTACTAAGTTCTGGCACTAGGGTTCATGTGCTTTGAGCTGACACCTTCCCACACTTTCTAAAACCAGCCCCTCCACTGTCCACCTTTTTCTTTTATGCAAAAATCTGTCCTGTCCAATATACCTATAAATGGGGACCTGCTAACTAAATGCCCTGTTTAGGAAATAGAGACTATTTCAAAATTAGAATGTATGACAGCAGTCAGTTAAATTATGGCTTGATTTATACCTAACAAACATAAAAAGAGTTAATTCCTTTGAAAAAGAGATTTGTATGAGATACATGAAAAACCCGTTAACTATTCAAACCACTACTTAACATACATTGCAGGCTGGAAAGTAATTCTCACCTTAGGAAGTTTCATTTCTAAGTTGGTTGCTTGAAATTCAAGATACATTCTAGTCAACTAATAGGACAGATCTTTTCAAAGAAATTTCACACCTCTCTGCACACATAAATACACTGCCATGTCTGCATATTCATTACAGGAGCTCCTGTCCAGTACAGGGTGCTGGCCTAGCACAGAACCTAGATGTCTTATGTCTACTCCAAAGCAAGAGAGTAGGGCGGATCTACAGAGAACCCTCCTCCACGACATTTAGGACTAGCACCTTATAAATCAAGTGTGTGTGTGTGTGTGTGTGTGTGTGTGTGTGTGTGTGTGTGTGTCTGTAGTACCAATTCAACTGAGTTAAAGAGAACACAAGAATGACAAATCTTAAGGGTAGAGTTCCTGAAATAGGCTTCCTGCCCCCCAGTGGGGCATCACTCTGGGTAGAAGGCATAGCAAAACAACAGGAAATGGATTTTCATTTTAAAAAACAATGAACTAGGATAAGGGAAAAAAATACCTTTCTGATCACCCAAATTAGCTCACAGGCTATAAATGATGCTGGAAAAGTTTCTAGTAGGAACAAGATACCCCCAACCCAGGCAGAGAAGACAAATATTCTTCTTAAAATTGACTTGGGAAGCTGAAGTCACTTGACAGACATCTTGCAGGGGCTGCTAATTTGGGCACCAACATAGATCATGTTCTTCCAAAGACCCCGAAGAAGTTCAGCCTGACATTGATCCCAAAGCAAGAGAGCAGGCTGTGGGTGATTTACAGGATGAATGGATCTGAAAGGCATGCCTAATGGTTTCAGACCAACCAAAGCTCCAGATGAAAAGCTGCCTTGCCCTGAACAGCAGATTGTGTCTGAATTACCAACTGCTTTGGCAGTGTTATTTATGAGGAAGCAGGTGTACTGGGGAGGAGGTGGTTTCAGGTGATAACTCAAACTGGGAAAGAGGTTGGGGTATGGATGGGCGTGGAGTTCCATCAAAAGCCACCCCTTACCTCTGTGGCAGACACTCTGTAAATCTTTACTAGAACAGCACGTCAGCGTCTCCTTCAGTCTCAAAGGAAGATAGAAATGTGCAGGTGCCACACAGGACCAGGGCGCGGGTGTTTATGAACCCAGCAGCTCTACATGGATGACAGTGTTTCAGCATCAGTATAAATGCTAGACAAGTGTCCTGACTTAAAAAAAAAAAAAAGGTAGGCAAAGATCTCCTTATCTTGGCCAAACCTTGAAAGTGTGTTTGTTTAGTGGGAAGAGATTTCCTTTAATACCTGGAATCTGACCTTTCTCAATTCCTGTCTAGATTCCAAAGGAACTTTGCCCTTTAGGATACGCACATTTGACAACTCCTTGGCTGAAGAAGACAGCAGCAGCAGTGAAGGGTAGGGCTCTTAACTCTGACCTCTTGGGCTTTCATCTCTGCATTGGCTCTGTGTTTCTTATTTAACAAGACCGTTCTTCTGCACTTCTTTTCTCAGCTGATGCTGCAGACACTGGGTAAAAGTTCCTAACATCCTTCTAGCTACTATCCTAGACTGACAGCTTCCTCTCTATGACACCAGACTTGGGAATGCAGGTTGACTGAAGGCCCAGGTGACTGTGGATCTCAACCAGGTGAAATGTCAAAGGTGCAGCCTCTGACGCTGTCTAAAGCGTGGCTTATTTTAAGCTTGGAAGTGTCCAGATGCTTATCTTCTCATTTCTTTCCTTAGACTGAGAAGCCCTTTTAGCAGAGAGCCCAGAGAGCATCTGAGAAACCTGGGATGCTGTACCTCCACTAACCATCTTTAGAAAAGAGGTACTATGTTAATAAAATACACAGCTGGGAGTAGAAAGGCTGAATACATGTAAATGACTCCACAATGTACAGTTTTTAGAATCAAATCTAAATGTTCAACAGTTTTCCTAGTTAAGGGAGAAAAGGGATTACTTATTTAAAAAAAAAAAATTGTGTATGTGGGCATAGTACCTGAGGAGGCCAGAAGAGGGCATCAGATACCCTGGAACTGGAGTTATAGGTGCCTGTGGACCAACATGGGTGCTGGGAACCAAATCTATATCCCTCTGCAAAGGAATGGTCATGTTTCCTGATTTGAAACCCCTCACATACACATGCACACAAATCAGTTTACATTTTGCTTTATCAGCTCTTATGCTAACTAGAAATTTTTTCACTAATCCCTAATGGTGAAGGAAAAGAATTCTGACTCAACTAGTTACAATTTTCTGTTGGAAGAAAAACAAAGATTAGATTTGCGATCTTTTGCCATGGGATTGTGGTAGCAATTTATTAAAGCACAAAATGACTTTGGTACATGGCGACTCCGAATAGGCCTGGAGTGTCACTGAAAACCTTCCGTGTGTGTGTGTGTGTGTGTGTGTGTGTGTGTGTGTGTGTGTGTGTGTGTGTGTGTGTGTGTGTGTGTGTGTGTGTGTGTGTGTAGGAAGGGAAGCCAGACCATGCTGACATTCTTCATTTATTTAAAAGCCTTTAGCATCCACAGCATCTTTGCAATTCTCAATCTTAGCAGTAGGTGGCGCCTGGTTCCCTGTCTTTGACAGAGCCAGTGCTGGTTTAGAAAAACAAGAGAAGGGCAGCTGCAGTACTGGGGAAAACGGGAAGATCTTAGCATATCATTGAACTCCGGGAAGGGGCACTGCGCATGCTGTACAGACAGACATCAACTAGCTGACAGGGCCCAACAGCTCTACTTCCTGATGTCTCAGATGCCCATCTGTGATGAGAATCAAGTATTTCATAGTCCTAGAATAATAAAACCCCTTGCCCAAATCATCACTATGCAATCAGGGGTTGCCACAAGGGCTGGACTCCCAAAAGATTCGCCTCTCCTTCACTGTCTGGTAGCCACCACTGGCCACACTGACTGAAGGGCACTGCACACTGGCCAGTGGGCTGGGGAGTGGCTCGGTGGTACAGCTCTTGCACAGCATGCACAAGGCCCTGGGTTTCAACCCCCAGCACAAGACAAGGGACAGAAAGAAATGGAGGGGGTGAGGCAAAGGCAGACAACTAAGAGGCTCGTAATTTTGTTGTTCAAGTATCTACATGTGGCTCGAAGCTTCCATAGTAAGCAGCACAGAGATACTGAGATTGTGAAAGATATATGATAGATCTGCAGCTAAACCATGAACTATCACAGGGGGATAACTTTTATTAGAATATTTTACTTTTCTGAGTCCAATTCATTTCAATAGGGAAATGGCTTGATACTTGGTGGGGGCATTTGTGAAAAGCTAAGATTATTTTTCTTTGAATTTTATTATGTAACATGGGAACTGAGATAATTTCACTTTTTGGCTGTAAGTCCTTAGAAAACTATAGGTTTTTTTTTTTTCCTTCAATTTTTGTCTTTTAGATAAATTGAAAAAGGCTAATGGTCTATAAAGTGTTTTCCTTTTTACAGGACTAAATTTTTTTGTGTCCAATTTTCACATCAGGGTTCCCTAACACAATTTAAATCAATTGGATCATTTCTGGGTATATATTTACCTTAAGAGAAAAATAAATAAATATATAAACCTATGAAAACAGATTAGTAAAAGAGGCACTGACATTTAGTTGACAAGAATGATGAGTTAATAAGCCAAGAATAATTTTCTGGCCCCACTTTATTGATAATTAGTAATTTTTAATATTCTCACAAGGAAGAAGAAGTCAAGGAAAAAGCAATTCAAGAAAATACTAAATTTCTATATAAATTCACCAAAGAGCACATGTGACTTGTCCCTTTTCATTCCCATATGCTCAGAAAACACCTGAACATCTAACAGGCCATCTCCATCCTGGCATGGACCACTCTAACATGGATGGATGCGGAACACTGCAACAAAATAAATCAGCTGTGACAGAGATACAAAGGCACCATAAACCATCTCCTCTGACTGTCCATGTCTACTTCACAGACATCAGAGCTACAGAAAGAAGGGATGGGTCTTGTTAGGGCTCCCCATCTGCCCAAACCTAAGTCTTCTCATTTCCAGGGTAGAGATCTGCTAAGCTACAACTGTCATTTTAGAATAAGCAACGCCCGTACAGATCTATTTTTTTTTTTTTGTAGGTTTAACTGATGGACCAATAAAAAGATGGACAGCTGTATATAGTGTTACATAGTTCTGGAAAAATGAAAGGGAGACAAATAATACTTAAATTAACTACTAAAACCCTCAAATCCTCAACAGTACAATTAGCCAATTGTGAGAATTCACAAAATCTTCTGAAAACTTTCTCATTTATTTTCTAATTATTTGTGCCATCAGAACTAAGATTCTTTTCCATCCTTGCTTGGGATTCCTGATTCTTCTCCCAGGCAAGGCCTAGAACCTTTCCTTTCCTATCTTCTTTCCAAGTGTTCTCCTTGGAGGTCATCCAAATATTGCAAGTTCAATTCTAGGTAGCCTTTGGAAACTGAGCAGGCTGGTCCCATGGTTTTCTGTACTATACTGAGGACCCCAGCTAGACTGCATAGGTCTTCCTGGCCCACATCTTCCTCTCTGTTTTCTTATCTATTCTCTTTCCTTTAGATGAGAGGTATTTAACCGGTTCAACTTGGCCTATTGTACTCTATTAAACAGTGAGGTTAATGTTAGATTATAAGAATAAGATGTAAATAACAATATAAGGAATGTTATGATAAACAATGAACACTTAGCAATATTGAGTTATATATACTTAAAATAGATTAGATTAGACACTAAGCTTAGGAACAAGACAATGCAGATACATTCTGATGACTCTCTTTGCCACCAAGCCAGGGACAAAGCGTGGCAGCACAGACACAATGTACAGTATAGCACATGATATGGAGCAAAGCAGAAATAAATTCTCAGAACTGAACATGTCCAAGTCCAAGGCCAGTCTTCTTGGTAGCCAGAAGGTCTGGCACCTCTCGGAAAACAAAGGGTTGACTGACCCAGGGAAGGGACTTGCTCACCAGAAGCTGATGTTATCTATCATACTTGCCAGCAAATTTGTTTGAAAGGGTTAAAGCAGCCAGCACTGTTTGTGAACACTGACTTCTGTCAAAAGTGCCCTGGGTCCTCAGTGACTCAAACATGGCTCCCTACCCCAAATAAAACTGGCATTAAGGGATAACAGTATTTAACTGGCTGTCATTTTTCTTCTATACATCCTCAACAGCCAAAAATTCGCATTCCATTTTTAAAAATAATCAGTTCTCCTTGTGCTCTGAATGCCACATTGCCAGCTATTTCCTCCCAAATCTTCACATCAGGTATACACTGTCTTCGTTTTTAAACCTCCTTGTTTAATCCTCTTTGCATAGGCTGACCACCCTGGTCACAACTATGCACAGATTAAGGCACGGTCATCACATGCCACTTTCCAGCTACTGTGCTCATGAGGAGAGAATAATTATTCACCCATCTGAGTCTGACTGTGCCAGACATCAGCCAAGAAGAGCTCCGATACCCTGATCCCAAGACTCTTCCCCCTTTATCCTCCCAGCTCGAGACCCTTCCTCCCTGTGAGACATCATCAGGGCTAAATATAGATCTACGCACACCAGCAGTTCCTGACCATTGTCACATGGCGCTGCTGACGAAGGACTCCTTGGAGACGCGTTCACCCAAACAGACATACACAAGTATGAGTGCATATTTATTCATATGCACCAGACCCCGCGAATTCATCTGCAAAGTGGTACATTTACAGTCACAAGAGAAAACTGCAGCCTAGATGCTCTCTTGGCGCTATTAACCACACCGTTCCACCCCTTTCTCCCGGCACTGTCAGTGGGCTTAGCCATGGTGCTTTTCCTGAACTGTACCAATTTGGATGGGGTAAGGTGGCAAGCAACAGTCAAATCACACACACACACACACACACACACACACACACACACACACACACACACACACACACACAGAGGCGCGCACACCTCTTGTTTCCCATTTGCCCTTTTCTCTTGTACAGCCCTGAAGTTGTTTTCAGGGCTCTCCACTCCAATAAAAAGAAGCCTCCCTCATGCTGTCAGCCCACGAAGCTTCCAGGTACCCCAAGCCACATTAGTATCGCCCGGACTAGTGTCCGAAGGCAACTTACCTGAGTCCAAAAGCAAAACAAAACAAACAAAAAACCTGGCTACTTGTTCAAGTTTGCATAAGAGCCAGGGGAAACACAAGTGTTTCCCTGTCTGTTCCTAAGAGTCAGACCTTAGATTATAAGGAATCTGCAACAAAAATAAACAACAGCCAGTACACTCACAAACACCCTAGGAAACTAGCCCAAAAAGTGTATAGACACAACCTAGGTGCATAGGAAGCTTAGAAAGAAAGCAAAAAGAATGAACGCGACTCCAACTCAGTCAAACCCTCAAGATCTAACATGATCTCCAAATAGAAGGCCTGGATGGGCACTGAGGCGAGGCGCAGCACTGCGTCCACAGATCCCCGGGTCCCCGGAGCTCAGCCCCGCACCTGTTGGGACCCCGGCAGCCCCTAGCACGAGCGGGCGCGGGAACTCCTAAATCCCCGGGCTCCGCCGGAGCTCGCTAGCTGGGGACCTCGAGCCACGCCGGGGCGCACTGGGCAGCTGGCTGGGTCCTAGAGCAGCATCTACGCAGCCCCGGGGGGCTCCGTGCAGCCGGCTCCCTCCATCCCGGTTCCCTCCATCCCGCCGCGGGGACTCCGGAGCACCTACCTACCCGCACACGGCCCGGGCCTCCGCCTCCTGGCTGCTGTACGGCGGCGCCCCCAAAGGCGAACGCAAGACCAGGAAGGACCGAAGGCAGGAAGAAAGGAAAAAACCCGCCGATCCAGTCGGGGTCCTTGTTTATACTGAAACTCCAGCCGCAGCCGCGCACACCCCCTTGCTCCTGAGTGCCCGCCTCCTGCGGCCGCCGGCCCCGCCCCGCCTCTGACCACGCCCACCCGCGCTGGCCAATCGCGGCGCCGCTCTCCGCCCACGCCGCCCTGCGGCGGGCGCTCGGGGACTTGCCCGGGCCCCCGCGGCCTGGGACTCCCGTGACGCCGCGGCCCTGCCCGCCCACGCCGCCGCGGAGGCTGGCTTGCTGGCGCAGCGGGTCTCAGCAGCCAGGGCTGGGCCCACTCGGGCGGCGTGTGTTTCCTCCTCCGTGCCGCTGCCCGCGGCTGTTTGTGCAGTCATGTGTCCCCGAGTGTGTGTATTCATTTGCCTGTGTGCTCTACCTGTAAATAACCGGCTCGACTCGTTGTACAGTATCTATTATCATAATTATGAACTGGAGGTTACTGTCCGTGTAACTTTCGGAGGAGATCCGAGAGGAACCACCAAGCACTTGCTGAGTGCTAGGTATTGTGGGGATAAAAAAAAAAACGCTGGGGGCACACTGGTGGCCGCAACCTGCTGGCCCCAGACCTCTGAAGCTTAATGGCTACTTAGAGGGAAAAACGCTAAGTAAACTGCCACTCACTGGGGATGTAAAATTACATGTGTTAAGAACTTTCGCGAAGGAAAGGAATCTACTCTTAACACGTGAGGCTAGTCCTCAGTGAAGGCTGTGTTATCATTGTAACCAGGTATTATTGGATACCTGATAACTATTTTAGGGAAAAGGGGGGAGAGGAGGTAAGATCTCAAAACTTCCCTTGTACGCATGATAGGTAAGGGAAGAAAGGGAAAAAAGAGACCCATGTGGGGGGGAAATGTATAAGGTCTGGAGACTTGGCAGCGCTGTGACCCTGGATAAGAAAAGGCAGCTTTGGGAGTTTCAGTTCATAAATAAACACTGTTGGACCATCCTATGGGGCTGTGATTGGCAACACTGTTCCTGCTCTAAAGTCCCTGCCTCTCTCCTTTCTGGGGTGGAAGGAGCCACCTTCCATTGCCTGTCACTCCCACCTCCTCCTGCTTCTCTGTCCTGTGCACTCGGTCTATATAGACCTACGGGTCTCCCTGAACCAGCAACTTATGCTGAACTCTGGCGACCCTGCGCTGTGAAGGAGGATGGATTCGGACAAAGGAGCAGTGCTGCAGGGCCCTACAGTCGTGGCTGGGCTTTCCATCCTGTGTTTGTTAGCAAGCAGACCATATGACATGGGGCAAAGCACACTCTTCCTGGTCCTTAGCAAGACATTAAGAGGGCTGGGCTAAACCAGGATTTCTAACTGGTGCAGTCAGGCACGCCCTTTGTGACCTCTGCGTACTCTTGGAAGCCCAGAAAGCTGTCTTTTTACTTTCTGAAGTCTTGCCCACTAAACAAAAGATAAAGTTCACTTTATATTTTAAAAATGTAAAGGGGTTGCCACTATGATATTGATGCTAAGTTTTGTTTTGTTTCCCAAACCACATTACAGGTCCCTATTCTGCCCAGGCTGTCTTGGGGCCCTTCTTAGCTCCAATGTGAGAACCATGATGTGCAGATTCAACTCTGGAGCCAGCATTCCTAACCATAACCCTGTCTTTATCACTCAGCCACCTGTCAAACCCTCCACAAGGCACTGTGGGTCTCTGGGACCCTGTTACTCACTGAAACACGGCATCATGAGAATCAAGCAACTTCTTTAAGGAGTACTGAGATTAAAAGAGACAGGACATGAAGGGGGCTGAAGATAATGTCTCCCAGAGACACCTTTCTTGATCTCACTTAAAATTACAATCCCCTCCACTTTTGATGACCCTCCTCTTCTCTTACTGTTCCCTGCAAAGTCTTGCTACCATCTGATACACTGCATTTTGCTTATTACTGAGTCTCTTCCCTCATTGATACTTGATAAAACGTGAGCTTCCTGGGTGGAGGGATGATGGATGGATGGGTGTCTAGCACATGGTAAGAACACAGTATGTAATTCTGTTCCAATTGTGTCTTCCATTTTCTATACCTCATAGTTTCTTCCTGATCTTTTGACTCCATTGGATCTATTTGTATCCTCATGAAAAATGTTGGTGGGCTGATGAGATGACTCGGCAGGTGAAGGAATTTGCTACCAAACCTGGCCACCCGAATTTGATCCCCAGGACTCATGTGAAAGGAGAGAGCTGATGAATCCTTTAACACACACACACACACACACACACACACACACACACACACACACACACACACACACAACTGATTAATATAATAAAAATGTAAATAGTAGTAAACTCCACAATAGCAGTCAAGCTGATTCGAATAAAGCCCTGCAGAGCAGAGCCTCATCCCAGGACTGAAGGATGGTGGCCTGTGTTACATTTCCACTCTACAGAGACTGTCCAGCGATGTAGGGAAGGGTTGCTTTTCCTAAGCCTGCTGTACCTCAGGCACACAAAAGAAGTGCAAGTATCGTCATGAACCGTGCTAGTCCGACTGCCTTTCCTTTTGTCGCTTTCATTTCGAAAGACAAATCCCACCTTACACCACACTGTATTCAGTGTATTTTCAATCCACCTTTTGTGAACAATGATGTTATTGTTGAACAAATCCCATGAGTATATTGACCTAAGTGTCCTGGTGCAATCTTTTCATTTTGTTTTCTTCTTTACTGCTCACCTTGTGTTATTTTTTTAATAACTCACTTCATTTTGTTTATTACTATTGTATGTGTACATAATGTGTATGTTTGTGTGTGTGTGTGTGTGTGTGTGTGTGTGTGTGTGTGTGTGTGTGTGTGTGTGTAAGCCAGTGTGTGTATGCCACAGCATGGGTGTAGAGACCAGAGGACAACTTTTGGAAGTCAGTTCTGTTCTTCCACTCTGGATTCCAGGGATGGATCTCACGTGTCAGGTAAGATAGCAAGATACTTTTACATGCTGAACCATCACACTGACCCAAACCTACATGGTTTTAGTTCTGTTTGTTTGCTTGTTTTAGATTTAATTTACTTTTTAATTGTGCTTGAGCGTTCATGTGGGGTGTGTGTGTGTGTGTGTGTGTGTGTGTGTGTGTGTGTGTGTACGTGTACAAGAATGTGGGTCCCTACAGAGGCCAGAAGACAGTGTTGGATTCCCTGGAGCTGGAGTTACAGGTGGCTGTGAGCAGTGAACTGCCTAATATGCTGAGATCCAAACTCCAGTCCTTTGCAAGAGTAACAATCTCTCACAAGCACTGAGCCATCTTTCCAGCCCCTGAACTTATGTTTTTTAATAATCTATCCATGTTAGTATATGTTGCTGTCATTGACTCCTTTTACCCACTGTTGAATGTTTTACCATACCTGTGCTACATTTGATTATTTGTGTTATGTTTAATCCACAACAAAACCATGAGAGGCAGGTACTATTACTTGTATTTGTGACAAGAAGGAATGGGGCTCAGCAAAGGAAAGAAGCCATATATCCTGAATCCAGAGCTCCTGTTCTTCCAATCCTAATTGCCCATGTAAGAGTTTGTAAAGAATGTTTAAAAGTAGAACACATGTGTATTTAAGTCAGAAACAAGCTGTTTTCTTACAAAGCAATGCTTATTATTTGCCTAAAAGGGATACAGTTTAATCCCACTAGTTACAATTTGTTATTTCATTAAGGCACTTGAACCTTAAGTGAAAATGTAAACATAACTGTCTTCAAATATCAGAACTCCTTGTGATGAAGGAAGATGACGTACCAGAACATCAGTTAAGACTAAGGAAGGAAAGGTGGAAGGGAGTGTGCTGTAAAGTCGGCGCGGCAGAAACGCTGAAGACATCCAGAGCCGAAGGGGATTCACAGCTCTTCTTGCAGCTTCTTCCTCCTTTCTTTTTCTTTCTTTCTTTCTTTCTTTCTTTCTTTCTTTCTTTCTTTCTTCCTTCCTTCCTTCCTTCCTTCCTTCCTTCCTTCCTTCCTTCCTTCCTCTCTTTTGTTTTATTTTTGAGAATTTCATACACAAATACACTGTATTTATATTATTTCCACTCACCCCTCTTCCCCTTCCAACTCCTCCTGTCCCTCCACCCCCTATATTCATGATCTCTTCTTCTATAATTATTATTGATGTGCACACATACACAAACACACACACACAGAGAGAGAGAGAGAGAGAGAGAGAGAGAGAGAGAGAGAGAGAGAAACCTGCTGAGTCCAAATTGGTGTCCTTATTTATACCGGTGTTTACAGTTGACTCCTCAGGACTGAGAGGCCTAATTAGAAGCTTTGTCCTTAGAGAAAACTGTTTCTCGCTCTCTCAGCACCCATGAACTGCAGTAGCTTTTCCTCTGGACTGGGGCCTTGTGAAATTTCCCCCATCCGTGTTGACACGCCAAATCCTGTTTGAGTAGCCGTGTTGTGGAGAATGTGTGGGTGCAGCATCCCTGTCATGTCTAGAAGACACGGCCTTACAGCTCATCCAGATCCTCTGGCTCTCACAATCTTTCTGTCTCCTCTTCCACTGTGTCCCCTGAGTCTCAGGTGTGAGGATTGTGACGTACACATTCCAGTTGGGGCTGGGAACCCCATAATCACTGGTTCCTGCATTTTGATTGGTTGAGGATTTCTACAGTAGCATTCATCTACTGTAAAAAAAGAAGTTTGTCTGATGAGGACTGGGCACTTGTACTTATCGACGGGTGCAAGGGTAAGTACTTAGCATACAGTTAGAAGCAATATTAACTTAGCAAAACGATTGTAATGGAATTTCCCCTAAAGTCTATGACCTCTCCAGACATGGGTTCATGGCTAGGTTTACAGTACCAGGCATAAGTCCCTTCCTATTGAGAAGCCTTAAGTCCAATTGAACAGCTGCTGGTTACACTCATCTTAAGCACCACTATTGCGGAGCTGGCGCTGTCTCTACTGTGGTCCACAGACTTTACAACTGGGTCGTATTGTGAACAACTCCCCCCCCCCCCCCCCCGTAGCTTCCACAGCGTCTTTTGATACTATGAGTGGTTACAGATCGTTAAGGGCTCTATGAAATGCCCATGTAATTCCTCAGAAGGTTTTTACATTTTCTCACCAATTTGTTGTTCTCTCAGTCACTCTGGAATACGGATATAGGCCGTTGAAGGTGTGAAACCTGAGCTCCAGTTTGTAAATGGGTAGAAACAAAGGCACAGGTCGTATTACTAGTCACCAGTTAGCCTGGACACTGCCTATTCTCCCAGCTTTCAAACCAAGGAAGGGAAGCCCACTCTTGGGAAGGATGGTTTATATGGCCTCTCTTATGTGTTGACAAAAGATGATGAGAATTTTGTACAACAAAGGCATGAAGAATAAACAGATGAAATGTTGATAAACTGCATCTAATAGCTTCTGAATATTACTTTGCAGCTTGTTAACCTGTAGTATATTCAAAAATAGTTTCTCGGTGGCACACAAATGCAATAATTTTTCTTCAACAGGCAAAAAATAAGAAGGAAAAAAAAAAAAAACCCCTGATACCTAAAGTATTTAACAGATGAACCACTCCCTCTTCAAGACAGGGAAAACCTTTCTAGTTCACCACAGATAGATTTTAGAGAAAGGAAGAGAATGGACCGCCCACCCCTGCACACCCCACAGAGGAGGCAACAGCGCAGATGTATGGTGATGATCGATCCTGGAGAGTACAGGGCTCCCCTCCTGGGGCCCTCTCACTCTCACTCTCACTCGGTGGCAATGGAAAGATGAGTTACTGCGCCAAGGTCTCAGGACCGTGAGAGCAGCTTGGCTCCAGACCTGAGAGAACACCCCTTACTTCCTCCTTGGTTTCAGTGTTGCTTTCCATCAGTTCCCCGTCCTTATCATCTGAGGAGCTTCAGCAGAAGGGGAAGGAGGCTGCTTGGCGTGCTTTGGTTTCGTGCCCTCTTCCTGCTTTGACCTAAGGGAAGCCTGCCCATGACCAATCTAGCTTAGAACATGGTCATGTTGGAATTCCATAGAAATACAAAGGTGGGGGTTGGTTCCAAACAGTCACATCCCTGGACCTTGGTAAAAAGGACAAGGAAGGCCAGATCTGAAATTGTATTTATTTACGATCCTGACTCCTGGCCCAGTGCCATTAATTCTTTGATAACTATAAAGTAAACCTCAATGCTTTGGAGGAATTTCTGTGATGAGACAAATGACCAGGTTAGCCTTGGAATGAATATTCCAACAATTACCAACATTTGTCAGTTTGCACAATTCTTTCCCATCTATTAATTGTTTTAGGGAGACTACTGACTGAGTCTATGTGAGTCATTCAGTCTAACAGCAGCCATGATAGAAGATACACAGTTTCATTTTTTTGGATCAGTGAAAAGATTATATTCAGATTTCACTCCAAAGTGGGAGGACTTGAACACAGAAGATAACTTCAGGAAGTTTCTTTCACATATCCTTGTTCATGCTGTTATCACCGCCACTCTTTATCTCACAGACCCGAAAGTTCCACAAAGAATGTAACAACTGCATAGGAAATTCCACCATACACATGATAGTTTTTCAATTCCTTTAAGGATGTGTAAAAATTCCAAAACTTACCGTAGACAATAACTGTCAGAAGGCAATGCTGTAGCTGTTCCTTTAGTGAGCATTATTATTTCACTTACTTATCGGTTCATTCTTATTCTTAGAAAGTAGTTATGTGTGACACAGACGATGTCTCCTTACAGCAAATGCTGACAATTGATCACTAATATAACTTAGCCTGATCACAAGGTCATGGAGCAGTGCATCTCTGTTGATAATGTAATACACAACAACACATTTTTCTGCACTAATAAAGAGACACCTAGTAAACATGGGTCATTTGATTAAAGTGTGTCACCATTTTGAACAAGAGTGAAGTGGGCATGAATTTACATAGACATTCTTCATTGTATAAATCATTATAGTGAATAGCAGGTGTATTTCTTTATTTGTAATGTCTATGTTGACAAGATTTGTTTTCTTCTGAATGAGTTGATTTTAAAATGAATAAAGAATAAGATAGTTTTATTCTGAGACAGGGTCTCATGTGTCCTGAATGGCATCAAACTCTACTTGGCCAAGAATGACAAGAAAATTTTATATTTGAGATACTTATAGCCTTTGATATTAAGCTTTCTTATTTTTCTAGAAAGTCCCTTCAGTTTTAACTAATTATCCCTCTATGTCCTAGAACACTGAATAAGAAGGAAGAAGGGAGAAAATGAATAATAGAATAAGACAATTTTAGAGCTGGAAGGAATATTAATTATCATCTCTTATAATCTTTTCTATCCTCATGCCACCAATCAAAGCATTTCTGAGATGAAGAAATTGAGTCCCAGAGAGAATAAATGATCTCTCCAAGGCTAACAAGATAATAGCAAAGTTACACTTGTCCAAGACCCGGAAATAACTCAGGACTTCAAATAGTACCTGATTTGACTTGCTAATTATTATCCCTGCAGGGACAACTCTGTAGGGCTACCTTTACATTATAGAAGTAAAATTTGTTATCAAATACTGAGGACAGATAGTCTACACTAAGGATTCTTGATGAAATGACAAAGTAGAATTCTCTAGATCCTACTGGCATGCTGAAATTCTCTAAATGTTACTAATACTGGTAATTTATGATCCTACTTAATGTTTAAGGCAATGAAAGAATAAGCTCTTTAATACCTTTACCAGTAAAGTAACTGTTTTCTGGTTAATCTATTAGTCAGACCTCACAAAATTATGGTGGTCAAAAGGCTTCTTCAACTAGCATTTGCTGTTGTTATTATGAAAGTCCATACCTGAGCAATCATCTCTTAGAGTCAGATAACCAATCAGAAGATTATGTCATCTTTTAAATCAAATAGATCAGTGGTTCTCAACCTGGGGGTCAGACAACTCTTTTACAGGGTCACATATCAGGTATTTACATTATGATTCATAACAGTAGCAATTACAGTTATGAAATAGCAACGAAAATAATTTTATGGTTGGGGGTCACCACAACATGAGGAGCTATATTAAAGGGTCACAGCTGTAGGAAGGTTGAGAACCACTGGATTAGACAATTGGTCTAAAGCAATGACTTCTGGTTGATTCTGTGAAGTTAAATCAGTGAAAATACCCAAATATTCATTTTGACACGTGGATAAACATTATTTCAGTAGTAGAACCAGCATTCTAACACCATATATCTAGATACTGTTATGTATGAAAAAGCACAGCATATTTCACACTCACACACACACATACACACACACACAGTCACACACACACACACTCACATGAACAGACCCTAGAAGTCACTTGTATTTCTCTAGATGACTGAGGGAATCTATGTCTCTAGGGTCATGGGGGGGCCAATGGGGCTCTAACTTAATCTGTAGAATTCAATTCTTCTCATAAAGAAAGAGTTAACAGATTTAGCAGTGTGTTTATAATCATCATTTGAGTGCAGGCAAATAGATACTTTTGAATTTTTATTTTGTGAAGTCCTTAAAAAAATGGAAGAATTTATAAACAAAATTGGATTTTTTTCCATATAGCTATATTATATAAACTTAAACTTCTATATTTATTTAAATACAATGTATATTGATGAAGTTAAAAATTTCTCTTAACTGTTTCTACTTATGGATTGATCACATTTATAAAGTTTAAGTACCTATCAGTAATTCAGGTAGTAGTATTAGGTCCCACTGTATAAAATGATAATGCATATGACATAAGTTTATTAAAGAATATTATAGCCCTCACTTGTTTATCATACTAGCCACCTCTTGTGTTTTGATGTGACTGTGTGGTTCTCACTCTGTGATGGGCACTGTGACACACAGCACACACATGAGCTTAGCTTCTTCACTGAAATCTGCTTTAAAGTCAAATCTCTCACAGTAACACCATTAGCATATGATTAATGTTTCCAAGACCTGGAATTAACTGGTGATAATTTTAGAATCTACAATTACCCACACAATTGTCTCTAATTAGCTCTCTCTAGAAGAGTGGTCAAGAATGGGAGGAAAATGGAGGGTGACTGGGGCTCTGTCTTCATAAGGGTGGGACGCTGCATTTCTTTGAGATCTGTTGTAAGAGTGAGGAAGATGTGTCCGGGTGGGAGATGGGCTGGAAAGATACAGCTATCCACAGAAGCAGAGCTTGAAAAGAGTTAGAAGAAAAGACAAGACAAACTGTCTAAGCCAGACCATGGCTCCCTGATTTCAGAGACCATCCAAGTGTTACAGGAACTAAATCTGAGGAAGCCCAAGGCCTTCTCCTCAAAGGTAGGAATTTATCACCTCTCACAGCACAAAGTTCATGACGAAGGCAAAACAAAATGTCCCAGTCTAGACAAAAGTCCCACAGAAAAAGAAAACATTTGCCCTACGTTCTGTTTGTTGTTTTATAAAAACTCACAACAAATTCCTTTCCTAAATACCCCAGTTAAAAAGTCAAACACCAGCTGTTACAAGTCATAAGCCCAAATTTTTCTCATGTCCAAAATACTAACAAGCGCCATTTTCTTCCAGAACAGTTGAACCAGGACATAGTGTTTTGAAAACATCTCTAAATAGACATTGTTTGGTTAGCCCTAGCCCCTCTCGCTTTAAAGTTAGTCATAACCTTTTGATTCAGAGTACATAACAAAATAAAAAATGAACATGAATTTTGTTCTTTCTCTTGGTGAGACAAAACACTGTGAACGCCAACCCTG
Organism: Peromyscus californicus insignis; assembly: GCF_007827085.1. Lineage (NCBI taxonomy): Eukaryota > Metazoa > Chordata > Mammalia > Rodentia > Cricetidae > Peromyscus > Peromyscus californicus. The sequence goes on from NW_026294424.1 coordinate 89,576,869, forward strand.
TACAGCATGTCACAGTGCAACAAACTTAAGGGAAGACCTAATAGTCAAGGGGCCTGCTGGGCTTCAAGAACATTACAGGCAAGTTCTCTCCCTCGAGCATGTGCATGCGTGCGTGCGTGTGTGCGTGCGTGCGTGCGTGCATGCATGTCTTTCCCTTTGCCACCCCATCAGCCTCTCTATCTTTCTGTCTCCCACACCCCCCATTCCCCACCACCACCAAACACACACCTTCTGTGGAAGTCCAACTACAGAGATGGCTCAGGGGTAAAGTGCTAACCTCACAAGCCCTGGGTTTGGATCCCCAGAACCCTTGTAGCACCTGATATGGTAACTCCCATCTGTAACCCCACTGCTCCAATGGAGACATGGGAAGTAGAGACGGAAGAATCCCCAGTGGCTCTCAGGCCAGCTGACTTGGTGTACTGAGGGGCGAACAAGAGACCCTGTCTCAAACAAGGTGGAAGGTAGGGACCTACACCTAAGGTTGTGTACCTGGGCACCTATCTCCCCCCCCACACACACACACACACACACACACACACACACACACACACACACACACACACGATTTGAAAACCGCAGAATGATGAAAACTTTTTCACTCCAAATCCACGTCTCAAGGAAGGGGGAGTGTCTGACCCGACCTGGTAAACAATAACACTTTGGAGGAAATAACATGGCAGTGGTCATCTGCACAAAGGCTAGCGAGACTTGTTCTAGAGCTCCGGAGAGAAGCAGTACAAGCCAGGAGGACCTGCGAGAGCAAGCGAAGGCAGCGCTGTCTCTCCCGGAGAGCCTTTGGCAGTGTTTCAAAAGAACTCTAGTCAGCTTAGGACAAAACACGACCAACCGGCTTAGAGAAGCTAGGGTTTCCGATTCTCAGAGTACTACATGAAGTTAAAGACTCCAGCTTCCTGTGAAGACTGGTTTTTTTGCTTGTTTGTTTGTTTTTTTCTTTGCTTGCATTTTATTTTGAGACAGGTCTCATAGAGCCCTGGCTGGCTTTGAATTCACTACACAGTCTGGTGATAAACATAGGATTCCCCTGCCTCCACCTCCTCGGTGCTAGGACCGCCGGGTGTGCCGCCATGCCCAGTTTATGTAGCCCAAGGTTTTAAACGTGCTAGGTAAAGTACTCTGCCAACTGAGCAGCGCACATCCCCACTCAAAAACCGTGTTTAATCTGCAGCTGCCCGACTGAGAATAAGGGATCTGCAACAACCGAGTGGCTTGACAAGGTCCAGAATGACAGGCGTGCTCCAGCCCCACCGGTGTCCGTGAGAAAGGGCTCACAGCCCGGTTCTGCATCGTGACACTGATGTCCGTGACACTCTTGGTCTGTTTCTAGGAATATATTTTCCTTTTCCCTTCAGCCCCGACAAAACAACAACAACAAAAAAAAGCAAAAACAAAACCACAGCTCTCACCTCAGAGGGGTTGATGGTTTATTTTTGAGCCAAATATGAGCGACAATGGCCCAGGAACATAAATTCAGATTATCCCAAATACTGTGTTCCAATGTGGTAACCATTCAGTAAAGTTTTTAGAGTATCTGAACAAAGTAAGTCATATAGCAAAACATCTTTTAAAGACATTGGAGCAGAGAAATGCTACTATAGGCCTGAATGCTATCTGATGACGCTCTTAGCTTTTGGCTTGCTAGAAGCTAGGAATCTGTTCAAAATGGTTTAGCTAATAGTTGCGAGGATGTCGGTCACACACAGAGATGGGCAACAAATAGCCACATAGGAATTAAGATAACCCAAAGTAATTTGGCTGTGGAGCTGCAACATTCCTACTCTCCACATTATTAGCGTTCTAGTCAGTTAATTAGCCTTGTAGAATGCTTGACAGAGGCTGGACATTTTTCTGGGATGTTAATGTAACAGCTCAGATCCACATGACAGCCAGTGACTAGAAACTTAGTGTATATACCAAGGCATGGCAACATCCCCGCTTTAGCCTGTCTGGTTAAAACAGACTTCAGATTCAGTTTCTGTGACAGACGGTGTGTTGTGACACTAATCCTTGAATCAATGCATTTGCATGCCTGTCAGGTAACCAGTTGTCCTGACTTGGCCTGGGACCAGCCAGGTTTAGTACTGAATTTCATATCTTAAAAACAAACAAACAACCCCACCTTTTCTTTATACTGTGTATCGGGAAGGGGGAGACCACGTGACAGTGGTGTTCGCGTGACATCATCACAGGGCGATTTGTTGGAGGTGGTTCTTTCCTTCCACCATCTGAGTTCTGGGGAACCAGTCTGGGATGGCCAGGCTTGAAGCAGGTGCTTCTACCTCCAAAGCCGTCTCACTGGCACTCATCCCAAACGTCTTACAGCAGCACATCTTCAGAAACGGGTTAGAAAGGGATGGCTGATCGCCTAAATTCCGGACAGTCCTAAAAACTTTCTGTAGGCCAGGCCCTGGAGAAGGCATTAACAAAAACCATTGAGGAAAAAAATAGAGAAGACAGAGGCCATCAAGAAGTGACCACCCAGGAAGGCAAGGCAGACAGTAGCTGAGGTCTGAATAAACAGTCCTTGCAGAGGTGCCCATGCCTGGGACAGAGATGTGCTTTCCATGGGGACGTGCTTGGAGGAGTCTGGGAAGGCTGCTTGTCTTTCAGACCTGAAGTATGAGATGGAGTTAGCAGTGAATTTTGTCAGGATAGAGCCATCCTATTTCATTTTTAAGTCTGAAAAGCCCTTCAGGATCTCTGGAGGAGATTAACGCTCTCACTAAAATTATATGTCTATTTTTGTATCTGCTATTAGAGTGAGACTGAGTAAAAGTCTTGGGGTGGAAATGTAGCCCTGTTGGCAGAGTGCTTGCCCAGCATGGAGAAAGCACTTGATTTCATCCCCAGGGCTCATGAATTGGAGCATAGGAGGATCAGAAGTTCAAGGACATACTCATATATAGAGAAAACAACTCAAGGCCAGTCTGATACAGAGGAGATAGAGGAGAGGGGTGGGGGGAAGAAGGAGGGAGAGAGGGAGGGAGGGAGAGAGAGAGAGAGAGAGGGAGAGAGAGAGAAGGGGTGGCGGTGGGAGAATTTCAATAGAATAATTTGAAAAGGCACAAGCTCACAATGACCTTGTCTGTACCCTGCCCTGATAACAAAACAATACTTGGCATCAGTAGGTACTCAATGCCTAATTAGTAAATTTGTGCATGAAAATATTACTGCTTTTTATGTATTATGTTCAGGCCCCGAATTCACTTTCCCTGAATACTTCCTCTCTTCTCACCAGCTTGTCCATAGCCTGATGTAATTATAGATCAAATGGACCATGGATCACCCGTAGGCTTCAGGCTAGAGGTATCCTGGGCCAGACTATACCTGCTGGTTCAAAGAGAGACTCTGTGAGCCTCTGCCTTTGCTCTGTGCCCACGTGTTAAGCGCTCTGCCACCTGAGCCGAAGTGAGATCTGCTTCTGTTTTAAGCCCCGTGTGTTATGATCTAACTCTAAAGACGGGTTGGGGAATGACCAATGTTAAGAAGGCACAGAGTTGCAGTCGGGCGGTTTCACTGTTTGCATCAGGGAATTTCTCCCTTCCTCCTGCCACTACTTCCTATCACTTTCTCCCTTCTGACCACGCCTCCTTTCTTTTGTCAACTGCACTGGAAAGCTTGGAACCTTCTTGACCCTCAAAGCTTACATCAGGATGAAGGCTCTGGCTTCCTCATTTTACTCAGGAGAGTCTCCCTCTTTCCCTCGCCAGTTCTGGCCCCACTGCGTTCTGAGACAAGAGAGATGTCAACCCACTTGATGACTACCTGTCCCCACCAACAGACACACATATGATTTACTTCAAGGTCAGAGTGTCTCAAATGTCTGGTGTGGTAGGAAAAGGAGTTGTTCCTTCGCTTCACGGTGGACAATAGTTTGCTATGTTTAACAATCTGAATCCTCAAGTTTATCTATTCTTTACACTTTTCTATACACAATAACCTAAATGGTGGATTATTTACCAGTGGAGGAAAGAACCAGGCTACATTTTCCTCTCCCAGTGGCTTTCCTCACACAATTCGATGCATACAGGACAAACTTTTGGAGTCCCTAAGTAGGTTATTGATAACTGCTGTTTCTGTCTTTTATTTTTATTATATTTATATTTTATTTATGTATCTGCGTGTACAGGTACCCTCAGATGACAAAGGAGAGTGTCAGATCCCCGGAGTTGGAGTCCCAGGCAGTTGGGAGCCACCTTGCGGGTGCTGGGAACTGGGCTCAGGTCCTCTGTGAGAGCAGCCAGAGGTCTAACCTGCCGAGCCATCTCTCCCGCCCCTCTGCCGTGCTCTGGCAATCTACTGACAATACCTTAACCTTCAGTTCCTACACAACATCTTTAAATAGCTGGTGTAGACTGATGAGTCATAGCAGTTAACACTAACAAACACGACTTTCTGCACACCAGCTGAATTCTATAGTAAATTTTAGGGATTCGACGTCATAACGCCTGGCGCCAATGGGCGTGGCTGCAGGACCCAGCACTGCATCCACTTTAACATGTTGTTTTTTTGTTTTTTTGTTTTTTTTTTCTGTATAAACTAGAGTTCTTTGGGGACATCCAAGTTAAATTTAAAGAAAGGTGGGGGACACAGCTAACACTTACGAACATTTTTGTTTCATGCTTTCCTAATAGGTACTCTTCATCTTATAACACTCATATACAGTACTTCCTATCATCTCCACCATCCCTGAAGCGGAAACAGAAGGTGAGGAAAGTTTTGCTTATGGACCCAGCGGACCCGACTCCAGAGAGCATGCATTCTGCACCAGAGGCAGAGTCTGTAGAACAGACACAGAAACGTTGGCCGACTTTCAAATAAGGGCAGCGACTAAAGCAAAACAAAACAAACAAAAAAACCACGTCCCTTCCACTACCTCACACGTGGTTATGAAGTCTGGGGCAGACAAGGTTGCACAATGATCAAGATCACCCACCATGGAAAGAGGAAGAACCAGCATACAAGCCCGACTCAGAGCGGACGTGAACAGACTCTCAGTCACTGGAAGCTTCACGTCTAAGACTTGTCCCACGTCGAAGACTAAACCAATAATTGTTTTGAAAATGAAGTTAAATGATGCATCCAGTCATTAGCACAAACTCTGGGAAATGGAACTCAATAAATGGTAGTTAATTAAATATAATTATTGCAACTATTCAGCAGGCTCTTTCATGCCTCATACCTCAGCCTCTCCCTGATTTCTTTAAAAGTCAGGTGATCCCAGCACTTGTGAGGAGGGTACAGGAGGATTGGGAGTTCAAGGCTAACCTTGGTTACATAAAAGAGTTCAAGGCTATACTAAGCAACTGAGAATATCTCAAAAAGCAACACATACACACACACACACACACACACACACACACACTCATACTGACACACTCCTCCTTTAAAATGTGTGTCTATCAGGCATGATGATGCACACCCATAACCTCAGCATTTGAGAGGATGAGGCAAGAGATTCTTGTGAGTTCAAACTGCCCTGGGCTATAGAGTAAGGTCCTATCTAAAACCAAAACAAAATTGAAAGAGAGGAAACGAAAAAACAAGTGTGGCTGTGTATCTTCTTACGCTATATACGTTCACTTTGTGTTGTTAAGAACTATTTAAATATTTGAATATTATAAACACCCTTAAAATACATTTGTTTGTATCTCCTAAAATAAGGATATTATTGTATATAGACTACAGTATAGTATCCCTGAAGAGTATCCAATAATATCCCCTATCATCTCATTTCTACTACATATTTAAATTTCCTAAATGAGTCTCAAAATTATCCCCAAGAATATTTTAAGCCTCTTTAGGAATTAGACAATTTGTCTTAGAAAAAGCACCATGTTCTGTATTTGCCTGATATTTTTCTATAAGTGATTTTTAATTGTTCATCCAACCTCTATATTCTCTATAAATCTGAATGTCGATCTTTGGTTTTATTGCTTTTAACTTGAACATTTGTGGTGAGGATGCTTTAAAGTCAGTATTACGTAGTTCATATTAGACCTTATCAAAGTTTCCATGACCACTTCCTCTCCCAAACACGCTGTGTGGCTTCCTAGCTTTCTCTAAGGTATGGCCAGACCAGTGGTTTTCAACTGTGGCTTCACTTAGAACCATCTACAGAGTTTTTAAAAATACTTGTTCCTGAACACCTCTAGGCTTGAACAACAAAGGGACTGTGCATCTTCCCAGGTCATTCTCATGTGTAACTCAAGACAGTGAGTGGTTTGGATTCTACAAAGTCAATGGTCTATTTTTCTGTTGACTAGGATGCGTTCTCAGTGTTAACAGACTGCCTGGCTCATAACAACTTCTCAACAGACATGTGGATTTCAGCATATAGGTGACTTCAATTTTCATTCTTGTTCTGGCTTTCCCTTTTTACCAAATGGCATGCTATGAAGCTAAAGGGCTTGAGAGGGAGAACAACTGGGGGTTTGCCTCAGGTGTAGTTGTTTACTCCAAACATACTGAGTGATTTCCAACCATCGGGAGGAAAGAGCAAGGACCCTGGCTGCACATCTATGTGTTCAAACTCAACTTGAGTAAAGTCTTACAACAGAATAAACAAGTGTGAGATTTGTCAGTGTTTGCCACAATCAAACACAAATCAATTCAAATAAGAAGACAGGGACAGCCAGCCATTCAGGAAGTAGCTAATGCACTTGCTTGCAACTCAAACTAAGTGAAAGTCATCAATAACCCAGCAGGAAGTCCGTAAAATACAAAAACTACCCTTTGTTTCTGAATGGCTTTCACGCAGAAGAAAAAAAATGCTCACTCTTGTTTATAATAGCAAAATAGTAGCTCCAAAACATACTGTTTACTACCGAGATTGGCAAAAATCTACTCTACTGTGAAAGGTTGTAAAGGACGTCCCCCCTCCCCCGTTTTTCTGTTTTGCTTGTTTGACTTTTACACAGGATCTCACAATACAGTTCAAGCTGCTCTGGAACTCACTTTGTAGATCAGGCTGACCTGGAACTCTTGATCCTCCTGTCTCAGCCTTCCAGCATTGGAACTACTGGCATGAGGCACCAGGCCTGACAAAGGCACACATCTGTTGAGAAATTCCAACTAAGGAACATGATCCCACAGACACACTTCTCTGTCCTGTGAAATGGCACTCAGACAAACTTACCCATTCTCTAAGGGCAAAAGATAAATGCCCATTAGCATGGAACTGATCATTACCCTCTGAGATAGATGCTCATAGCAGCAGACACCTTTCGGGTATGATGGAGGCTCAGCACAAGACATCGGGTATGGTATTCCATAATAGACATGAGAGAAAGAAACAGGAAGGAACAAGTATCTGCACTGGGTTTTTTTATACATAAAAACCCCCTTGGGGAGGTAAACAAGGAACTGGTAAGTGGCTGTCTGGAGGAGGAAGGCTGTAGGAGGAAGAGAGACAGAGGGGAAATTTCCACAGGATACCCTTTGATACTTTAGCCTGTTTCAACTGTGTAGATTCATTCATCACAGACACAAGTTTTCAAGTATTTTTTAAAGTTTGATTGGATGTTCTTGGAGTTTTTTTTTTTTTTTTTTAAGATAGAAAGTATTCCATATATTCTTACAGCACTTACTCCTGTTGTAGGGTCCCAGAAATTACTCGTATTCCTCTCTGGTTTCACTAAAAATGAAAGTGAAACTTTGCATATTTCTCATACCCAGGCCTAAAAATGGCTCAGAAGAAAACCTCTTATGATCATTTCCAGCCTCAAGTTGGCTTGTTCTGCTTCATTTAACATGGCGGAGTTTGTACGCACATGTGGGTTAGTATCTCTGAGGCTCATGTGACATTGAGGCGGTGGTGTCAAAGGGGAGATCATTTCCTTATCTTCTGAAGCATCTTTTAGGTCCACAAGAGACTAGGTGGGGAGAGAGAGTCTAGGTAAGAAGGAAAGGATTCTTCACAGATAAACCAAAAACTCAAAAGCCATTGTGATTGACTCATGCCCCTCAGCATCTACTACTCTAGGTTATGACTTACCATGTGTGTGTATACTCTAACCAAAAAGAATGGGGCTTTCACTCTAACCATTGCCCTTTGCTCGGTACCATATGTACAAGTGTGTCTTAGGAATCTAACAGGCCACGGGTCTCTGTGACCTTGCCAAGTTGGACATCCTTCCTGTGTCTTCACTCAGTTCCTTAACCAGAAAGGGAGGGATGGTGCCTGATTTGAACGCATCGTATTTTTCAGATGGTGACTAATAACACAACCAGTGTGGCAGATTTTTGAAAGTGTGCACTGAAAATAGTTCAAATACTACTGAAATTATGGCAAAGGCATCAATCACCAGGCAAGGCAGAGAAAGAATGCAGTCCTGGAGAGTGAGGGAAGAAAACTTAGAGAGATCAAAACAAAACTCAACTGGATACAAACCAAAACGAGTCAGAAGCACGAGGGCAGACAAATTCCCATCCAGATGTTTTCATCAGCTGCCTCGTTGCCCCGTTCCTTCGCTTCCCTCACCTAAGCCTAGAGAACTCATGGGAAATGTGAGGAAAGAGAAGGTGGGGTCACTGAGGACTCTGGTCCCCAGAGGGATGGAAAAACACTCTAGAGGCAAGTACAGAGGCACACGGGACAGTGGAGTGTTGGTCCTGGCCTGACCAGGACAGCACAGAGAGGAACATCATGGGGTGAATGATGCAGGAAACTTGCACCAAGTGTTTGTGATCTGTCAGGGTTGTCAGACACTCCTATCTATCTCATTTAACCATCACGAATGTGCTTAATGTCACCTCCATTGTCTAGTTGGGGAAACAAGACAAGTGAAGGCTAATGGTCCCCAGAGCCTTGATGACCACTGAGATGATGTGACCCTGCTGTGACCACTCTGTCTCATACCACAATTATTGATAAAGGTTACATACCATGTAGCCCAATGGAAGAGAATTTAAAAACAGTTAAGGGAATATTAATAATGCAAGTTTGAAGTTTAATAAATAATTCATCTTTGCTATTTTCTTTTCTGAACATTGAGGGTAAAAAAAAAAAGCACAGCTATTAAGATGGACTGATTCGAAGTGTTGTCTTTCTGAGACTGAGATGGCCTAAAGTTCTACTTTATGATGGACCTTCAGGATGCTCCTACCAGAAGGACCAGAACAGGGCTTGGAGTTGCTTAATAAACACTGCCACATAGCCACATAGCAGTGTGTGGATGAGACTGACCAGGAATACCTATTTCTCTGAACTGAGAATGCTTCTTCTGAATGATTAGATCCAACACATGCATACAGCAGTCTAAGTTCTGTGCAGTATCCTGAGAGACTGAATGAACATGCTGTTAATCCTCCCAACTGTTTGAGGCAAGTTTACTGTTAAATCCACTTTGAAGACAAAGAAACCAAGACACAGAGACATCACATAACATGTTCAAACCGCTAAAGTGATGTGGCTGGGATTCAAACTCAGGCAGCTTGGGTGGAACATCTCTGCATTGCATATGATATGGCATTTCTCAGCTCCTCTCACTTAGGGTTCAATTTCAAAAGCAATTTGCTGCCTAACCTAAAACTCTGAAATTCTAGAGTTAGACGGATAAGAGTTCATTTACCGAATCATTAAGTCATTCCATTAGTCATGTATCTATTATGTATTATACTCCTGTTATGTAACAGTCTTAATATTAGCAAAAATAGACATAATTTCTGGGATCCTCGCACTTAGGGTCTACCGAGGTGACATACTCAAGCTATCACACAAGCAAACATAAAATTATACCTGCTCATAAGTACTTGGAAGGAAAGATACAAGATGTCACAGTGGGGGGCTGGGGTGATGGCTCAGCAGTTAGGAACACTGGTCGATGTTCCAGAAGACCCAGGTTTAATTCTCGGCACCTATATGATGGCTCACAACCATCTGTAACTCGAGGTCCAAGGGATCAGATGCCCTTTTTGGCCCATGTGGGAACCAGGTATACAAGTGGTGCACAAACACACAAGCAGGCAAATCACCCATACACATAAAATAGAAACTGAAATTAAAAGGACACTGCAATGTAAGATTTTTGAAGAGCATTTAAACGGGTACATGACCTAGCAGAGAGCAGTAAACCCTGAAATAATGACTTTTGAACTGGGATTTCTAATCTAGGCTCCTCCTAAATTCTTTAGTGTTTCAAAACCTCAGCCCCCCCCCCCCCCCACACACACACACACGTGAAAAATAGGGCTAGAGGATTGTCTCTGAGTCACCAGGAAGATGATAAATGCCAGAAGGCATTCCAGGATTCCAGCACTGAAGACACGCTGGCTAGTGGCCGCTGCTGTTTCTCCACTGCTGCTGGCCCACATGCAGCAGAAAACTGGGTAAAAGACCTAGAGCGACAACAATCAGACATCAGGAATGGGGAAAAGACGGGCAGAATTTCAGAAACATTGTGGATTTTGCTGCTGTAAAAAAAATACTGATTCGACAGATTTTCTCCTTTTAATGGAGTTATTCAGTAAGAAGTATAGCATATCATAAGTAAATAATCTGGAAATTAATTACATATGGCGAATCTAATGCCTTGTTAATGTTGTGCTGATATCTCCCAGATTCTGTCACGGTATTGTCCAGTGTTGCATGGTTTTTCTGTTCTTTTTAGCATTTCTCCAGCACAAATCCTAGATCGGATCGCCTTCTACCCAGAATTTAATATTGAAGTACAGCGGGCGAAGGCCAGTGAAATGGGCCTGGGTGTTCAGGGCAGTGGAACAGCGATGAGGTACTTAGAGCTCTAGGAATAAGAGATACTTCAAAGCTGCTTGCAGGGTGTTAACTTGATTGCTTCAGCTTAGGGAGAAAGAGGAGGCAGCCTGGTGAGTCTGTCCTCACAGAAATGGACTCCTTCCTGAACCGCGAGGGTCCCCAGAGGGATCCGTCGGGGAGGGTTATGTCCTGCTGTATTTTCCTGGCAGAAGTGTGTTTATGTGCCCTTCGGGAGAGCACTTCAAAGCTTGGAAGGTTACTTCAAAAGCTCTGCATCCTCCCTCCATGACTGGAGCTAAACCGATTTGAGGGCTGAGCTCTGGAAACCTTGAATACACGGGCAGACCAGCAGGTAGGCCGAACACACATGCTTACCCAGAGCATCAGCTCAACGCCCCGCCCCTTTGCCTCTTCAGGGGGAGGAGGGAGGGGCTGTGTAGTGCGAGGCTCTCTGAAATCTGGGAAGGGACCTCTTTGTCTAGGTTAAGTCTGGACTTTAGCTGTGCTCTCCACTGAACCTCCGGGTTTGTTTCCATGGCACCAGGCCAGCCCAGCAGCATCTTCCAGGAATTCAGTGAACAACTGCCTTGCTTCTTGCTGCTGTGCCTGGGCACCTCAGGTCCTGGAATTCCCATTAGTTGACATTGACTTTTCTTTGGCTAGTTAAAAATAAATAAACAAACAAACAAATAAATAAATGAATGGCAAACTTCCTCTGCCTGACTCCTTCTAGGAGAAAGTCTAGAATATGGAAGGGAGCTCCATTCTACCTGGAGATGTGGGACACTGAGTAGATAGCTCCTGGAAGCCAGTGTTAACCACAAACATGCCGTCCAGGTCCCCTCCAAAAGCAGTTGGTTTTGTTGGTAGTGGTGGTAGTGGTGTTTTGTTTTTGTTTGTTTTTTTTCTCTCATCAAAAGAGACAAACACCAGATTTCCAGATGTATTCTTCAGGGCTCAGTCTTTCATCTAGAAGCCCATTCATTCATTGTAGCTGGCTGTTGAGTTATGACAATAGAAATGTAGGCTGCCCTCTTCCACGCCTATACTGCCTATACTGGAGGAACAGATAGGGCCTATACAGACCAGTAAAGGAATGTGATAGGCTAAGTATGGCGGCATGGGCCTCAGGAGGTTCGGTCAGGAAGGCTGTGGTTTAAGGCTAGTCTATGTTATACAAGAAGACTTTGTCTCCAAAAACCAACTTGACATATATAGAAGGGAGGGAGAGACTTGAGAAATGGAGGGAAGGGAGAAAGGAGGTAAGGACAGAGATTGAAACAGAGGTGGGGGGGAGGAGCTTTGCGGGCATAAGGACCAGGGAAGAGCATGAACACAGGAAATCAGAACTGGGAAGCTTCTACCTGCAGCTCAGCTCCAAAGCAAGGTCTCCAGTAGTCCTTACCATTCGGGCAAGGACAGACAGACTGCCCTTGCACAGAGGGCGTGCCCTCCAGTCAGACTTAAGACTGTGCAGCAAGGGGGATGTCGCTTCCTCTCTCTGGCATACCAGATGATTTTCGGAATGATGGCTTCCCGTACACGTCTCATCAATAAAGCTTTTCACCACTCCTAGAATACGATAGCTAAGGGAAGTTGCTACAAAACAAAATACATAAAACACGGAAACCCGATGTGTTTTAGGAAACCGATGCCTGCTTCTTACTAAGGGGGGAAAAAGCTGACATCAAGAAACAAAGGGCCCCTTGCCGCCCCGTTCTTATTCTATCCCGGGTTAGAAAACACCTTCTTGTTTATTCTGTGACCTGTGACTGCGGTACCTAGAGCTTAGCTCTAGAAATATAAAAGAAGAGAAAGATGTCTCCAAACAGCTTTTTTCTGAGCAGGCCCCCTCCCCCAGGGCTGTTCGCTGTCATCCTCTTTTCTTCTCGGCTTCCTCTTCCCTTCAGCTTGACGTCTCCTCAAACGCTACCTGACAGACTGCCGCCATCACCCCGTGAATGTAAGTAATTTCCTTATTGACAGCCCCCCATTCCCTCTGACATCTGCCAGCACTCTCTGACACTTGAATAAGCATTAAGACATTAACAGTCTGGCGCAGGTTTAAGGGCTGGAGTCGTAATGCTTGGCAGGCTTACTGCAAGGAGCCACGAGCAGAGAGACCCCCACCCATTCAAACTCCGCTGTCCTTCTGCTTGGAAAACGGAGCAGAGCCCGGAGTAAATGCCGATTACTCGCTTCACCGCGCTGGCATTTGGGTGTCTCCTGAAGCAGGCCAGATTGGACATGAAAGGAAGAGAAAAGAAAAACACACACACACAAAAACGCCTGCTTCTGAGGCAGTGTGAGGAGCCAGGGTGATGACGAGGCAGGTTGCTGTTTTGTGAGATGAGTTAATATTTTAAAGAGGTTGATTTGGGAAAAAGAGGCCACATCAAGGCCCCTCTAACTTCCACACGGAACGTTTACATCAGTCTTCTGATAATATCTCATCCGTCCCACATACTGGAGCTGGCAAACGCCAGTCTCACGCCGGGGATTTGTGAAAGCAAATTTGTCAGATTGAGGATGTTCAGAAAATGATTAGGAAAGAAGACCCGGACAGCCTTTGTTGCTAGAATCTGTTCGCGTCAAATGGCAAAGCCATTCACACTCAAGGTATTAAACCATTAAGCGAGTCATGGGGCTGCCTCAGTTCTGCGCTAAGGAGGGTTTATTCGGGATCAGAAACCTGTAATCCACCCAGGTGACACTAAAAATAACATCAAAATACAGAGTTAGAGCCCTGCCTGAGTGGGACGCTTTCTTGAGTCAAATATGACTAAGCGTGACTGCAGGAGGGGCAAAAAAAGAATTAAAATGGGCTGTATCGAAACTCAAGGTAGTCTGTAACCAATGGGGCAGCAAGATTCTGTGGCTCATGGCTTTCTTCACACCTCCTGGGGCCTGAGTCCATCGCTCCTCCATTTAGACCATGAGGCTAAGACAGCTGCAGCCGCTGTTTGGAAGCTGTTTGTACACACATATGCTGGCATTCCTTTGGCTAACTAACTACCTTTGCGTTCTTGTTTGATCTGGGCCTAGGGTCCCGGTGTCAGGATTGCAAATGAGGAAGAGAAGGTAGCTCAAAAAGAACAATGCTTTCCCTCAGACCACACGACATGGGTCATTAGGGGCTGTGTCATAATTCGAACCAGCCTCTTCACTCCCATGTTGGTATGCTTCAGTTACATTAAGCTCCAGTCCCAGGGAGCTGGGACCAAATTGCCAACAGCAAGGAGTAGTAAACCTGGAAGGGCAGTAGTCATCTTCCTGGGGCTGTAGGAGCTGTCTGTGGCCTCGCTAAGGTTGGTGGAGGCCTACTGTTGAAGCAAGGTCTCCCATCTGCTAAGGGCTCTGATGTGCTAGGTGGGGCAATGCTGTCTCTTCAGAGGTAACTCTGTCGGGACCAGCAACCAATGGATGGGGGGTATCTACAGGTGGTAAGAAAGGGGGCAATGCCGGGCGGTGGTGGCGCACGCCTTTAATCCCAGCACTTGGGAGGCAGAGCCAGGCGGATCTCTGTGAGTTCGAGGCCAGCCTGGGCTACCAAGCGAGTTCCAGGAGAGGCGCAAAGCTACACAGAGAAACCCTGTCTCGAAAAACCAAAAAAAAAAAAAAAAAAGAAAGGGGGTAAGTGTGCTGAACTAAGTCAGGTGCTAGTTAACTTTGGATCTGGGGTCAAGGGGACTCATAGGCCGGGCTGTTTAACTCTCATCTCTTCATTTACAAAGCAGTATAGCTTTATCCTCTTCATAGACTCGCGGTCTATGAAGCTAAGTCTTCATTCCATGAAGACTTAGCAAATGCTTAGTGTACTGAGTGTTCAAGAAATAAATGGCAGCATATTCTCAGTATTCATCCACACAGGAGCCCGTGTACAGCTCCTCTCCCCGACGGTCCACTCACCACCTCGTTTGGATGCCCTGTGGGTAACATGGCGTTAGTTCCTATGGGCTTCACCTGAGGCCCGACCCTGGTGATTTAACACCATTCTTTAGATGTTCTGTTCCAGATGCATACCCCCAGCCAGTTCATCATCCACACGACTCTAGTCATGACCATAAAGACCCACTAACTGTCAAGCCAGTCTCCTGAGTGTATTGTCTCATTTCTACGTAAGTTTGGGCTGATCACTTTTACAGACGGGACCGTTAAAGCTCTGAGAGGTTAAACAACCCGTCAGAAGCTTCCCAGTTGTTCAGTGTCACTTGATGGGAGGGTCACGTGACGCCAGAGCCTGTTTGGGTCTATCTAACCATCTAAGCTGATGCCTGCCCTTACCAGAGATGAGGCTGCCCCGCCTTGCCTTTCTCTTCTCCCCTGGTCTCTAGTGCACACAACAGGGGATCCCTCTTCCGCCAGCCCTCATATCTGTTGTGGGATAATCTTTCTGTACACTGTGAAGATGTGTCTCTGCCTAAGGGTCCCTTCTGATTGGTTTAATAAAGAGCTTAATGGCCAATGACTAGGCAGGAGGGGATAGGTGGGACTTCCGGAGAGAGAGAGAGGAACTGGGGAAGAATCTGAGGTACACACATGTGCAGGATTAAGCCAGTCAGATATGGAGGGAGTCACACATACTGAATGGAGGAGAGGTAACGAGCCACGTGGCAGAAGATAAACCAATAGAAATGGGTTAATTAAGTTATAAGGGCTAGTTGGGAACAAGCCTAAGCTAA
The DNA here is from genome assembly GCF_007827085.1 of Peromyscus californicus insignis. NCBI lineage: Eukaryota > Metazoa > Chordata > Mammalia > Rodentia > Cricetidae > Peromyscus > Peromyscus californicus. Next base: position 89,592,286 of record NW_026294424.1, read on the forward strand.
AGCCAAGTTTTCATAATTATTAATAAGTCTCCATGTCATTATTTGGGAACTGGAGGTCCAAAGAAAGCCCAACTACACACATGGAATCTGTGAATCAGCTGTTCTGGTTTAGGGTCATTTTTCTATCTGCTGGATATTTCTTTCTGGGTGCCTCTTCCTCCTTCTCTATCCTTCCCTACATCCATGTCCTCTTCTCTTCCTCCCTTTCCTCCTTCCTCCCAGCCCTTCCTTTTTCTCTTTGAAATAGTGTTGCCACACAGCTGAGGCTAGACTTGAACTAACAATATAGCTCAGGATGACCTTGAATTTGCAATCTTTCTGCCTCAGCCTCCCAGATGAGCATGCGCCACCCCATCAAGCTTGGGCATCCCTTCTTAGACTCAGCTGGCTCCCTTTCTCACTCATCTTGCCTCCCATGGTGTAGCCAGATCAAGCTCCACACTCTATGACTTCACCATGCCCCGAAGAAGCCCTGAAGAAACTCCATGACTCCCAGTGTGCAGAAGACTAACACTGTGATCAGTCTTAGTGGGGAGTGAGATCTGTTTCCTCCACAATGTGCAGCTTAGCTTTGCGACGTTCCCCTGCCTTCTATGGATGCTCTCAGTAGAATGCCGATTCCAGATGGCCATAAATTTACACCCCTTGATCACTGAGACATCCCCACTCATAGACTGATGCCCTGTTTATCAGACGTGCTCACTGAATATTTATTAAATTAGTGAATGAAATTATTTTCCCAGCTAATGTGATTATACTCTTTCTGTGATATTTCAACAAGGATATCTTGGAAGAAATAAAATCTGCTGTCAGGTTGTTTGAAGATATTGATTTTTTTTTCAAATGAAGACAATCTGAATAAGGATTCTTAAGATTTGTCATACTGTATGTGGTTGTTTGTGTATTTATTTGCTGTGTTGTGAGTAGAATCCACGGCCTCGTGCTTGCTGGGCAAATTCTATTCCACAGAATGACATCCTCAGGCCCAAAACTTGTTATATTTTAGGAGTTAACATCTGTCAAGTTAGGGCTTTAAATGTTTATGAAGCAATGAATTTAATTGTGCTATTCCAAGATAATGATAGTATTTATATAAAAAATTTATTCTTAGTATTGGAATACCAACTTGAAATAGGACAACAAATGACTCCTTGCTTTGGCCAGTAGATGCCTAGCGGAGACAGTAGTATCAAGTCTTTTGAGATGTCTGCTGCAAGGAATCCTGGGACTGAGGTTCTGCTGTCCACTGCCTGCTGTGGGCCCTATCCACTTGTATTCCCTTCCTTCCTATCTAGGTGTTCACCATGTGCCCAACCTTCAAAGATTAAACCCCGTCCTCTCCCCGCATCCCTTCATAAAAATTTTCTAGTCACAAAAAATGTTCTCATTGTTGTAGCCTCGCCATAGCAATACAATACGTTAATACATGGTTTAGTCTATGTAATTCTAGTGTACTGGTTTTCACTAGCTTATGAGAACAGGGTCCATCACCCATCTCTTTGCCACTCTGCCTCCTACTTTGTATCACAGAATGCCCACAGGTGCTCAAGATGTACTTTGAATAAATAAACAGCTCTGTCAATGCAGGTAGACATAACAGATGGCTGATATGTTGGCATGAGGCATCAGGTGACTGGCCCAGTTAGTGAAGGAGGGGTAATCTGCATCTGTTGGAGGGTTATCAGAGGAAGGCAGCAGACACTGAGATAGGCAAGACCAAGGATTGAGGGAGTGTGGGCACAATGCTGGGGTTCAAAGCAATTCTGCCTCTTGTTTTTCATATGAACTTCAGACATCCATTGGCCTTTTCCCTATATCGGCATTAAGATCAAAGGAGAAATGAACACAAAGTAGTGATTCCTGTTGTAGATAGTCCAGCAACTGGAAAATTTCCAAATAAATACCACTCCACATGCTCTGCTGCTGGTCACGTGGACATGCACATCCATACACACATACATCTGCCTTAGGACCATGCCAAGTTATAAACTGGGAAACTTAAACAACATACCTTTATTTTTCACATTTCCAAGGCTGGAATTCTCAGACTATGATGTGGACACAGCTGGTCTCTCAAGGGGATTTGAATAAGAACACTAATTCACTTGATAAGGGCTCCACTCCATGTCCTAGCCACCTCCCAAAGGCTCCACCTCACATTACCACATTGAAGGATAACATGTCATCACAAACACCAGTCACTGTGCTGTCTCTGGCTGTTGTTACATGATCTATTATTATATTCTTTTCATTGCTACTGAACTTGCCAATGTGACTTTCCATTTGAATGTAAGTGATATGCCATAACTGGATAGAAGCTTCCAATGGGTACATATTTTTTTTCCTTCTATATTAATGGCATATCTGGGTCTTCCCATTCACATTGGATCTGATGCCCAGGAGCCAGCTGGAGCAGAACCTGGCACCTCCCAACCCTTATGCACCTGTGGCTACAGATCACTTAGATTTGGGGGAGTGTCACTGTGTCACAGACTGGTGAAAGTTGACCAGTTCACCGGTAGTCCAGCAACTGGAAGTACTTAGTCCCTGTAAAGTCATACAAGAGTGCTCGGACTGTAACGAAAGCTCAGTGGTGACCATCAGGGCAAGCGTACTCTTACTTTGGATATAACCTTCTCATTTGCACTGGCTTGTCTTAACAGGAAGAGCCACATCCCTGGACTCGCTGAGGTAGTCCTTCCAGCGCGAGCCTCTGATGAGGAGTAGGAAGCACAAGTTCCATTTAAAATCTGCCCTTTGACCGTGGTCCGAGGCCTTAGTTTTTCTGGAGCTATTTCTTTATAGATAATTACTGAAATTCCTTCCAGTTTAAAGAAGTTTCTGTGTCTATAGGTAAGCAACTGCTGGAATCTTCCTTATAAGTGAGTGTCACCAACACCACTTGCAAAACTGGGCCATCAGGGGCCTCAGCTTCTTGGTTCTTTTCTGCCTCCACAGGGCTTTGGTTAACCCTTAGCTGTGGTCAGCTTTCTAGGTGATGGCATTTTCATAGGGCCCAGAAAAATGACACTTTAAAATTGTTTTATTTCCTCTAACTTAAGGTCACAAAACTCTTGGACAGAGGGTGGAAAAGTCATTTCCTAGGAAAGGAGAAACCACGGTGCTTCATGGGGATGTGAAAGCCCCTTTGGTTGACAGGTACGCCTCTGACTCAAAGGGCTTAAAATAAAAAGTGGGTACAACTGAAGAGAGTGCACGAGGCTGCTGCAGTACAGTTCTCGGGCCGAGAACCAGAACCCCAGCTGGCTTCCAGCTGGGTGACCTTGTCACTCATTTTCCTGGGTTTGGATTTCCCCATATGTGACAATAAGGGCTGTGCAAACTCCTGTTGAGTGCCCACTAATGTCTTATCACTATGATTCCATCAAAGCTAATTGACAAGGCTGTTTATTGCAGGCTTTAAATGGCAGGTCTCTTAATTTGTAGACTAGGGAGGGATACCTTAAGGGAGGGAAATGTCTACAGTGGAAGCCGGGTCCACACAAATCTTCTGAATTGCTAAAATGTTTTGATCCTAGAGGAAGAATAAAAGAGCCTGATTTATGGTCATGTAACAAACAGACCATATTCATACAGTCACAACAGCTGGGCAAATGTCCTTTCCTGCCTGCTCTGGAAGTTCTAGTTCTCTGGAAGTTCTAGGATCTGATGAAGGACCCAAGCTCTGGCATATTCCTCCCAGACAGCAGAAGTCTGTCCGTGGTGTGGCACCCATCCTCAGTATCTCAGCTAGAGACGTATCAAGCACCAAAGCTGGTCCATGGATTAGTGTAGTACTAGTTTCAGGACCTAGGTCCATGTGCCATCACCTGGGTTGGCAGGTGGCTGCTGTTCTGATGTCCTTGGCCACAGCAGAGGTGACAGGTCTTCTATCCTGCCTTTCCTTGGATTCCCATAGCCACTCTCACCAATAACTAGACTTGGTTCCAAGATATGTGCTCATATAGACAACCTAAGCATGAAAGTGTGCTCTAAGACACGCATGGGACATGTTTCCCCATCTTCAAAAACATCGTTCTTCCTACACAGACTATATGATTACAAAAGCTATTGGAACCCACCCTCAGCCTCAGGAGTCAGGAGGGCATGTCAGAGCACAGATCCCCGATGAGCTCCATTGCTTGGGAGCCTCTATGGAGGACACAGCAGATGGAAAGTCTCTAGCTGGTGTTCTTCAAACTCTAGTTCTCTTTCTGCCACTCCTCAGAGGGTACTGGAAGCTTATAGCTGGCCGCAATGTGTGTGTGTGCGAGAGTGTGCATGTGTGTGTGTATGTTTGTGAGTGTGAGTGTGTGTGTGTGTGTGTGTGTGTGTGTGTGTGTGTGTGTGTGTGTTCAATAGCTGGCCCACACCTGCCTAAAGAGGACTTTTGTTTCTGTGACTCCTTTCAGATGGCCAACATTTTCTTGGTACCTTTTCACCAGAAGCGGTTTCTACCTAGCCCTTCCTCTCTCTTTTCACTAGAGAGGTCTGTGTAACAGCACTGGGTCAAGCAGGGACCCCGCGCCTGTGGAGCTGAAGGGAGTGGGCTCCGTTAACTGCGCCCTTGCACTCTGACTGGCATACCGTTCTTTCTTGCTTCTCTTACTCACCTTTTCACCCAGCTAGAGTGAGCAAGATTCCCTTTCCTTCACAGACTCCCTCACTGGGGTGAGCTTGAAGTCAGTCAGCTTTCTTACCACACTGACCTTCCTCCACATGAGGGCGTGGGGCCAGTTTTCACTTCCGAAAAAATTCCTCTAAAAGTGGGACTCTGGAGACTCTCCAGTAAATGAAGATAGACTTGGTGAAGAAATTCCAACCCTACAAGCAGATAATTAAGAGAGATTTTCCAAGCCTAGGGGGAAATCAAAGACCATTATGTATGTATGGTTTGCTTTAAACCACTTTTATTACAAATTGAGCCCCCATACAGCTGTGCAGCCACGGAGGGGGAGAACACACAGCCAAGGAAACAATTAAAAGCCGTGTGGAAGCGGGCCTTCTGGTAGCTAACAGGAGCCATACATTCTGTTTTCTAGCTTGTTGTGAGTAATTTCAAAACCCCAAATAAGTAATTCTATTGCAGTACTAAGAAGGAAATGGTGAACAGCTAAGGATAATAATTCAAAAATTCCCCCACCCTCCCTAACCCAGTTCTTCTCTTTCGACAAAGATGTGGAAAGAGGGATCTGATTTGTGGAAAGCTACCTGAAGTCTAGGGAAGTTCAGAGGGGAAATCTAGAAGCAGGCAGGCTTAGAAATGCAATTCAGTTCTGCCACCCAAGAGCTGTGTGGTCTTGGGCAAGTTCAGTCTCTCGGAGCTCACTTTCCCATGGCTGATGGAGCTATTGTGATCAGCACATGAGACAAGATGAGAAAAGTGCCTGGCCCATGCTAGATAGTCACTGGATGATGCCTGTGTCCTCTGGAAGGAAGTTACCCAGAAACTCGTTTTTCCCATGTTTTCCCTCTTATAACTGCTAGAAAGAATTATGGTATCAAAAGGTTCTGTCACGATCAAAGATCACAAATCAAATGCTTTGCTAGGCCTTCATTTTGTGATTTGAGTGGAGGAAAAAGAAAGCAAATGGGAAGAGCCTTGTCCTATCTAAAGAAAGCAACCAGTGCGAGGGTTGAGGACCTAAATTAAATCAGCAGGCTAGAAGACCTAAATTAAATCAGCAGAACCTATGCTTAAAAAGGCACCAGGGTGCCTTGTGTATGGGCTTTCAATCTCAGTGCTGGGGAAGAGGAAGAAGGGCCCATGGGACTTGCCGATTAGACACTCTGAACTACTTGATCAGTCCCAGTTCAAAACCAGGGTTGATCTGAAGAAAAGATCAGTGGTTACGTACTCTTTCTAAGCAGTTATAGGGCCTGGACTTCAGACCCCAGCATGTACATAACACACATACCTGTAATGCCAGCTCCAATGAATGTGGGGACAGAGGGCATCCTGGCTTCCCACCTACATGGGAAAATCGAGCCCCAAGTCCCGGGAAAGATCCTTCATCAAAGGAACAGGACGAGAGTTGTAGAGGGCGACACTTGTCACTCTTTTCTGGCCTCTTATAAAGCTACAAAACACAAGGTGACAGCTCCTGAAGAACACCACTGAAGGTGTATCTTGGCATGAGTGGGCACACACACATATACACACACACACACACACATACACACACACACACACACACAGATATGCATGCATGCACACATGAGACTCATGCACTCCCCATGTGTGTACACATACAAAAACAAAGAGAGATGACAAGTGTTGTGGGTGGATATTCATTCTGTCAATAACTTTGGAGTACCAGCCTTAGGGTGTACATGACCGCTTAAAATCTGAGGAGGGGGCAACCGGTCATTCTCTTGGGGTGATAGGAGACCAGATGGCTGGATCCATATGTTCCTGGGCAGAATGGAGGACAATGATGGCTGTTTACTTGGTTCTGTATCCGTGAGTGAATTTTTCCCCATTTCATATCTTAATAAATCCTTGATACGCCTTAGACAGACTCTCCTGGGTTTTGCATAACAAGTGATGCCCAACGTAGGGCACAAAACCACATGCCTCAGATTAAGAGTCTCATGCTCGACCGACTGAGCTGGCTGGGTTAACTCATTTAAATCAGAATTCATATCTAATTTAAGAGGGTCTATATTCCTTCTAAAGGTAATGGTGAGCTTGAGCCTTATGGGTGTGGTGTGCACCCAGTATTAGCTGGAAATTTCACATAAAATGGCTCTTAATACAGTTAATAAGTCCACAGAGCTTAAAAGCACATCTCTAGTATGGTTATGTAGCCCAAGGGCTGCAGTGTAACTTCTAGAAGGTGAGCATTCTATGATTACTCTTCTGTATAGTAAAATGTTGGGTTTGAATGCAATTCTTCAGACAATTCCATTCAGTGCAAATAAACTAACGTACTAAATATCCCTTCCTGCATATTTCTGTTTCCAGGAGGTGAAGAGTCAAAAATAACCTTGATGAGCTGTGGTGGAGTTTCCTGGGAGTCAGCTGACTGCTCCTGAGCATGTATAGGTAAGATGAATTCAGCTGTGCTGACTGAGATAGTTTCAAGGTGTGTGCCTACCAAGTACTGTGCTTCCAATACTTGCCTACAAAATACAATGCCTCCAACATTTGTCTACAAAATACAGTGCTCCCCAACACTTTTCAGGGCATCACCAAGAAGTGAGGCTATTAACCAGAGGTATGGACATTAGTCTACAAAATTGTTGTCTTCAAATCTTAAAACAAAGAGCTAAGAAGAAATCACTTTGTTTTTCAGAGGCTCCAGCTGAGCTTCCCAGTTACAAAGAATGCTCCCGAGAAGGGATGCTTGGGAACCATCCGAGGCTGAAAGCATTGAGCTGCCAGTCTTTTAATTAACTTGCTCCAATCCATTTCTGAGCCAACCACAGAGGGAAAAAGAGAAATCTTATTTCAATATCAAAAGTCAAATAAAATGTTAAATTTCATTTTTGATTGACAGTCTCCCACACAGTCACATACCCTAAAACTAGCAACTATAAATTCAGACCATTTGTAAAGCCCAAGGGGTTTCCAGAGTATGAGACAATCCAGATACATGTGCCTCATTCCACAGAAGCCATCTCCTGTGGAGAAAATGTACTGGTGACATCCATCTTGATGGGAAATAGGTATATTAAGATAGGAGGTACCTCAGGTACAGCAGGATTATGATAGCAGAAACATGGAGTTCTCCTAACGATACATATGGGTTTGTTCAGAATTGGCTGAAGGAAGCCGAGTTATTGATATCGTTTCCCACCACATCAATGTGTCCTGCAATCATGCCTCCATCAAAGAGTTGCTCAATACATAACTGTCCACGCAGTAGTATGCAAGTATCGGACCTGAGGTCAGACCCACTAGACAGACTAGCAACCTTGGTGACACACTGCTCAAGTTACTTCTTATTTTTCTAAGCTTCCAGGGCTAAAGAATGCAGGAATTCCATAAAGAAAATGAGCCTTAAAAGATGTCCACATTCCTATCCACCCTAAACACCATAGAGTTTCTTTCCCTCTCAAAGTACTAAAGCATGCTATGTCAAGAAGCACCAATAGGATCTATAGAAAGGGACGAACATTATTCTACTAAAATGATGTTTCAGGGACCTGCAATAAAAGGAGAAGCAGACACCAGAACAAAGCTGCCCTTCTGGGAAGCAAACCATCACACGGAATTTTTATTTGAAAAGCTCATCTCCGGTTACTTTCCTTATTTCCCACTTTCTTCCTTTTTCATGACCCCACGACGACTCCCTATCTCAAACATTTGACCCGGATGGTAAATAAATATATTGTATTTTGAAGGTAAATATATTTCAATCACAGCCCTGAGAATGCCTTCATTTGAGAAAGCTATTCAGTCAAATTTAAGGATGCATAAACCAGTAAGATGACCTTTTGTAACCACCCATGTCCCCTGGGATTATCGTGTTCCCAGGGTATTTCATCATCTCCATGGGGTCAATGGTACAGTTGGCTTGAATGACAGAAGTCCAAGGCATACAACTAGTCCAGTGTGGGTATTTAGTGGTGCTGAAGTGGTAGCTTCCCTTGAAAATAGCGCCTCACAATGGAATCCCCAGTGGCATTCATTCATTCATTCATTCATTCACTTTGTTATTTTCACTTTATTTAAAAGGACACTGAAGACACTAGTCTGCAAGGCTATAGAGGTCTGCTAGGCTATTTGTGTAGACGTCAGGACATGAACTTTAATTGAGATAATGGTAATATTTCAATGCAGATTACTGCTTTCTGTTCAAATTCCTGCTGTCATTCCAATTAGAATCAATGGTCTTCTTTCTTACTAATTCCCTCCAATGTGTAGGTTGCTGCTACCTGCTAGGAATGTATTAGATTTTCTTAATAAAGATAGATCTGTCTCAGCAGTGGGCTAAGTGGAACAGTGAACAGTTAATTCTTGCTTCATTAAGCCAAACCAAATAATTCCCTTTAAATGAAGAAACTCATCCTGCTTCCCGGTAAATATTTGGTATTGAAGCAGCAATGAGAAGCCACGCTATGCAAACCTCACTGCTCTTTAGGGGGTCCTGGGGGCATCTCTGCTGGTACCCCACTGAGAATGATCAACAATCAAAATAAAGCACCGGTCTAGAGGACTAAGTAGAATAAGCTTTGTGAAACTGACTCCTAGAGTTTGTGGTTTTAAAATGTGTGCACCTACTCTCTCATTTAGTCTTGGAAATATTGTCATCCTTTAAGGGTCTCCCAGCCTTACGATGAGTTAGAAAGTTCTTCTGGATAACCTCTGCAGATCATCGTTAGGAAGAGCTTGGGCCTTTCCAACTAATAGCACATCATACATATAAATCATTATCACTTCAGGGTTTATTCGCAAAGGACAGATATTTGTAATCCTAGAAGTGTGTATGTGCCCGTGGCTACTGATTAACTGTTTCAAATTAATAGCTTAAAATTAAAACAAGCCTGGGGTTAAAATAAAGGGAAATGGTTTTCTCCGTGAGAAAAGCTTCAGCGCTTGAAGAAAGCCCCTTGCCATTTTCCCTTCCTCTTATTATCCAGCCCCCAGAGTGCCGTCTACAGGGCTTCCTGACGCCTTGCTATGTGAGTTCCCAGACTGCACAGGCAAGGGAAGCAGTGGGCATAGCTAGGCACGGAGGTTTTTTTAAAATTCATTCTTCAAATATTTCACTTGAAGAGCTTGGATGTTTCCTGGGGACGTCACCCCGCTGTGGGACAGAATGACTGTCTCTTTGGTCTTTCATATATGTGTTAATACACTTTCCCTTCCACCTAGCACACCTGCTGCACTATACAAGTGCCTTCCATCATGGAGCATCACTCAAGAGAGAAAACGGTCAGCAGAGAATAAAAGACGAAACAAAGGAGTGGGACCATAGCAACAGGGAGAGCAGAAAACGCTGAGCTGGGAGTCCAAACTGGATTTTAACAACAACAACAAAAATGCTCAACGCTCCTTGCTATGGTTTGCTCCCTTTGAAGCTTATGTTGAAATTTGATTGGCAGTTTGGGGGGGTGGGATGGGGACTTTAAGTGGTGATTAGGATTCCAAGAGGAATGAAATCCTATCTCAGAGCAGGTTGTAGTAAGGCAAGGCTACCCCATAAGTTCTGACAGCCCCATGCCCATCCACCCAATTGCCCTTCTGCTTCCTGCCAGGAGGTGAGGCAACAGGAGGCCTTTGCTAGGAGCCCACTCTCAGGGGCCACCTGCTTAGCACTAATGAAATCATGGGAGTCCCTCCCCTATGACCTCACGTGATGTTAATTACCTCTCGTGAACTCACTTCCCAATACCTTTAACATGGTAAGCCAGCATTTGCCCAGCTTCTTGCCTGCTCCCATAGGAAGCTTTATCATACCAACAGGCCTCATGACAGCGCTCACTGAACGCCACGATACAACCTGAGGTGTCTGTCCCAAACCCCAGAATTGTGAGCTAAATAAGCTTCTTTATGTCCTACACACCCACACCCAGATGTCTCCTTCTAGCTGTGAAATGGACGAGGGCACTGCTCTAACTATTTTGTCTCTGGTATCCCAGGCTTAGGTTTTGTTTGGAAAGTGTTAGAAATTAAACTCAAGGGTCTATTGCAGTTAGCCTTCTAAAGTTAAATAAGACAGAAAAGAAAAAGAACCTGTATCTTTAAAAGATCTGAATGTTTTTTTTTTTTTTTTTGACAATCAAAACTCTTGCTACCCTGAACCCCGACATATCTCTCAGGATTTCTTTGTAAATTAACTAGGATGGAGCTGCTGTGTTGGTGCCACGGTCACTGCACCTGCTGTGCAGGCCCGGGGACCTTACTTTAAGCTCTAGTGCTCCTGAACAAAAGTTGGGCCTGGTGGCACAGACCTGGAATTCTAGGCCCAAGCAGGCAGAGGCAGGAGGATTCCTAGGGCTTGTTAGTCGGCCAGTCTAGCTGAACCAGTGAATTCAAGGTTCCCTGGGAGACTCTGTGGGCCTGACTTTACATAACAAAAACTAAACACCCACCAGAGCAGGTATTCTGTATCCCTTCTCTTCCTTTCAATTTAAAATTCTTCCTTGAGATTCAGTTCAAATGTATTTGCTGTGGTTTAAATCTGTTTCTACAAAACTCAGGTACTGCAACACAGAGGTCTTTCAAAGATGATTGGTCCGTCTGTGATCCCCCTCACAAATGAGATTAGTTTCCCTAATAGAAGGGAATGAGGCAGCATTCAAGGTAGCTTCTTGAGATATCGAGCATCTCTCCCCCCAGTTAAGGAGCTTGCCAGCATCTTGATGGCTGACTTCTCAGTTCCCAGGGCTTCGAGAAAGAAATTTCCATTCTAAATAAATTCTCCAGCCTATGGTATTTCGTCATAGTGGACCAAACGGACCAACACAATATCCTCAATTCTTGCTCATTCCTGCCTTCTCTGTGGGAGGCACTATGAGAAGTGATTAAAAAACAAAACAGAAACCTAGAAAACACAAGGTATTTCTTAGAACATTCCATTTGAGGTAACAAGATGTTTCAATAAAATGCAACTGGGAAATAATTAGGGCACTATAGACAAGTTATTAGATGTGTTAGTATAAACAGCAGGTGATAAGAAAGATTATGGGACAGAAAAGGGGTTTATTTTGGCTTTCTTGATATATAGACTTCTAACTCAAACAAGCAAAACAAAGCACTTTAAAAACAAACAAATCAGGGCACTTAATTAATGAGGCTCAAGGTTTGAACGTTGAACTGAAGACACTGACCTATTGAGATAAAGAACTTGTTTGTTAAAAGTGGCTTAATAAATTAAATATTTGGGAAACAGTTGATAAAGAGCTTTGGCTATTTTTCTAATTAGCAGTCTGACATATGAGCTCTTCAGAAAGACAGTGAAAGCAGAATTTTGGAGAAGCTATTGCTATGGAGGATGGACTGGGTGACACTAGTGGATCCGAGCCAGTGCTTAGAAGGAGTTGTGCTTGTCCCCTCCTCTGGGTCTTGTTCAAAGCCCTAGGCTCATCTACAATACACAGCTTGATCCAACCACTTACATGGAGATTTGAGCCATACTCACTAAAGTCAAGAGAGACTATCCGTAAGAATCAGTTTAACTAATTTAATAACTAGAAAGTTAGATGTGATTATTAAAAGGGACAGTGTGTTGCACATGTGTCCTGTTCTATTAATAACAACACTTAGTCTGTAACATTAGGCTAGAACAAGCCAGCTTATTGGTCCTTCATCAACTCATCAAGTGTTTACTGAAGCATGCTTCAATATTAGGTGGGAGGCTGTAAGAAGAGAAACAGTGCAGTGATGCTGAGGCCACAGAGGGCTTAGTGATGCTGGAGATGGAAGCAGCAGGCATCAGGAGGTGTGCAAGGCAGGAAGGCAGGCTCTGAATACGGCGCTATGCATTTTCTAGGAAGGAATGTGGATCTGTTTCTTTCTACAATCACAAGCCACTGAGGTGTTTTTATAAATTAAAAAAAAAATCTTTTAACTTTTAAACATCTTGTTGTTTAATGCAATGAAGCATTGGTAAATGCTTAGTACTATATCTAGTACAGAACACATGTCTTTTTGTAAACAGTGCAGCAGAGTGCTGTTTGAGGTATGAAGGTGAGCCACGGCCTAAAGCATAAGATTATTCATTCATTATTCAAGGCGTTATTTGCACAGACAAGAAGTTGGGGTTATTGTTTTTTTTTAAACCCAGGAGCAGATTAAACATTAAATGGAGAGAGAGAGAGAGAATGGGATAGAATAAAATCAATATGGGAACGGCCAGAAAAGTGGGTAGACTTGTCCACCAGGGAAGGCTCAGATTAAGGATTAAGGATTTGTGATAGCACATTTACAAACTGAAAACCAAAACAACCTGACAAATAGACACAGGAAGCCGCGTTCCCACCCCTGACCACATCTGCCCGGGACTCCCTCCACGCCCTCTTTGGTAACCATATTATCAATTATTGTTGTACTCTTTCCATTTTTTTGTTTGTTTTTGTATATCCCACATAATGTTTTGGCAAATACAAAATTTAATTAGAAAAAAAGAGGAAGGAAAACACTCAACATCTAGGAGGGAACTGTTACAGGACAGACACTGGTCAGTGCTTTCAGTTAGGTCACACCTTCCTGAGAACAACTCTGGAAGTTGGCCTTTTATCCGCCACAAGACAAGACTTCACATCAGGTGGACAGACAACCAGCCCTTCGCGTGGTACACTCTACACTCTTGCTTCTGGAGTCCCTCTGATCACACCCCAGGTCCCCTCATTTCATCTCACTGCCTCATCTTCCCAACAGCTTGAAGATACCCACCTCTCAGCACTGTTTTGAGGACCGAGTCTTGAAGGAAGTCTGAGGCACCAGGGCAGCAGTCTTTAAAAAGAAGCTGCTATTACGATGACACCTCTGGGAAACACTTCCTGTATGAGGCCAAACTCATTCAACACATGTTGATTTCTACTCATGGAGATGGTCCCTCTTTGGATCTAGTCCATTCTGATGCCAGCCTTACTCCTGAGCAAGTAATAACCACAGTCAATTCTTTATATAAATAGAAATAAATCTGGGAAGTAGGTGAATAGGCTCTTTCTCGAATGACTAAATTGAAAGCTTGGGACAAGAGTCACCACATTCACCCCACACCGAAGGTCAGAAAATGTCTATAAAGAGCCATTTTAGATTGTGCAGGTCATGATGGGAACTACTCCCTTTCCCCTCACTATCATGAGCAAGCAAACAAGGAAGGTCGTGTTGGAAGGGATGATTGTTAAGCCCAAGGATCTGCCATTTTTACCTCTTTCAACAGCAGCTGAGGGGTGTGCAAAGACCAGTGAATGATTTATATCCTAATCCAAATGCAGAGATGAGTTAAACTGATATTAATGAGAAGTCCTTGATACTGTGATCAAATAGTAGACAGGAAATCAAGCGGCCATAGAGTCTGAACACGTGCCACTCATGCATCTGAAATGGAACCTTCAGAAAGGTAAGTTTGGTTTGTTCCTTTGGCAAGGTCTAACTATGTGGCTCACACCTGCCTTGAACACACTCCTCCTCCTCCCCTAGCCTCCAAAGCGCTGGGGTTACAGCCATGCACGCCACTCCTTAAGGGCTTCTCCTACCTTGCTGCTTGTGTCCTGTGAAGGCAAGAGCTCTGTGACACGGTCCAGTTTCTACAGAGACTCAGCCTGACCTCCCTGGAGTTTCTGCATCTGCTGGCGGCCTAGAGTGAGACTTGGTGACACATACAGGCACTGCCATCTCTCTGGAATAGCGTGCAGTGGCCTCTGCCCACTCTGGAGACCTCAGCAGTGTCATGTCTTGCTTCTGACCACCTTAATCTCTCCCTTTCTACCACCGTGCTTCTCCTAGAAATAAGTCAGGGAACATGGTGTACATGGAAACCCTGTGTGTTCATCCACACACCCTTCCCCTGGGCAAAAGAACTCAAATGCTTTTTTCACTACTTGGAAATGGCCAGGAAAATTTATTTTAATCATTCCATAAATTATAGTAGGACATAATTATTTCTCTGTTATCTGGATGCTAATCCTTTTAAAGGAGCAAATAAACAGGTCCCATGCACTCAGAAAACATCCATCTGCACTTAATTTGTTTTTTAGAGTCACAGACTCTTTAGACTCATGACCTGGAATGCTGGATAATCAGCAAATATATTCAGAATTAATTTAGTATCTTAATTGCTAGTACAGAAATGGGTACCTTCCTATGGTTGAAAAAGTATACAAGTTGGAATTTTGAAGAAACAATATTTCAACTGGAGCTGGAAGAATTGCTTCTGGGAGCTGGGGGAGCTGTGGAGATGGCCCAGTCAGATAGAAAGTGCTAACTTTACAACCATGAGGCCCAAGCGTGAAACCCCCAACCCACGTCAAAGCCAGACGCAGCAGCATTCCTGTCATCCCAGAGACTGGGAGGTCGAAACAGGAGGATCCCTGGGGCTTGCTGACCAGCCAGTCTGGATGAATCACAGGGCTCGAGGTTCAGCAAGAGACCTTATCTCAGAAAAGAAGGTGGAGAGCCATTGAGAAAGACACCTGATAGCCATCTCCAGCCTCCCCATGCACGTACATACGTACACACAGGCACACACAGGAACACGTACGCACACACAAATATAACTTTAAACAAACTGCAGCTCATAAAAGTTTAGTAGGGAGCAGGGGATGAACCCGAGCATAGGGAAATGGAGGCATAAGATAGCTCTACGTGCAGGAAAGCAATGGCCCGTGTCTCTCTATGACACTCTTAACGACTAGCCTGCTGATGAGCAGTCAGCTCTATGAATATTTGCTGGGTGAATGCATGCATGCACATAGGCAGGGAGAAGAGGGGAAGATGAGGAAAATCTCAGGGTCAGGGGGCTAATGCTCAGTAGAAAAACAGAATTTACCCCCAGACAAGCCAAGAGAAGAGGCCTCAATGAAAGGATGCTTTACACAGCTTAGACGGGGCTAAGGGGAGAACACAGGCATCGGCCTGCTTTTAGCACCCAGGCATCAGCCATATGGGACTGATACCAGCTCCCAGTTTGAAGGGGCAGGAGCTCCTACAGAGCAGTTAATACTGGACTGGCAATGTGAACCCATTATTTGTGCCCAACTAGAATCGGGAGACCATGAGAGCAAGGCAGGGAACTTTAGCGGGTGACTCAGCCAGGGCTGCATCTGGCCGTGGAGACAGTCACCAGCTCAGAGGCTGAGCAGAAATGGAGAGCTGGATTCAAAATAAACCGTATCTTCCTATCCCTGCGCCTTCATTCATTCCTTTCTCCCCAAAGACATCCAAGGCCCGTTTACCTCATGTCAATTGGATTCATAAGCTATTAGCTATTGAAGAGGTTAGGTGGAAAGGAAGGAAAATATGCAGCTCTGGGAAGCATTTTCCATGTTCAAATTCCAACCCTGTCATTCCTTATCACTAAGCTGGGTCAGTCACTTCGAATTTCTACACCTCAACTTCCTTATCTGTAAAATTGAGGGAATTATAGTGGCTACCTCACAGCTTTGTTATGATCACCTGAGATAATCTAAATAAATTTCTCTGGTCTGACAGAATGGCTATAAAGAAATTGTCCTGGACAATTGGCTTCAGAACATCTGTCCTTCGGAAGCGACATGAAAGTTTAAAGGGAAGGGAGGTGGAATGGAACACGGGAGGGGAGAGTTTAGAGGGATGGGGGAGAAGAGGAACAAGGAGAGTCAACACGAGCAAATTCTGCTTGGAAGTGCCACAATGAAACCTAACATGTGTATGCTATTTAAAATGTACTTCAGTTAAAAAAAAATCATCAGGCTGGAGGGATGGCTTGGAGGTTAAAAGCAGTGGCTGCTGTTCCAGCAGACTTAGGTTCGATTCTCAACACCTGTATGAAGGCTCACAACTGTCTGTAAGTCCAGTTCCAGGGGATCCAGTGCCGCCATGTGACCTCTTTGGGCGCCAGGCCTGTATGTGGTACCCAGACTTAGATGCAGTCAATATACCCATACACACGAGATCACAAGACATAATGATAAATAATAGTAACAACAGCAACAATAACAAAGGTGTCCTATGGGTTTAAGGATGTGTTCTCAGTCTGTTGGAGCAAGGTCCTTGGGACTCTGACTGTTACTATAAGGAAGGCTGTGGTTTCTGGTGACTCTCAGGATCATGCTCTGGAACTTGCTTTCGTGTCTATAGGCCAAGAAGTTCTCTTCCTTAGGCATTGGCTTTTCCTACTCCAGTGAACCCCACCTACCTGCTATCCTAACACACAGCTGAGAGTTAGTCACCGGTGCGTTCTCATAAATGGCTTCCTTGGCATTTCAGCACTTCATTTGAAAAAAAAAAAAAAAATAACCGAAGCAGAAAGAAAATCAAGCAACAAGAAACTTTCATTCTTAAACTCATTAGTTGGGAAGCTGAGCAATTTGCTGAGATCGGCAGGGTTTTGAATGTAAGGCTAGGCTGCTGAGAGGCATGTCAGAAACTACAGTCTGAAAGTCTTTCCTCACTTTTACCACGACTTCCGTGTGCCCTGTTGACAGAGCAATGCCTGTGCTCTTGTCCGCATCAGAACTGAAACAGACAGACACTCCATGGGAAGCCAGGTCTGTTTATGCCTTTCTATTTTTAATAGAATTTTTATAAAAACAAATACTCTACTGAGTTCTTAAATCACTTTGGAAATGTCTAAAACTGTCGATCATGTTCCCAGTTGCAACGCACCAAATCATCAAATACATAGCGGTTAAGCCAGAGGGTGTACGTTATCATTTTGATAACTGGGAGTTGTTACTGACTCTTCCTGATGATTCCTCGGGCTGTTCACGATCATAATACGTGTTTCACAAAAATACGTGACTTTCTAAACACCGCTTTTCCTGCAAGTCGGGCTTTTGTTAAAGTACTTAAAATACGTTCAGATCCGTTAGGACAGAAAGCCCTACAGCAGTGATTTTCATGAACCTCCCCTGTCGTTATTTGATAATATCAAGGCCTCTAGACAGCCCAAAATCATAATTAATATATATATATATATATATATATATTATGATATCTAATCAGCAAAACCTATTGCATAGAAATATTAAATTCAGCTAGTGTGGGAGACAGGTATGACACAGGACACAGAAGTTTTCCTACAGAGGAAGTCCATCCTTGGACCCTTTTTCACACCCTTCTTTTAGAATACATCCTCAGGGACTGTGGGGACAGGCCCAGGTTTGGATTCTCCCAGCTCCATCACTGACTGCTACATGACAACTATGACGTCTCTTTTGTGCCTCGGTGTGATTACCTGTAATGGCAATGCATGCCTCCTGGGACTGCTATGAGAACATATGAGTGAGCTAATGCTTGCAAGAGCTCGTGTGGAATAAATACATGGAGCTGCTATGTTGTTATTTAATTGCTTATGAGTCCATCTTTTCCCATGGACTGAGACCTCCTAAAGGAAGTGTTCCAAGTCTCTGGACCCTAATATCGTATCTAGCAAGTAAGAGATGCACCATGAAAAGCTTGTATGAGTTCCTCACAGCAAAGTGGGGTAGAAAGTCACAGTTTCACCATGGAGATCCAGATCTGCTCTCTTGTCTATACTCTTCCCTTATTTTAATATTCATTTCTGGTCAAAGCCCATCAGCACCGCTCAGTTACTAACAAACCGGGTCAGCCGATGATGACACTCAGACAGACTGGACAGAGCCCAGTTAGACCAATGTGGTGGTGCGCAACTGTAACCCCAGCACTCAAGAGGCTGGGGCTGAAAAGGAGTGCTTTGAGATCAGCCTGGGCTACATAAAGGTCTCCAGGCTATCCTGCACTGTATAGAACTATATAACTATCCCCAAAAAACAACAAAGAAAAAGAGAAAGAAATGCAGAAGGAGGATGAGGAGCATGAGGAGGAGGAGGAGGAGGAGAAGGAAACAGAGGAGTGGAGCACTCACTTTAAAATATCAGCCTTGCTAACATTAGAAGCTTGCATCAGTTTCTGGTTCCTACGTGGGTCACAGAAACTAGGTCACATCTAAATCACAAACTCAGTAGAGTCAAAAGGCACCTTGTCTAAGTAGGAAGTCGAGGTTCATAAACCAGTCAGTATCTTGCCTGGACACCACTCTCCTCCCCAGCAGCTATGGCCTGGAGCTGTGGGACAAGGCTGCACTGGACTCATTCATTTCTGAGAAAAGGACAGTGCATGTAGAAATGACTGGATTGTGACGTTGTAGAGGTGAATTTGTTCTAAACTTTCTAACTTTCTTCCTACTTTATTTTTCTTTATGTTTAAAACATTTTTTAAAGTGAAACACATATTGAATCTTTTCAAAAAAATTTTGCATATATGGTCTGTGTGTGTGTGTGTGTGTGTGTGTGTGTGTGTGAGAGAGAGAGAGAGAGAGAGAGAGAGAGAGAGAGAGAGAGAGAGAGAAAGAGAGAGAGAGAGCGCACTTGCCCCATGCAGGTACACATGAAGACCAGAGGCTGACGTCTGGATGTCTTTTTCAATTGATTCTCCACTTTATTAACCTAGAGCTCCCTGATTCAGCTAAGACAACTAGCTATTGACCCCAGGTTTAGCCTGTCTCTGCCCCAGTCCAGTGCTGAGGTTACAGATATATGCCGCCATGCCCAGCTGTGTGTGTGTGTGTGTGTGTGTGTGTGTGTGTGTGTGTGTGTGTGTGTGTGTATGTGTGTATGCAGGGGTGTACACCAATGCCTGCACATACACTCACATACGTGCAGAGGCCAGAGGCGGGTGTGGAGTATTTAGCATCTGTTTACTGAACCTCATTTAACTCAAACTCTTGTCTTCTTGCTTACGTAGAAGCTTTGCTTAAAAAAAAGTATTAAACAAACTCACTCTATGTATCTGCATGCTGACTTATGAAGAGACGTATTATCCATGCTCTTTTGTAAGATGAGCCAACCAGAAGGAATGAGGGCTTAGGATTTGGCACGGTGGTAGAGCGTTTGCCTAGCATGCCTGAAGGCCTTGATTCCACTCTCAGTGTCAGAAAAATAAATAAGGAGAAACAGGAGTGATGAAATCACCCTGGGAGGGGACCTTCAAAGGGCCATACCCTAGCTCTCTAACTGCCTTTTATTAACCCATTACAGGTCATTACTTAATTAAACGAACTCTCCAAATACCCAGGGGATGAGTGGGAGAAATAGATCGGTGGAATTAACAGGTAGCCAGTGAATATGGTGCAGTGAAGGAACTCAGTTCACACTGAGCAGTACCTCTAAGTGTCTAATAAGTTACCCAGTGATTTTATATGAACAAGGGGTGGAGGAGAGGGGAGTGACTTTGAGACTGACCTGTCTGCCAGGAATGACTGTCTTCTAAAGGAACAATTGTGTTCCCTTCTCTGGCTACCAAATTATTGGAATAGTGGACCTCAAGAAATTAGAATCTGCTGGGCTATGGTGGCACACACCTTTAATCCCAGCACTCTGGATGCAGATCTAGGCAGATCTCTGTGAGTTCAAGGCCCACGAGTCTACAAAATAGGTTCCAGGACAGCCAGGGTTGTTACACAGAGAAACTCTGTCTTGAAAAATGGGAAAAAAGAAAGGAAGAAAGAGAATAAGGGAGGGAGGGAGGTAGGGAGAGAGAGGGGAGAGAGAGAGAGAGAGAGAGAGAGAGAGAGAGAGAGAGAGAGAGAGAGAGAGAGAAGAAATCAAAATCTCCGAAGAGATCTCCTGTGCAGAGGAAATGGCTGATGCCCTGGGGGCAGCCAGAGGAGGAACTTGTCTTCTGGACAAAGATTCACAAGTTGTCAAATGACTTTGAAGGAAAGACTTGGAACTCTGACCACAGTGGACAGGGAACCACTCTTTGATGGACTGCTTAATTATGCACATCTCTTGCCTTCTAGTTCAATCCTACCTCATGTCTGAACCCCTGCAGATGGAATTGGGGGAGTCACTGGATTACTTTATCCCTTTTCTCAGTGTGACCATATTGAATAAATCTCCTGCTTCTGCTTTTCACCAATAATTTGACTCCTCTAACTGGCTAATGAGGGTGAGTGGCCCAAACTGGTTTGTTCGGGCACAGACCGTAACCCCTAGCTAGGTCTGGTGACAATATAATGGCCATGAAGGGACAAGAAGGAACATTTTGGGGATATCTGGTGCCTGAAGCAGGTTGACTGCGGATGGATAGGGAAGATGGGAGTTGCCAGCAGCGGCTAGAGTCGTTTCACCCCAGGGACAGTTCCTGTCTTTTTACCTCTATTTGGTGAAGAGTGCTAAAAGAAGCGTTGGATTTTGTTTTGGATTCTAGAGAAAGTCTTAACCCTTGGTGAGTTTCTCCCCATCACTGCATCTTGGGCTTTGCTTTTCTGCTATTTTGACTATTCTGAGCTTCTTTTGAACCATTTGGGGTGCCTTCCACTTGTTGACTGGCCCTGTCTTTGGGGGTCCTTCTGTTGAGCTCTTTGGGGCTATTAAGTAGAGAAATGGTGGCTACAACAAGGAAGAGAACATGAGCACTCAGAGGCTCTGGGAATCCAACCGCAGTTAGGACCAAGGG
Organism: Peromyscus californicus insignis; assembly: GCF_007827085.1. NCBI lineage: Eukaryota > Metazoa > Chordata > Mammalia > Rodentia > Cricetidae > Peromyscus > Peromyscus californicus. The sequence continues at coordinate 89,613,365 of NW_026294424.1, forward strand.
AGACACTGCTCCGCCATTCCTGCAGGGAGAGCCTTAGGAGGGGAGCCATGGCTAGGTCTCCTTTATCTTGGGTTTGCTTTTCCCCTGCAGAGTCCTGTGTATCTTCATCCTCACAGAAGGCTCCTGTCAGCTCTGGAAGAGAACAGGACTTGGTTTCTTAGGTTATAAAGTCTGACTTTACGGAATGACCAGTGTCTTAAAAGGACAGGCCCATAATCTAACAGTAGTGACCTTGGTAGGACAGGCCTGGTCTATTTGAAAGCCCTTGTGAACTGGAGTTCTGCTGAACTGTTTGTGGCATTTGCCATGTGACAAGAAAAGCTGGGGGTTCTTTTGAGTCATTGGGGTCCTGCTGACTTAGTTCAGATAGAGAAAGGGGGTGCTAAGATCTCTGCTGGGATTTTTGTTTTGTTAATGTTGAGATGGGCTAATTTTGCTTTGGGATAGTTGTTGAGACATAATGCATTGTGTTGTCAATAATGTTATAGAATTATGTATTTTAATATCTAAACTTGTTGTTGGGAGAATCGGGGTTTCTTTTTTCTGGGTTCTTAGTCTTGTTGATGCGAGAAATTAGAAACAGGATTTAAGGACCATTACATCTGGGAGACAGGCAAAGTGGGTAGCCTCATGAATGGCAGTCTGCACAAAGCTCCATGGAAGAATGGGGGTCTTCCATGGGATGGATAAAAATGTCCAGTGGCAGGACAGATATGTTTAGGATCTTGGTCAGTATACAAAGAAAATGGAAGGGAGGTAATTTGTGAAGGCTGATACCTCTACCCCTTTTCCTTTCGCGTGGTACTTCCCATTCTGTGTGTGTTGCACTGAAAATGTGAGATGGGGCCCAAAGTTGACTAGGAAAGAAAGGTTGTCTCCTATTTATCTTAATAGTATAGTATAAGTGTACATCGCAAATTATGAAGATAACACCAACATTGTTCCCAAGTGGCAAATGAGAGTTTCTGTTCATTGAATTATTAAACTTGATGTTCCTGTTGGTAGACAGGACATTGTTATGATATATGCAATATGCTGTGTAACTCTGGCAGATGAGCATGAAGAAAATGTCACTGGACATTTATGTTCAGATATGTTTTAAATAAAACACAGTGGTTATAAATGTGTGTTTTCATGGCTGCCAGCAGCACATGGTAACACCTGAGCATCAAAAATCCACTTGGGAGCTTGCTTCTTGATTCCAGCTTCTGATGAACTCCTACCCCCTCCTAGCAATATGGAGTTAACTTCCCCTCTCTGCCCCAGAGCTTTGTTCAGGTAGCTCGATTTCTCGGTGAACTGAAACTTCTCTGCCGGAAAACTTGGTCTTTCATCTGGTGCTAACTGCTTTGTATGTTTATAACTGACACGCTGGGTCTGTTGTTGTTCATGTAAGCTCTACCAGAAAAGGATATTTTTATTTTTTTTTAAATTTTAAATATTTCAATATTTTTAAAGGACAAAACCAACTCTAAAAAGTGTTTATCTTCATGATTCAGTGTCTGTTCAGCTTAAGTCACCAGTTTTCCTTTTGAAACAGAGGAAAGGGTAGACCTAGGAATGGCGGCAGGCGCTGCCTCTCTTTCTGCCTCAGCCTCTTTGCAGAGAAATGCCTGCTGGCAACCGGAAATGACACTTGGTGTATGACGTCCTTAGGAGTATGTGTTAAGATCAACCCACGTGAGTCTATTTAACGGGTAGTAGGGATTTATTAAGATATAAACTGAAGAAACACACTCCCGAATACAGAACCGAGTAGACAGCTGAAGTGGTCCTCCACTTGGTGGTTCGATCAGACCAGGCAGCAGGCAGCAGGGAGAAGGGCTCATGACCCTTCTCCCTTACCTTTTAAGAGGTCACATACAACGGCAAGAAGCACCGCCTCCTTCAGGCCATATAGACTAAGGTCATGGGCAGAGCAAATACCACCACCACAACTATGATTGTTGAAGAAGAGAAAAAAAAAACAATAGTTGTTTTTTGGTTTGTTTGTTTGTTTGTTTGTTTAAGCTTTTGGTCTTTGTAAACATATTAAAATATGTCTGAGCTAAAAATGAAATATAATTCTGTCAGCATTTTAGAGTACAGACTCACAGGAGACAGACTTTTATACTGCCTCCCTCAGCAACCTGAGAGGTCCCCCTGGAGTTTTAGGGGCCTCAACTCAGGTCTAAACAGGGATGCATGGTTTTGACACTGAAGGCAGTTTCAGGACTAGCTGGTGTAGTAAAGTGGAGGTGGAAAGACATCTTAATATAGGCCCAAGCTTGTTTGAGATTGCCAGGGAAAAGGAGTGAGGTGCCGCTCAAGGCCAAACTCATGCAGGCTTTAAGCCTGACTTGTGGCTCTTTTAGCATAAAATATCTATATGTGGAAGGAACATTACCTCTCTGTGGGAAGCCTTTTCCTAGCAAATGTTAATTGTACTGAAATTCTTACTTCTCAGCTGGTGAAAGCCTCTACTAAGAATTTTAAGATGGCGACTCCTCTCTCTTTCATGGCCCTCCAATTCTTCTGTTTTTCTCTCATGCCACAAATCAACCCCTCAAAAATTTGAAATGCAAGTCAGGTTAAAGTTTCTTTCTAGTCATCCACAGACTATTGACAGCGGAGAGTCATGGGGATGCTGAGAAAGGTGGCTGTGGAGTCCTGAGGCTGCGGGGAGAGGAGGCTGAGCTGTTGCTTGGTTCTCAACATGGATGATGGGTAAGGATGGATGGTTGTTTATAAACTAATTTGTGTTGTTTGTATAGTATTTGTCTGTTGGAGGCCTGGAAAAAAATATATGGCAGCCCACATCATTAAATGGCTGCCTGTCATCTTCTCACATTTTGAAACTCAGATATTACTAATTAATATTGTTGGAGCTTGCTGTGTTTATTTGGAGGACATGGCCTGTCTTTAAAACAAGGCTGAGTAAAATAATGAAGGGGAGAAATTAGTATGTCCCCCACTAACTAGAAGATTCTACAGTTTGGGAACTAATGAAATAAGATTCATTCATTTAAAAAAATGATAATGTTCTAATATAAAGACGCCAGTGTAAGTAGAAGCTAATTCCTGTGTCTACAACAGTGAGATCTTCCTAAGGACAGTGTTCTGCTTTTAGTAAATGTTCTGTAATTGACTTGGAAGATAGAATTCTATGTTTGGCTTATTTTTTTATGTTTATATTTCAGGGTTTTTTTCTTTTTTTTTTCTGAGAGAAGTTTCTCTGTGTAGTCCTAGCTGTCCTGAAACTCGCTCTGTAGACCAGGCTGGCCTTAAACTCACAGAGATCCACCTGCCTCTGCTTCCCAAGTGCTGGGACTAAAGTTGTGTGCCTGGCGGCTTTTGCCTTCTTAGGAAAATGTCTTGACAAAGTTAAGGTTTGCTTGAGCATTGGTTTGTGATGAAGTATTTTAAATGACACTTTGTAGGCAACCATTTTCAAATGCTTTTAGTACTTGGGAAGTCCTAAGTGACTGACTGGAAATATACATAGTGGTGTCTCTGCACTTTACCTATCATGAAGACCTCGCAGGCTCAAAGGAAAGCCTAATCCCTTCAAGGCAGCCAGTAGGTGCTGTTCTTTGAGCAGGGCTTTCCCAGCAGCCAGGCCAGGCTACGGCACTGCCCTGCTTTTCTCATGGCCTCGGGTCAGGCCGAACACTTTGTGTTAGCCCCAGTGAACATGGAGAAATGCAAGGCAGCCTCACAGCAGCACCCTGGATGAGAAAGAGGAAAACTCATGGAGACTGTGGATTATGGGGAGTGGGTGTAACAAGGAAACGCCGTACATCTGCACAGCTGTACCTAACTTGGAGCTTTTAAAGGAATAATTGACACAAAAGATGACATTTTTCTCTTTGGTTCCTTTAGTCACTGACTCCAGAAACCAACTGGCACCTGCTTAAAATGGGTAATGATGAACCTTCATAAATGCTGAGCACCCTCTATAAAAAGGTTCATTACGTGTGTGTGGTATAGTGCTGACTTCTTAGTGTCACAGACTGAAAAAGACATTGAGGAATCTGCCACCTGGACAGCTGCTGTTTGCAACCCTGGTACATGTGTTTACCTTGACAAAGTAAGTATTGCTATTGCATGTGTGCAATACACTTGTGCATTATCTGCTTGTAGCAAGTAACACTGCTTTTGAATTAGTGTGATATTTAAAAATTGGTACTATAGACTTACCTTACTAAACCAAAGACTCTAAATATTGCTTTAGAAGTAGAAACTAACAATATACGATGGGCTTCTACATAGTTCTGTGTAAGGAGGGTAATGATTGTTGGCTCTTTTATACATACAGATGTCTCTAGTGCTACATAAGCCTTCAAAAGACTGACAGGTACAGGATAGTTATAAATCTGTTCACTTGACTTTCAAATTAACTTTACCCTTGTTGGTTGCTTTTGTAAATGTAACTAACCGTCCACATGCTACAGAAGTCAGGCTTCTGACATAGGAACCCGAAAGATATTTTTGAGATACGGGGACATTGCTCACAGGGCACGTAGACTGGACTTGAGGTGTGCCTGGCAGAAGGGCCATTCCTTCTGTACCTTGTACTGGCTTACACTTGGGCCGAAGGAGTTTATTGCCACTAACACCTTGGCATGCGTAATTTCCCTCCTTGAAACATGGGATACAATCAGACCAGTGGGGACAAAACCTGATCCCGGCTACAAGGGACACCGAACGAACCGCCAGCTCTAAATCATGATGTCTTCAGCAACTATTACTCAGGGACAAGGCAGGGAGTTGTCAGAGTTGCACTGAAGTCAATGCTGGACACGCTAGCACTTGGCTGTAATCCCAGCGCTTGGAAACCTGGAGAAGGACAAAGTTTAAAGCAGCCAAGGTAGGCTTCATGATGAGCCTGCCGCAAAACAACACGCTCAAGTGGCTTGTGCCGGCCCTTCCAAAGTAACTAAAAGCCAAGAGGTGATGTAGAAATGGCTCATGTGCATGGGAATCGGAACCCATCAGCATGTGGTCTAACCTGGCTCCCTACTTGTATTTTATTCATATTTGTTACACACACACACACACATTTCCCCTGCAGACTGAGGTGTTAAAGCAAAGAGTAGAGATATGAAACGGGCCAATTTGGAAGGAATGGCTATGTTCTAAAGAGACAATTGTGTTCCCTTCTCTGGCTATTACACTGTTGGAACAGTGGACTTTAAGAAATTAGAATCTTGGTGGGGTGTTGTAGCACACACCTTTAATCCCAGCACTCGGGAGGCAGAGGTAGGCAGATTTCTGTGAGTTCAAGGCCAGCTTGGTCTACAAAGTAAGTTCCAGGACAACCAGGGGCTGTTACACAGAGAAACCCTGTGTGTGTGTGTGTGTGTGTGTGTGTGTGTGTGTGTGTGTGTGTGTGTGTGTAAGGGGAGACATTAGAATCTCCCCCCAGAGATCTCCTGTGTAGAGAAAATGGTTGATGCCCTGGGGACAGCCAGAGGAGGAAGTTTCTTCTGGTTCACAAGTTGTCAGGTGATCTTGAAGGAGAGACAAGGAGCTGAGACCAGGATAGGCAGGGGACCCCTCTTTGATGGATTGCTTAATTATGCACATCTCTTGCCTTCTAGTTGAACCCTATCTCACGTCAGGACCCCTGAAGATGGACTTAGGAGGGCCACTGACCTTTATTTTCCCTCTTCCCAATGTGGCCATATTGAATAAATCTTGTTTTCTTCTTCTTTTTTAAACACACACACACACACACACATACACACACACAGCTCCTTTAACTGGCTCATTGAGGACAGGTGGTCAACCCTGGCTTGCTGGGGCAGAGGCTGTGATCCCCATATCTGGTAACAAATTGGCTTGGATAGGAAGGTTTCACTAATGCTCAGGGTCTGGGCTTTAGGTCACAAAATTGCCTTGTTAACCTGAGGTAATAAAACCATGAAGACTATAGTGATACCTAGAATAGTAAAATAGGGAGCCCACTCTCCACCTTTGGCATCGTTATTTCTGGTATACTGTGGGAAAACAAGTTTATTTTGATTTTTCTCAGTTTGGACCTGTTTGGTTGGAACCTCCAGCTTACACCTTGCATGATCCAGGAAGCCCCATTCATGTCTCTCTCTAAATCCCTCCCACTCATAGAGTCTCCAAACAAAGGAAAGGCACTGAAAAGCCCAGTCCCATATTCTTGGTGGCTATGGCAGCTCCTCCCCTGAAGTTGCCAGCTGCCTAAGTCCCTGCCAAAGTGCTCAGCTTTTGACCATACTTGGGAACAAACCCAGCTAGTGGCAGACGCATCATCACTCCTTGCCTACAACCTATAAAGTCTCCCTGCTTTTGTTTGTGGGTACAGCTTCTCTGGCCTCGATCTCTGGGACTGGAGAACCCACCCAGGGTGCTTTGCTCAAATAAACCTGTTGTTACACTTTTTCAGTTCGGCTTGATCTGGCTTACTGTGTCGTTAGAGAAACCTATTATCGGGGGAGGGGACAGAACACCTATTAGGGCCTATAAAGTGGCACTAGGCGGTGGGGTTTCAAGAGCTTTCTTTGTGTCCAAGGCTGCTCTGGCTCATGGACATGGGAAATCCAGATTCCATAGAAACATAGCATGGGGGAACATGACCAAAGGCCTGAGAGCCTGGGACCTGAGGAAACTGTTTCTGGGTACAGGCTCTAGGCTGGTGCCGACTCAGTCAGCTGGGGAAGTGAGCCGAGTGGAGCCGTGGGGAAGACCCAGATGGCAACCAAGCCTGACAGCCCTTGTGTTTAACTCTCACACACACACCAGCCCCAACCCTTGCATTCTGCAGTGTCTGTGTGGAGGGAAAATATGGGAGAAGGAGACTGGAAGGGAGTAGGCAAGCCTACCCAGGCAGGAGGTCTTTGCAGCATTTTACTGCAATTTCTGTTGGCTTTGTTTCCCCAGTGATGCATTTAGCTACAACACGTAGAGAGAGACCCCATTCAGGAGAGTGGGGTCATTGTCTACACACAAAAGGCCATTTAGGGAGAGAACAGCTCTGCCCGAGTCCAGATCCATTAGAGAAAGGTTCGCTGTTGAAGTGGGCTGTGAAACAAATGCAATAATTCAGGCTAACTGGGCACCCTCCCCCAGCAGAGCCGCCTGGGATCATAAACTAATTTCCCTGAAAGTTCTCAGCTTAGGGGGAAGCAAATCATGGACTCTAAACGACAGTTCTGTTGTTAACCTTAACCCTAGTGGCTAGCTAACTTTAGAACGTATTATATGACTAACTAAAGGAGGCAAGAGGGGAATATTTTTTACAACAAAGGAATGGATTATGTACTTAAAGTTACTTGAAAATATTGGTTCTGTCTGAGTGCTATTTCTTTTTTATTATATTTTTATTATGTAAAACAATTTTAAAAATTTTAAACGTATTTTGATTATATTCTTCCCCTCTCCCAAGTCCTCCCAGATCCTCTCCCCATCCCTAACCACGCAACTTTGTTCTTCCTCAAAAAAAAAACAAGAAAAAAAGTACAGCAACCCCCCCAACCAAATTAACACAATAAAACAACACCCAAAACAAAACAAACAAAAACTCACCAAACTATAACCAAATAAAAGCTCATTAAAAAAACAAAATCTCTGGAGTCTGTTATCTGTGGTCAGTTACTCCTGAACACGAGGCCTGCCCTGGAGAGGCTGATGTACCCAGTGTCACTCCATGGGAGAACACTGATTTCCCCTCTCCCAGCAGGTAGAAATAACAGTTCAGTTGTTAATGTTTACCCTAGTGGCTAGGTTTGCGCTCATTCACTTTTCAAAAGCCTTTTTGGTATGATTTTTATTAGATGTAACTTTTATAGGGTTGGCTGTTCTTTTTTTCTAGTTCAACATTATTGACATTTTGTATATCTCTGTACATGGTCTGTGAAAAAAAAAGTAAAAATACATTTGTTTTTAAATTAACAGTGTTTCACTTTAGTGATGAAATACGGGGAAGCACTGGAAATGATCCCACACATCCCCAGACCTAATTGTCTTTTATTAAACACAGTGTAAAAAGAGAGCAAAGAGGACATGGGTGTTTCACATACAAACTTCTGACCTGTCTCAGCTAAAGGAGGAAAACAAGCAAACTTTCCCCATGAGTAATCATAAGAAGAACAAATCAGAGACACATGGTGTCCTAGAGGTGTGGGGACTCCAAGGGGTGACAACCAGGCCTCAGTGCCATCTAAATAACCACATTTTCAGATGTCAAGCATCTACCATGTCCATGAGTCCAGTGTCCTGCTTAAAAACCAATGCTGGGATAACTGTACACCAGACATTTTCTGTGACTCAGTTGGTTGGGATGTTTCAGTTACTAAAGACTAATCATATAGTAAGGGTATGGATAAACAGTGGCCAATAAATATGGACCTCAAACATTACTTATAATGTTGAATAATTTTAGAATGAGCCTTGACTAATCATTTTGTATATAAATAATGAAAATAACACAGAACGCCCAAAGTGTGAGTTCATGAGAGGTCCCTTCTGGTAGATTACATGATAAATCTGCTTTTTGTGTCCCATTTCTAAAGTGACTTGCAGGTAGTACAGAGGTAGAAATTAGCTGCTTGGAAACTAGAGATTAATAGTTCACTCACACGTTATGGTCAGCTATTATCACCTGCCCACGTTATTATTACTCTCATAAGAAAATATTTACCAAGTCCTAGGCATTTAACCCCAAATTGAGGTTAAAGCCTCTGTGTTCATGTTGCTTATTTAAGAATTTAAGAAGTATGTATAAAAGGACATTGTCTTCAAGTTTCATGAAATTCTCTTAACATTTTGACATTGCAAGTTTTACTCAGGACCAGAGAGATGGCTTAGTGGATGCTTGCTGCCAAGCCTGAAGACCTGAGTTGAATCAAATCCCTGGGAACTGCATAGAGGGGGCAGAGCAGAACCAACTTCTGTAGGTTGTCCTCTGACCTCCACACACATGTCATGGCACACACACGCATGCACACATGCACACTCGATATTACTTTTAAAAGTTTCGGATAGATAGATAAAAGAACAAGCAAGTGAGTGTCTTTGAACCTTTCGGTTTGTAGGAAAACACTGGAAGGGAATGAAGGGGTGTAACCTAACCCAGGGTTGAGAACAGGAAGTCAGTTTACTTCCTCTGAGACACTGTGTCCAAAGGCTTGCTGTACACCAGGCTCTAGTGTGAGTGCTTGTGTACACAGGTTTTACAGAGAGTCAGGGGAGTACAGTAATTCAGAAAGCAACGACGGACAGTGAGGTCACTGGAAAGCAGAGCAAGGCATGGCGGGTTTGACTTAGGCTTTACCAAACAAATTTTTGAGCAAAACCTTGAAGAAGGTGAAGAGTTCAGCTACATGGATTTTGGGGTGGAAAGGTGTTCTAAGCTACAGCTAGGGATATTGCAAAAGGAAAACTATTTGTTAAAGACCCTGTCTCAAAAAAAAAAAGTTAATTTGCTCAAAATATAATTAGCCTGTGTGACACTACCCTACAAAATAATAAATACTGCCAACACCTATTACACTTACAACTAGCCCTACTTATAGTTAAGGACCAGCAAATTAAGTGTCACATATGTTCTAACTTTCACATGTATCATGCTCCCTGTTAGGGACTGGTGTGATGTTACATTCATAATTAAGCAACCCACTTCATATTTGTTATCATGTCACAAAGGACATGGAAAATTAAGCAGACTTGGGAGGGAATGCTGCAGTCACTCAGCCTGTGTGGAGGCAGGAGATCTTCAATGGGGAGTGAGATTTGAGCTGAGACTTTAAGGGTGAGTAACAACTATCTAGACAGAGGTAGAAGGAAATGTGGAGTATGAGAAAAACAAGAAGATTAGCTCAAGGAGGGAGCTGTCCAGTCTGCCAGGATCCCAGCCAGAAACAGGGCACACTCAGGCCATCTGAGGACAGTTTAATTAAAGGGCTCTTTATTGTGGTGTCTAAATGGTTAAGGGTAATCAACAAGGGATGTACAGTACCCAGCGCAGCAAGAATGAAAAGCTACAGCCGTGCCTGGGTACCACTGTGGAAGGCAGGGATGCCTATGAGAAGATAGTTACAGACATAATTTACTTCATAGTAATTGTGGCCTTCTGTAAAGACTTGGACCCAGTCTGAGGCTCCACAGCAGGGGGAGGTCCAGGGGGAAATTATATAGTATAATACCCTACCTCTCCCTAGGGCAGAGAGCAGGGTGGAAAGGCCAGAGTGGATCTTAAGGGTGATGGAGAATATCCTGCATGATAGGAAGCAGATTTTACTGGCTAAGTGAAAGATCCTGGTATAAGTTTTTCTAAAAGTGATAGATAGCAAAGGATGGCAGGATCAGATTCATATTCTCCAAAGGAAGTTGCTCTTGTAATCTGAGCAGGTTGGAGCCAGGCATGAGGATGTAGGAAGCTCAGTTGTTTGTAATATGTCAGCCGGAGAAAAGAAATCTGCTAATATGGTGGTTGTGGGTAGTGAGGGTGGGGGTTCTGAGGGACCGGAGTTTGAGTGGGTCTGGAAATGGGAAGTGGAGAGGAGGAAATGAGACAGGCAAAGAATTTGGTTTGTGTAATGACACGGATGGTGTCATCCTCCCTGCAGGTGAATTCCCTGGGTTTGGGGATGGAAAAGGTCATATAAACTTGATTTTAGATATAGTGGGAGTCTTCCAGGAACCCAGCAGCAAATATCAAATCACCACCCACACCGAAACGGGAGTTTAACAGGATGCCATTTCTTGCATCCTAACAAGACTCAGAGCTGGGCATTTTGTATGAAACATTTTCTCCAGTCTTTGGTATATAAATGCAGACACCTGCCCCCTATTTTAGGGGTGAAAAAATCCTGAGGTGCTGAGAGGTCCAAGTTCTTGCTCACATTTAGAACTGCAGTCCAAACACCTCAGAGCTAGCTGAGCTTCACCTCCACGGACTGCTGTGTCTGCGGGTCCCAGTGGGTCAGGGAAGCCTCTGGATGTAGTAGTTAAGAAGTGAAAACCCTTCTTTTGTGAGGTCTCAGTTCATTGGGAGGAACATATGGGTCTTGCCTCTTTGGACTCTACAGTGAGCTGTCATTAGTTTTTGTTTGCTTTTCTTTGTTTTTATATTACTGGTGGTTGAACCCAAGGCTACCACTGAGCCGTGCATCTCCAGCCTTTGGTTACTTAACACAGGACCTTGCTGTGTAGCCCAGGCTGGTCTTAAATTTCACAGTGTAGCATAGGCTGCCCTATTCTATCTTTGCCTCGTTAATATTGGGATTATAGGTTTAGGCCACCACTGCCTGCTTATATGGCTTTTGACTGATCAATCAGTCAATATTGACTTACCAAATATTATAGCCTTAGGGTTTTTCTGGTCCCCATGAAAAGGTTATGAGTAGTATGTGCTTCGTCATGATTCAAGGGCTTAAAATTAGTTATGGAAGCAAATGAACACAGGAAACACTCCTACATGTGATAATGTTACTTGAAATGATAAACTGAATCAAGCTTATGGCTTGAGAAAATGGTAGAGTGCATCCTAAGTTGTATGGAAGGAACTTGATCAGTGAAAATAGCACTGTTGTGTGCTGATGGCCTCCTTGGTATCTAAGGGTTGGTTTGCAAAGGGATATCCTCTTCCCAGGAAGTTTCTTAAGTGTTTAATTAGTTATACTTTGCTAAAGAAAGTACATATCAAACAGTCTGAAAATGGGAGTGTCTGGATTTATTTTATTTAACATTTGTTTTTGAAAATCAGTACCAAGAGCAGTTTGCTTCTTCGATAACAAGGGGAAAACAATCTGTTTACATTGTTGCTGAAGGAGAAGCTGAAATTGCAAATGTGATATGATCTGAATTCTTATCTCTTTCATGGAAAATGCCATCAGCAAGCTTTAGTCTAAGATCTTTGAGGCTCCATAAATCACACTGTGTGTGTGGAAAAATCAAATCCACTTTCAGTTGAAAGATAAGGCATCTCAAATAATGGCACCTAGAAAACCTTTTCTTAGTAGAGTATATTATAACGGCTGAGACCCAAAGACCATCTTTGTGTGATGCTTCTGGTACTGCATCGCATTGACCAACTATAGAAGCTTTGTGGAAAGTTATGTGGGGAATGTAATCCCCCAAACAGGGAAACAGATACTGCTTTAATTATATTTATGAGCAAAAAGAAAAAAAAATGGTCTTAGGTAGCTAGACAGTATGAAGGATGTCATGTGTTGTTATTTAGTAAAACATTGTAGCAACATAGAAAAGGTCCCAGTTACGTGTACAAGAACTGAAATGAGTTGAGCCTTGGCTCAACATCTGGTTCCAGTACATGTACTTATCTACGCCAATTTGCTTAATGCTCCTCACTTCTATATTATACAGATGAGGGAACAGAGGGGAACAAGTACTTGGGGAACTTGCCCAAATAACTTACACAAGAAGTCAACGAAAGTGCTGGGTTCTGAACTCAGGCGGATTGCCTCCATGCTTCTCATCCACGCTTCTCAACCTTTTTAATCTACACAGGACCTTGCTATGCAGCCTGGGCTGGCTTCCAACTCCATGACGCTGCCTCAGCCTCCTTACCACAGCAATTACAGGCACATGCCCACCGTTGAGTTCTCCCAACTGCCAAAGGCTTTACAAAATAAACATTTTCTCCTCATGAACAGTTTCTCAAGTAAAATTACAAGACAGCCAACGATTTGCAAACATAAATAAAAATTTAAAAAGCAAGGCAGTTTTCTGGATATGAATTCAAACTAGTTAATAAATTCATATATAGAAGATAAAAGATAATCAAAACTAAAAGATCTGCAGGGAGAATTAGAAGTGGAAAATTTTCTTTTTTTTAATCCTTTTTTTGAAGAAGAATGGGAGGTTAAGTAAAAAGAGTTTAATTAATGCTCTAAGGCTGACCCGGTGTTCTCATAATTATAAAAATATGCTCTTCATTCTTCATACAACATTTCTCGCTTCAGTTGGAAGGGAGATTAGAGTTCTGTCTTAGAATAATTCTATTCCTAAGCAAGAGAAAAAGGTTCTAGAGTCCCTGTCTCAAAATCTCCCTCCTCCAAAATTTAATTTGTGGATTTATCTATATATGGTGCTGGGAATTAAACCCAGGACCTCATATAGTTAAGCATGTGGCCCAGAACTAAGTTACATTCTAAGCCTTAGATAAATCTCAGAAACTTAACATTGGAAGAAAGAAACAAAATGCAGAGTGAAACAGGTGATACTGTGATGCCCAAACACCAGGCAGCATTTAATAGCATACTAATTATTAATAGTGATCCATCTTTCCAGAAAGAGCTGTTCAAAGAAATCCACATGGTGGACAACAACATGGAGGAATCAGTCGTCTGTGTGCAGAGGCTGGAGGGAATGGAGGAGACAGAAGAGGGTGCACACGGTGTCATGGCAGTGCGTAGTCTAGCTCTTCACCTGGGGGTGGGTTTTCTTGTGCTTCACAATTTACATATTCTTCAATTTAGCTTCATGCAGGGGTGTAGCACGAATCTTAAAAGGTCTTATTAATAAAAACAAACTGGGAGCCAGGTATTGGGGTGAACGCTGAAAGATCAGAGGAACAGAACAAGCCACAGCTAACCTCACCTCGCCAATTCCTCCGCTGATCCGGTTTCCTCAAACTGGAAGCCTCTGTGTCATCATCCAAATGGATCTCAGCTGAACTGCTGTTAAAAGTCTCCAAGCTTAACCAGGCTCTAGTTCCTGGTCCTCATGCCTTATATACCTTTCTGCATCCTGCCATCACTTCCTGGGATTAAAGGACTGTGGCACCATGCTTGGCTGTTTCCAGTGTGACTTTGAATTCACAGAGATCCACATGGATCTCTGCCTCCAGAAGGCTAGGATTAAAGGTGTGTGTGCCACCATTTTCTGGCCTCTATATCTAGTGGCTGTTTTGTTCTCTGACCCCAAATAAGTTTATTAAGTTGCACAGTATATTGGGGGACACAATATCACCACACAGGGGCTTGGAAATGACAGAAGAAATCTTTATTTTCTCAAACCACAGACAGTCTTTCTGAGATATGGCAGACTGCTTTTCCATGACTCTCAATAACTGTGTCCTTTTTCTAAGTGCTCTAATTTTCAAGTAGCAAGATCAAAAGTCTTTACAGGGCCATGTCCCTAACATACCATCCATCCAATGGGCATACCAACAGACTTCAGAATGGCTGCCAAGGTACCTAGGCCACTGGAGATACTCGCTCATCTCATAGTTCAGCTTTTTACTGGAAAGGAGCAAAGTGATTCTCGGAAGGGTGAAAAAGCAGCTGCTTGCAGTTTCCCATCCTTAGAAAAGTAGACTCTTCACAGGTATATAAATAACTCAGAAGGCAGACAGCAGTGTGCACTAGCAACCCCACTTCCTCCAGGTAAGCAAAGACAGTGCCCAAGGCAAATGAGTCCTGGATCCTAGTTTCATTGGAAAGTGTCTTTTTTGTAATGCAAACTGTCTTTAACAATGGAGATAGCATTAGGAATGAGGGGGATGAGTCCCCCTCTGGGTCTCTAGGGAGAAAGTACTGAAAGCTACTCTCACTCACCTCTACATCTAAAGCCTCCTGCTGAAGCAGGGCTATCCAGTCAACAAAAGAAAGCGGGGTAGGAGAGAGGCCCCCAAGGGATTCCTCTCCTGGGGCTCTATCCTGAGCAGCTGTTGTGAGAGTGGGGGAGGACCTTTCAGAGGAGGGGACCAACCAGGAGGATTTCAAAGGCCAAAGTGAATCACCAGCAAGAGTCAAGAGGGTCTGTATGTCAGTACCAATCAAAGGGTAGCTTTCAGGAGGGCTCCATCCCAGGTGCATTTTTATATCTGTCTGCCAAGCTGTTCAAGACACCCAGGGAAGGAGAACTAAGGACTAGCACTTCATTTGTTCTTCTTGCTTATGTTCTGCATTTTAAGAGAGCAAAATGTTAGGGTCCTACCTAAATCTAGGGGTGTCAGACAGCCTAAGGCCACAGCCCTAAGCTACAGGCGAATGGGGCATTGGCAGTGGCTGGCTGAGGTTGGGAGAGGGGAGGCGTGGAATCTCACAAAGACCTATGGGTGTGGGAAAACACTTCACTATTATATTATACTATTTGTTACATCAAAATGAAAAACTTTCTGTAGCATCTGAGTTCATTGAGATGATAGGGGTTTGCCAGATACAAAATGGCACCGAGTTGTGAGACTGGTTCCTTTGCTTTTGTGAAAAAATGGCTCCATAAAATGAGCTTATCATTTCCACTCTCTGGCTGCAAGGGCCAGGCGCATTAAATCAAGAACTGAATAAATGTTAATGCAACCCTTGGCACGCAAAGGTTGATATTAGTGGGGAAAGGAAGAGCTAACTAAATCTACCTCGAGCTGGACAAAATCTTGCAATTTCTGGAAAAGCTACCAAGACCCGAAAAGTGTTAGAAATGTGTAGAGAAGTCATGTTTTCAGAAAAATCCACCCGTGTCTTCAGCTTTGGGTCAATTCTCTAGGCCCCTGTTTCGAGCTACCAGCCGAGTCATTTTCTTTCCTTTGCTCCCCCCTTGAGTACCAGGGTTGGGAATTCACAGTGTTTGGAGTAATGGAAAGGGATGAGCAGCAGCAGCAGCCATAACAAGAGCTGTCATTGTATTCTGCAGTAGGAAAAGGAAAGCAGGAACTTGGCTGATGTACCTCAACATGCTCTGAAAGTCAAAGGTAACCGGGAAATGGCCAGCGGAGAAGATGCACAACTCTGTGTGCTTCTTTACAAATTTGACACGAATTATTAATTGAAAGAACACTTTAATGAAGAAGAGCGAGTTGTAGAAGAAGAGAAAAGACACATCAGTTTACTAGCTTGTGTTCCAGAAAAACATGTCTATCATCAAATCGGGACTGTACTATATTTTAAACATCTTCATCTAGGATGAGGAGATGGGAAATTGTTTTACAAACAATTTTTCAATAATAAATGATTAACATAGTCAGTTTAGAAGCTGACAATCAGCAGTATTTCTTAGCCTTAAATTCATTGACTAGTCTTAAAACCAAGATACCCAAAGTCTCCATTTAATCAGAAGTGTGGATGGGTCAGCTCACTCATTCATTCCTGAAATATTTACTAAGTGGCCTGTGTGAGCTTTAGTGAAGGATGCAATGATCAATCAGTTAGAAGCCTCATTTTTCTAGGGAGCCTTGTATCCAAAGGCGAGGTCACTCATAGTCATAAATAACTACCATACAAGGTTAAGCGTAGTATGATGAGGGAGGACAAATCAGGGGAGACCAAATCTGAAAAACTCTCTGAAAAGGGAAGAGACATGCTGGGTCATGAACTAGACAGGAGGATGGCAAGAGTTCCAATCCAGGTGGAAGGGAAGGTATCATCAAGGGTGTGGATTGAGAAACTGAACAGTTGGTCAGGACAGAAAGGACTGAATGAATCCTTCACGGAGTGAAGATGAGGACTGTCAGTCTCAAGAGCAAGGTTGGACAATCAGATCTCAGCCCCCAGACAGCACACTTCTCTCCCTACACTTCCATCATCCCGGCCACTGATACCTCTTTATGGGGATCAAGGGGTTAGTGCATGCATAAGGAAGTATTAGAGAATTATAAAATAATATACAGTATTTTTATTATGAAACAAAAGCAATTTACTCTTTACTTTAAACCTGGATAAACTTTGTTCTTACTGAAAATTTACAAAGGAAAAAACCTACATTGCGAATAGAGAGGTGGGTGCATATAGAAATACGGACATGTGAAAGAGGTAGAGGGAGCTGGATGTGACTAGGTAAGGGCACTGACTGGCAGGTGTAGAGCTATATAAGGAGGTGAAGAGTGCTAGGGCTGGTTTCTTGGTGTCTAAAGCAGTGGGGTAATCTTTATGTGATATTCTGATTATGTGCTCAGAATGATTATGCCAATAATAGAAATCTTAATTACCAGCAAAATTTCAGTTTAGTTATACTCCAGAGTCAACTATCGTTTTTAGGACCTATTTGGAATGAGCTCACATTTGACTATAGAGTAGAATAGAACTCAAAAGAAATCTATCTATCCCTTCATTTCTAAAATTATTTACCACGTCCTGAATTAGAATATGATTAAAAAATTTCCCACATGCAATCTGAGCAAAATAAGGCAAAGCCATTGAAAGGATAAAATCAGGTTTTAACTTTAAATGTAGAGTAATTTTTAAAACTGACATAGGATATTATATTAATAGCAAGGATTCAACTATAACCTTTAAGAATACTAATAAAGACTTGGTTTTTACGTGAAGTTCCTTGAGTCAATACAAGCATATGTGAGAGATTTGGACTTAATTTGATATCAGTGGAAGTCATCTAAAAACGAACAACCAGCCCACCAGCCAACTGTCACAATTCTTGAAGAATTAACTGTATGTAATTATGCATTTAAGGAACTGCTATTCAAAGTATGGTCCTTGGGACAACAGGCTCAGAATCATCTACAAGCTTGTCAGAAATGCAGAATCTCAGGTTCGATTCAGAGCTATTGAAGAGATTGAGAAATAGGCTGGCTGCTGCATGTTCTTCCAGGAATTCAAAATGTGCTGAGTGTTATCATTGTTTAGTTTTGCATAATTCAATGTGCATCGACACTGTTTTTTATCCTGGATCATTTTTTACAGAGTAACCACTTACCTTTGCATGGAAACTGTAGAACATAGTTTGAATGGTACTGCCATCAGTGGAAACTGAAGTCTTCTCAAATGAGGCATTCCATGAGTTAATGAATGTGTATATATGTACATTTGTATAGGTGCCTATCTACTGCATGGGAAATAGCCATGATCCTACTTCTGTATTTAAGGAAAACATATTTGATATAATCTTACAATGCCATGTTAAGTCCCTCACTGGTCAGTGGGTAGGGGTGTGATTTTGGAAAGTGGATCAGTTCAGTCAAGAGGTCTATTGTGGTGTGTATGTGAGGCTGGGTGGGATTCCTTTAACTCTCCAAGACCTTTGACAACATACATGTTATTCATTGATGAGGGGTAATCTTATGTGCTTTCTTCTACATGTTCCTATTCAAATGTTTATTGTTAGACATCATGTTGTTTTGAAGGCTGTCAAATTTTTCATAGCCTTTTAAGAACATTATTAAGTTTACATGAAGTTTCCTTGGGTCAGAATAAGCTGATATGAAAGATTTAGACTTAATTTGTTATCACTGTAAGTCATCTAAAAATGGACAATATTTTCTAATAGAGTTGGTTGGTTCAGTTTTTAAATTACATTTATTGGGCAGGGGGCGTATTTGGGGCTCAGTTCTCTCCAACTATCTGGGTCCTGGAGATGAAACTCACGTGTTTAAACTTTGTGACAAGTGTCTTTACCCACTGAGACATCCCTTCAGCCTAGTTCAATCTCTTAAACCAATATTTTAAACATAAATTTGGGCTCTCTTTCCCTTCATCTCCTCTAATGAATTCAAACCCATGTCTCCCAGCCCTCCATAGCTCATAGATCTAGGATGGTGGCTCCTTTTTCATCAGAGACTTAACTGGAGGCTAGAAATGTTTGCCATTGCACATCTTGAGTCATTCTAAGAGTCTTGAGAAGCCATGGGAGCATGCATAACGCTATGCTAAGAATTTAAAATGAGATGACTCTTACCACATGATGATAGAAAACTGAACAAAAGAAACTTTCTCGCTATTCAGATTTCTATTGTCTTGATCTCCCCACCTGTGAAACACTACTCAATTGATTACGCTTTGAGGGAGATGTTCAGCTCTGAAGACCTGTGACACTGTGACTGTTACAAGGATAAATGACACAGCAAATGCACGGAGGTAGCTGGGCTTCCGGGGGAGATGCTTTATTGGGTACTAAAACTGTCAGATTGTCATTCCTACCATGTTACAAATAGCCAGCAGTTTTGTCTTACTTATGCCTAGCACACAAACACAGCTCCATTTCACATGGAGATGCCAAGGTTTAGTGGGTTGGAGGACCGCATGACTCGTCAGGGGCAGCACTGAAGTTTGAGTCCGGGTCTCCCTCCAGTCCTTAAGGGCACCATGATAAACTCTATCCACAGTGCCAAAGCACCAGGGCTGGTGCCTCTGGGGTAAAGATGCTAATGCAGAACCTTTTTATTTGCTAATTTGTCAACACAGCTGTAAAAGCATTCTAAGGATTGCCTAACCAGCTAGAACACTGAGAACACAGGTCGTTTTGTAACTAATTCCCAAATCCATGGAACAGATAAGTGATGGAAAAGTTCACTGAACTCAATTTAGACACTAGCCAGTGGAAAACTCCAAACTGTAATTCTGTTCTAGGTCATAGCCAGTAACTAACTACTTACATATTATTCTTTTGTGAGTGAGTGTGTGTGTGTGTGTGTGTGTGTGTGTGTGCGCGCGCACACGCGTGTGTGTGTGTGTGTGTGTGTGTGTGTGTGTGTGTGTGTGAGAGAGAGAGAGAGAGAGAGAGAGAGAGAGAGAGAGAGAGAGAGAGAGAGAGAGATCCTGTGTTCGTGTCTGTGTGACTGTTTGAGGATGCACTCGCCCTTCAATTCATTTGTGGAGACCAGAGGTCAACTTTGGGTATTTTCCTCTGTAGCTTTCCACTTAATTTTTCTGAGACAGGGTCCCTCACTGAACCTGAACCTGGAGCTTGCCATTTTGACTACATTGGTTAGCTAGTAAGCTGCCTTCCCTGATACCTCCCCCTAGTACTGGGGTCACAAACTGCAGACTGCTGTAGCCTGAATTATGTGGGTGACGGGACCTGAACTCAGTTCCTCGGCACTTTACCTACCACGCCGTCTTCTTAGACAGCAATATTATCCTCCTTTTTAAATATAACTTTTAAATTTATTTTTATTGAGGCTTTTTTAAGATTTTTTTATTTTATTTTATGAATGTTTGCCTGTGCACTATTTGTGTGCCTGGTGCCTGTGGAGGGCACAAGCAGGAAGCAGGCAGCAGATTCACTGGAACTGGAGTTACAGACAATTGTGAGCTGCCATGTAGATGCTGGGAATTGAACCTGGGTTTTCTTGAAAAGCAGCCTGTGCTCTTAATCACTGAGTCATCTCTCCAGCCTGGCAACATTCTTCTTTTTTTTTTTTTTGACAATATTATTCTTAACAGTTAAAAGAATAGCCAGGCATCATGGTGTACACCTGTAATCCCAGTACTTGGGAAGCTGAGGCAGGAGGATCATTGTGAGTTTGAAGCTAATCTGACCTACAAGTTCTAGGCCATCTTAGGATATACAAAGGGAACATACTTTAACCTTCCCCATGCCTCTGAGGGAAAAAAAGAGATAAAATAACAAAAAGCATATGAATATTTTAACACAAAAATATTTTATGCTTTCAAGATTATATTAGATTTCATTTTTATTGAAAATGGGAAATAAATATTTCTACTACCTGGAAGAAAATGAGTAATTGTTTGCTATAGAAACAAATGATAAAACTTGAGAAATACCTAACATATTTATAGATGGAGAGCTGTATTTATTACAGAATAGAAGCTATGTAGTAATGTGCATGTTTGCATATTTTAGGGACTGAGTTCAATTTTTAAAAGAGTGCTTAGTGGCATTCACTTCTTACAATAGCTTTTAAGTATAAACCGCATGTGGATTTGGCATTATCTTTTGAAATAATCACTGAAATAAATTCACTTTGAACAGAAGCAGTTTTGATCTGCAAAGAGAATTTCTTCATGACAGAGAAACTGCATTAGATAAGGTCATCATCTTTTTGAAAAATGATTTAAGGAATAAGTAATCACTTCTGACTTGTAGGCTTATATTTTATCATATTCCAAATTCTGGGTTCACAGAAATGTGTGCTCACAGACACACACACACACACACACACACACACACATACACACACACACACACACACATACACACACACACACGCTTCCACTAGCATATTAGTACCTGTCACAACAGCAGCTTTCTTATTTCAACTACTATTCTTTAAACAGCAATATGTGAAATGGACAGGATGCCCTTTGAATAAATCAATCCAGCCCCATTTCCACTCTCAGACTGAGAATGAAAATACATACTGTAGCTTGTAAAAACGGATGAGGTTGCTTAGAACAGTTGTGTCATTTCTATTGGCTTCATCTACCAACGCAGCTCAGTAGTCAGGTGTGGTGGTTTGAATGAGAAATGTCCCCCACAGGCTCCATATGTTTTAACACGTGGCCCCCAGTTGTGGCACTGTTTGGGGAGGTTATGGAACCTCTGGGAGGCGGAGTCTTGCTGGAGAAAGTAAGTCACTGGGGGCGGGATCTGAGAGTTTATAGATTTACTCTGCTTGCTTTCTGCTTCCTGGTCATAGATAAGATGTGGTCACCACAGCTCGGCTGCCGCCACCTGCTGCCATGCCTTACCCACCATGATGGATTCTCTCTTTAAAACGGTAAGCCCAAATAAGCTCTTTTGCCAATAAGCCACTTTTGATGATTTTTTTTGGGGGGGGGTCCTTGAAATGGAAAGCTACTAAAGGACCAAGTGAAGCCTTGCCCAGTATTTCCCAGAGTTTCCTGGCATCATCGCTTTCTCACACAAGTAATCAGGACAGATGTCTGAGGGACACTGCAGCTCTATCATGCTCAGGAACCTCTATGGCCTCTCCTGTGTCTCCAGCAGGTAGTGTGTGCTTGCTGCTTCATCAATATATCAAGTCAAACAGGCTTGCTGGGAGGGTACATGGGATTACTCTGCCACTGCCATGTTGGCCACATCTCACAATTCTCAGTACCTCTGCAGTGTTAGAGAGGTGCTTTCCCATATGGAAGATGGGCTATGATCCATCCTGATTCCAACAGTTAGCACAGACTCAAGGAACTGATAGCTTGTGGTGAGATATTGTGTCCCCCCAATATATTGTGTACCCTAATAAAACTTATCCAGGGTCAGAGAACAGAACAGCCATTAGATTAGACATAGAGGCCAGACGGTGTTGGCACACATGCCTTTAATCCTATCACTTGGGAGGCAGAGATCCATCTGGATCTCTATGAGTTTAAGGCCACACTGGGAACAGAGCAAGGCATGGTGGCACACACCTTTAATCCCAGCACTTGGGATCTCATGTCTTTGCTTGGGAAGGACACACGTCTTTAATCCCAGGGAGTGATAGCAGGAAGCAGAAAGGTGCATAAGGCATAAGGCATGAGAACCAGGAACTAGAGGCTTTTAAGCTTTTAGGCTTTTAGCAGCAGTTCAGCTGAGATCCATTCAGGTGAGGACTCAGAAGCTTTCAGTCTGAGGATTCGTGGAAACAGGATCGGATGAGGAGTTGTCAAGGTGAGGTTGGCTGTGGCTTGTTCTACTTCTCTGACCTTTCAGCATTCACTCCAATACTTGGCTCCATGTTTTTTAGCAATTAGCAATTCATCTTACAATAGATAATAGATGGCCACGTGCAGGATTATCAGAAATCAAATTTACTAGCTAAGTGGTCAAGTGCCCCAAAGCCTCATAAACTATGGTAAGTATGAACTGGGGATGTAATTTGGACCAAAAGCCAAAATGTGGCACAGCATCCCCATTAGTGTTTGGGATATGGGGCTATCTGCAGGCTGGCATGGACTCGGAGAATCAGAGATAAAGGGACTTTCAAGCAAAGTCATCCCTCAGTCAGGTACAAGGGGGAATCACAGGCCTGTCTCACCAGCCCTACTCCTGGCTGGCCAGAATACAAAGGTCAGAGGTCAGCTCACCTCTTTTGTGCTTCATCACAAGGACACAGAGAAAGCTTTGAAAAGTGGGTGCCAGTGTTGAGCATAAAGAGCAAGGGATATGGGCAGGAGCAGTCTTGTCTGTCAAAGCTGCTCCTTTGGGCTTCCCAAGGGAGCAGGTATGCTGTTGACAGAGATGCTGGGAGATTCCATCAAAAGCCACTGCTCCAAGGGAAGAAGGTCAGAAATCCTATGGTCTCTAAAGAGAAGCTGGGACCAGGAATTTCTTCCCCTTGGGACTATATGGTTGAATGGGATAAAGTGCTGTGAGGCAGGTGGAGGTGGCCACTCGACCCAGCTGTATTATATGTTCCACAGGAGGGACCCCAAGGTTCTCTACCCTACACCTCCATGTCAGACAGTATTTAGGAAAGCATGGCCTTCCATGGATCTAGTAGGACTGGCAGAGTAGACCAAGTGGTCGCCATGATTGACCATGGAATCCCCTTTGGGACCACAATAAAGAAGACATAGTTGGCATGATTTGTCATACTGGATTATTTTTTCCTTTGGAATGAACTCTTTCTCAGAAGACATCAGAGCCCCCTTCCTCCCTAAAACATCCTTGGAGGAGAGCCAAGAATTTGCCAAACATATTGGTATAGGTCAACTCCCAAGAGAAGATAGAGGTGCCTTTTTAGCGTATGTTAATTATTCAAACTAACGAGTTTCACTGTGCTGTTTTCATTCATGTATATAACACACTTTGATCATATTCGCCTCCTCCTAAGTCTCCATTTACCAACCTCTTCCATTGTAGTGATTCCTTTCTCTCCCCTAGTAGACGCCCCCATCTATGTCTTTTACCAACAGAGCTTTTTGTTTGGTTTGGTTTTTTCCCCCAAATTTATCTGGGGAATACAGCAGACATTGCCAACTACACCTGGGTTTCAAGTTGCCATCCCTGCCACCCTCTTCATGACTCATCATCTAATTCTGCAAGCAAGCATATACTTGGGGGCTGATTAATGTAAAACTGAGCTCCAAGGAACTTAACACAGGAATCTAACAAAGATGATCACCAGGAGTTTGGGAAGTCATAGGTAGAAGAATCTGTTAGGGTTTTTTGTTGTTGTTCTTGTTGGTGGTGGTGGTTTGCTTTTGTTTTTGTTTTTGTTTTTTTTTTTACTTCGCTCGGTATTTAGCAGGTGCTAATCACAGTCCTTACTGAGCTCAGAGTCTAGGTATAAAGGCAGACATGAAAACACACCAATGCCAACTGCCATAAATCTTCCATGAGAAGGTGAGCATGAGAAACTTTATGAGAATGTAACATAAAGGCTGTAACAGACACACAAATGTTGCAAGGAGAGGGAAACAGATAGGTTTTAATATAATCACTAGGCTGTCTCCACACTGGAAAGATCTGTGAACTCACAAAAGATGGTATCGTTCACTTTTTGCTGTATGACGGTTGCAAGCTTGGATTTCTATTATAGTATTCTCTCAATGTGCCTCTGTTTTGATTTATTTATGGTACACTCGTGGTGTTAGTGACTGGCAATGGCCTCTGGTTTATGGAAATATATCTCAATAAAGCAAACTCATGTACTAGGAAACCACTGGAACATCTTGGTCTGGTGGAAAAACACAGTTATGTGTTTACTGATAATTTATTTCCTGCTTATGTAACTGATCTGCCATGTTAAAGATTATTCAAGAAATATTTCCAAAAAACATGAGCAAAGTTGTTTTCCAAAAGAGTAAATGTTTTTCTCAAAGAAGGAATAAATTCCAATTAAAAATTAGTTGTTATTTATGGGTTTATTTATACAAGACCAAAATATGAAAGCCATAAAACATTTCTTTGTGCTTGGAAACTTTTAATCACTGCACTTAGAAATCAGGGTAACTTATTATTACATTAAAAAGTCTGTGTGCATGCAAGTGTGCATGTGTGCTCAGTAGTTTGCTCTCCATTGTGGTGATAAATACACCTAAAAGCAACTTTGGGAGGAAAGTTTTGCTATCAGGTCACAACCCATCATTGAGAGAAGTCAGAGCAGAACCATTTCTCCCTTCATTTCTCACCTTTGCAATATTATTTTATTATATTTGCAATAATATTCCAGTCTTTGAAATGGTAGCAGAACATGGAGTCAAGAACCACCACAAACTGGTTCACTTCCAGAATCATGTTCAGCTACCTTTCCAAAGCTGCCTAGGGATGGTACTGCCTACAGTAGGCTCTGCTACATCAATTAGCGACCAAGGTCTCTTATAGACATGGTCACAGGCCAAGTTGATCTAAACAGTTCCTCAGTTGAGGTTCCGTCTTCCAAGATGTGTCAAGTCAACAAGCAAGATTAGCCATCGCAATGTGTATCTGGCGTGTTCATATGTGTGTGTGTGCAGGTGTACTTGCTTGTTCCTGTACACACACAGAGACCAGAATAGGATGCCCAGTGTCCTCTCTATCACTCTACACCTATTACTTTGAGACATGGTCCCTGCTGAACCTGGAGCCAGGCTGGAGACCTGCAAGTCTCAGGCATCTTCCTGTTTACATCCCCTACAAGGCTGGGGTTCCAGATGAGCACACTGGCAGGCCTCAATTTTTATATGGATGCTGGGGATCTGAACTCAGGTTCTCAGGCTTGTGCAGCACACACTCTTACCGCCTGGGCCATCTCTTCAGTATCTCCTCTCACCTCTACACTAGTCACTTACGTTTCTGTGCTGGTGAGACACCTCCACAGCTGGTGACAGAGAGCTTCGGATGATCAGTTGAAGAATTTGGGAGTGAACACCACTGATTCCACCATCAATCTTCTTATTTTCTTTACAATGCTTTTGAACAGTGGTTTCTTTTTCCCACCTTAAATTTTGACACTAATCCTCTGAAACCAGTCTCTTGTTTTTCACCGTATATTTTTCCTGCCTTGAGCTTTTCAGTGGTACACAAATACTGCTCAGTTCTTTGTAGCTGGAGTTTTCCTGCCTGACCCACAGTCAGGACAAATCTCTCTCACCTGCCAGTCCCACAGCCGCTTAGACCCAACCAAGTAAACACAGAGACTTATATTGCTTATAAACTGTATGGCCGTACCAGGCTTCTTGCTAACTGTTCTTACAGCTTAAATTAATCCATTTCTATAAATCTATACCTTGTCACGTGGCTCGTGGCTTACCGGCATCTTCACATGCTGTTTGTCATTATGGCGGCTGGCAGTGTCTCTCTCTGCCTTCCTGTTCTTTCTTTTCTCCTCTCTGTTAGTCCTGCCTATACTTCCTGCCTAGCCACTGGCCAATCAGTGTTTTATTTATTGACCAATCAGAGCAACACATTTGCCATACAGAAAATCCCACAGCAGTTCTTTGATGGGAATTAGTTTCCTTACAGGGATCCTGTTTGCTCATCTCAAATAAGGTAGTGTAGTTCTTTCCTTGTAAAATGCAGTTTTAGTTGCATTTGGTATAAAGTAGAAATTTGTACATCCAAAAAGTCATCCAACAAGTCCTCCTGGGAGCTCTTGCTATTTAACAGAATTGATGGTCCCACGTGAAAGAGATTTGTTCTGTTTCTTCAGCCACTAGCACCTCATTGCTTCTTAGAGATTCACTCATCCCTAACTCGGTCCACAAAATCAGAGAGCCACTGAGAATGGTGTGCCACCAATCCCACAGCGCTGGCAATGGAAAGTGGACATGTGACTTATGAATGGTTAACCAGAGCCAAACCTGACATTTGCAGGAACTAATGAGTTGATGTTCCTGTTTCTGTGACAGTGAATTTGGAATTTTTGAAATCTGTCTTCTGCCGAAGAATGCCATTCCAAAAATAAGGAAGCTGAGAGATGGAGGGAGAAACAGACACTGTGGTACTGATGCAATGGCCTGATCCACAGACCTACGGGGCCCTGTGGCTAGTATAAATGTTTATGTTTCACAAAAATGAAGCTGATGAATTACTAAATTGATTACAGTATTTATTCTATTGCTTGAAGTGCACATTGACCATATGAATGTCTTATTATCTCAAGTCTGTGTCTCCCAATAGATTTTAAATGTTATTTTCACTTATTTGTATGGATGTTTTAGCTGCATATATGTCTGTACAACACATTCATGACTGGTGCCTTTGAATGTCAGAAGAAGGCTAGTGCCCATGGAGACCAGAACAAGGTATCAGATCCCCTCGAACTGGACTAAGAGATGGTTATGAGCCACTATGTGAGTCCTCTGGAACAGCAGCCCGTACTCTGAACTGTTGAGACAGCTCTCCAGCTTCTTCCTGCCCCCAGAAGATTTTCTGTGCCTTGAGATCACAATACCCCATTAGCTGGCAATAATGGATGCCTAATAAATATTGCTGTGAGGATCTAAAATCTATCCTTAAAAATCATACAACTAGATATTTCTATATTACTAATATAAAGATTTTGGAAGAGGTTAAAATTTTAAAACTAAAAGGATACATTTATTTCGTACCCAATGTATGGAAATATTAAGACAACATGAGTCTAGGTTTTATAATGATCAAATATCAATATTTATGAACAGGAAATTGGAAACTACTTGATTTAAAAATATCTTAAAAAGATTTTGCACCAATAAAATTTCTGTCGATAGAATTGCAAAAATAAAGACATGTGAAGATAAACAACACCTTCTACTTTAATTGAAGTTATTGACATTTTTAGGTACAGATTGTTAGGAAACCTACATGAAGACCCACAATTTAGTTTCTACTATGTCTACTGTGGTGGTTTGTTACTGGAATTTTGTTTGTGTTGTGGTCTGTTGTCCAGTTGAATAGAGCATTTGGTTCAAGAGGTGGGGTTCACATTCAGCTGGCCATAAATGGTAACAGAAATCACAACAAATGGAGCCAAAATGTCCTACACCTACATCCACAGAAGACCTGAGAAAGCTTAAAAAAGTTTCTAAATACCCCAAAACGGAGCCAAATGTGGCTTCCTAGTCTCGTGTCTCTCATGCCAGCCATGGTACAGAGACACATCTCCCAGCTGCTACCTGTAGGCTTGAGTCACCGGCGTGAGCACTGCCCCATTAGCAGGCCATGAACTAAGCCGCATGATATGCAGTAAAGACAGGTCCAGATGGGTTACGGAGTGTTTAAAAACATATATAGGATTGGGAGAGAAAAGAGAATGGTATAGACAGTCACAGAAAAAAAAATAGTTTAAAAATAATAAAGTCTTTAAAGAAAAAATAATATTAAGGGGAAAAGAGCCATGCAAAGATGGGAAACATACAGAGAGTCTGCATCCTGTGTGTTATTGTGTTGTCTTTAGATTTTCTGATTGCTAATGAAGGAATGACAGCTGCTAAGACACAATGGATTATGAAAACTGCTGGATTTTAAAAATATCTTGACTTCAAAATATAAGTCAAAAGATATCTTACTCTGGCTAAGAGGTAGGTTTTTATTTCCACAGGAAATGAAAGGCTGTGGATTCATTCCAGGTTAATATGGATCAAGTTTGATCAGGGAAGATCCCCTGAAAATCCTGACTACAGACAAAATAAACCTAGAAAAACTACAAAACATGTAACGTATATTTTACCTACTCAAACATAAAACAAATAAAAAAAATATCTTTGGCTAACTTGTGTACAACATACAGTCGACAGTTTTATTAATACAAAAATGTATGTTACCTTTAAAAGTTTATATATTTTCAGAACAAGGAGACTAAACACCAATAAAAACAGATGGCCAAGATGATCCCAACAATGTCCAGAACAGCTTCAAGGCTATTGGCTGAGATGATCCAGCCTCACAGACTACTCTAGCCAAGACTTACCAATTCTCCTGATTTTCTCAAAGTTCCCCCCAAAGATTCCAGGGCCCCAGACAACAGGAAGTAGTCTAGAGAAAACAATGCCCACATTCCCCAAAGTTTGGTTATAGATGTTTATCCTTTAAAGGGCATTGGTTACAAGTTGTTATTGGTCATAGTTTTTTTTTTTTTAAAGCTAGACAAAAGAGTTAAATTCAAAGATCTCTTTCTAAAGGAAAAAGGGGGGATAGGATATAGAAATGAGGATCAAAGGATAAATGAGGATCAAAGGATAAATGAGGATCAAAGGATAAAAGGATATATTAATGAATCTACTTTAATCTAAAAAACAACTATTAATCTCAAAATATTTTACATTGGTATGGATTCTGGTTTATTGATACAAATTTAAAGTTAGTTTTGTTATGCTGTGTGTTCCTATTCTTGTTTAGTGTATTGTGTTTATACATCTCATTTAAAAATGTAATATCTAATTAAGAAATACAGATTAATAGTCATCTACAATAATCAAACTTATAGTCCTGTTAGGTGTGTTTCAAAGGTCATACACAGATATATTTAGATATATAGATAGTCTTCAAACACTTCAAAACCTACAGAATATGTTTAATAACCTAAGGTTTTTCATGACCGTGAGACATGTCTGCTCCTGGCAGCACCAATCTACTTCAGGGAAGATGATGGACATCAAAGAAACTCTGTATGGAATCTGTTTTCTTTATGGCAAAAGCTAGCCATTTGGACAAAGAAACTGTCCTTGCCTCAATTGCTGACAGTTACTCTCCAAACTGGACCAGCAGGATACAAAAAAAAAAAAGCAACTGCCAAACTTTGCCAAGACTAGGTAGGAAAGTCCTTCAAAATTCCCTACTTTTCAAAAATGTCTGTCAGATATACCAGGCCTATATTTCAAAGTTGGATGGCTCAATATTAGAGAAAAACTTGTGGTGACTGTTCAGGCAGCCAGATGTCCCTGTTGTTAGGTAACATTATACCAGTCTTTGATGGAGTTAAAGACTAAATAATTAAACTTATAGTTTTTTATAGTTATGATAAAAAGTAAGTTAGGTATAAAACTTTAGACTCACAAAGATAAGACAGATAATAAAATATATTCTCTAATTTTACCAAATACAAATGAACATGATATTGTAACTGTAATTCTTACTTGATAACTTTTTTTGTTGTATATAATTTTACTATGTTAAAATTAAAGCCTTCCTTCTTAATTAAACAAAAAGGGGGAAATGTTACAGGAATTTTGTTTACTTTGTGGTCGGTTGTCCAATTGAATAGAGCATTTGGTTCGAGAGGTGGAGTTCACATTCGGCTGGCCAGAATGGGTCACAGAGTCCTTGGCAGACTCAGGATGAGGGAAAGAATAGCCCCTGAAGAAGGGTAGGGGTCGGAAGGTTGCACAGCCCTTTTGGAGCTGGGAGGTGAACGGTGGCAGGTATGTCATGGCCATGGTGACTGTCTCAGGTTTTTATCTTATATTTGTCCCCAAGTTTCATATTATAATAAATGGTAAAAGAAATAGTAACAGTGGTTTGAAAGAAAATGACCCTCAAAGGGAGTGGCACTATTAGGAGGTGTGACCTTGTTGGAGTAGGTGTGGTCTTATTGGAGGAAGTATGTCACTGTGGAGATAGGCTTTGAGGTCTCATATATGCCCAAGCCACGCCCAATGAGACAGACCACTTCCTGTTGCCTGCAAGTCAAGATGTAGGGCACTCAGCTACTTCTCTAGCACCATGTCTACCTGCAAGCCACCATGTCACACCATGATGGTAATAAACCTCTGAAAATGTAAGCCGCCACCTCAATTAAATGTTTTTCCTTTATAAAAGTTGCCATCGTTATGGTGTTTCTTCACACTATAGAAACCCTAACTGAGACACCTACTCTAAAATTAATAGAAATATTATATATAAATATTTAATAATCTAGTATATAACCTCACTGTCCTAGTCTAGTTTCTGTTGCTATGACAAAGGTACCTTGACTAAAAGAAAATTAGGGGCACGAAGGGTTTATTTTCACTCCCAATAACAGGCTGCAGTCCTTCACAGCATAGAAGTTAAGGCAGCAGGAACTTCAAATGTCACACCACACCCAAAGTCAAGAGCTGAGAGGAATGAACGCACAGGCATGCATGCTTTCCGGTTCAGCTAGCTTCCTCCATGCTTGTTTAGGACACAAACCTAGGAAATGACATCACCCACTTTTAGCCTGGATCTTCCCACATCAGTTAACATAACTGTGACAACCCCCCACAGACCGGTCCACGAGAAAGAAAGCCTTCATTGAGACTCTTCCCAGTTGATTCTAGATTGTGTCAAGTTGACAAGACAATGGTATTCACTTTCCTTTCCTTAACTCCACTAACATGGTGTTCCTATATTAGCAACACTTATCTTTCCTTTAAATATAGGTAGACCTAGTAATTTGAAGATTTCCTGTAGGTCCCACCTATGAAAAACTCTACAAACGCAGTATTAGAATCACCACCATCTGTCATGGTTTGGGTTGCTTATTGGTGGGGTCCGTTTATTTATGGATCTCTGGATGGAAAGAAATGAATTAGAGAGATTAATGACTCACAGAAAATGTAACTTGTAATTTAAGACAAATAGTGTTTAGAGAAGCAGGGAAAGGCAGAGCCTAATCACAGAACTTCATTAGCAAAGAGCTGTATAATTAATCTGCAATCTACTTCCTGTGTCATGAAATGCAGATACCTGAAGGCAACAGCATACAACAATGAGCAAGTCACTAGTCTATCTGTGGCCCCGACACACCCATGTCAGTCAACACAACTTCTCTCCGGAGCCCCTTGTCCTCAGTCAACATCAGCCTTTAATCCACATGGGGTGTGGCCCACCCAGTAGGAGGGAGGGGGTTATTGGACCTGGCACCTCTTTCTCTGACTTGCAGTATTGTTTAACAGAGCTCTAACCATAAGTTCAATGTCCATTGGCTTCTGGCCAGCAGAGTTCACTTTCCAGATTGCTTGGCTTCAGTTTGGGAAAGATGTTTCTTATCCTGCCTGCCACTGGGAACCAGAGCACTCATGTTTACAAGACAGACTTTGTCTTCCTGCTTTAGGAAGGGGTCGGGTTCTGTAAGATTCTGTGGTTGGGCGTTTAGCGTGATTTGTTCTTTGGTGGTGAGTGATTATTTAGTAAGTTGTTATGTTCAAGATTTAAACTTCAGAAGCTACCATATTTTTACCTTTTAGTAAACGTATCTGCTTCCTACATAAATCTTATTTTTTTTTATGATTTTTAAGGATAATTTTCTGTGTATTTGCTTTTCCTGGGCATCTGGGTTTAGAGGTGATGCAAACTTATCCCTGACAGGAGACCCAACTGCTTACCATGAGAGTGCCATGCCACACCCCCCACAGTGACAAGCAGGCCTTTCCTAGTTAGGTGAGAGGCTCTTATGAATAAGTGACACTATTATTAAATATTGAAGGGTATGGGGGGGGGTCTCAGGAAACTGGTAAGAGGCCATTAACAATCTTCTGTGGAAAATGCTTTCATGGAGATGAAGAGGAAATAGAGAGTTATCACTCTCCCCTGTATCCATACACACAGGCACACACACCTTATACACTTTCTAAAGGCCTCTCCACCTAGACAGTCTCACTATGACCTTCTCACTTCACAGTTTCATCAGTAGCCAAGATGATCCAACCCTTGGTGTCAAGAACAGCCATAAAAGTTCCTGAACTTCATTTGAATAAATTTTGAATTGTATTCACTTTAAAATTGTGTGTGTGTGTGTGTGTGTGTGAGAGAGAGAGAGAGAGAGAGAGAGAGAGAGAGAGAGAGGAGAGAGGAGAGAGAGAGAGAGAGGAGGAGAGAGAGAGAGAGAGAGAGAGAGAGAGAGAGAGAGAGAGAGAGAGAGAGAGAGAGAGAGAATGCAGGGACCAGAGGACAACCTTGAGCATCCTTCCTCCTCTGGCTCTGCCCAGCTTGTTTTTGGAACAGGGTCTCTCACTGGCCTGGAGATGGCCAACTGACCTAGGCTGGCTGGCCAGTGAGCTCCAGGGATCCATCTGTCTGCTTTGCAAGTGCTGGGATTCCAAGTGTGCACTGAGCCTACTGGTATGTTTGATTTTCTTCAGCATGGGTTTGGGGATTGAACTCAGGTTCCTGTGCTCGGTATGCAACTAAGTGAGCTACCTCCCCACTTTCTTTTTTACGTGACTCTCTTTTCTCTCTTTTCACGATGTATATGTGTTTTTACAGTTAGAAAGAATCATATGAAAAAGAAAACCTACCACTCTTGTTTGATATTTATATATCTACATTACCTTCATTTTATCTTCTATCTATTCACGTGAGTTGTGAACAACTTTCCAAAATGCTTACAACACCTGCCCAGCTTTGACTCTAGAAGCATAACCTACGATAAACCTCAGGAATTATGGAGGCATAATTACACATTTAAAAAAAAAATCCCTTAGCTGACTCGATAAGAGCTCTCTTCCTATATGTCATGGACAGGATAATTTGGAAGCTGCTTCTCTGTTTTTATGAGTCATATAATGAGTCACATTCCCAGCTCTAATTTTTCTCACATCAATAAAATTTTTTTTAAAGTAATTTGCTCAGGGCCTGGGCAAATGGTTCAGAGGATGGTAAATAGATGTGAGGAGTAGAGTTCAGACCCTCAGCACCC
The DNA here is from genome assembly GCF_007827085.1 of Peromyscus californicus insignis. NCBI lineage: Eukaryota > Metazoa > Chordata > Mammalia > Rodentia > Cricetidae > Peromyscus > Peromyscus californicus. The sequence continues at coordinate 89,646,537 of NW_026294424.1, forward strand.
ATATAAATGCAGTTACCTCTAACCCTATGACTCAGGAGGCAGGGACTGGGATCCTGGGTCAACCTAGCTAGTTAGACTAATTAAATCAGTGAACTCCAGTTGTAGAGGAACACCCTGCCTCGGTCAATGAAGTGGAGAGTGATGGAGAAAGACACCTAATGCCAACCTCTGGCACACACACACACACACACACACACACACACAGAGGGAGGCTCGGCTAAGATGAGTCATCAGCAAGCTTTATAAGGGACCCCACACAAAGAGTTTTCTTAAATGCCCCCAACAGTTCTCTGGATCCACGTGTGAATTCGTGGCAATAACACTTGTGCTTACATCAGGACAAGGCAGTGGTAAACACCGAATGAAAATCAACAAGATAAAATGAGTTCTGTAAGAAACCCAGTTCTACCTTGTTGACCCTGGTGCTGAAACCCAGACTGTGTTTACAGATGTAAATCATTGATTAGCATGAGAGACCAATGACAATTACTTAATATATAATAATTTTAGAAAACACATTATAAATGACAACGCTAATAAAGGCCGGCATTCTAAAGCACTTCATACGTACCTGATGATAAATATCACCAGCCTTTTCATATAGTCTTTCACAAACACGTTTCACAAGAACCCTATGAGGCAAGCACTTTACAACTCATTTCACAGATGTGGTAACTGAGGCACAGAGCTAAAGTAAACCACTCAACCTCGTTCAGGCAGCAAACAGAAGGGAGACAAGCCAAGCCTGTGACTCAAATGTCTCTTGCGTCATCTGTGGAAGGGACCAGCGCCCCACAGAGGTTTCCAGGTCTCCAGAGTCATTCTGCTTTTCCCAGGCTGAACTTCCTAAACTCCAGCAATGGTCTCAAAGGAAATCCTCCTATGCACTTCAGGGTGATGGAGAGCCCTTCAGATTAGGAATACCTGAAGGCAAATGCTCTAGTAGCTGTGAAAAGGACTCCTTGAAAAGGCATCTCAATTGCCTTCCCCTTCCTTGAGAGGGTCTCTCCCCATCACTGGAGGGGTAGTAGCAATAATAAGGAATCAAAGGAAGTTTCTTCCAGCTGATGCACACATAGTGCATTTGAAGGGATAAAGAAAACTGTAACTCAAGAAAAATGAGCAAAATAAAATCACATGACATATTTAACTTACACAATATTACAGCAGCAATAAACCCTCTGTAGCACCCAAGGGCGGCAGCCATTCCAGGGGGCTGACAAGGCTCTGAGTCTCAAGCCCAGCTGGCTCTGACCTTTTGGGAGATGAGATTTTTCTCCCAGATACCTCTAACAAACTTATATGACTTATACCCCAGTCAAAAATGAACACCAAAGGGTAACCTGGATCTTCCAATAACTTCTAGCACTCACAGGAGTAACGTCTCTGCATGTTTATCCTCAGTGGAAGACAGGCTTTTTTCTCATATGCATTTCTCATTTGTATTTCATGGGACAGTAAGAACTGACCTCAACTGCGATTGTACCATTACAGGAGCCAAAGGTTCCTTGGCACCTTAGTGCTTCCCAGGCTATGGGAGAAATGTGAGCAGCAGCAGCCAATGAGCACACCAGGAGGAGCATGGGCCAAGGACTCTCTGGGCTCCAAGACTCCTCAGTGGCGAGGAGTGCGGACCGGGCAGGGACAAGAAGGGACCTCTTAAGAGAGATCTTAAAAAGGACATGAAGAATGCAGGTAAAGAAGGTTGTGAAGGTTGGACTAGGCAGAGGAGGCTACAAATAGACACCTAAGGTGTGACAGAGAGTCTTCAAATAATCTATAATGGTTACGTCTGCTAAATGTTAAGATACAATGAGTGTTGAAACAGTAGGTCAGTCTCTAAAGCCAATGGCCTGTCCCTTCAGCTCTTTGCTGGATGAGGAACCAACTTTCATGAATGAGCAGTAACAGCTTTGATGCTCACATGTTCTTTCCTGTATCTCAGTGTGAGTGTGTGTACGTGTGTGTGAGAGAGTTTTATACGTGTGTGTGTGTGTGTGTGTGTGTGTGTGTATGTATGTGTATGTATGTGTCTGTGTATGAATGAATGTGTCTGTGAATGTGGTGTTGTGAGTGTGTGTGAGTGAATGTGTACATGAGTGTGTGTGTGTGTGTGTGTATGTGTGTGTGTGTGTGAGCGTGTGTGTATACTTGAATATGTCTTTCTCCTAAGTAGTTACTCCAAGGGAAAAGAGCCACAAGAGTCAGAGGACATATCAGATTGAGCATTGTCCTTAGGCCTTAGGTGGAGTGACAAGTGCCCTTAAAAGGATTCTCTGTATAAAGGCTGAGATCAGTTAGAAAGCATCTTTCTAGTAAATTCCTGAATTAAAAGGAAAAGAACATAGCATATGTTTTAAGAATGAACAGGCCATAAAACAATGATAATTAAAGGATGTTAACCAGAAACAGCAAATGTTGGTGGATTTAAAGGAAAGAGGGGACAGGGAGCTGACAAAGAGAAGCACCAGTCAGCAGTAAAAGGGAGGGCTGGCATCTGAGGTAGCTGTGAGATGTCCTTACACAGTAAATCAGGGCATTAAAACCAACGGCAGTGAGGACAATCCGACTGTCTAGGTAGGTAAAAAGCTAGTCTAACTGCAATCCTTACAGGAAGTGGGTTGGACACAGACTACCATAGACAAACAAATAAGATGACCCTGGAAGATCATGGTCACCTGACAGGAAGTCAGTAATTGCTTTTAGCCAAATTCACTCCCCAGTTCTTGAGAAGGGAGAAATACTGTGATGGGAATGATGTATATAGGAAGCAGTTTCTGACAATAATTTATGCTTCTCCCTAGAACAGAGACACTGAACTCAAAGGCAAAGAGGGACAATATCTCTCACCCATTTTTTTGGCATCATTTTTACATGACCAATTCCATATTGAGGAGAAAATGACCAGACCAAAGGCTTTGGTTTGAACCTTCATTTCCATGGGCTACTATTTTCCCTTCCCAGTCTAGCTACTCGATCTCTCCTTTTTAAGCTTCTTTTGTATCTCTACTTGTGTATGTTGTCTGGGATGGGTCACATTACACCCTAGCTATCAGATTCTTCCACTGTAACATAAGGAGGTACAATCTAGATTGTCACTAAGGATGTCTTTCAAATTTAGGATCTATGAAACAGCATCAAATGAATAAAACACACTCCTTGATACTTTTCTCCAGGGATGAAATAAATCTGAAATAAATAAGTCCCATCAAGAACAGTATAAGGAACCTAGAAGGCTTGAAGCTATCACTCGTGTGAATTACTAACTCAGGTTGATAACTTGTTTTCTTCATGTTTTAACATTTCTGTTAAACATGTTATAATCCAAGGCACTTTACAATCATAAGCTTTTCTTTTTCTTAGCAACTCATAAAATGATGATGTGTTATACACTTGAAATCTCTCCCGACTCCCCAATCTGGCTGAGGCCAGAGTATATCCAGCAGCAAATGTGTCAAACATCCAACCCAACACCATTTAGACAAACAAGGAGCTCAGGTGGAGGACAAATGGTCTCTGGAGTGGCTGGTTTGTTTCTTTGTCGTCCCAAAACATTCTCAGGCAGTCCTTCCACATCTCTGTTCTAGGCTCTTCTAAGGCAACTGATTCTTCCTAATTATTACTAATCTTGGCTAATGTTTCCCAAATTGTAGACTGAAATCTATTCGTGGACTGAACAGTCAATATAGCGAGTCAACGTAATTTTTGGTTTTTTTTTTTGGTTTTGAGACAGAGTACCCCTTAGTAGCCCACACTGGGTTTAGACTCAGGATCCACCTGCCCCCGCCTCCTAGGATTACAGTTGTGCACCACCATGCTCCATTTTCAACTTCTTATTTACAATGAAGTAAGAAATTGAGGGGCTTTTCTCTTCTTCCTCCTCCTTTTCCTCCTCCTCCACCCTCTTTCCTTTTGCTTTAATGCTGCAGATTGAACTCAGGGCCTTGTATATGCTAAACAAGTATGCTACTCTCGATTATACCCCCAGTTTCACACCATGCTATTTTAACAAATAAAGCAACACAATACAAAAAAAAAAAATGAAAATCTCAGACCATATCAAATATGGTGAATGCATACTTTTGAGACTTTTTGCTGCATTTACATATATATGTACATATGCATTTATGCATTCACATATAATAGTCCCGGCTCATGGTTTAAAAATGTATTTCTACTGCATATTGTGGTAAACAATCAAAGAAAGATGTAGAAAAGTGATTCCAGACTCAGCATCAGAGGGGTGGCTAGTCTAACGGCTTAGTGCCTGAGCAGCCATGCCGAGAGAGCATTTGAATCTTGAGTGATGCCTGTGGCCCTCGGGAGCAGTGTGTCCATCACCTGACTGAGTGAAGGAAGTGGCACAGGTTTAACATCCCTAACCCCAAACCCAAGAGTGTAAATATTGAAAATCCAAAGCTGTTTGAGTGTTGAAATGACACCACAAATGGAAAATTCTATTGTTTAACCTCATGTGATAGGTCTCAGGCAAAACAGACATGCTAAAAATATTGTTTAAAACTACCTTCATATTCCAAGTATTAGGGGCATGTGAGACATATGTGAATTTTTTTAGTCAGACTTGGGCTCCATCCCTAAGATTCCTTGTTATGAATAGGTTTTTTTTTTTTTAAATCCAACGTGTCTGTTACCAAGCATCTTTTGTACAGGATGCTCAGCCTGTACCCTGGGTGGGCTTGAAGTAGCCACTCAGAAAAAAAACCTTTAGTGGATTTATTTTCTTAATAAACCGTGTCTACTACAAGCGAAGATCGAGATCTTGTCCATGTGATAGTCCCCTGACTACTTTATTGAATGAAGAAATTGGTGGAAATTTATAACAAAAATTCCAATTGACCTTCTGATAGTCAGTGACTACATTCTTGTTTTGTAAAGAAAACTCCCAGGGAAGTTCTGCTTTGAAATCTAGTCCTGAATGTTTCAAACAAAGACAGGGCATTCACTTAAGGAAGGTCTCATGTGAGGAAATGGATATTGGCAAATACCTTTCCTCCCACATGACTCAGTACAGTAAAGAAGCAGAACCCCCTTGCAGGCATGCAGGTCCATTTAGTGTTTCCTATATAGCCTGGGGTTTCTGCTTTTGCTTCTATTTCAAGCATCCTTCCTGTACGTCAGAGGAGGGGGGTTCCTACAAAGGAGGAAACAAAACCAGTGGTTGTGATCATGAAAGTGAGACGAAATCTCCCCCTTCTCCCTCCCCCGCACACAACCACTGTTGATTTGGGAGTCGGCTTCATAAAGGATGGATACTTACAGCCCTTAGCTCTGCAGCCTGGCATTTTATGCTCTTTCAGAGTCCAGCCAGGGGTAGCAGCCTATGACTCTCCAAGATGTCTTCCTCTAACCATGTCATATTTTCAGTGAAGGAACCGAGGTTTAAAGAAAGCCATCAAAAAACCTGTTACCTACAGACAAGTCTAACATGTCCCACAGGTTATGCTAGCTTAACCTACCGCACTTAGAGTCTTTCTCAAGGAGACCTTGAATCCATGAACACTGTAGTACTCGGGTATTTTAAACCTGCAACTGGCCTTCCAAACCTAAATTTGTTTTTCCCTCTTGGTAGGAATGTATAGTGAATGCTTAAGCTATTAAATTCTAATAAGTTTGGCAAGTGATACAATTGGATTTTTAAATTTTTAAATTGGATTGTCCTTGCTGTGTTGTCTCATGAAGTTTAGAAGCAGGGGAATAAAAACTTGTTATTTTTTCTCAATATATTTGTGAAGAAGATCAATGCTCAACCAATTTCTCTCTTCCTGGACATTCAAAATGTAGTAAATTTCTCAGTTCAATTGGACAATGAAAGGTAACCCCGTTGTCCGTCAGGAAAGATTATGAAACAATATACCTGGCTCAATGGAGTTGCTTCAAATACTCCTTCAAAGGGAGACTAAGGATTTTATTCATTTTATTTTATTTAAATTGGGAAATATGGGTAATTGAGAAAAGGAGTAGTAGCCTTTTAAAAAATCACTATTTTGAATAAGAAAAGGAATGTAGTTTTCAATATGCAAGTGAACGGGGTGGGGGGAGGGAAGCTTTTGACATCTGAGTGAGCACAACAGTCAGCTGTCTTTGATTAGTATTTCCACAGAATTGTCTGTCAAGACAACTTCCATCCGAATGAGATCTATTTTTCAATTCATATCTTGGTAAAATATGTTTTACTAAAAAAATTATCTTGAATAGTATGGTTTAAACCAACAAAATGTTAAGAAAAATGTTTTTTAACAGTCTGATAAAAGAACTATTTTGCCGGGCGGTGGTGGCGCACGCCTTTAATCCCAGCACTTGGGAGGCAGAGCCAGGCGGATCTCTGTGAGTTCGAGGCCAGCCTGGGCTACCAAGTGAGTTCCAGGAAAGGCGCAAAGCTACACAGAGAAACCCTGTCTCGAAAAACCAAAAAAAAAAAAAAAAAAAAAAAAAAAAAAAGAACTATTTTGTTTGAAATACAAAAATTCATGAAAATAAGTAAAATGTAGAAGTATACTGATGTGTATAATGACCAACAAATGTGTACCTCAATGTCCATTTTATTTATTCACTGCATTATGTAATAACTGAAGTATAAACAAAGCAAGTTAAAAATATTTATGGCATATTAAGTAGAGGTTACACATTCCTATAAAACAAAATGACAGCATTTCTTAATGAGTGTGTCAAAACAGAAGTCATATAAATAGGGGGTTCTATATTTATTTATTTATTTAGTTACTTTTTTTTTTTTTGAGATAGGGTTTCTCTATGTAGTTTTGGTACCTGTCCTGGATCTCACTCTGTAGACCAGGTTGGCCTTGAACTCACAGAGATATGCCTGGCTCTGCTTCCTGAGTGCTGGCATTAAAGGCATGCACCACCGCTGCCTGGCCTTTTATTTATTTTTTATAATTTATTCATTTTTAATTTTTATGTGCATCGGTCTATTGCTTGCATGTATGTCTGTATGAAGGTGTCAGATCCCCTGGAACTAGAGTTACAGACAGTTATGAAGCTGCCATGTGGGAACTGGGAATTGAGCCCGGGTCCTCTGGAAGAGCATCCAGTGCTCTAAACCACTGAACTATCTTGCCAGTCCTATAAATATGGGGCTTTAAAAGATCATAATATTAACAGTAGGACTCTCTTTGCTGAGATTTTTGAGATCACTTTTGGTTGTCTTTATTTTAAAAATTTTGTAAAATTTTTTAATTCCAGCACTTGAGAGGTAGAGGCAAGGGAATCCCAAGTTCAAGGGCAGCCTAGGCTACAAAGTTAGACATTATATAAAAATAAATGAGTAAGATAAACATAAATTAGAAATTTTGGAAGTAATAAATGTGTTTTGACGTGGGAGGGAAAATCGACCCTTCCTTTCTGTAACTATTTTTGCTAGCAAGTTTATGTTGATGAAGTCACAATTGTCCAGGATTTCCTCAGTTTATGCTGAAAGTGTTTCATTATTCCTGAATGCACCTAGGAGTCTTAGTTAACAAGATCAGAGACAAGAATAGAAATAAAAAAAAAAATCAGCCTTTAGCATCTGGATGACCCTACAGAGTTCACACACTAAAACCCAGACTGACAGGCCCCATAGCTGAAGTTCAGGTCTCCAGACTGACAGGCCCGAGAGCTGAAATTCAGGTGCCTTTCTCTTATATTGGATCAGAAACTGCTCCTGTTGCCTTGCCCATGGCTTTGTATGCACAGCTATTTACTACCAAACCCTCGGTAGATTAGAGATGATAAATGAATATTAATGATAAAACAGGAGAATGTAAAGGGACGCAACACCAGCTGACATCATGGTGACAAGAAAAGAGACAGAATAACATAAAATAACTCTCAAGAGAAAAAAAAAAAACCCACCCTCAAGCCAGTGGTTCTCAACCTGTGGGTCGCAGCCCCTTGCAGGGTGTGGGGGGGGAGTATCGAACAACCCTTTCACAGGGATTACATAAGACCATCAGAAAACACAGATATTTACATTCCAGTTTGTAACAGTAGCAAAACTCCAGTTATGAAGTCACAATGAAATAATTTTATGGTTGTGGGTCACAATAGCATGAGGAGCTGCATTAACGGGCAGTAGCATCAGGGAGGTTGAGGACCACTGCTCTAAGCACCTGGTTGATGATGGAAGTGCACACATATGCAGGCAAGCTCACATCCTTCCGCAGGACCCAGACCATCACTGCAGATGTGCCGAGGACAATCTCAATTTGAACAAGAGTTAACCCCGAGTACAAAAGAAAGGCCACACTACCATCCAAGTATACTTTTAAAAATAAATCAAAGAATGTATAATGTTATTTAATACATTTTTTACATAAAACAGTGAAAATATTCTAGCACTTCAAAAGATAAGTTAATTGTCATTTTTTTAGCCCTTTGTTCATTCTTCTCATCACTTGAGAACAGCTTATTTTTTACAAGTAGTGAGCCGGCGTCAGGGCCAGTCCATTAATAACTCCTCTGTAGACTGATGCCATAGAGACGAAAGGAAACAGCAGCTAAGGACAAGATTATTACTAAATTGTCTCATCTTTGTTTTCTAGGGATGTTGGTCAAAGTATCCACTGTAGGTTAATTAGTGTCTTACACTAGCGAGTCAGGAAATCACCCCTGGAAAGTCAGCTCTGTCGCTGCCTCATGTGACGGGGCAAGTACCCTTCCTGTGGCCCCAGCAGATCTGTGGCTAGGCATCATCGGATTACCAGCGGAAACATAAAATGTGAGGGTGGATCTCCATTCAGGAGATACTAATGACATTTACAAACTGCTAATACAGAATCCCCAAATTTTCTGTCATCACAGGATAGACTGCATTCCTCAAAATGCATGATAAGAGAGAGGATCCTGAAGTCAAGACCCGGCTGGGTGTGTTCTGGACAGCTGGTCCCAGCGCTTGCTCCTCTTTCCACCCTTGGTTCTCAATTTGCCGGTCCAGTTTTTCTCCTGTGAGTTTCGCTTTTGCTAATGCCAGTCCTGCTTTGCTCTGCTTTCAGAATTTCCATTTCCCCGGCGAGTCTGGAGGTTGTTCCGTATACTCCCTGCCTCCTACACTTGGCCACGGTCCGGTGGGTGGGGTGCCTCTTGTCAAGGACTGTCTGGGTCAGAAGTGGCTGACGCTCAGCTGGAGAGGCAGATGTGCTGTCTCCAGCTGCATAGCCAAGAGATAAATGGCTCTTTCAGTGTCCTTTTCTCCTCCTCACTGGATAAGGACTCATAGAAGCTCGTTTCTCCATTTCTGCCCCTTGTTCGCCCATCAGAGTTCTACACTTTTTGATTTCCGGATGGAAAATGCGTACAGAAAGTTAAGGGCAACTATCACTGACACCTGTGAGCCACCCAGAAAAGGTCTACCCATGTAAAAAGCCTCATCACAGTCAAAACGTTCTTGATATCTTCCTGTCAATGTGTCGCATCCCTCTCAATTTCTAAACCTTTCAGAATTTCTGTTGCCAGATTTTCATTCCTGTCTCCCTTGGAGCCAAAGTCAGCAATCCCCCAGTAACTTCCTGAGGACACAATTTCTCCCCAAATCAGCTGGCTTTTTGCTTCCAGCCCATTTCCTCTTGTTCCAGTTTCTAATTTTCTTCCCCCTTTCTATTCATCCTTAGCATCCTGCTCTCAGAACCTGTACCAATTCTTCTAGTCGCCCCCCAGTCTCTTTCCCACAGGCTCCCCTTTCCCATCAGCCTCCCCACCCCACCCCCACTCCCCTCTCAACACTCATATTCTCCGATTTCAGTCTTCTCTCATGTTCTTTCTGGCACTCTCTGTTCATGATCCTTAGCTTTTCTGCCCTTCAAGTTCTGTTTATCTTTCTTTTCTTCCAGAACTAAATGCAGGAAGGAGGGAAGAGATGGCGTTTCCTGCCTGTGAAGTTTGTCCCTTCCACTTTAACAAAAATAATCACTGCCAGTAAGATTGTTCAACTTACGAAAAGATAAATGTTTGCAAAAGGATAGGAAACAGGACAAAAAGTACTTCTCTGCTGAGCCTGGGGTTAAAATCTGAACTTGGACTCAAGAGACACTCCTCTTTACTGATAAGGAGCCAATTTGGGAAGCTCAGCATTACTACTCTGAGGGTCTGTCTTATTTAGTATGTCCAACTAATATGGAGTATTCATCACTTCTTTGTATGACTTTTGCTTTTTAAAATTGTTACATATTTAAGACTGGGCATGGTAGTGCATGCCTTTAATCCTAGCACTCCAGATGCAGAGGCAGGGGGATCTCTGTGAGTTTGAAGCCAGCCTGATCTACATAGTGAGTAACAGGCCAGTCAGAGCTACACAATAAGACCCTGTCTCAAAACAAACAAAAAACTAAACAAGTAATTACATAGTTTTCATAATAGCCTAAGTTCATTGTAGAAAAATTTAAAATACATAAATATATAACAGAAAGTTATTCTGTAATCTACACCAATTCTGGGCTATTTTCTTAGATGTAAACATCCTTATTCATAATGTATTATAAATTTATGTATAATACATCTGTTAATAATGACTATATGTGTGTATTTTATATACATAACTATTTTGATATGTTCTTATCATCTTCTTTGTATACAAATGAGAGCACTGTGCACATTATAATGAAACTTGTTCCATTCACATAACAATACATAGTATAGCCAATTGCTGGTAAGCACCTATAAACCTACTTTACTTTTTGCCCCTGCTGTAGAACTCCATTCTAGTAATATACTGTGTATGAGTAATTCTGAGGCATTTTAGTTTTTAGAAACTCTATACACTTAAGAATTACTAAAGAGGGCTAGCAAGAGAGCTCAGTGGTAAAGGTTCACCATTTAAGCCTAATGGCCTAAGTTTCATCCCCCCAATTCTTGATGGAAAAGCTTTTGACCTTCATATGCATGCCCTGGTACACAGGCACCCACACTCACACACCCATATCCCATACATACACATACAAGTGCACATATACTCATACACATAATAATAAATAGAAATTTTAAATTAACACAGACCTTGGAGAGTTCTTATTAATATATCAATATAAATGCCTAAGTTTATAAAACTATTCTTGATAAATTTTACAAGCATGTTAATGAAGTAAATTATAATTATAGTTTAACAAAAATATCTTATGAAATTTAAAATTAACCATATTTTCCAAGATAAAACAATTTAGTAAAGAAAACTGGCATTGCTTTATAAAATGTATAAGTCTCTTTGATTTTTGGCCTAATTAAAAACACTAGAGCTCTTGTATTTGCTTCTCCATTCAATCTGTTACAAATATTGTTTCAGTAAATTATACAAAGACAATCTGGTCCCACACAGATCTGTTGTTGGTAAAGGGAGGAGTGTTTGATAAAACAGTCAGGCAGTGATGGTGCACGCCTTTAATCCCACCACTCACCCACAGAGGAAGTGGATCCTGAGTTCGAGGCCAGCCTGGTCTACAGAGTGCATTCCAGAGCAGCCAGGGCTACACAGAGAAACCCTGTTTTGAAAACAACAATAAAAGACCTTTCTGGGTCATTGTGATTATTCTTATCTGATCAGACTAAAATTCAATATATTAGTAATTTCCTAAGTTTAGTTACAATAGAGAATCTGAAAACACATCAATAAACTTCTACTTCATTACATTAAAATCTTCTATTTTACCTTACATTTTTGAATGAATCATTTACCCATACCTGAATTTGCTAATCATTTTGAAAATAAGTTCATGTTAGGTACATTTCCTAAATGTTAATATATTTTATTTCGTTGTAACATAAAATTACATTCATATATCACCACCAGTATTTCCCCCAAAGTTTTCAGACAGAGTCTTGCAAAGTTCATGGAGCAAATGTAAGGTTTCCAGAACTCTCGTTTTCTCTTGAAAGCTCAGATTTTACCATTGTCAATAAACATGGCCCACTGTACTGTTTTCCCTGAAGTGATACAGTTCAAACTTCACCTATCTTTGTAAATCTGGCAAATAACCAATTTCTAAGAAATACAGTTATTTCTTCTTTGTGAAGAATGTCTTTCCATTACAGTTCCACTCAAACAACAGGCTAAGTGCTCTCCCTGGAGGAAGCCCCAGTCCACACGCAGCTGAGATGCTTCATATCGTCTCTCAGAATGTGAAGAGACAAGAACTCAAGGGTCAGGACTGAGTGAAACTGGTCATGTGTACTGGTTCACCAAGGACAAGTCTTAAGTAAAACTGGCCTTTTAAAATAAACAAAACCGCATGGTGGCAAAGGATGGAATGATTACTCTCAGCTCCTGTTCCTGCCTTCATTCCTGCTAAAACTTTAACAGTCCTACCCACCATCCCCTTTGCACTGTCTGTGAAAACCAACACAACAAAAAACTGAGCAACACCTTAGTGCTTCTAAGAGAATAGTTTTGATCCTTCAGTCACCTAAGGGGACTAAGGACGGCATTTTGAGAACAGCTCTACTATGTACGCATTTAGACAGGCCCACCTTCAACACTGAGTCTTTTGTTAAAACAAACCCCCATAATAAATATCTTTAAGTTACTGTTTTTTGATATTTCATTTTCTCTGGGTGCTCAATTGTTCCAGTTTCAATAAAATTAAAAAGCTACAAATCTTTTGCTTCAGTCTCTTATGGCTACTTAAGTATTTGTTGACAGCAAGGATGAAGACCTGTGAAAATCGAACACCACCAGCACTCAGTGTCAATAGTGTGCTTGGGTAAATGAAGGCCTCAGTTGACCTGCATTCAGGGATTCAGAGAGAGGAAAAAAGAATTTGGACAGGGCTGTGCTATGATCCTCAACATTTTGATACTTTTTAGAACTTTCAGACAAAACAGAAAAGGGGAATTATTGACTTAGAATACATTTTTTAGTTGTGAATATTTGGATTAATGCAGAAATGAATATATTTTGAAGGACCTAGAACATTCCACACATGGCATTAACACCAGGCGTTGAGGAGACAGTAAAACACAATCCAGACAGGTGTCAGATGCAGCAAGCTTACAGCAATGACTTAAAAGTTCTCACAAAGTCAACTACAAAGTTGTTTTTTTAAGACTTAGGGTCATGTAGAGTATTTATGCAGCACAAACACATGGAATTTATTATTTTTTTATCTCACTGATAATTAAGGTGTTTTTATAACCTGGGTTTATAAAGGACACTCTAGTATAATTATCAACAACACCTCTTTTACTTAAAAGTTTCCCAGTTTGAATAATGAATTAAACACTCATGCATTGATAGCAGACTGAAAGCTACCTCCAAGTCTCCTTTTTAGAGTCTTGATAAAATCTACCAAGGGCTTCTATGAGAAACTACCATTTATTGACTATGTACTACATGTTCTGTGCCCTTTCTTTGTGGATTTAATTCTATGAAGTAATGTGTGAGAGTAACACCAGCAATTCTATCCTCATTTTACAGAGAAAGTGGAATCAGAGTGTGCAATAACTCGCCAAATGCAACCAACATCTAAAAGGTTAAATTAAGATTTGAATTCTATTTTTTAATGCCTATGTTCTTTCCTCCATTTTTCAAATTATGTTTCATGGAGCTGGTATCAAAACCATCTGGCCACTTAATGCGGACGTAGGCTAGAGTGTTTCACCCCAAACACACCGAATCTCAATCTCTCTTGGGGCAGGCCTGGGTGGCGGGCCTGCAAAAAGCTCTCCAGATAATGCCCACACGTTGGAACATGGACCACTGCGCTAAGCCATGTCCCCTCCAGTAATCATCCCCCCGTTATTTCTTCAAATAAAACACACTTTTCCAATGTTGAAATGAAGGAGTAAACACAGTTCCTCCTTGGACACTCTGGTTTTCTTAGGGAATCATGAGGTGGATCTGAATACAGCTTTCTACAGTTGGTCTGATGGATGAGGTGACATTAACTCTCTTGTGGCCTGATACCTTTTCTGAGAGATTTTCCTAGGCCCCTCCTAAGGTGTAGTGGGAAGTGGAAGCTTCTAAGAGAAATCTATTTTGTGTGTTGACATTGCAATTTTAGCAATGGCAATTGTGGTTACATATTCATATAGTTTTAGCCCAGATCCTTGGAAGAAATTATTTTTGTGACTATTGATAATATAAACCTAGAATTAACTGGTTTTGTTGCTAAATGTGGTAGAATAATTTAATAGCTATTACTGAAACTAAGTATCTGTTGTTCTCTACCAATTGTGTGCATCCTATTCACACATTAGTAGAGTAATAAAGGCCCTTTTATTCCATGGGATGTGACTTGTATAGCATATTCTTGGGTTACAATATAACAGATGTTGAAAAGCACATTTTCTCAAGTTTGCCTGGAACTGAATGGTTGCAGCCAATTCTACAGGTCTGTCCTTCAAAAGAGTGTCTGTAATGCCTAGACTGCTGGTGTTCTCGGAAAGCCCACATTACCTTTGCATCATGACAAGCATTTCCAGGTCTCACATATGAGGCAAATGCTTAAGTAATGAAAACTTTTGCCTAGGAGAAAGGATCTGGTAAGTCCAAGTTGGACCCCAGAAAAGTTCACTGGCCAGCAGGAAGATGTAGCTGGAGCAAACCAGTGTTTCAGAGGGTTGACAGAGACCCCATTCCAATCTGGAACAGAGGCAGACCCCAAAACTTTAAAGGACAGAATGGAGGGATGATGTGCCATCGTCTCATTTGGATTTTTAGGTATTTGGTGTTCTTTAGCCATGGTAAGTGTCCAGAGAGCTTCAGAAATCTAGTTCAATAGAAAATGGTGCTACGGAAACTGGGAGAGGAAGTTTCCTGGGTGAAGAGTGAGTGGACGCAGTGGGGCACCAGAGACCTACAAGAGCCAAACAAGTACAGTTGACATGCTTAGCAAGGTGGGCCTCAGCCAAGGCCCCTCCTGGCACCAGGCTCTTGCTTGGCCAGGACTACAAGGAAACCAGACTGGTGGGGAAGCCTCTAAAGCAGCACCAACCTGTGGCCTTCGTTGGTCTCTGTTCAGAGGTAACACCATAGTTAATTATCGGCCATCTATTTGTTGGTGCTTTTAAAGGTTGTTCATTATCAGTGCTCAACTTAGATTCCTCACTGGGTATGATGAGCAGGTGCCTGTTGTTGGAGGTTATTGATGCTGGGAGAGCTAGTCCACTCAATATTGATATTCTGAACAATTTGTAAAGCTGGATCTCAGTTTATCATGTGCTAGCTCCAGGCTACCTTTTGATGATTGGAAGCCCTTAATCATATCATGACTTTAATGAGAATGTACATTTCGTTTGTAGGTGCATAGAGGAATCCATACCAAACATATACAAGAACAGTCGGAGCTACTCAAATGAGCACACATTCTACCCTAGAACTCACTGTTTATAAGGAACATATTTATTTTGATGGCCATGGAATGGTTTTATATCCTCATGCATGCATATTTTATTTTGGCCACACTGTATGAAAGACATCTAAAAACTACTAACAAAAGGAAAAGTTTTAATATAACTGATGTCTTATCATGAGGAACAACTTGAGAAAAATCTAAAAGTACAATTATGGTCAAGCCATAGAAGTGCTTAAGAACCTTTATCCAGGCAGCTGTACTGATCTTATAAGTATCTGAGATGTCCTTTACCATGATGTGAAATAGTATCACTCTTTCTCGCTCCATCCCTGACTTAACAGTCATAATCTGGTACATATATAAGCTGTGTTTGGGGGCTCTTTTCAATGGAGTTTATGCTTCTCTTGGTTGACTTTCAGAAACATGTGACACAGAGACTTGGGTGACAGACACTACATTGTCTGATTAAGTGATGGTTCTGAAATGGGGAAGTTTGAGAAAGTATTAATACTGGGTATGCTTCATTTCACTCCAAAAGTCACTTTTAGTCAGTCTTGGAGACTTATTTGTACAGATCCTTCTCATTCTACCTAAGATTCTTTTGAGTTTGCTATTACTCTTGGCTGGCTATCTATTTATCTATCATGACCTATCTAGTCTCAGGGTCTTGGCCATGTGAGTAGCACCAGGCATGGGTTCCATCCCATGGAGTAGGCCTCAAATCTAATAAAAAAAAATAGTGGTTGGTTATTCCCATAATGTTTGTGCTGCTATTGCATCAATATATCTTGCAGGAAGGTCAGAGTTGTAAGTCACAGTTTTTGGAGCTGGGTGACATTGATGATTATCTTTCTTCTCTAGCAGCATGCAGTATCCCTTCCAGTATCATGAATGCTAATCAGCAGCATCACCCCAACTTCTAGTTAGGTATCAGTTCGACTTCTCCATGCTTGATGACATAAATAAATGCTGTCCCAGCGCTGAGAAGGGGAAGTGGATGTGGTTATGGGCCCCCCTCCTAACTAAAAAGCTGTCTGCAACTGATAGCTACTGGCAAACAGAAAATCACTTTTCTTCAGTAGAGTATCCATGGGCATATCAACCACACTCCAGGGCAGCCTCCCAGCCAGGAGTAGTTGGCCAATACAAAATAAACTAGATGATATTTTTGTGGACTTTTTGTTTCATTTTGCTTTGTTTTGGCATTGTCTTTTTTTTTTTTTTTCGTGGTTTGTTTTGATTTTTGTTTTTGTGGGATTATTTTGTTTTTTACTTTTTTGTTTTTATTTCTTATGTTTTGTTTTTCTTTTAGAAAAAGAGATTATATATAAAGTTGGGTGGGTAGAGAGGTGAGAAGGAACTGGGAGGAGTTGCGAGAGGGGGAAACATGATCAAAATATATTGTATGAAAAATATTAGAAATAAAAGAAAAAGAAGTTGGGGCCTCCAAGATGACTCAATGGGTAAAGGCGCTTGCTGCCAACTTTGACAACCTGAGTTCAATCCTCAGGGCCCACATGGTGGAAGGAAAGATTGACTCCCACAAATTGTCCTCTGACCTTCATATATGCATGTACACACACACACACACACACACACACACACACACACACACACACACACACACAAATAAATAAGTGTAATAAAAAATAAAGCTTCTCAAACAGCAAATAGTTATCATATAATTATGTATGTCCTGAAGTAATGCACCTTACCCTCTCCTGGGCCATCCTACCTGTCAGGGTAGTGACTATTCAGAAAAGTGGATGTGACTCCTTCTTAAGAATGTGACTCTCTTACTCCAGTTCTCAGAATACAGATTCCTTAGATTCTAACAATGGGGAAGATGTGGCTGGCTTGCTGAGAACCCTGGCTGTGCTCCACAGGGCAGGGTGGAGGAATTAATCTTCATTTCTTTCTTTTGAGAAGAATCACATTTCAGCTCCTAAAGTGGCTACTCCACCCCTGCTCCACCCCAGGGACCTCCACACACAGAGAGAGCATTGTGGAGCATTTAGCAAACTGAATGCAACTTTTGTGGTTGCTCTTGAATTATTTTATTTTATATTTGGTAACAACTTGATGTAATTTATTAAAGAAAAATTCCAAGAAAGCAGCTAGTTTCATAGAAGAAAAGGAGGAATCAGCACTGGAACCTAATTTGTTAGTTGCTTTGTCAAAGCACAAGTCCCAAGCGCCAGTTGTGTGCCACTGAGGCTTTTTGAAAACTTAACCTCTCACTTAACTATTTTTTTAAAAAAAACCATTGTGCTTAATACAGTCCAACATCTGCTCACGCATTAACTGTGAAGGGCTCTAGATCAAAGGGCCTGTAATTATCTGAGACTTCTTCAGAACTTCAATTTCATCAGCCCATCTAATGAGATAAAGAGAGATCTTAGGTATAAGTACCAAATAACCCCTGTAGGTGTACAAAGCATAAAGGAACACACACACACACACACACACACACACACACACACACACACACACACACACACACAAGTTTGTTTCTACTACCCTTAAAGAGAACGTGATAAACCATTTTGTTCTTAGCTGACAACACAAAAGGGTTTCATGTGAAAGTTACTAAAGCATTAGAGACAGTTCAAACACATCCTTGCCTTTCATCTAATGATCTCAAAGCATCTTTAGAAAATGGGGAATATGAAATGAAGATACAGGTTCATTTCAGCCTTAAGAACGTATAGCCTTGCATATATAACTGAATCATATCTTTCATGGTTTTTTGTGGGGGGAAAGGCGGGGAGGTCCTCGACAGTGCCTGCCTAGCATGTGGCAGATGCTCCATACATGTTTCCCACAAATAGGTAAGGATTTTAAGGTGTCATGGCATCTCCACAAGAGTAAGTGAACTAGTTCTTTAAGGGATGGGCCTCAGTTGCCCCAGGTGGTGCACACCTATAATCCTACCACTTGGCAGCCTGAGGTAGAAGGACTGTGAGTACCCTGTGTTTATATTTAGAATTTTCATCTCAGTTTTGGGATGCTGTTTTAAGTTCTCACTGAAGACTTGAGGCATTTTGAGAGATTTAATGGCATATGATATTAGTGCCTGTTCTTCAACAGTAAAATAAACACTAAATAAGCCTAGAGATCAAGTCAGAGAATTTCTGTCTGAGTCCTGCTTATAGCTTTGAAGAGGTTCCATGCATAGAAGTTTATACACCACAAGTGCCTTGGATCTGTGTGTGTTTTCATACCTACAAATGACTAACCCCGCCCCCCATCCCCTTTCATTTCCTCCCGGTTAAACAAGGCTGGATTCAAAGTATACAGGGTCCTTTCCCTGCTGGGGGCAGGGGGGCTGTCATTCCGGTTAGAATGAACTCTTCAGTCTTTGAGGCTGTCTTTCCTTATCTCCCATAGGGTAGATCTGAATTTAATGCTCCTTCCATCCTCAACTTGACCTTAACCCAAAGGATTTCTTCTCTTCTTAAGATCATGTTTATCCATCAAGGGGAAACACACCAGGGGGGAAGAAGGAACAGCTCCCAGGTAGAGACGAAACGCTAGATTGAATGAGACTGGACTCCAGGTCTGGAGATCCCACACTCTACTGTCTCTATATACAATGGCATCTCTACTGTCTCTATATACAATGAAGCGAGCCGACCATCTTCAGTGTGTAATCAAAAGCCCTTTACAAAATGTAATTCATAGCAAAATGATGTTTTAATGGAACCTGAGGAATCGGAGACTGTTTCAAGTCAACGGGGTATGATTTTAACAAGTTCTCAAGTTTGAAGGCTTTACAGCATTTTGCCGTTAGACTGAACAGTCCAAGATCTGTAATCAACAGGCTCTGACTTGTAATTGGAGGCCTTTATTTAGGTGGTTCAGGCAAGGTACCATCCCTGAAAGCTGTAATTGTTCTGGAACTAGAGCCAGGGGAAGCTTTGTGGCTACCATCTTACTCTGAATTTGAGCCAGCATCGAACTTTATGAATCAAGTTGGTACTGAATTATAAGGTCATTTGGCTGAAATATTGTCATTTTTTTCTTTTTTACTGCTGGAGATCAAACCTAAGGTTCTCTGAATGCTAGGCAAGCAGTGAGCTACATCCCTGGGCCTAACATTGCCATTCTTTAAAACAACCAAACAGGCAAAGATTTTCAAGTATATTATGCTTTTGATTATAAACTATGTGTCCCCATTGGGCTGAAGAGTCAGCCTAGTGGTTAAGAGGATATACTGCTCTTGTAGAGGACCCGAGTTTGGTTCCCAGAAACTATGTAGGATAATTAACAACTATCTATGACTTCAGCTCTGCCTTGTGATGTAGCTGGAGAGTTTTCTCTCGGGGTTCGCCAAGCCCCGGCAGTCCAACAGCCCACTTATAAAATAAACACACAAATGCTTATATTATTTAAACTGCTTGGCCATTAGCTCAGGCCTGTCATTGTCTAGCTCTTACTTTTATATTCAGCCCATTTCTATTAATCTATACTTTGCCACGTGGCTTGTGGCTTACTGGTACCTTACATCTTCCTTGTCCTGGCGGCGGCTGCGGTCTCCCTCCCTGCCTTCCTCTTCCCTCAATTCTCCTCTCTCCTTGTCCCGCCTACACTTCCTGCCTGGCTACTGGCCAATCAGTGTTTTATTTATTAACCAATCAGAGCAACACATTTGCCATACAGAACATCCCACAGCAGTGTGGCCATTTACATATGCATGCATATACCAATACACAGACATACACACAATAAACGAATTAGCAATTTTAAAAATGTGCCCATTGAAGAAAAAAATCATAATAATAATAATGTCAATGTTTTATTGCTGTGAAGAGACACCATGACCACAGCAACTTTTATAAAGGAAAACATTTGTTTGTAGCTGACTTAGAGTTTCAGAGGTTTAGTCCTCTGTCATCATGGCAGCACACAGGCAGACATAGTGTTGGAGAGGTAGCTGAGGGTTCTACATCTGGATCAGCAGGCAGCAGGAAGAGAGAGACACTGGGCCTGGCTTAAGCATTTGAAATCTCAAAGCCCATCCTCAGTGACATACCTCCTCTAACAAGGCCACACCTACTCCAACAAGACCACACCTCCTAATAGTGCCACTTTCTGGTAACCAAGCATCAAATTTATGAGCCTATGGGGGGCATTCCTATTCAAACCACCACAACAAAGTAAAATAAATTTTTATGATATCACTAGCCAAAAATAACTGAAGCTAATATTTTGACTTATTTTCCTAATTCTTTCTACTCATACCCATTCCCACACAGTATTTGAGTATTAGGCACACTGAAGATTCCTTGTGCAGAGGCACATACCATGGGCCCCTCTGACCTGACCTCTCTGGTCACTGGACTCAGGAGCAGCTCACTCTTAAGCTAATTGAGAACCTGCAACTTGTGAGCTGACTCAGAAAGCTGGACTGAGCCCAGAGGTTTAGGAATTTAGATCTGGGAAACCCAAAGATGGAATCAACCAGCAATGCAGCTGAATGGGCAGATGGAAGATGTACTGGATCCCTCAGAAAATCAGCCCACAGGGAGGATGAAGACAGAGGGGGGCAAAACCTCATCATGAAAAGAGCTCAGAGTGGTAGAGAAAGCAGGTGGAGCAGACACACCAGAGAAGGTTCCAGAGGGAAATCTAGGAGCCTGAAAGAGGATCCCTACGCTCCAGAAGTTTCCAGATTAAATTTTCAAGAGGCCTAGCTACCATTGATTTCTATGCTTTGATTATCAACAGGCTTCTGATACACACATACTTAAAAGCTCTTCCATCTGAGCTGGTCAATGCTATTGGCCACCAAAAAAGACCTGACTCCCTCAAATTTAAATGTCAGCATTTCTGTCAACTGCTATAGTCCCACCACATGCCATAAACCCATACTTTCAGAGGGCTAAATCCTTTTCTACAGCATGCACATACTGTTTAAGGATCATACGTCATGATACAGTTGTTTACCATAAATATTAAAATTATTCTCTAGGTACCAAGAAGTGTAAGCCCTGCAGTAGCCCAAATAATTTTTTTAAAAACTTTTTTTTTTAAGAATATTTTCTCATATTAGTAGTATCAACACACAAGGGACTAGAAAGATGGCTCAGCAGTTAAGAGCACTTCCAGAGGACCTGGATTCAATTCCCAGCACACACATGGCAGCTCACAACTGTCTGTGACTCCAGTTCTAGGGGATCTGACACCATCACACCAGCGCACATAAAACAAATTAAATAAATTTAAAAAAAGAAGTAGCAACAGAGAGAGAGAGAGAGAGAGAGAGAGAGAGAGAGAGAGAGAGATCAATTTAGCATGGAAAAAACCTAACTTGAATAGAAAAATCTTCCTCAAGTTCTGTTTTTCTAACTGTGCCCACTATTTTTATCAAAGCTCAGTGGGTGTTTTCCAGTTCCCTCATGTATTATAATTCACACTAGGGCCAACACAGACCCAATCTAACCTGATCTTTGTCCCAGGGACAAGATGATCTGGGTGGCATAAAAGTCACTGTGAAATATACTGACTCAGGTTAGGACCCCGGGAACAACACATGCACCTTATCCAAAATCTCCACTTTCTTTCTAACAGAAAGCCTGAACAAATATAAAATCTGTCCTAAGTATCATTTATAAGAATAGCAGAAACTGTACCAACTCAGCTTGATACCAGTTCTTGGTGACACCCTCAGCAAGCTGGGAAGAATCTTGGTTCCTTTCTGTTTCAAAAATACAATATTGAATGCTGGGAAAGAAAGTTTGCCACCGTCTCTGTCACAAAAACAATCTACACCTTCACTAGAAAATCCCTCTGCTGTTCTGCAGCGCCAGCATGCTAAAACCATTCGTCTCCCTGCTCTGTCTTCCTCTCCACAAGCTCTGAATCCACACGTCCCCCCACGGTTCCACCAGTGCTGGACTAGCAAAGGCAGATGGAGACCACGATTTCACCCAAAGCACTGGGTCCCTCTGCGGTCTTTCTTTGAGTGCTTTGCTTTCTGACTTTCCTGAGAACTAATGATTGGCACCGTGATGTAGCTAACCAGCCGAGGAGGGAAGAGACCTCAGGTTTTAGTGTTTACTTGCTATTATTTAAAGACAATCATGAGCTCAGAGAATGTAACTCGTTGGTACAGCATTTGCCTAGCATGTTCAAGGACCTGGGTTCAAACCCCAGCCCAGAAGAAGAAAAGCATCATGGATCTACTTAACTCAAAATTTAATTCTGAAAAATGCAATATGTGTGTAGAGTGTTCTCTAAAGTGTCAGGCTATTTACACATGTCTTGCTTTTGCTTGGTGGTCTGTTAGGTAACAAGATATAGTGAACAGACAAACAGGAAGATCACAGACTTGGGCTCAAATGTCACTATATCTTTGATCTTGGACAAGTTCCTCATCACTGGAGTTTTAGTTTCCTCATCTATAATACTGTGTTCTTGATGTATTAGATATTTATTCAGATTAATGATACAGAGACTAAGAGACATTCTGTATGTGTATAAAGTGTTCTCCATAGACATCCTTGTCTTGTTAGAGATCAATAGAACTGTCTCCTGTATCCCACAGTTAGCTATGAGCTAGTTATCGCTTTTTACTACTATAAAATTTTCTTTGGTGACTCTCCCTTGAGGAGCCCATACTCACACATGCATGGTGTGTCTTACTTTCTTTTGAGCCCCGGAGTTCAAGCCCCAGACCCACGTGGTGGAATGAAAAAAATGATGTTATACAGTCATCTCTACCTCCACATGGACAGTAAACACAATGCTATACAGCCATCTCTACCTCCACATGTAAACATGATGCTATACAGCCATCTCTACCCTCCACATGTAAACATGATGCTATACAGCCATCTCTACCCTCCACATGTAAACATGATGCTATACAGCCATCTCTACCTCCACATGTAAACATGATGCTATACAGCCATCTCTACCTCCACATGTAAATATGATGCTATACAGTCATCTCTACCTCCACATGTAAATATGATGCTATACAGTCATCTCTACCCTCCACATGTAAACATGATGCTATACAGCCATCTCTACCTTCACATGTAAATATGATGCCATACAGCCATCTCTACCTCCACATGTAAATATGATGCTATACAGCCATCTCTACCTCCACATGTAAATATGATGCTATACAGTCATCTCTACCTCCACATGTAAACATGATGCTATAAGTCATCTCTACCTCCACATGGACAGTAAAGATGATGCTATACAGCCATCTCTACCCTCCACATGTAAACATGATGCTATACAGCCATCTCTACCTTCACATGTAAATATGATGCTATACAGCCATCTCTACCTCCACATGTAAACATGATGCTATACAGCCATCTCTACCTTCACATGTAAATATGATGCTATACAGCCATCTCTACCTCCACATGTAAACATGATGCTATACAGCCATCTCTACCCTCCACATGTAAACATGATGCTATACAGCCATCTCTACCCTCCACATGTAAACATGATGCTATACAGCCATCTCTACCTCCACATGTAAACATGATGCTATACAGCCATCTCTACCTCCACATGTAAATATGATGCTATACAGTCATCTCTACCTCCACATGTAAATATGATGCTATACAGTCATCTCTACCCTCCACATGTAAACATGATGCTATACAGCCATCTCTACCTTCACATGTAAATATGATGCCATACAGCCATCTCTACCTCCACATGTAAATATGATGCTATACAGCCATCTCTACCTCCACATGTAAATATGATGCTATACAGTCATCTCTACCTCCACATGTAAACATGATGCTATAAGTCATCTCTACCTCCACATGGACAGTAAAGATGATGCTATACAGCCATCTCTACCCTCCACATGTAAACATGATGCTATACAGCCATCTCTACCTTCACATGTAAATATGATGCTATACAGCCATCTCTACCTCCACATGTAAACATGATGCTATACAGCCATCTCTACCTTCACATGTAAATATGATGCTATACAGCCATCTCTACCTCCACATGTAAACATGATGCTATACAGCCATCTCTACCCTCCACATGTAAACATGATGCTATACAGCCATCTCTACCTCCACATGTAAATATGATGCTATACAGTCATCTCTACCCTCCACATGTACAGTGTGACATAGACATGGCCAAACAATACACAGAGAGAGGGTCGGGGGAGGGAGAGGGAGGGTGGTAGTACAAAAAGAAAAACAAGGAAAGTAAAGAGAGTAGGGAACAGGGAGGCATTATACAATCCAACAATTAAATATAAGCTTTATATTTCTCCTGCCTCATTGTCACATTTCTAAGAAAACCTTTAACAGAGTTGTTGAGATTCAAATAGAAAAATGGACCAAGGATATAAACATACACTAAACAGAAGCAGAAATACAAAAAACAAAACAAAAAAGACACAAACACACACAATTAACAAAGTCAGTAACACTGGTGAACACATAATACAAATAAAAACACTGAGCCAACATTAAAATGGTGATACTTGATGCTGATAGTGATTCCACCAGGTTGGCACCCTTACAAGATGCTAGTCAACATACAGACAGAAGAAATATATAACTTATATATTTCTGAAATACAATTTAGGCTCTGTACGAAATGCTGATTCTCACCTACGCCATTTACTCTCAGGGGTGATCACACAAACACACAGCTCTGGATAAAAGTTTCATTGTTTATTTTAGCCCTATCCATAATGATGAAAGTTAGAAATAGAGAAAGGTTCAGAATCAGTTATTGTTAAAAATAACTAAGCTATAGTAACATGCTCACATATTAGTGATTAAAACATTATTTTGAAATCTATTCAGTGACATTTTAAAACAGTCACACTGTAATGTGGAGGGACACACACTGGAAAGGAAACCGCCCTTGTTGAAAAATTGAGTTGTGTAACACAAATGTATACATAAGTGGGAAGAAATGTGTCAAAACAGTCACTGTGGTCATTTTTGTGGAAATTTTTATTTCCTCCTTGAGTGTCCCTAAGATTTTCAAGTTACCATAAGGAGGAAGAATGGGACTATTACTTTCACAATCAGACAAAGACTGGTTCTTTTATAAGCCAAAAAAAATCCAAATTTGACTGCAGATAACCACATTACTCCTATTTGTCAGTAGTCAGTATCTGAAGCTCACAGATAAAACCTAAAGAGTAAATCTTGTATTCTTAAAAGAGACAAAGAGATTTTTCTTGAAAATATAATACTCTTGGCTAGGCGTAGTGATACACACCTTTAATGCCAGTACTTGGGAGGCAGAGACAGGTGGATCTCTAGAAGTTCAAAGCCAGCCTGGTCTACATACTGAGTTCCCAGGCAGCCAAGCTGATGTAGGGGTACTCTGTCCCAAAACAAAACAAAAACCCAAACAAACAAAAAAATATAATAAAGTGATTTAATAAAGTCAGGGGAGATTAGGAAAAGTGGGAAAGGGAACTATAGAACTTGAGGCAGGTTGTGTGGGTTCAGGGAAAAGTATTTGCTATAAATGGTAATGCTTAGAACTGGGTGTCATTCCTCTTGCCTTTATTCCCAGCACTTGGGAGACAGAGGCAGGTGGATCTCTGAGTTTGACACAAGCTTGGAACTGGGTAGTGAGTTTTAGGCAAAACAAGGCTACATAGTAAGATCTGTATAAAAAAAAAGAAAAGAAAGGGAGACAATTCATTATATCACATCTTTCTTTGACATTTGGGGCTTTTCTTTGTAATTGTTTACCTTTACTTAACAGCATGATGCAGTTGGTACTAACAAAATATTAAAATAACTTATTTTACACTGTGGTTGTGTAAGCTTTCTGGACACATCAGTTCCAAACTGCAGCAGGACCACAAGCTGGCAGTTAACAGTGGAGCACACGTCTGGATGAGTTCTTAAGATAGGGGTAAGCAAACCACCAATTCCTCTATTCCTGGCCCCATCCTCACAAGGTAGGAAGACAGGAATAATTAAGAATAAATCTCTTCACTCTTAGATGGGTATCTGGGAGCCAGCCTCATCTTAGAAACTCTGGTCGGAAGTATCTTCATGTGTTGTATTTGCAGGGTTTTTCTGGCCATTAAAAATATCCCGTGTGGATGGGACTTCAGAAAGAAAAAAAGAACCTTCTGGGGAGTCCTGGATTTCCCTTGGATATTCCACTCTTTGGACTATTCTAGAATAGAGCACTTCCCCAAGAGTCAATGTTGCCGATGGGGAACCCCAACAGCAGACATGATTAGAGGTCTTCACTTGGAAAGCTTTTCTGTCAAGCCCCCCACCCCACCCCACCCCACCCACCACCACCCAACCTACTCTTGGCTTGAATTATTTTCACAGTAGCCAATTCTGGACAGTTTTTCATCATTTCTAATCCCCCGTCATTATAAATAACACTGAAATAAATATTGAAACACTTATATAAAGGACAGCTGTGTTTCGGTCATGACTTCCTTATTCCTAGAAATAGATGGCAAAAGTTAGGAACCTGAAGTTTTTCACAGCCTAGCTGTGTTTCAGAAAAGTTTTTAATCTGTTCCTCTAGGTACAGCCCATGAGGGTCAGTACACTCCATGGTAAGTCACGATGTCCTCTCTAATCGCTCTGGGGCCTGGGCATCACCCTCCACAAAGCCACTCAAGACAGACACATGAACACAGTTGGAGGTT
Organism: Peromyscus californicus insignis; assembly: GCF_007827085.1. Classification (NCBI taxonomy): domain Eukaryota; kingdom Metazoa; phylum Chordata; class Mammalia; order Rodentia; family Cricetidae; genus Peromyscus; species Peromyscus californicus. Next base: position 89,673,498 of record NW_026294424.1, read on the forward strand.
TTTCTTTTTCTTTTAAACCAACATTTTTCTCTTCGTATAAAATATATGTACCAAAAAGGGAATAAAATTTATAAGCCCTAAGAAGTGGCTATAAAAGAACAACCAGATTAAGAACACTGTCAACACGCTGGAAACACCCACACTCTGGAGTTCAATTGACACACTCCTTCAGCCTCGGCAGAGAGTCTTCATCAGGATTTTATCAGCCTAGAGAAGTGTTAGAAATTTTTTCCAAAAATAATCCTTACTGTATACCACATGGCACTTTGTTGGTATTTAATTCAAAGGCTGCTACTATTTAAAAAGACTTTTCTACTGATCACAGAAAATAACTATTTTCCAGAGCAAAAAAAAAAAGGTGTGTACAATCTAGAGGGCAGTTCAAGTTCGGAGTTTCAAATAATTCACTTTGCTTTTTCCAATTATTTCTGAAAGAATATCCTAAGTGTTTTTACATTTGCCTTTTTGAATTATATATTTGTACCTTTTAGCTGTTGCTTTAAGTATTTTTTCTTATCAACTTGAATGAGTATGCATATAAAATTGGATCTTAATTCTTTATAAACATATGTATTTATAACTAGTATCTTGCCCAATCAATTTTTTAAAGGGGGCTCTTGAAAGTGTTTTTATTAGCAATATCTGTTTGTTTATTTGTGACAAGAACTAATTATGTTGCCCAGGCTGGCCTCAAGCTCCCCATCCTTTTTCGGCCTCCCAAGGGCTGTGATTGCAGGCTTATGCAGTTATGTCAGGGTCCCAAGCTTCTCCTTCTGGTAGCATTGTCCCCTCCCTAGAGAACTGTGGAAGGACCTCAAGTTTTAAAGAAGGCTTGGAAGTTCTTAGTAAAATAGAATATATTGACTTTTTACTTTGTGGCATTTTTTTTTCAATGACCTTCAAATAATTTAAATGGATATTTCCATGTGTATAAAAAATGCACAGTGTGTAGAAAACATACACAGTGTACACAAAATAGCAAGACTATCACAATAAACTCAGACATTCATATATAATTATAATTATCAACATTCTGCAATTCTTTAATTTTTATTTTCCAGTTCCTGGGATCTAACCTAGGGTTTCACATACTAGGCAAGTGCTCCCCCACTGAACCACATTCTACCCCATTCTGCAAGTCTTGCTATCTGATTCTCTCTCCTTTTCCCATTGTTCTTTTGCTGAAGCAATTTTAAAGTTAATCTCAAACAAAATATCATGGCGCAAATAAATTCTTCATAATGCATCACTAGCTGACAAGAGCTTCTAAAATAGTAACCAACACATCTACCACATTAGCAATAATTCTTCCAGAGAAATATCTACTCATGCTCAGTGTTCGCTTGGTTTTTTGTTTGTTGGTTTGATTTGGTTTTGGTTTTTGGTTTTTCAAGACAGGGTTTCTCAGTGTAGCTCTGGCTGTCCTGGACCTCTCTTTGTAGACCAGGCTGGCCTCGAACTCACAGAGATCCACCTGCCTCTGCCTCCCGAGTGCTGCCTCCACCACTCAGCTAGTGGTTTTGTTATGTGTGCGATGTATGTGTGAGTGCATATGAGCCCCATGTGTGAGGGGAGCTCAGTTCTCTCATTGCCTCTTTCTGTGAGCTCCAGGGACCAGACTCAGGTCATCAGGCTTCCACAGCAACTGCCTCAACCACTGAGTCATCTTGGGGCCTGTTTTTCTTTGTTTGTTTTTAGTGACATTTCAGAACTGAGTTTTCCCAAACAGATTTAAATGGTATCAACATGCAGAATTTAACTGATAGACCCTTTTCATTTCTCCACTCTTTTCTATTCTAGGCCAGTTGGTTGTTATTATTGTTGTTGTTGTTTTTGAAGAAATTAGGGGTTTGCTCTTAAGAATATCCCACTTCCTGGATTTGGCTGATGGTTTCAGATATTTCCAATTACATGTAGCCTTTACCAAATTCTCAAACTCCCCAGCTTGGGCTCTCTTCCTACCCTGTCTGTACATACATACATACATACATACATACATACATACACACACACACACACACACACACACACACACATACACACACACACACACCCTGCAAACGTAGGATAAAATATCTACTTCCACGTTTTTAAACTTTATTTTTTGTGGGGCTGGAGGAGTCCAGAGTCTTGTGTATTTCAGCCAAGTTGTCTAGTTTTACCGCCTGCTCTGATCCAATAGTTTTAATAGATAATCATTGGCTACATCTATTAGTACAATGACTTCCTAACACTTCTCAGCTAATCATTCAGCAATCTCCCAGCCATCCTTGGCATTCTGTGTAGGGACAGATACTAGAGAGAGATCCTTATGTGCAGAAAGCACACAGGGCTCAGAGTGAAGGGTGACTTGGGGGCTTCTATGTCCCTCTAACAACGTGCACATCCACACTAAGACTTACTTTTGTGATGACTCTAGGTTTAGTTAAATTGGTCCATTTTAAAAAATCATGAAGATGCCAGCTTTTTTATTTCTGCAAACCATCATTTTGCCATTGAAGGGAATAACCTTGAAAAGTCTGCACACATGATATAATGACTCAAATTAAAGCAGAAGTCTTTACATTTCCTGTTTCTCTTCGAGAAAAACATGTCCACCTCTTTCCAAATGCCGCGTCTGCCTTCTTCACAGTAGCAGAAATGAAACTTTCTGGCTGGGTAATTATTTAGGTCATCAGACATTTGGTTTGATTAAGAAAAGTAGACGGGATGGCTTTGTTGTGAATGGCTTTTCCAACTCCAAATATGCCCCCTTCAGGTTAATGTGAGGCTAGCCTTGAAGCAATTTTAATCATTTAAAACAAAAAACAAACATACAGACAACACTCAAGAAACATCTACAGTTCCTTTCTGCCTAAAATCTCTTCCTCCTCCTCCTCCTCCTCCTCCTCCTCCTCCTCCTCCTCCTCCTCCTCCTCCTCCTCTTCCTTCCTGATTTGAGATAGACTCTCTGCATCCTAGGCTTGCCTAAAACTCCTATTCCTCCTGCCTCAGGATCCCAATTACTGGGGTTACAGATCTGCACCACCACACCTAGTTCAAATTCTACATCTATATCCCCACACACCTTTCTTTCCTTCACATCTTTATCAGCGTTAGTATATTTTATATTTTGTCACCTGTCTGCTTTGATCCACACTCATCTCTGTTCCTTTCTCTTTCTTTCTCCCAATAGCTGGTCTAGCTTTCTGGGTTTTTGTTTTCCTGCCAAGCCCAAATATAATTCATCTGTAAGCAGCTTTGGGCTGGTGATCCCCACAAACCCTTCTGCCCTTTAATCTAAAAAGAATGTCATAACTTGGCATGTAGGTTTTTTCTTTTATTTCTTACACTGGATCTGTTTTGGCTTGTCTTACTGAACCACAGGCACAAACCTGGAGGACAACATGGGCCTTTATTTTTAGAGCTTTCTCAGTTGAAATTCCTATGATGTATTTAAGGCCGAATTTCAATGGCATGACAAATGATGTGACCTTGCAAGTGACTTTTAATGCCTTCTAATATGTAGAACATTTAAAATGACTTTAAAATCTCATCGGATGAGTCTGCTTCCAGCTTTTTTTCCCCAGTATTTGCCAACTTTGCTTAACAAAACACGGAGCATAGGATGATGTACCTGCTCGAGGCTTAGGACTCATGGGTTTTTCTTGACTCCATCTGCATAAGACCCATCCTCTGCTATGTGCTTAAGTCCACACTAGCTCCTGGAAGGATGAAAGACTAGCCATCTCCACTGAGATTCTTCTGACCTGGAAGCTGATCCACACAGGTTCACAAGAACCACTGAAATGACCCAACCTAGTGGATATAACACAGAACTATAGGCAAAATGGTTATTCAATCAACTAAATTTGCAGTGGATTAATGGAGGGTGAACATGACTAGATACAGAAATCTGAAGAATGTCAACAGTGAATTGTGATTACAAGAGAGTTCAGCATCCTAGAGAAACAAACCATGATATGATAAACCATAGCTGTATTATTACATGAAAAATTCTAAATTCAAGTGAAAGACAAACAGTTGTGTGAATATAGGCCAGCAGAGCTACAACTCATTAACAAAACAGAGTGGCTGTGGTTTGACCACAAGGGTATGACTAAACTTTATGTTTCCACACTTCCATCAAAGCTAATTTTACATAAAATGTAACTTTATCATGTGCTGATCATATAAGAGCCGAAAATAGAATTTGTCAGAGAACAGAGTCGGACGCTGAACGTCACGTGGGAGGACAGCAGATGACGCAAGCCTACATTCCATAGAAGCCCTGTGGGGGTGGAGGGAGGGCTACAGTACTGTGCTCTGTGCTGTGAAAAAGGATTAGACATGTTGCACGTCCTCTCACTGAAGACAAGGACCCGTGACTTCAGGTCAGCACTGGGAAAGACGTTGATTTAGAGAGGACACATCATCTGTGCTGCTTAAGATTAAGGCCATGAAGTTAAAGTCAGCTCCTCTGCTCTGTATGGTACATTTATCACACAAGCATATGACATTGAGCCAGTTGCCTAACACGGCTAAGTCTCAGTTTTCTCATCTGTAGAATGCACATAACAACAGGCCCTCTTACAAACCTGGTTAATACTAACTAGGACTTTGAAAGATAAAAAGCCCAGAGGTAGCACATACACAGCGAGCATTCCATGAATTTTGCTTACTATCAATATCGAGAGCTTTAGTATTATAGAATGAGTTACCTAGGAGACAGAAAGCTCTATCTCTCTCTGGATATATTCACAGGAAGTGTGGCAGATATTTGTAGCATACAACTGAACATCAGATGGGAAGTGGCATTTCAATTACCTACGAACACAGACTAATTCTTCTATATCCTTTAAGACTTGAATAACTTTGTGTTTTTCAAAATGCTCAGGGCTATCAACCAAGTAATATTAACCTATTTCACTTGGTAAAACTTCACTTTATAACTATAGTTTTTCCTTTCCCTGCCTTAAGCATTATTTCATGGTGAGATAAATTAAGATATGTGAAAAAATTTTAAAGATTTTTATTAGTTTCAATTACATGTCCATCTGTGTGTGGGTGTGTTCATGTGAGTATAGGTGCCTATGGAGACCAGAAATGTTGAACGCTCCTGGAACTGGAGTCACAGACAACTGTGAACTGCCAGACATACATGCTGGGAACTGAACTCAGGTCCTCAGCAAGAGCAGTACACTCTCTCTCAACTGCTGAGCCATCTCTCCAGTCCTTTCAGAGATTTTTTTTTTTTTTTTTTTTGGTTTTTCGAGACAGGGTTTCTCTGTGTAGCTTTGCACCTTTCCTGGAACTCGCTTTGGAGACCAGGCTGGCCTCGAACTCACAGAGATCCGCCTGGCTCTGCCTCCCGAGTGCTGGGATTAAAGGCGTGCGCCACCACCGCCCGGCGGAGATTTTTTTTTTTTAATATGATGAAATTAAAGCTTGCCTTTATAATATAGGTGTTAACTAAAACTGAAGAGTGCAGATTTTCATACCTTCAATTCTTCTCTATGCCATGCTTAAATTGTTATGTGAGAAATTCCTTTCTGTTCGCACTTCTCCTTGCTGAGCAGAACGCCTGCATTTCTTAGGTACAAGAAGCCGAACTTTCTTTTGTGATTGATCTCAGATCTCAGTCTCGGCTTCCAGTCACTCACATTTTCCATCTCTTTACACACCCTGCACCTGCCAGGGCTCTCCACAACTATCCTCTCCTGCTAATGGCACAGCAGGTAGCTGGAACTCCCACTGCAATTCTATTTAATAAAACAGACCTGGTATAATCACCTCAACTGGATAATATGCCTATCTTCCTCAATTATCTCATTGTTAGGAGGTAATAGAGAGGAATTCACATTGGTCAAGGCATCTGTCTTTATGGCCTGTAACTGATAATCATCTTGCCTTTTTCTTTTTTCTTTTTTCTTTCTTTTTTTTTTTTTGTACAATGAGTTCCAGCATAATAATAGGCATTAATAGGCATTAATCATCTACATAGAAAAGAAGTATTTTAATTAAGGTTGAGGGTCTGGGTCTGGTACTGTAGTGGAGAGAATCCCAAAATGTACCAGAGACAGGAGGAGATGTGAATTTTAAGTCTGAATGAGCTCTGGGTTCTGGGCCTGGAGTGAAGTGAACGGATGGACACAATGCATAGGCACAAGAGGGGTCCTGGGTCATTTGGTGCCTAGCGTGCACCACACGTTTGACACGCACAAAAGATTCTCCAGTGCCCAGAGGCTGCAACAAGTGACAGCAATGCCACCACGGAACTGCAGATTCACTGGGAGGAGCGACTGCAGGAGAGAAGGAAAAGAGACGGAGGTGGACCAGAGGTAGAACTTTGAGAGGAACAGAGAACCAAGCCAGAGTGAGCGAAAGGACCAGCACAAGGCAGCAGCATGCTGTGTGGGTGAGAGCACATCCATAAAAGCGCAGGAGTACCAGTGGGAAGCGGCTCCACTTCTGAGTCAAGTAAACTGATCCAGTATGCAAATGAGATATGGTCCAGGCCCCAGTCAGAGTCCAACCAAGTAGAAGGGGAGGATGAGATGCTAAGAATACAGAATCGTCTGACTGTCGTGGCTGGCAGAGTTGATGTCCAGGAGGGAGGAATGATGGATGATGGCCAAGTGTCCAGCTTGAATTCTTGGGTACGGGGAGGAACTTGAACCATAGGGAGGCAGAAAGAAAAGAGAGCTAACCAGTTTTGTTTGGAAGTGTTGACTAAAATGAGTCAGTAGAGTAAAGAAATCTGCTCAGAGAAGCAAAGTTGACTGTCTGAAAACGGAGTGCCGAGATGGCACAGTGGGAGACCCCAAATCAGAGATGCTGTGGAGGTTCAAGACAGACTGAGACAGCTGGATGAGAAGTGGAGGGCTCTGAGCTCACGAAAGCCAAAGAAGGAGGAGCCTTGGCATAGAGGCCAACTGAGTCAGGTCCTGTGGAAGACTAGGAAGTGAGGAACCGGACTGTGTGATCTTTGTCTCTGGCAGTTAGGGTTTTCTTCTGCCAAGATGCTCTCGTGCAGCAAAGAAAACATTTATGTTAATGAGAACAATCCCCCTTTTCTCTTTTTTCTCTCTCTATCCTGTTTTAATCTCAACATAATGGCTCTTACTCCCAATTGCCTTCTTAAAAAGTCCTTAGTAGAGAAATGGAGGTTTCTGACTTTTGCCAATGAGCTATCATTCAGTAAGGAGCTGTCTATTAAGTAGAGTTGGGTTTTCTTAGTGAGGAATTCCTTACAGGCATGTGGAAGGCATTGAATGAAACTCATCCTTAGCCTGAGGAGTCAGAAAACACAGAGCACAGATTCAGTAACGTGAGAATCCTTCTTCGACCACTCCCTCTTCTTAACAAGCAGCTACTATCCAGATAGTGCTGCCTTTGGTGCTTTGGGAACATAAATAAGAAATAAGGTACAATTCCGCCCCATCCCAGCCAGTAGTAAAGGATATTACAAGCCAGCGAAAGAGACAGACATGCAATCAACCAACCTTAAAACAAGGTGGGCTGAAAGAAATGTTCATAATGGCACAAGCCATGTTTTATGGGGACCAAAAGTAATTCTCCATCTCTCATGAAATGCAGGAAATGACCTTTAAAAACAGACACAATTGGGGAGTTCATTGCACCTTAATTACCTGCCTACTCTCCAGACCATAAACTTTTATGCGAGATCTGTTCTCTGTTCACTTCATCCATACTCATTTATTTTAACAGGCATCCAAATGACCTATATGCAAAACTTAACAAGCGTTAGTGGTGAGTGGAAATCTCAGCTCCACCCTTGGCTTTGTTTTGAGTCCTTCATTAGACTGAACCTTAATGATCTTTAATAATACCACTTTGACTCTTTTCCTTGGGAATGTCAATATTCTTAACATCAAATGCATAGCCTCATGGGTTATGTGAGCACCAAGCCTCCTTCTCCCACAGCAGATAAACTGGGACATCTAAATATATGGAAGCGCTTCTGAGGAATACTTCTGAATATTTTGATCTTAGTAACCTCATGGTGACATTACTGCTGTTCAAACTCCCTTTAAAATTCTTTGCAAAGCAGCTGCCTTCAGAGGCTCGGCCTAACTCTGCGTGCTCACAGAGCTTTCCCATTGGTGCAGCATTGCTATTTATAACCAGGGCCACTTGGTAAAAGAAAATCTAAGGTAGGTTAACGGCAACCAGAATGACCTACAATATCAGACAGGTCGCACTCTTTTCCCCCCCTTTTCCTTTCATCCTTCTTGTATCCTCTTAGGAAACTTCGGTTTTATTTCAACAGGAAAAAGGTGGTCTAAATGTCACCAGCATCTCCAGCAGGTGGGTCAGGCACAGGTTCTGAAGTCAGCATGCTTGGCTCTGGATGCCATCTCTACTACCATTTATTAGTTTTGTGCCCTTGAAGCAGCGGTTTATCCTCTAGGCTTCATCTGTAAAATAATTAAGTGACACACTGCCTATAAAAACTTACGTTAGTGTACAACACAGAGTCCTCAAACAGTGGCCACCATTAGAGCAACTATTATTGCTGTTATCATCGGGGACCAAATTGCCCAGCAATCCTGTTTGAAGCATGCTGCATCACACAGGGTGGGTAGCATAAACTTAAGTTTCCTCTTCTCTCGGTAACATGTGAGCCAGGCTACTGAACAAAAGCTGCGCTTGATTTTTTTTTTTTTTTCAGCTGGGTTCGGAGAGACAAGCTGAGGCACTGCTAATGGAAAGTACTGGTGCATGGAGATAAGGAGAGAGTAAACAACATCTGTACAGTACAAATATGACGCTGTGCCCTGTGATAATGGAGCATTCCACAACAGCAAGGGTGTAGGGATTGTGTGTGTGTGTGTGTGTGTGTGTGTGTGTGTGTGTGTGTGTGTGTGTATGGCTAAGTGCCCACACTTAGCCCATGTATGTTGTATTACATAGTTTAACCTTTACAGACAAGAGTAACACAAAAGCAGAAAAGACATATTTATCTGTCTCAGATTTATCATTTCTCATTTTTACTGTGTGTAGACATCAACATGCTTGTGGAAGTAAGGAATTTTATGAATCACCAAATAGTTTTAACAATCTATAGGTATCAACTGTTCATATTTCTCTCCTTTTTTGTGGCTTCTTAGAGTTAGTACTGGGTACTTTTAGACTTAAAGGAAGATGTAAATTGTACTGTCATTGATTTACTCATTCTTGTTAAATTTTTAAAAAATCCTCCTGAATTCTTCCTGAGGCTGCTGTCAGAACTGTCTTGTCTGTGAGGAATGAGGGGAGGTCAGACCCCTTGCCCTCCTCTCTTAGACTATGCTTTCCTCCCAGATGACCTCCGGAGGGCCAAGCCAATGTGATGAACAGTGGCTCCAGTTGTGTGCTAGGTGTTGGTGAGATTCCGGGTATATAAATTTCAGGATTATATATTCCCACTCTTGATTATTTAATATTTATAGGAAAGTGCTAATTGCATTTGTTTTAAAAAAATACCCTCTCTTCAGTAGGTCTACAACATAGAAAATAAAACTTTAAAAACATCATTATAAACAGGGATGACACCGAGATAGCCAGTGAACGGCACACAGCTTCATTCATTGAACCACAGCAGACAGGCACTACCGCTGGCCACACCATAATGCCAAGGGCTCTGAGCAAAGGTCCAATGAATAAAAAACCACTGACCTGGGCTCCACTGTATGGTAGTGGTAACAGCCGACACTCTGGAGAGTTAAATTAGGAAGGTAAAATGGAAAGTGCTCCTGAATGTTAAAGGAACATAGTTCCAGACTATGAGGAAACAGTTCCTTCTCCCGGAGAACCCTGATGGATGGAGTGGAAACCAATGCTGGGGCTCGGGGTGTGTGCGCCACAGTCCAGCCTGTCCTAGCGAACGGAGAGCTGAAGACCACAGCACATTCCCAAAGTCCTGACAGCCACTTAGAGGCAGCAGCAGTCAACAGAGAGACCACAGAGCAGACAGTGGCTCTGCTCTGGCTATAGTCTTTGCTTTAGTTTTTGCTTTTGCCTAAAACATTTATTCTATCTTTTTAATTCTCGGAAAATTTCACACTTGTGTACACCAAGCTTCCAGGCATTTTCATCCCCTCCTGTGATCCTCTCTGACTGACTCTCTTTCTGAAATCCTCTCTTTCTCAAACAAACCCTCTCCTACTTTAATTTTTTTTTTTTTTGGAGGAGGAGGAGGGACCCACTGAGCTTAATTAGAGCTGCTTGCAGGAACATGAGTCGGGGGTTACTTACTGGGACATGGGCAACTCCTCGGTGGCAGCACTACTGAAAAAAAAAAGTGTCGCCCTTTCCCCAGCACCCATTAACCACCCATTGCACCCCAGTGAATGGTAGCTCGGCAGGAGCCTCCTGAGTCCTGTGTCATCCCACCCCCACCCCATGCATAAGAAAATGGTGACCGGCCCATCTTGTACAAGTAAGCACAGAGGCAGTTAGTCCATGAATGCAATGACATCATCATATGCAGGAGACTGCTTCTCAGCATTCTCTCCGACTTCTGGAGCTTACGTTTGTTTGTTTGTTTTTCCATGTCTCCTCTTCTAGATGATCCCTGACCTTGGAGGGGTGATGTCCCCTTTAGGATCAGGCATCTCCTGCCACTCATTCTCCTCTCCTTGTGAGTCTGTACGTTAACCACAGCAGAAAAAGAGCAAAGTCTCTGCTAAAGACTAAAGTCAGCATTAATCTATGTGTGTAAACATAAGCACTCAAAACATGAAATATACCTGCTTGTTCCTTCTGTGCATATGTACACATGTGCACGCACATGCGGTGTACACGTGAAGGTCACAGGACAACTTGCAAAAGTCAGTCCTCTCTGTCCTTCCACCATGTAGATCCTGGGGATCAAACCCAGATCCTCAGGTGTGGTGACATGTGCTTTTATCCACTGGGTCATCTCATTAGCCCTGAAACATATGTATTTAGATCACAGTTGGACCCTGTGCCCATTTATCTACTACAGTTCTTGCATATTTTCAAATAAGTTTTACTGGCCTCAGTTCTGGGAATGTCTTTGAATCCAGATACTCAGGTTTATTCCCTTCAGTGCTTAAAGACACGGTCTTCCTCATCGCCCTTTCTCAGAGGTCAATGTTAGCCTCTCTACCTCTCTGTCCCCACCCAGGCTGGGTTTAGGCGGTAGATGGTCACAACTCAGTTTCTTCATTCCTTTACCTCTCAGGCATTGTACTTGCTTGGCCGGCACTGGACTCCGAATGTCTCCATAGTGCAGGCAGCTCCTTTCTCCTCTGCTCTAGGTAACTACTGATGTGGATACCACACCATGGCAGCAACAAGACCAGCTCCCAAAGAGCAGAGGTGCCAAAAAGATGGAAGGCAATGTCTGTCTTAAGCGAGTATAAGCAGGTACAGACTCCACAGAGTCGGAGGTCCTAGGTCTCCAATGTGGCTCCTCTGCTATCCTATCTCAGTCCAGTGTAGCAATTCCAGCTTTGGTTGCCTCATCCATAAGGCACACCCAGCAACAGGGACAAGACTTGCAAACATTGTTTCCATTCACTTCCCACTGGTCGTAATCTAGGCACAGCCATGTCTAAATGCTGCTAAGAATGTACTCTTGGACATATGCCCAACTAAAACCTCCATTATTTTAGAGGCAGAAGAAAACAGACCTGGTAACTTGAAGATTTCCTTCTTGTCACAGAAACTCCCAGAAGACAAATATTTGGCTTAATTCATTTTGCCTCAGTGACCAGAAGCCAGATGCATAAAAAAGAAAATCAGGCATTCTTATATAGAGACGTTAGGATCCTCTACAACAATAGCTATCGAATGGCTGGCTCCCCTAAGAACTACCACGCCTGTAAGTAGTTTTTGTTTAAGCAGTAGTAGAGCGCAGACTGGTTTTGGGGTTGGCACCTCCAATTGTTTGGGTCATTGAAAACTCCTAAGTAATAAATGTAAAATTCTGCAGCACTTAAAGAATGGGTGCCGTTCACCCGGACCTGGGCAACAGATCACGATTAGGAAAGGGTTTGCCATAGAAGACCACGCCCCTCATTTACGAGGCTAAATGTCCTTTAGTAAGAACAATTTTATCTGTGAAAAGGACACCCCTATTCTTTCTTCCCACAGACGCCAAGCTTTGACATGAAGCAGCACTGTTGGCTCTGCTGTCCCGCGTCCCTCTCTTTTTATCTGCTGTTTATCCAGTCACTTCCACCTGGCTCCTTCAGTTTCCCCTCCACTCACCCCGAAGCACAAAAGGCCCAGGGAGCATGTTTACTTTCTTATCCGCCCTTCCATTTAATAACACCACTCTCCCCTTCGCGCTCAACCTCTTTTTTTCTCCTCCCCCATCAAATTGTGTCTTCAAGGGAGGTCTCTTGGGAGCCAAGACATGTCTACCTATCACCTGAACTCCTTTGAGAAAGGCAGGTTGGCCTCGCCATGGTCATGGGCAGTCCTTAATCCAAATGGCTCTGTCTGCTTTCGTGTCCCAAGGCCTGTGAGGGTTGTGGCGTCCAAGGCATTTGCACAATGACTTCTAGAATCACTAGAAGGAATTTTCAAAGATCTGGGGAGTGGAGTTTCATGCCCCCACCCCTTAATGCTACCTACCGCTGGGTCCTTGTATCTCTGCCATCACTGTCTAATTCCTGTTGAACAATCTGCTTTCCATCTCTAATTAATTTATTTAAAGCCAAAAATCTTTTCATACGTGTGTGTGTGTGTGTGTGTGTGTGTGTGTGTGTGTGTGTGTGCATTTGCTGTAATCTGAACAACCTTTGAGGAATAGCACGTTTACCATCAACTATTCTTAAGTACTCTGCTCTGTTCAACCTCGAGAGAGCAGGTTACCCAGGAAAGTCCCCTGGTTGTAACACTGTGGGATCTGCCGCGCTGAGTTCAGCCCCAGCTTTCACAACAGGATCCCCAAGCAGCTGCAAAGAAGGAAAACAAGGCTGCGAGGCTATTCCCAGGAAACCCCGAGATGCATATTTTTAACATTTGCATTCCCATTTCCCTAACTTTGAGTGTTCCACCCAAAAGGCACTGACTCTAATTATGGAAAATTTAAACACCCAGCTCCCCTTGATCTGCAGAAGAACACTCACATACTCTCTTGGCTCGCTTGCCTGCTGCCTACAACGATTTTCCTGGCTTCTCTTTCCCAGCCAGGATCCAAAAGTGTCCTTGCTTTACTCCAACCACAGTCATTAAGGAAAAGAGTTATCCTTCCGCTGTTTTGTTAGAGTTGGCTCCCAGATATTCTTTTTTCTGTTATGAACTCACACTGGAATTCTCTGTGTAGCTGGGATCTTTGTAAGACCCTACTTTCTCTCCAGCAAGGAAACACTGGTCCTGAATTCAGTTGAGACGGCTTCGTTTGGGTGGTTGGACTTCATTCGAGGTCTGGTTTTCAGTCTTCCACCCACAGGAAAGATTTTTGTAGTGAGGAAGGCAGGCTGGATTCTGAGCAGATTAGCCATCAGGTTGGCTCCTGAAGGCTGAACTCTGCTTATGCTTTCAGGGTCCTATATCTCCCCGCTGCACCCCCACCAGGTACATGGACATCACAGTGATTGAGAAGCAAATTTACTGGAGTAGTTTACACCAACTGTATCAAGCCCAGAAGCCAGGGCCATGAGAAAAGGGAGAACAAATATGTCCTTTAGGGTCCATCTCAACCCAACGGTTTTGAGAAAACACAGAAATCTACCTGCTCACTGAATAGCAGGTGAGGAAAAACGTGAGGTCCACACAGAGAAACCACATCACTGAACCCAGAGTGCCAGACAGGGCTTGAGCCCCTTCCGGATAGTCAGGAGAGACCTCTTTGAGGTACATGAACTTCTGGTGGCTCGCCTAGGCCCCACTCCTCAGGCTAAGCGGTTGTTTATTAAGAGTCTACGGACTGGAGGGGACAGCAGCTGAGTGAAGAAATGGCCACCGAAATGGTTGCCAACACGTTTTGTGACATCCGAGCAGTGTTTGTCTGTTGGCTGGTTTCATCTTTGGGACAAACGAAACTCCTCTCACTGAACTGAAGTCAGCAGAGGGGGGAAGTTCAGACCTCACGGAACACTGAGCAAACACAGTCTCAGGAAGCTGGGCAGGTTCCCTGCCACGTCTGCTCGATGTCAAGACCGCTGACCAAACAGTCAGAGGCGGGCTTCCTCATCGGGATTTCACACTAGAGACGACCCCAGGCTCAGATGCGCATGCTCGGGCAAAGTCACCGCGAGCTTGCAGGGATAGAGACCTATTTTGTTATAAAATGTTTAAGAACTGGCTCTGCCCATATGCATCTCTGAAAGATGCCATTTCAAGAACTGTTATGTATATATTTTTTTCTTCTCCAGAGACTATGCTTCATTCTAGGCATTGGATTGTGTGCAGTGTGTAGACGCATCTCAACAGCTAAAGACAGCAAGGCTGTGGGAACCAGGGCATCACTCCCCTTGTGTGACGTTATGCCTGGAAAATGCCCACGACTCGGTAGAGTGCTCTCCACCTTTCTCTCTTTCTTCCTTTTTTTTTTTGTTGTTGTTGTTGTGGGTTTGTTTTTCTGGTTTTTGTTTGTTTGTTTGTTGTTTCCAGAAAATGTTTCTCTGTGTAATAGTCCTGGCTGTCCTGGAACTCACTCTGTAGACCAGGCTGGTCTCGAACTCACTGAGATCCACTTCCCTTTGTCTCCTGCATGCTGGGATTAAAGGCGTGCGCCATCACCGCCTGGCTCACTTCACCTTTCTAAAGTGTATTGCTGTCTTCCAGTTCCTCCAGTTACGCCATTTGGAGATGTGGTTCGTCCACACTTACTATTTATCTTTTCATTTTGTTTGGTCACTTCATTGGCATAACCCATCCCATACTTGGATAGAGGGAAAACAAGACAAGTTTAAAGAAACTCTGGCTTTGCGGATTTGTATTAATATTTCACCTTTGTGATGGCTCCACAAAGCAGGCCTGGTATCTGATGTCTCTTTTAACAGGAACTTGCTCAAAATCTAGAGCTAGTGGAGGCTAAAGCTTGGATTTGAACCCAACCAGTACAACTCCAGAAAGCCCCCAGTCTTCCCATTGCATCTACCCCTGGATGAGTCTGATTCCAAGGCCAGAACCACAGCTTATGACATACACACCTTTTAGAGGCAATATCTTTATGCTACACCATGGCTTAAGTGACACATATTTTAACACAAGGAATTGTTTCTGAACACCACACCAAGACCTTGTGACTGTAAATGTACCCTCATCTTTCTAAGAGGTCCTGATGGACTGGGAAGCTCAGGAGACTGAAGGAGGTGAGGAGGCTTCACTGGGATGGAAGGGGAGGCAGATGCTGAGGCCTGGGCCACTCCAAGCAGTGTTTGTCAGGACCAACATTTTGCCAAGGGCAAGTCTTACTAGTAGCAACCAAAGAGTTCCAGTGCAGGATTTTTAACAACTACGCTTATGAAATGGATTTGATCAATTCCCCCAATACCTCAAGACCAAAAGAAATAAAGACCATTTTGCCCACGTTGCACCATTCAACAAGACAAGAAAACAGTCTTACTTTCCCTCCTGGCTTCTCAATCAGAGGGCCCGCGAGGCACGTGGCAGCGAGGCTGCAGTAGACAGGTTTCCATTGCTGCTCCTGTGGGACAGAAGACAGATTTCAGGCTGTGGAGGTGTTCCTGCAGTGAGGAGCCCTTTCCCTGCCTCAAAAGTGCCTCCAGCAACTAAATGTAATGGGTGTCACTGAAATCCCTGAGCCAGCATCTTCACAGGGCTGCTTCAGGCTGCAGTCTTTGCAAACGCATTTAACCTTGCGCAGGACACATTACAACACCACTTACCACATGTCCAAAGAATTCATAGATGCATGTTGACAGAAATTCAGAAGATTTCTGCGTTATCTGTAAAGGGATCTTTCAAGGACTTAGGTCAGAGCAGAAGACTCTAATCTCGTTGCCTAGAAAATAGCATGCTGAAGTTTCTGGCTTTTGATTCCAGTGTGGCAAAATTTCCAAAGTTCTCGACTCACTGCTCAGAGCCCGCTGAAGAGACTCCACGGACTCTTTCAGCCGCAGCTCCAACTTTCTCCAAGAATTATTGTAAACTTCAGGCCACGCTGTTCAATACGATTGTCCTAAGTTGCAATGTCTTTGCGTTACTTCTGGTTCTTAACACCCTTTCTTCAATATCTGCCTGGGAATTCCCACCCATCCTATAAAGCCCAGGTCAGATTCCTGAGGAAACACTTGACTGCTTCACAGTAGAGCAGAATAGATTTCTCCCTGCCGCAGGTCCCACTATACCTAGAGAGCACAACACATTACTGTATTCTACTGGGAATGTGGGCTAGTGAGGATGGCACTTAAGTGTTGTTTTTCTTGTGTGCATCACCATCTAGCACTGGTCTTCCACAGTGTAGGTCAGGGGATCTCAACCTGTGGGTCACAATCCCTTGTGGGGTCAAAGGGCCCCATCCTGGGGGGTCAAATATCACATATCCTGCATATCAGATATTTACATTATGATTCATAACAAATTTCATAGCAAGTAACAAAATTCATATCAAAATTACAGTTATGAAGTAGCAATGAAAATAATTTTATGGTTGGGGTCATCACAACATGAGGAACTGTATTAAAGGGTCACAGCATTAGGAAAGTTGAGAACCACTGGTGTAGGACCTTTCTCCCCTAGGTAAACTTCCCGTTAGTCAACTGAAACTTTTCATGTCTTTACAAATTTCCACAATATGCTGTCAGATCTAGCTGTCTCCAGTCCAAACTCATGTTTCTCATGACACGTATTTATCACCCTCTCTCTTAGTCTTGATAGAGAAAGGACAGCAAGAAACTTGTTAATGAAAAAAAAAAGAACTAAACATATCAGCACATCCCATAAAATAAAAATGAACTTTAATAATAAATCAGCAAATATTGACACATCCCTACTCCCTGCCGTTTCTTAATTGGCTGTGTTTCTTGAGGTAAAGGAAGATTTTTTTTTTTTCCAGTGGTTTGGAATCTCTCTTCCTGCTGCTACTAATTACCTTCCCTTCA